>NC_140583.1:1059869395-1060469395 GCF_964204655.1 Triturus cristatus
AAGAACCGATTTAAGTTTCGAGGCTACCAACAAACCACCTTAGAGAGGGCAGAGAAACGTATTTTGGGTCTTCCAAGAACAGACACACTCAAGACTAGAAAGACTGATAACAAACACATTCAACCGATCAGAATCATTACTAACTACAATCATAAAACCGAATTTCTGACGAAAAGTATGAACAAACATTGGAACACACTCAGAGCAGACAAAACCATTGAAACACTCACTTCAAACAGACCCCTAGTTACTTTCAGGAAAGGCACAACTCTGAGATCCATCCTGAGCCCCACTATACCGAGAAAAGCTAGATGAGTGATTGGCTCACCACCCGCATACTAGGCTTTCATAAATGTGGATGCTGTGGTGTTTGCAGGTGGGCTGCGCAACATATGAAAACATTCTCAGGGCCTAATGGGAAGGAATACACTATCAGACAGAACATTAATTGCTCTACACGTTTTGTCATATACATAATTCTTGCATCTGTCAAAAACATCAGGATGCTGAAAGAGTGCATTAGTGAACATGCGAGGGCGTTAAAACAGAATGATAGCAGATACCCTCTGGCGGTCCATGCCAACAGTTAAGACATTCTGAAGCAACTTGGATCATGCGCTTAAACGCGGTGGAGCGAGGTCTTAACACAGACCAAGAGCTTCAATTCTTCCTAGGTAACTAGTCTGCTGAGAGAGTTAGTGCTCCAAGTCAATATGTGGTTTACGTTTGGAATGCCGCATATATTCTTTCCCTTTCAGATCCAACTGTTAAAGCCTTATATGTAATGAATGTCATATAGGAATTTGTAATGTACTGTGTATCATATACTATGATTGTGGTAGTATTTACTTTTCACTTACGCAAGATTTCTCCAGATGACTGTATTTCTCTGACTTAGTGATATTTTACTAACCTTCCACTTTTGAGAAATCTTGTTTCACTCTGCCCGACGTGTTCTCAATATGTGCGGAATTATGGTTGCTAAAATGAATTTGGAGATGCACTCAGTCTTATATCAGACGTTTTCTGTACTAAGGAGCCGTGACTGGCGTATCTGTCTGATCACTTCATGTTTGCAAGCTTCGAAATACTGTTATTTTTAACGTCTATCCCATGCCTTTTTGTTCTCTGTTCTCCTCTTTAACTTATCCTTTCTATGTCTGCATGTTATGTTCTTTTCCCCGCTGGTTGATACCACCGGGCTCTCAATCCGGTCCTGTATTGAAAGTAACGCAGCTTGCTCTGTTTTGCTGTACTACATAGAAATAATTTATGAACTTTGGTTCGGGCTCCGGAGCCCATATATACTTTCATTACAATCCACTTACTACCAGTGACTTATAACTTCATCTTCACATTATATTGGAATTTCTGAGCTTGGGTAATAGTACTCGTTACAAGTCTTACTTTGACGTTTTTACTCTGTCATTCTGGACATCAGAGGTAGCGAGGTGGTGTTTATTCACTTCCGGGAATAATCAGCGGACTTTCGCTTTGCGGTCTAGTCTTCCGCACTTCATTCACGTTAAAACGTGAACCTTTGCAACTTCCGGTTCGCTGACTAACTGGAATCTTACTTACTTTGTGGCGTACTCGTCGTACAGGTAATTGTGGCTCTATCCTCGGTTTTACTCTTCACCTTCAGGGAAAGTGTCGTGGCATTCTTATTTAATAAATGGTTACTTGGATGTTACGATGGCGACACACGTTTTTGGTGGTGATCGTCATTTGCGTGAATTGTGTTCGTTATACTGGCACTACCTACTAGAATGTTAAGCGTGTTTTTTGGGCGCATAGTGGTTAAGATTAGACGGACTTGCTTCATATACTATTTACTGAGCGTATAGATTACTCCATTATCTGGGCATATTAACAATGTCTACAGTACAGGAGCCCTTTGCTGTACACTTCCATTGAACGTATGAACTTTAGATTCTTGATGTTCTCAAATGTGTTTGATTGGTCTGACACTGTGAATTATTTGCCACAGTGCTGACTAGTTTTGTCATGTTTCTCACAGGTCCTTACTCTGAAGGGGTACTTACCCGTTTTAACATATACTGATTGTCTATTACTCACTTTTCCCGAGCAGCCGGGACGGAATTATAACCGGCGGAGAGGTGAGCCGGTTACTTTCGCATGGTTATTTTTTACCCTGACACCTTGATAGCTATTTCTTGTTACTGATTAGGTCCACACCCTTTCTTGTGATTTTAGATCATTTTCATTTTCCTTGTTCGCCTGATAGGTAAGATTGATTTGGCTCATTTCTTGATCACCCCTTGATACGATCGGATTCAGGTTCACTTTACTCTACTTCTATTTACTTTTCTGTTCTTTCCCTCATTTTCCTTCTCACGTACTGTCCACCGAGGGAATCGTACTGGATTCTAAATCGCTCTCAGACCGTGCCTTTACAATTAAGTAGACTTTATTGGTTACAACGTGTACTTCTATCAATGTATTTGGAATATTGATATCCGATAATACTCACCGGCCTATTATGACCTTTACTCCATTCATGCATTGATTCTCCCCATCTTGATGTGAATTTTACAATGTATACACATGTATAGGATCTTCGTTGTATTATACTTTATGATATGTTCTTTCTGCACTATCATGTCATGCACCGGTTTTGTGGTGTCACTACTCAGGCTTTACTATCCCACATAGGAGCCTTTGTTCTCTCTCTTTTTCATGGAACAGATTCACCATTTCATGGTTTTTATTGTGCTTACTCACAGTCGCGGTGTCTGATGTTTTTCATGTTGTGAACAACCATTGTATGTTGTGACTGCAAATATATCTACATTGTATCCATATATGTTTTTGTAGCCCTGAAGAAGTCGTGGGTTCACACCCGGACGAAACACGTGTTGGCTGGGCAACGGAACCATATTAAACCAAGAAAGAAACACTTTATTGGACTCATTAAGTGTTTTTTTGAAGTTTTTGTTCTCTCCACTACTATCTGTACTTACACAGTATTATTTGCTGACGTGTGCATAGGCATCCTATGTTCCACCAAATATTTATGCCCAAGAGTTTGATGTGGGGGAAATCCCTAGGAAGTTCCAGGATTTTTATATGCTAGTGGTCTTGATACCTTTCCAGGAATGGAGTTGGAGGTTCCAACAGGACCCCCTCATCCTTAGGTTGTCTTGTTTGACTCAGTTGGCAAAAAAGCTGCAGAGACCCTAGAACGACAGTTGTTATCAGTGGAGGTTAAGACAAATATCCTCACGGAGATGCTGTTCCCTTGGCCCCAACATCGTAACACCTACTTCCCCCTCAAAGAGACATTGGAGGAGCCAGTCCTTATGGCTTTAGAAAAGCCTTCATTCACACCAGTGGTTAATTGTGATGAAATAGGGTGTATTATATGGCGTGGTAGTGCAACCTCACTGTGTAGTACATTTACTAAACTCTTTAGGACTCTTGGGTTTCATCTGTCAAACCCTCAACTCAATTCTGGGTAGGTGTGGCACAGAGCAGCAGGCTTACACAGAGGAACAAGAGTTAAGCATTTAAACAATTGAAGAAATAATTGACACCACACTCTAGAAATCCAACGGCAATTTATAAAAATAGGTTGTATTTTTATAAGCATAATAAGCTAGATATACAAATCATTTTTGCAGTCTCAAACCATTTGCGACCACAAATTTGCTTTTTGGGATGTACAAAGCTTCTTACTAGTCGCACTTTAGGTTTTGCGATTCAATATTTGGAGGGGCAGTGTTGAGGACGTCCCTTCCTTATACCGAATTGAAATGGTATGTACACATCTTTTGCAAGCGAAATGCTGTCGCAAAACCTTTGCAATTTACCACCATTTAAAAAATGATGTTAACCCATTTTGCAAATAGGAAGGGGTCCCCATGGGACCCCTTTCCCTTTGAGAATGGTTGGCAATATATTTTTTAAGAGCAGGCAGTGTTCCCATAGACCACTGCCTACTCTTAAAAAATGAAACTTCAAAGTTTCATTTTTATCTTTTTATATGCATGCCTTTTTTCTTTAAGAAAAACAGGCGGCATTTAAAAACAAACAGAAAACGATTGCTTCATTTTAAAGTAATCACAGACATGGTGATCTGCTGACCACAGCAGGCCACCATCTCTGTGATGACAGTGAACCGTAGGGGGTAGCAAATTGCAATCTACCCCATCGGTAGGACTATTTGCGAACCACTCTGAATAGCTAGATGAAACTCAATGAGTTTCATAGATAAGGAATAGCGATTTCCCAATTGCAATTCGCAGGAAATCGCAATATGTAAATTTGCTATTCCTAACTTTAATAAATCTAGCCCTTCGCCACTAGAAGGTGAAAGATCCACCGGAGGATTCCGGAGATAATAGATTATACATGCTATAATAAATCAGTGCAATTTCACTTAGCCGTGAACAAGTCTTGGCAAAGTTAGCTAATTGGAGACTTACTAAAGTTTCCTTTGAAAACCTTTATAATTGTCAATTCGGTCAGTTAGAAGTACTTGGAGTGACAAAGTCTGACAGGACGCTAATCAGGGGGTACCAGCAATGCACTCAAGAGCAGTTATCTTCACAGAAGAAGTTGTCCTTCAGCAGTTCCAGGCACTTAATCTGCGTTGCAATGGATTCCTATGGAGAGGTCCTGATGCAAGGGATGAAGGTTGCTGTCGATGTGATGCGGTTGACAGGGGTCTTCCTGCAGGGATTCCTCAGTCCACGAAGATGGGGCCTTGGTTGCAGGCTCAACATCCCAGAAGTCCTCTTTCGTCAGGCTGAAGTCCAGTTGCCACTGGGCTACCAGTCGCCCATTGGCGCTGTCACAGGCCAAAACTTCCTGTGTCGATAAGTCACCTTCTGAGGGTCCCAGCAACTCTCCGACAACACTCCTGTGCTCAGCAAACTCGTGTGCAACACTGCATCGGGGCTTGTTCCTCAGTGCTGCATGCCGGCGGTGACAGCAGCTTGATAAATTTGGGATACCCACTTGCCCCAGCAGGCTTCTTCAGCTGTTGTGTCCCTGTGTCGCGAACAGAAGGCCTGTCAGCTGGCACTTGGAGTTCTCCTAGCTTTATTAGGCTCTGGAGATGGTTTTTCATTGAGCAGGACATGGCAGGCACAGTCCATCTTCTCACTAGCCAGCAGGTGCAGTCTTTGTCATTGCAGCCTCTCTTTGCTAATCCCTTGGTGCTGTAGGGCAGTCCTTCTTCTGTGTCAGTTGAGATCTGAGCCCTGAGTTCCAGGGGTGACCTATTTATCTCAGAAACTGCCCTCAGGGTACGATGCTGCTGGTAGCCAATGGACATTCCAGGTTCCCTCCCTCCTGATTAACCCTTTCTGGGAAATGTGTCATCTTGCTATCCCAGGATGCACCATTCTGTCCACTTCCAACATGGTGATACCCCTCTCTCAAAACTGGCTGGTGCAGCGTATCGCACCAGACACAAGCCGCGACAGCCATACTCCCTGAAATTGCAATAAATCAAACAGTTTGCTCCGATTTGTCCTTTGTATTCCATTTTATTCCAATATTTAACATGGCTACCGAGTTATTCGCAAAGACTGCGTGCTTCCACACTTTCCCTGCTGCAAAAATGCCAATCCAGGCCTTAGTTTGCAGCCCGTCAGAATGCATGTTATTCCTGAGTATCCACCAAATGCATTTTGGGCCAAACAAGCCCTTCGTCAGGGTTCTGTAATGTAAGGAGACCCATCAATAACCACAGTTAATTCCCCAAGTCAAAAAAGCATTAAATAAACCTAACCTACAAACCATGAGGTATGTGACCTACAAAACCAGTTCCTATTTACTAGTGCGCTTCTTATTTGTGGCGCCTGAGTTTTATTGTTCTCTAAAAAAAGGATATTCTAAACAAAAACATGCCTCTCTCTTCGTATACTAATATTTAAACTCAAATTCCATGCGCTGGATTCACCCTCCGTGAAATAAGCCAAGTGGCTCAGTATCTCCAACCCACCAAACAGTAAACTCACCGTGCTCCTTTCTGCTTCCGCTATCGCTAGCAGCGTGACCTTGTCAGCAGAGTGCCCTGTGTGAACTAACTGAAATAAACCTGATGCAGGCCCCCAGGTGTGATCCATTACTTCACAGCGACATGTACCTACAGTGGTAACACAGTAGAAATCTGAAAGAGCCCTGGCATCACAAAATGGATGCCACCAGCACAGACACTGGGCTGCCCTCCTGCCGCTGACTGAAACTCGTAGTGGAGGAGGCCCAACAGTATGCATCCTGTCACAGGGAGGTGTCACTACCTTCTAGACAGGATTTAGTGTATTGGGGCTGGGTGGGTGCACTTCTAGAGTGCTTTGAAGTCCTGCACTGGGGGAGCAGGAGGCTCCTCTGTGCATATGCCAGCTCAAACCGGTTCAGGGGCTACCGGTCCCTGCTCTGGCACGAAACTGGACAAAGGGAAGTTGGTGTAACCACCCCCTACCCTGACCCTCCCAGAGGAGTGGTCATAGAGCTAGTCCCTCCCCTATCTTCAGTATAAGATAGCAAACCTTGCCATTGCAAAGCAGATAACCCTGGACGACGCTCTACAAAGAAGAATCCTGGCCCTTCGACGTTCCACTACCTTTGGAAGACAGAAGAATCTCCCTTGGAGTCAAGAAGTGACTCCCCTGCTTGGCAGACACCAGAAACCCTAATCAATGGTCGCAAACTTTCCCGCTCCCGCTGGAGTCCGAAGTCCCTGCAGCCCCGGAAGGAGATTTCCTGACTTCTCGACGGCCATTGTGAGTCCCCAGCAGAGCTGAGGCAAGTGGACCCCACGAGTGACGAGGAACAGCAATACCCGGGTAGCGTGCACTATTGTCAAGTGCAACCCCTTCACAACGTTCTACGAACTTGTGCTTTGGACCACTTGTGGCCCAAGCCTCCGGCAGGTTTTACAACGAAAATCAGAGGCCTACCCCACCCCGAGTGACCGTGGGCTCCTGTGAAGCATTTCTTCAAGAGGCGTCTTTGCAATCCCTTGCCCGTTGGCTTGTGGGTTCCCCGAAGAGTTTCTGATCAACTCAAAGAGCTCCCTTAGTTGCTCCAGGACTGTCCTCACTCACTCTCACTGGGTGAGTCCCTCAGACCTTGCTGGTCTGCACCATCGACTTTCTTCACTCTACACGAGACTTGCTGTTGCTAAGGCTTGTTGGCTCCAATCCGGTTGCCGATGCCACATGTAGGAAGGTGGATATCTGACTATGGTTACCCCCAACTTTTTGCCTAGTGTCTAGCTGGTTTTTCGACTTAGTTGGCCTGAGATCCTGCCATTCAGGGTCTCAGGCTGTCTGCTCTCTCTTTAAAATGGACTCCATGTACCCTAGGTACATGCCCAATTGGTAAGGATCACCTTATTGGACCCTGTACAGTGTACCCTAGGTACCCAGGGCATAGGTGTACCCTAGGCCTCCCAGGGGCTGCAGCATGTATTATGCCACCCCTGGTCTGGCCTTCCAATCAGACACAACTGGCTGATCACTCAGCTGGGGCAAGGTTGTGTAATCACCCCTTGCTTAGATATAGTATACCTATATCTACCCTTATATATAGACACATGTGTACCTATCAGCCACTCCTATGGCAGGCCTTAACAATCCTGGAGGCAGAGTGCTTGGTAACATGAGCTGAGCCTGTCTGCAGCTTTTGGAACCATTTCCTTATAGTTGTTCTATGATATAGCCTACCATATACTCTTAAAGTGCCTTATAATCTTAAACGGTTATGGTAACTATGGTTTGGCTTTATCAAAACATGTTGTGTAAGGTGTCTAACACTTTGGAATAATACCCCCATACCATTTCTGGTGATGAGGATATTATTCCTCCCTTCTAGAGGGAGAGACATGTTAAAATCCTACTTTGCTGTTTAACTCTAACCAAAGCCTCAGCATCACAAAATGGATGCTACTGCCACAGACACGAGTCTGACCTCCTGCTGCTGGGAGTGATCCCGGCAAGGGAGGCTTGGACAATAGGTTTCCTGCTTGGGGAGGTGCTAGCACCTCCCCAGACAGACTTTAGTGTATTGGGGCAGGGAGGGCTGAAAGGAATGAGACATGCCTGGGGCACACAAGGTGTCCCATGCATAGTCCAGTTCAAACCGGTGCTGGGGTTCTCCAGCCCCAGTCCAGGCGCGAAACTGGACAAAGGGAAGGGGGTGTAACCACCCCCCTCCCAGGTCCCACCCATAAGGCGTGACCTAGCAGGCAACCCAGCCCCCCAGATTAGTATAAGTGTGGTAGCTGGGCCCCAGGAGATTAGATTATCCTGAACCTGCAACTTGAACAGAAACTCTGGACCTTCGACATTCGACGAAAGAAGAAGACTGAAGAATCTCCCTTGTGGCCAAGGAGTGGCTACCCTGTGCAAACAGGCACCATCAAGAGACTACCCTTTGCTATGCGAAGTTCTACAAGGGACCGACTGCAGAGCCCGACCAGAGCCTTGACTTCCAGACTTCTCCGACCCTGATCCACATCCACAGCCGAGCTGAGATCTGTGGATGCGACGAGAGACGTGGGACCGGCTACCTGGTAAAAGTGGCGAGTATCTTCCAGCGCAGCTTCTGAGGTACCCTCGAAGTTGTGCACCGGGGATTGAGAAGCCCCAACCCCAAGCACCATCTGCACCGAAGATCAGCCCCCCACACTCCACGAGTCCTGCGTGGGGCCCTTCTGCATTTTCCTGCTTGCCGCGTCTGTCCGGTTGCTTGCCTGTTGGCTAGCGGCATTTGTGACGACACACCTTGAAATCTTCACCGCTGGTTTGGCTCCTCCAGACTGGCTCCCGCTTCTTTGCAAAAGAGAAGCACCCCAGACCTTCCTGGTCTGCACCAGAAGCAAGTCCTTCGTTCTTCGTGGGTTCCGCTTGCCAAGGCTTGGTGAGTCCTAGTTCGACTTCGACGCCGCCGACAGCAAGAGCCTTCGTGGGACAGCTCGCCTCCTGGTCCTGGTCGTCCTCGACATCTCCTGGTACCCGTGGCTGCAGCGACAAGCTTCACCCTTCACCTGCAATCTTCACGACATCACCTGGTTCCTTCCTGGTTCCACGTGGTCACTGGCTAGTGACCTTGACTCTGTCCCTTCTGCTTGCAGGTACCCTTCCTTCTTGATCCCGGCCTTGGGATCCACCGGACACTCTTCACTGACTGCCTGTCAGCAACTTTCCTTCAGGCATCCATAGAAGTCCACGACGAAACCTGACGCAAGTTCACACCTATGCACCTGCAGCCCGTGGGCTAGGTAACTTGGGTACTTCGGTGCTCACAAGGGTATTGACTATCCTAGGGTCTAGTTTCCGAGTCTCGACTTTCTAGTTACTCCAGAAGTGTCCTAAAACTGCTTATTTCTAACTGCTAGTGATTCTATTGACTTTTACGCATTACGCGTGAGTGTTTCCACTCTGCACCTGAATCCCGTGGGCCTCCCACTTCCTAACTGTTGGTAGTGTAGTGTAGCCCCAGCGATTCCCTAGGCCTAGGCCTATTCTATTTCCGTGACAGTGGTCCTTATACCACTTCTTTAGTATATGGTTTGCGTGGCCCCTAGGGCCTAACTGTGTTACTTACCTGTGTGACTTAATGTATGCTTGAATAAGACTGTGTTGTACTTACCTCGAATCTCACAAAGAGTGCTGAGGGTTTTGACTAGAATAAATACACTTTATTTTATATATATATCTGTTGTGGTGTCCTTTCATTTGGTATTCAAGGGATTATATATGGTATCACAGCTGGCTTCACATACACATGACACCTATGCACCCGGTTTCCCTGGGTGAGGTAACTCGTGCACTCCGGTGCCCTAGTGTGTGTTGGCCCTCGAATTACTTACCTTGTAAGTGGCTTGTTTGTAGACTTCCTCGAAGTACCCTAAAACTTTAAAAATCAAACCGCGACTTGCTCCATTATAATCAAAAGGGAACCCGCGGCTGTGTTCACACACTGCATGCGTCTCCCGTGGGTCTGCTACTTACCTGCTTTCACTGCAGTAGTGAATCCCCAGCGATTCTACAGGCCCTAGGCCTTGTCATTCTGCAAGTCGACTTTCCGAAACCTTTTTTTTAGTATATGGTCTGGTACGCCCCTAGGGCCCCAGCCATATTTGTGCTTAACTTATTGTGAAACGTTGATATTTGAATGTGTTCCTGACTTCTAATGTCATAAAGAGATTAGTAGAGTGTGTCTAGTAATAAATACATATATATTTGATATATATACCTGTGTGGTGTCCTTTCATTTGGTAATTCAAGAGATTATAAGGTAAAACAAGCTGCTTTACATTCCTCTGAGACTTAGCCTGAAGGCTGCTCTCCACAGCCACCACTAGGATAGCTTTCTTTAAAAGGTTGTCTTAAACCTATCTACCATAAGAGTCGAATTGGACTGGTGCAAGGTGGCCACTATAACTAGTGACCAGCATATGCCAGGCCAACTTCTCACATTTCCCAAGATGGCCCCCGAGCCCGGTGCCAAATACCCAGGGGACCCCCCCTTGCAAATCCAGGTTGTTTTGTAATAGGTAATTTTGAAGTCTCCATAGTACGATTTGGGCCATTTCCTGTTGCGGCCACTATACCTACCTACACAAGTGAGATACCATTTTTATTGAGAGACCTGGGAGAACACTGGGTGGTAGGAAATGTGTTGTTTCTTTCTGAAGCGTGAAAATTATGGCACAGCAATGTAAGGAAAATGTGACAGTCACATTTTGAGGTTTGCAGGACATTGTGAGTAAGATAACTTGTTGGGATCCATGAGAGAGACATCACCATGTACTCCCCTGGGTGGTCAGTTTACAAGAAAATCGAGAGTTGGTAGGTTTTTCTTAGATGGAATGTACACCGTGGCAGAGAAAGACAGAAAAGACTAATATTACTGCACATCCATCTATTTGGCACGATGGTGAGTGATGGTTCAGTTTATAAAATGTTATTAACAAGAGATTTCACAAAAATGAAATGCACTCAATAATTAGAAGGACAAAAAACTGAACCAGTGACTCACAGCTCGTGAGCTGTAAAGCCGCTTGAAGGCCCCAACCTCTTTATAGGCCATTCATACACCTTTCATACGTGTGACACATATAGAACCATTCACACTGCAAGCCGCAGGCCCCTCACATTACAACACTCACATCAGCAGACAGCGCCATTCAAGGGCCCATCACTTTCACAGGCCCACATGTCTGACACAGCAACCACACCGGCTGATGGATTGTGTGGACTGGCGTGTGGCTACCAGTGTGTGTAGTGACCAGCAGCAGGGCACTAGTCGCACAACGGCAGCCAAGCGCCAGTCCACACACACACCCAGTCAAGCGCCAGTTCACGCACATCCTCCACCACTCCAACTCTAGGAACACGTGCCTGTTCCACTACAACAAAGCTGCCTATCACAGACTCCTGAAACTTAACAAAAGTCATTGTTGACTCAGGACAATAATCCTTAAATACAATAAAAACATTAAAGGTTGCCAAGTTGAAAAGATGGATAGCCAACTTCTTATACCAAATGTAAGCCTTACGAAGAGCAGTGTAAGGTTCCAACCTCTGATCTACTCTATCAACACCACTGATAAGCCTATTATAGTCTAACATGCACACAGGTTTGAGCACATCAGCAAACTGTCCCCAAACGATCACAGGTGAAGTGCTTTCATCATGGATGGTAGTCAGCATGTAGACATCTAGACAGCTAGAAGTTCCTCGCTATGCAACGTACTGCACGGTCCCTGTTCAAGCTTTTGACAAACAACTTATTTTGGAAAACCTTTACGGTTAGAGCGGATTGTGCCACAAGCAACAGTGTCCACTTTGGCCAATGCCCTGAACAACAGCACACCAGTGTAGACGTTATCTACATATAAATGGTGACCTTTGTTAAAAAGTCCTCTACCAAGTTTCCATGCACTTTTCTCACTCACTCCAAAAGTAGATGGACAACCAGGGGGGTCAATCCTGGAATTCCTACCGGTGTACACTCTGAAATTAGAGACATATCCAGTCTTACTGTCACACAGCATATACAACTTAATTCCATAGCGTGCCCTCTTGCTAGGAATGTACTGCCTAAAATCCAAGCAGCCCTTGAACAAGATCAAGGACTCATCCACAGCTATTTCTTTCCCTGGAGCATAGATCTCAGTAAAGCGATCTGCAAAGTGATCAATGACAGGCTGAATCTTAAAAAGACGGTCACAATCAGGGTGATCTCATGGCAATGCTAAACCATTAACGACAATGCAGCATCCGAAGCAGAAGCAAATACCGATTACGAATAATGATTGCCGGAAATACAGCTGTTGCCATCAAGGGACTAGTAGACCAATATGAAGACATTGATGGCTTCCTTACCAAGCCCCTCAAAAAAAAAAGTTAAACCCAAGAACTTCTTCATCGCTTCCAGATTTGTGGGAGTCCACCGAGTAGCTCTAGAGGGGAGCCTAAGGCTGGTACTGTTGTCCCTCAAATACTGTTCAGCATACAAATTATTCTGCTCAGCAATCTCTCCAAAAAATACATTGTCCATAAACGACTGAAAAAAATGTATAGGCAAAAAGTTTTCAGTATCCACTCTACACCCTGGAACACCAGTAAAGTCTGGCAATGGCAGCTGCACCATGCCTGGGCAACCCAGAGGTCAGCACTTCCAATGGGAAGCCTTGCATTCCCAGGCTGCAACCCAGATGCCTCTTGCTGCACTATCGGCACATCAAAGTCCTCCTCTAAGACAGGCACTTTATCTGCACTATGAGTGGCTTCATCATCAGATGATTCCTTGTCGACAGAAAACTCACTGCCAGAAACTTCCACTCTCTCCTCTGCCTCAGATGCAGAGTCAGTCTCTGAACCATGATCAGAGGAAAACTCAAAAAGCATACCAACAACCTGCTGAGCAGTAATCCTGTGGCTAGCCATAATCCTTACAAAGAAAGGAAACTTCACAAACAAGTCATCAGCAACCAACACTGTGCAAAATAAGTAATAAACAAAGTGTGGCTTTATCATAAAGATCAATACACTCAAAAATAATATGACTCACTTGCCAAAGATAGCTACACTCAGCAGCACCTACTGTGCAGAGACACAGCAAAAAGCAACAACATCCCACTAAAAAGAAAAAACAATTACTCACAAGACAACAAAATACACAGAGCACAAATGAAAAAAAAGATTTTGACACTCAAACAGAAGGCAAACATACTGCTATTACTACACCATTTGCATAAAACACATTCATGCAGGGAAATGAAACTCATTTAGAGTAAATAGTACAAAAAAATGTCTCTTACCAAACACATGCAACTACACAAACTGCAGAGCCACCAGCAACGAAACCGGAACCTGCAACATCAGTCTAAAGAGCAAAAGCTTTGAACTAGAATACAAAGGAGAAATAAAACATTACAATTGCAATTCACAAGAAATAAAACAATTAACATTATAACACGCTATGTCACTACCCAAATGGTCAATCTGCCAGATGGGGGCCTTCAAATAGGGCCGAGAAAAATGACGGGTGATCTTGCCCAAGGAATCTGGTGGGGTTTTCTGCCAGACCAATCTGTCCCAGGTGGGCCAGAAAACAACAGACAGAAATGTGCCCCCTTGCAAAAGGAATAGATCCCTAGTGGTCGCTTCCATTACATAGAAACATAAATCTCTGGTGCCTACCGTCCTTTTTTGCCCCCCCCCCGCACCCCACCCGGGGGCAGAAAGGCCGAAAAATGGGCCATTAATTTCACCTCCTTGGAAGCGACTCTTGCCCAAGGGATCGCTTCCATTACAATAAAATAAATACCTGGTACCTAGTGGGGGCATTTCTGTTGCACGATCGCGACCCTGTGCACGAATGTGCCGCAGAAATGCCCTGCAAAGAGAAATCAGAGAAGAGGAAAAGCTCTTTCCTTTACCCTGATGCCTTGATGCACAGGGACACCCCCTCCCCTGCCCCTCCCCGAAGCAGGAAACACCTACCTGCTTTCTCGGCTGCCTGTAAGCAAATGGCTTTCAGCGTGTCTGGGGCTTCCTGGTGATGGCGCGCGATGTGTGGCCTGATGTCATGGGATTGCCACGTGGGGAGTTGATAGGTTGCCCCTGGGGGAGTGCCAGCGCTTCCCCCATGGATGGGTGCCATGACAGAACGGTCCGTCATGAGCAAACACCCACCGTGGCTCATGACGGAACTGTTCCGTCATGAGCACAGAAGGGGTTCATGTAGTGTTACCTTTTCTTATGGGCACTCCATTTGAGCCACTGCACAGTTGTCCCTTAAGGATTTAGAACTCCAGCCAGACGGCTGCGTGAGTTGCAAGCTCCAAGGTCCCCTCCAGGTTTTGCACTGATAGGTGTTGTTAAGAACTAGGGCTACTTTCCTGCCTAAAGTGTGGATTCCATTCCATTGATTCCATCTGAGTTGGTTTATCACCCTCTGACCTATTTGCCACCACATCCCATGAGGTAGAAAGAACAGTTGCATAGATTGGATCCTAGGCAGGTGATCAAATACTACCTAGACACACTAAGGACCCACAACTGGGTGACCAGTTCAAAGTGGTACTGAAAGGGACACTTTCAAGGGGGAATAATTCTCTGCAGTAAGATCTGCTATGCGATGCCCTAGAAAGAAACACAAAAAAGAAATATGAGACCATTCTATCAGGGCCAAAGCTATCACTTCTGCCCTTGCAAGAGGAGTTCGGAATGCGGAAACGCAAGGCAGCCACGTTGGCCGTCTCTGCACACATTCACCAAGCACTACTGACTGGATTTTGAGGTGTGTAGAGATAATACTTTTTTCTGATCTATCTTACAGGATTTCATGGTAATAACCATTCATCAACTCTCCTCCAAAGTGTGTATGGATGTGGAATCTATTCTTCAGATGAAGAATCTGCAGGTAGAAGTATCCTTCAGAAGAAAAAGTTCATTACATCTGGTAATCTTTCTGGTGGATACTCGATCGACCTGCAGAACCCTCACTGATCAGCCCGACTCCCCATTTCATACAAAGCCAGTGCCTCCCTACCAGCAAAAACAGAGTCAAAACCGGGAGGTCAGAAAGCAAACAGTTAGCGGAAACATGCCAGAAGATGCCAAGTCTAACAGTGATGAAGAGAGCAAGACAGGTTTTATTTGCTCAAAGACATCCTGCATCATTTCAAGGTATAACTGCCTCTTGTGATTCTCAACAACAGAATGGGGTAACCCAATTGACCCAATTTATCGCTGTAATCCCTGAGATATCTTGAATTCCAATCTACCACAACATTGTCCTGACCCGGAAAATATTCCGCCCTCAAACCTGTTTTCTGATCCAAACAAAAACTCAAAATCCTTTTGGCCAACTGAGTCAGATTCTTTGACCGGCTTCCGCCCAAATTGTTTATTTAATGGACTGCCGAAACATTGTTCATCTTCAATAACACATTGAAATTCTTTAACTTCTTCCCATAGCTCCTTAAAGCATATAGTCCTGCTCTCATCTCTAAACCATATATATGTTCTGATTTCTCTTCCAAAGTCCACTTTCCTCCTGTCCCTCTAGACATGCTCCCCATCCAAATAGACTTGCATTTGTTTCCAATACAAAATCTGGACAAATTCCGAAAATCGCCTTTCCGTTCCAGGCCTCTAGATTCTCTAACCACCAAACCAACTCTTCCTGTGCCTCTTCTGACAGTACTACCTGATCTCCATAAATAAATAAATGAATAAATAATAAAATAAATACTTTTTTGTAAAGCACAAACTACTCACCCTTACTGGTCTCAAGGCGCTGGGGGCCGTCGTGGAAATTAAGTGAGCTATTGCTCAGAGTCACATGGTGCTGAGCTGAGCTACCGCCGGAGATCAAACCGTGAACCCTGTGCTCCGAAGTAAGCTGCCCTGGCTGCTGCACCACACCTCTCCACAGTCCTTTCCTCAGCGTCTCTGTTTTCAATCTCTGCAGAGCCCTGTAATGAAGCGGCCCAGGAAAAAAACGCTTGAATAGATGCAGAAAACAAACCAATCACTCTTGCTAAACTCATTAGAGCCACTCTCTCCTTTTTTAATACTCCCTTCACTTCCAACTTTATCTTTATCACCTTCTTCTCTGGTGAACTTAAAGTCTTCTCTACTGTGTTCACCACAAAACCCAAAAACTCCAAACACTGACTCGGCTCTAGGACCGATTTTTCCCTGCTTATCAAAAAACCTAATCCCTCCAAGAGACTCATAGTTAGTAATAAATGTTTCCTCAAATCCTCCTGACTTTGTGTTATTATAAAAAAATCGTCCAAATACATAATCATTCGTACACCTCTCTCTCTCTCAAAAACTTGGCTACAGGTCTCAACACTTTTGTAAAGCACCATGGTGCCGATGCCAGACCAAATGGGAAAGAACAAAACTGATAAAGCTCCCCCAACCACCTGAACTGCAGAAATTTGCGACTCTGCTCTGCAATAGGAATAGTGAAATATGCATCCTTCAGATCTATCTTCACTAACCAGTCGTTCTCTTGAAGAATGTCCCTTAACAGATGGATACCCTCCATCTTGAAATGCCTGTATACAACAAACTGATTCAACCCTCTTAAATTTATCAGGGGGCTCCAACCCTTGTCTTTCTTTTTAACCAAAAATATAGTACTCACAAAACCGCGATCTTCCTCTGATATTTTCTGAATTGCTCCTTTTCGCAATATTTCCAACACCTCCTCTGCTACTATATCCTGCAAATCTGTCTAAAAGACTAACTGTTCTGATTCCTTCAACTGAATTGGCTCTTCCTCAAATTCTATTACATATCTTTTTATAGTTTGAATAACCCAACTGTCCTTGGTTAGATTCTCCCAATTCATTACAAACCATCGCAATCTTCCCACTACCTTGCAAGGGATAGAACCAGAAGTGATCTTCATACTCACCCTGAGCTCCTTGAGAGAACTGCGCACGCCCTCTTCCTTGACGCACTCTGCCTGTTCTTCCTCTCTGAGGATAGAATCCAGTCGCTGTTAGAAAACCTCTGAACGCAGCACGTCCCTGCGACTGGTACTGAGCCCTGCTGAATGACCGGCCAGGGAAACGGGCTCTAGCCCAAGCATGGTCAAAAACTCCTCTTCCAAAGACCCTTCTTAATGAAGATTGAGCCTTATCTAAACTGGTGAAGGTTGAAACATATTTTCCAACCCCTTTCACCAATCCTTCTCCGAAAAGATAACCCTTTGGGTCCTCAGAAGGTTCTTTTTTTGCAAAGTCCGCCAATTTAGGACTTATTCTCATAAGGATTGCTTTCCTTCTCTCCACTGATAATGCAGCATTTGCATTACCTAGAAAACATATCGCTCTTTGAGCCCAACCCCTCAAGATCTCATTATCTATTTGAACATCCTTCATTTTGGCTTCCTCAGCCATGTCCAAAATACGAGCCAATGGCCCCAAAACCTCCAACAAACGATCTTGGCACAGCTTAAGTGCTCTTTCTAACCCTTTTCTGGGGTCACGCCCCATCTTAAATAGGAAGCTAATCAAATTCGGATCCAGATCGCTGTCAAGCAGGCCTTTCCATCCACAACAGGACGTGGGTACTCAGCCCTCATAACAGCTCTTGCCTCCTTTTCCAACGGTCTCCTTATCCATAGCTTTAAGAAATTTGCCACATGAGGCAAGGGCCATCAGTCTGCACTTCTAGGATGGCGAATCATCTCTGGACTGAACATATCCTCCCCCTGAGGATCTTTAACACTCCCTTTCTCTTTTCTCTCTTTTCTCTCTTTTTCTACTTTGTCCATATCCAAATCCCAATCTTCATCTAAGTAATCGTCAAGCACAAACTCATCTGTTTCTTCCTCAAATTCCTGATTTAGGAGATCCCCTTGATGCTTTTCATCAACCTTTGTGCCGCTGAGGACACCTTCTTTTGTGCCGCTGAGGACACCTTCCTCATTTGTGGCGCAAGGCTCATCTTGATTTTTCTTCATAGATCAAATCCCTACTTCAATATTCTTTTCCTTTCTTGGCCTTTTACCATAACCTCTTACATCACCTCCTTCCCCCTCCTCCATTGACCAATATTTGTCTTCAGAGCAATCCACTGCCCTTCTTTTCTTTTTTTAACACACTCTCTAAACCTTCCTCATAGAAGTTCTCATTTCCTCCTGCACAATATTCCTTAGATTAGCATCAGCTGTACCACAAGATTGAGCACTCTCACAAACCTCCATCTTAAAACTTACTCCAATTATTTAAATAAATTAAACTCTTTTTTTATTTTTTATTTACTTCCTATACTAACTAGCTTTCTTCCTATTCCTACCATTCACCTATTTATACCAAATCTTAACCTTATTCCTATTCTTATTGCTTTCAAGCACTCTCTAAACGATAATCTGCTTCCTTATAACCTAAAAGCCCATGCGAAAATTAATTACGGACTTCGAGAGTGCCTCTCCTCAGCTGACTGTCAAAATCAGCTGTTTGTCAATTACGGCCGGTAACGCTCACTAGTAATAACTAACTGCGCAATACAAACACAAAATGCTGCCCAAGTGTCTCCACTCACGTAGCGTGAGAACGCAACTACGGTAGCTTACTTCAATCAATTTCCTTTCTTCAAAGGCAAGCCTCCCTCGCGCTCTCAGAAAGAAAACGTCCCTCGCGCCCAGGGATTCTACCTACGCCGCGAGCACAAATGGAGATTTGACTCACTCGTGGCTCAATCGTAAAATAATTATTTATTTAAAAAATAACTTTATCTCTAAATTACTCTTGCTGCACTACTAACTAACTAGCCCATACTCATAACCAAACCTCCCTATGTCAAAAATGACCCGTAAATTGGGTCTAAAATAACCGGAAAATAAAACATTAAATTAAACTGAAAGGTAAAGAGCACACAATAACATTAACATACAGTTGTTGCATAATGTTGAAAAACATATAATATTTGTTAACAAATAAACAAAATACATCCAATAAAATAAAATTCATTCCAGTTAAATGATACTTATCTGTCAAGGAGCAGCAAATAAAAGAGAAAGATGGTTGCTGTGACAGAGTTTATATGTGTTATGGCCATTCTAAAGTTCTGAAATGTTTTTGTGTTTGTGATGTCATTCTTTGAAGTGCTGCAAGGAGCTGGCAATAAAAGTTAATGCATAATGCTAGCTTCCAGTCCTGTCATGAAATTACAGTGTATTTAATCATAATAATAATAAATCTTCTTTATTCGGCTTTACACATTGGAAAACCATAAAAGGAACATTTTGATCATACAAATTCATATAAAAACAAAAATCATCTTACAAAAATAAAATTCGTACAAACACAAAATCATATATATTGAAAACAAGGAATCATATAATTTCATTGCATCGTTTGAGACTAAATCCAGCGTAAATTTTACAGATTTTTCCTATGCTTCAGAATGCTTTTTAAAAAGTTAAGTACATGATAACAAACCAGTTCAGATTCTAAGAGTTGGAGACGTAGCATTGCAGGGCGACATTGTCTAAGTCCCCATCGCCTTAGTAAGGGTAGTAGCCAAATTTTCCGATGTGGATGATGGAATTTACAAAACAAAATTGTATGCAAATTAGACTGTGCTGATTCCTCATCACAGGGACAAGTAGTGAGAATTAAATCCCACCTATTTCTCTCAGGAAAAGCTACTAGTCTATAAAAAAAGTCTAGTCTGAATCTTGTCAGTAACATTCTATCGTACATACTAATCTGTAATGTTAAATAAGGCTGGATAGAATCAGTGGACTGAATCATGTTGGCATGAAGGACCGAGGGTTTTGTCGACTCAGAGGTCAACCTCAGGGACTCTAAATGACTCAGAGCCAGTTGTTTCAATGCTCTCTTTGGTATGTCAATAATTTCTCTGGGTTCAAGGTAATATTTCTCCAGACCAAGATCCTTAAAGAAATTTCTAACATACCGAAGCCATTTTATATTTAAAGATTGATCAAGAGTCATTGAGTCCACTACGATTGCCTGGGTTAGGGCATTTTTATCAGAAGTCCAGATGCGCCTCCAAAGCAATAATGGTTGGATCCTTATCAAATCCACCAGGTAGGGGATTCCAAGTTCCAAGTGGGAAGCGTAAATAGATGTACTAGTCGGTGTTATTAAAAGGAATCTGAGGAAGGTGTTTTCTGCCACCTGAAGGGCATTAATTTTCTACATGTCCCCAGACTCCCGCCCCATACAGCGCAATCGCCTGACACTTGGCGGTATAGATTTTTAATAGCTCCAGTGGGGCCCTTCTCCCTAGTCTCTGGGAAAAGCTCATCAGGGACATTATGGCTCTTTTAAAAAGATGGCACCTGGCCTCTACTGCTGACCTCCAATTTAGCCTTTCGTCCATCATAATACCCAGGTAGGAATACTGGGCAGTTACCTCAAGTTTTTGGTCTTTAAGGTAGATATTCTTTACTCGATTTTTCCCAGGGCCTGCTACCATGACAAATGTTTTTTTAACATTCACATGTAAGTCCAGTCCACCCATAAAATCAACGTACCTATTCAGGGACTTCTGTAATTCACGGGGCGTGCGTGCCAAGATGACCGCATTATCTGCATAGAGCAGAGCGGGAATCAGGAGCTGTTTTACCCGTAGGAGAGCCTGGGCCCCCCTCAACATCTCTTCCTCCAAGCCGTTCGTATACAAAGAAAAGAGGAAGGGGGCCAGGACGCATCCCTGCCTGACTCCACGCTCTACTCCAAAAGACGCTGTCAACTCCCCCTTCATACCAAAACGCACCCTTGCTGATGCTTTAGAATAGAGCTCTCTCAAGAAATCTAAAAGTGGGGGGTCCACACCCATTTGTGTCAGAACCATCCAAAGTTTTGCGTGTGAGACGCAATCAAAAGCAGCGGACAGGTCTACATAGACTATATAGACCGTGTCCTTCTTTGCTTGGATATATTTACCCACTATCAAACTAAGATTGAGGGCCTGCTCCACCGTTCCAAACCCCTCCCGATATCCAAATTGGAGATCGGAAATAATGTCTCCCTCCTCAGCCCACTGCTGGAGTCTTTCAAGCACGACCCTGCCAACGACCTTGCCCAGGGAGTCCAGCAGTGAGATAGGGCGGTAGCATTTGACGTCCTGACGATCCCCCTTTTTAAAGATTAGAACCATGATAGATTTGGTCCAAGATTTTAGCAGACCCGTTTTGCGGCTGCAGTGCACACTCTAGTAAGAATGGGGGCCCAGAGATCCAGATTGTATTTAAAAAGATCCACTGGGACCCCATCTGGGCCTGGGGCTTTCCCGTTTTTACTTAATTCCAGGGCCACTAAAACCTCGGAGATATCAAAGTGCAGAGATATTGGGTATTCAACTGTTGGATGTGAAATTTCTTTCCCTACTGATGTTGCTGTGTTTTTGAAGATTTTAGAAAAGTGGGACACCCAGATATCTTCTTCTATGGCCACTTCTATCTTGGGACTATTATCATCTATTAGGTAGGGGGATTTAACAGTTCGCCAAAAAGCCACACTATTTTTAGATACCGCACTAGTGTGTAAATCGTCCCATAATTTCTGTTTTAGTTCTTTTATTCTTTCTTTACGTGCCCTACCGTATTGCTGTCTAAGAAGTCGAATCTGCTCCGAGTCTCTAACTGTTTTACTCAGAGCCACCTTTAACTTAGTTAGGGCCGTGGTGCAGCTATGATTAAACCACCCTTTAGTAGTTGAATTCGCTCTCTTTGTATTTACTGTAAGAAGTCCCTTAATTTTCTCCAATATCTGGGTAAAATTATTTAGGACTTCTTCATCCGATTCTAATAGATCCAGGCATTTCGTTATGTTTGAATATGCCTCTATTACCAGTTTTTCGGTAATGTCTGCTGGATTTATCTTCCCCCACTTTAGTGTATATCCATTTTGCCTACCTACCTCGAAATTATTCTGGGCAAGAGTTTTCGCTATAACTACGGTTAGGGGTTGAGAATTAGTTACATGAAGCTCCATCCTCAAGGCAGAATGATCGCTTAAAGTATTAGTCAGGACCTCAAAGGACCTAGCTCAGGGCAACAATCCAGATGACAGGAAGATGTAATCAACTGTCGTTTTGTATCCCCTACCCACATATGTTGGTTGCAGGAAGTTTGAGCCTGGACTTGGCTCATTAGCTATTGTGAGTTCCAAGTCTAATAAGATATTATTCATAGCAATCCCCACCTTGGTATGGATAAAGTGCATAAGTGGAGCGTCAAGTTCATCCACTATCCCACATCGATTTTTTCCAACATGTGGGCATGGATGCAGATTCAAATCACCTCCCCATAGAAGGTGAACAACCCCTTTACCTGCCTTTAGCTTATGGATTAGTTTCTCCTTGATGTTAGAGAGAAGGGTCAGGAATTGGTCCTCCTCCAGATTATTGTAGAGATTAAGCAACAGAATGGACTCTTTTTTTTTAAAAGCAAGGGAAAGTAGTTGAAAATTTGGATCAGAAACATCTACAGATACTTTTAGGTGGTTTACTGTATTTGCAATATAGGTAATCAGTCCCCCCTTGGGTCTGCCTACACCACTACCCAGAGCTGAAGTAAAGTATGTTTTATAGCCCTGGAGATGTAGCTCCGTCATGGACCATGTCTCCTGGAGGCAGATAATTTTACCCGACTCCAAGAAATTCACTGCAGTCCCATCCTCAATTTTGGGACGGAGACCCGCAACATTCCAAAAGAGGATAGGTAAGGACTGCAGTTCTGTGGTGATCACTGGAGCTTCATTTACTAGACAAGTTGTTTTTGCTTTGGGCGTTAAATGGGGTGTCTTGGGGTTAATAGGTTCAGTCGCCATTAGTGGTCAATCGACCAATTCGAGGGCACTAAACCTATTCGTCGTCGGGATACTGGACCAGGGGTCCCTATTGGGCAGCTCTCTAAAGGCCGTCCTCTGAGTGTGGGGACCCCAATTATCCCGTCCTCCTCCCCAGTGACGTAACCCCACTGTATGCCAGGAACTATCATCCTCATGATATCGAGGGCCCACTATTTGCCTTGGGTTGCCATATTCGCTATGACGTAGAGCAGCTACTTCCCAGGGGCTATCGTAATCATTGGAAGTGCCATTACGGTACCTTGAAGGATAAAAAAAGGAAAGTCGCTTAGTTCCTATGTCTCCATTTACATTCGGGAACTCCCAGGAGCAAATGTAGTCTACCACGCGAGGATCTTCAAATGTAATCAGAATGCAGTCTCCCGGTATAGTTTTCCTACTGTTTCCCACCCAGGGGGTCCTACGTACCATCAGAATCCTACATGTCCAGGTTGCTGGAATAGGGCGATTAATATTTAGCCAGTATAGGGCCTTGTTTTTCAATGAACACGTAGGTTCTGTGTTATAGTCCTCTAACTCAGGCACGCCTGTCATTACAACTACAAAGGGACTTGCTTCTGGTGGCATATCGACAGCAAATCTAGCTTCAGAAGGTCCCCTAGTGTCACCTCTATTAGATACTGGCGCCGAAGTTTTTGAGGCAGGTCTTTTAGAAGACGGAGTTTTAGGCGCCGATTTTTTAGGTGCCAATTTTTTTGGTGCCGATGTTTTAGGGGCCGGTGTTTTTACTGTCGGGGCATTTCCCTGAGATAGGATTACAGTAGCATTCGTGGGAGATTCCACTCCTCTATTGATATTTAATATTTCAGGAGGTGGTGGTTTAGATGTTATTTCTAAAGGTATAGGAACAGATACTTTCTTTTGTGTGACTGATGGCTTAAGAGGGGGCTGCTTGGTTCCCCCCCTTTTTTGGTCCCCCTGCACTTGCTTGGATTTTGTAAGATTTACGAGATTCGATAGCTGGTGCTCTATCTGTGTTAGTCTTACTTCAACGGGAGCAATGAAAGATTTCAAAAGATCTGCGATATTATGTAACAATTGTGAGTTATTGTTATCCGTTAATACCTTGCTAAATGGTGAATAGGTAGAGAGTTCCACACTAATGTGGTCTGGAATATCATGCGTGGACTGGTTTGTAATCACATAATCTACTATCTGTTCTGCTCTAGGGGGTACTTTCTCTTTCCTACTAAGCATGTCACTACTCTCGTGGGGAAGTGGATTTTTCAAATCGTTCTTTCGTTTCCTTGTGGCACCCTCCCTCCTCCCTCTTGTTTGCCTTATTTCATCCGGTGTCATTTGGGGTATCATCTCTGGTGACCTTTCTAGGTCTGAACTTATCTGAAAATCTGAAAGCTGGGCAGCCGATAAGTCCACGTTGTTTGGTAGGCTACGCCTACCTTCACAGAGCGTCCTGCGGCTGGAATGATTAGATATTTCCGGGGTTCTTGCGTCCCTATGGAGGATCTTTTAGCCAGCGCTAAATCCAAAGACACCCTACCTTCTATCAAGCTAATACTTTGATCTATAAATGTATTTGCCTTGATAATAAAGTCGTCCATAGGGCCTAAAAGCTTACCCCCACCCCCCAACACTTTGGTTTTGTTTCCTCTAGTTACAACCATAATTCCTATAAACTAAACTAATACAGGGAGGTAACGTCTTATGTAAACAGATCGTCAATAATACTGAGTCTATGGGAACAATACGTGTAACTTTAGGCTAACAATCCGAAACAATAAAAGTTAGGGAGATGGCCCGGTCCGGTCTCATCCGACCTCGAACGGCCTCAAACGGCCCGCCCTTTGCCCGGGCTTCGCCCCGGGCGCTTCCGCGCGCTCCCGCGCAGCGGGGAACTGTATTGCTGAAGTAGGGAGATGCTTGGGCGAGGGGGCGTGGTGACCAGGGAGAGCAGCCCAGGTGAAGCTAGTTGGGCTCGCTGGGACTCCTGGACAATGGAGTCCCCGCTGCTCGCAGCCCTGTTCCAAATGCACTCACCCCAGGTGACAGTCAGCCCCTTTTGTAACTCCCGCGACGATCTGCCGCGCTGCGGGACCCGCGCAGCGGGTCCGGCGAGTTGCTGGTCGAAGGAACGCTGAAAGAAGACAAAGGGCAGTCCGGCGTCAATCCCAGGAGCAGTTAGTGTTTCATTTTTTACCATTGCAAGGCTGCCTGTTCCCATAGGAGAGAATGGGGAGTTTGTTTATAACATTTTATAAACATAACTGGCCCTGGGAACAAGTTAGATAAATAAAGTTTAGTATGCCTGAACTCAGAATCTAAAGAGGCATCTTTTAGTAAAGATGATTTTTACATTCTGTGTTTGAAAATACCACTTTTAGAAAGTAGGTATTTTCTTCCTTGGCCATCCTATGTGCCTCTGCTGGGGCTGTGGATTGACTGTCTGACTTTGGGATGACAGGGGCTGGAGAGGAGCAGTGGATCCAGAGAGCCTGATGAGTCAGAGGTGGGCTGAATAGACCTGGGCTGCATTTAGAGTAGTGGAAGGAGATTTCCTTGCACCTGAATGGACCTGGTCTGCCTTTCACAATGCCGTCTCCACCCCCTGTTAGGAAGCTGCACCAGTGAGTACTGAACTGGTTTGAGCTCGGTACAGACACTCTCTGCCTTCAGTGAACAAAGGATTTGGTGGTATAAATATTGGGGCCCAGAACTTTAGAACTCTTTTGGAACCAAGAAGACTGCCAGGAAGAACTGGAGAAGCTGTGAGGAGGGACTACCACTTTGCTGTGTGCTTTGCTGTGTTGGCCTGCAGTGTCTGCTTCTGTCTTAGGCAGTGAAAGGACTGGACTTGAACTTCCTGCAACTTCCTTTTTGTGAGTTTCTCCAAGGGCTTGAGGTAGAGCTTGCCCCCTGTTCAAGAAGTCTCAGGAACAGCAAAGACTTCGAGTTCTTCTGCCCTCAGCACTGAGGACTGTGTGTTTTGTGCTGCAACAGAAGAAAAAGCAACCCAAAACCATCTACGACACTTCTGCTGACTCCGTGTCTTGAAGGCACCGCCGATGGCACTGGCGCAACGCCACACTGCAACCCTGGTCTCACAGACTACACCTGCTAACACTACCACCGAGCCGCTGCTTGCACTGCGACCTGTGAGCTCCGCACTCAGCACTGCCTTGCTTCACATCGTCGACCTGGTATCTTCGACGACGACGCTTCATGCCGACATCGACGCTGCTGCTTGCACCGTGGTTCGAGGGCACCGCTCGTAAGTTATATGATGCACCGCCCTCATCCCGCACCGCAGCCTTGGCCTGCTGGCGCCCTCGACTCCAGTTAGTCAGCCGACGACAGTGCTTCAGCAACAACTACAACGCTGCTTGCACCGTGACCTGCCAGCACCGCGATGAGCACCGCATCACTTCGCACCGCAGCCCTGGTCTCACCGACGCAGCTGGACATCCGTCACCGAGACGCTGCCTGCACCATGCCCTGAGGGCACCACATGCCACACCGCTGCACTTCGCACCGCAGCACCCGATGCCTGCCAGCACTCCCGACTTTAACCACGAGGAGTTCGATCTGCAACGCGTGTGACTTCAAGGGCCTGACGTCTCCTGTACTGACCTCCGGAACCGATGCCTGTGGATGCCGTGCCTTCGGAGCTCGCCAAGAGGTCGCCTACACCCTGCATTTCTAAAGGTACTTTTTTGCGGGTCTTCCCGACACCGTAGCTGGCCCGCGACGCCACGGTCAGCCAGAACTGTTTGGAATTTGTTGTTCACGACGCCGTGATAGCCCCGGACAGAGCTATTAACTTCAAGGAACTGTTTTTCAAGGTTATTTTGATATCTGAAGATTTCTAAGTACTGTAATGTGGATTTTTATAGTTTTTGGTCTTGTCTTAAGTATATAAAAATATTGGATATTTCTCTAAACTAGTGTGGTGTCCTCTTGTAGTGTTTTCACTGTGTTACTGTTGGTTATGTGCAAATGCTTTACACACTGCCGCTAAGATAAGCCTGCCCGCTCGTGCCAAGCTATTAAGGGGGTGAGCAGGGTTTATTTTAGGAGTGTAACTCCCTTATCATGACCAGAAGGAAGGGTCCCCACTTGGACAAAGGTGCAAACCCTTGCCATCTAGAGACACTCATTTCTAACAACCACTGCCATGAATGTCAGTGTCAACACTTAAAAAAAAATTAAACTATATTAGCATTTTTTTTAATGCGGTACAATCACAGTTATAATCAATGCAGTGTGAGCACAATCCAGGCACCTGGCAGGGCAGCCAGTAATACGCAGTAAAAGAAAGCGTATATATCAGATTCGCTGGTTGGCAACCTAAAAGGTGGCATGCATAAAAGCAGGCAAAGATTTCCATTCCAGCTACAGAAACGAATATCAAAAGTGAGTCCCGCCAAACTAAAGGAACCAATGCAGGAGGGAAATGAGGTATTATCAGGTGAAACAACTAAACAGGGGAAACTAAAGGGCTGCAAAGTTACCTGGGCACAGATCGTGTCTACAGAAGGAAAGCAATAATGCTGGGGGGAGGGACGTGCGGCAGGGGGATCAGGGGCGACTTGCACTGGATCCCCACAGGCTTGTCATTAGGCAAGGGGTCAGGATCAACAGTTCCCAAGAAGCCTCTCTCTCGGAGATGCATTTCACCTAGAGTGGAGCATGGGACTACTATATGCCTTCCAGATGATATTTCTCCTGCCCTGAGTATTGAAGAATATCAGGAACAAGTGGATCCAAGTTGTCTTAGTGGTTCCAGATTGGGCCAGGAGAGTGTGATATCCTGAACTTCTGGGCCTAAGCATCGGTCCTCCGATTAGCCCGCCACTTCTTAAGGACCTTTTTTGGCAGCCGCAGGGCAGTGTCTTTCAACCGGATCTGTGCAACCTGCACCTCCATGCATGGTGTTTGAGTGTTGGCAGTTGGTCTCCTTCAATCTCCATTATGAAGATGTTAATGTGATCTTGGCAACCAGGTGCCCTTCAATGAAATCAGTGCACACATGGTGCTGGGATAAGTTTGAGGCTTTGTGTGGCACACGCCAGACTGACCCGTTGCAAGATGCACTATCAGATGTCTTGTTCGTGTTATCTTTGGCTCAACAAGGACTTGCAGTGGGCACTGTTAAAGGTTACTTGTTGGCCCTTTCAGCTTTTCTATGTATGCCGGACTAGCTGCCCTTATTCAAATCACTTGTTGCAGTGAGATTTATTTTTTAAATGTTTGCAGCATACGTTTTCGCCAAAACCCTTTGAAAAGCGACAATGTAACTTAATTTTGACTCTCATTTTTCTAATATGTACCCCTTTCGAGCCAATGTATACCTGTCCATTATGCCTCTTGACCTTGAAAACATCCTTTCTGATTGAGGTAACATCTGTGCGGCACGTGAGCGAGCTTTAGGCCCTTTTAGTCCAACTGCCTATGGCACCTTATTTACAGACAAACTAGTGTTAAGAACTTGAGCTGTTTTCCTGGCGACAGTAGTGATGCCTTTTTCATGTTGGACAAGCTATCATTTTTCCAGCATTTTTTGCTCCTCCATATCCCTCGAAAGAGAAAGAGAGACTCCATCTCTGAGGGCTGAGCTTTTATGTACATCCTAACAGGAACCATTGGATGGATGAGAAGCTCTTTGTGTGGTTCTTTGGAGCAAAGAAAGACAAGGCAGTGCAGAGGCAGACCAGATATCAATGGACAGTCCTCGTTATTAAGGTATGCTATGCATTGGTTAAGAAGCAACCTCCAGAAGGTCTGAGGACTCATTCCACAAAAGCCAAGGCTGCTACCACTGCACTTGCATCCTGAGTGCCTGTCCTGATATTCTGTAAGGCTGATATGTGGGCATCAATGGATATGTTCACAAAACACTATTGCCTTGACAGTTAGGTCCGTCGAGATGGGCATTTTGCCTAGTTGGTCCTGCAGGACTTTTTGATCTCAGCCACTCCACAGGCTTACCACTTTGGAAGGTACTGCTTTGGTATATATTCACAAGGTGAGGAACCAGTGGTTAGAAGTAACCTTCAGAAGAACAAGTTACTTATCTTTGATAATGCTCTCTCTGGTCGATAATCTATCTTCAAATTTCTCATGGCCCACCCACATCCTCATTCTGACGAATGGTTTCCTTTTGCATCTAAAAATATCCCAATTTAGGAATCTTCACACTGGTTCTTGCAATTTGCTGATGGGGTCAGCATCTGAGGACACAGACAAACTTGCAACAACAAAAACAGATGTCAGAGCGCATGGGTGGCGCTTATATGCTGCTCTTCTCAATATTTCCAGAGCAGAATGAAGTTGGCCAGATTGCATGATGCCACCTACTGGTGCACAGGAGCATTACCTTTTGAGTTTCCGAATCCAGTCTAGTGCCTGTGGATATTCGCATGGTGAGGGATCTGCGATAGAGTAGTCACCATAAAGAGCGTTCCCAAAGGTAAGGAACTTCTTCTTAAGGACTAATGAATTTTCACACTTCCCAGATCAACCTAAGTAATGTGTGGGAAAAATGTTAAAGGTTTATGCATTGAAAAACCCAAGGTCTACGAATGTTCTCATCTTCTCGTTATTGATTTCATTCAGCAAACCTCATGCCCCGGTATTGTCTTCAGCTCTGGCTAGGTGGGTTCACTTGACCATGAGTTGGTCCACTTGATCATGAATCTCTTTGGTCTTGATGTGGATCTGTTTGGGGCTAATTCAGCTAGAGGAGCAGTGGCTTTTTGGGCCTGAATCAATCTCGAGGACATTCTCAGATCAGTGGATTGGACTAATTACACTACTTTCTAAACTTTTTATTGTAAGCTTTTTCTATTGGTTTTGTGACAGTTGTCAACATGCTTTAAACAAGCATAATAGGAGCATCTGGTCTTGCTGTAAAATGCAGATTTTCTTAACTAGTAGTTGTAGTGGGACACATGAGCGTGCCATGATGAATACACGCATCCAAACACCGGGCGTGGCCTCAGAGGCTACAATAAAGGTAAGAAGCAATATTGGGCACGGGCGCTTCAGACTTCTCTCACTTAACCGGTGTCCATGTTCTATGTCAGCGCCACTTGGCAGGGCAGAGGGTTGCACTCTACAGTAATGTCAAAGTCCTGATTTTATTAACGTCATGGAGGCGAGGATTATCCCTTGTAAATAATTAACTCCCACACTCCAGATAAGAGGACTAGATGTCATGAACGTCAATTAGGGGGGTTGCAACTGCGACCCCTAAGCCACCCGTTGCGACCCCTGTTACGTTGCTTGCGACCCGTGGCTATTTGTCAGTCTTGACAAGCACTCTGGTGGCATAAAATAATCCGCAGTGTTAACAGCGACTGATTGCACTGCTGTGCTAAAGCTCTGCCTGCAGAGACATAATGATGGCCTCCAAGCTGGGCCTAGGTGGGGGAAAGAACATGTCTCACTCATTGCTATGTTGAACCTGGGCCAGGTCGGCACAGTCCTAGATTTGATACATTGTATGTATCTGCTGCTGGCCTGCGCCAGGAAGCTGAGGGATTGAGCATGAATAGCACACAGTGTGGCTGGGCATGATTGGACAGTGACTAACTGCACATGCTGCAGCTAGCAGCATGTGTATAAGTGTAAGCGTGCAACTGCTGCACCCTACCCTAGCTGAGAACATGGTGCTGCGTGGGGTATGTTTTCCACCATGTTTGGGACCACCGACCGGGTCCCAGGGCCATCAATCTGGTAGCGTGCAAAAGATTTATCAATGATGATGGCCTTGGGAAAAATTATTGGTTGGCCACTGCTCAACAGTAAAAGTCACGTTGACACAGCGTGGCCTCGGAGTTGAGTCGAACTTGTGCCTGCTGGGAGTCAAGACTCTAGAGTGACTGACCAGAATCAATGCTAGTTGAGGACCCGCCCATGAATGACTTGCTTCACTTAAGTGACACACTCTGACTGAGTCAGGCCGCCGGACAGGTGAGGTCGTGTGAGAGCGAGACTGACTGAGTCATTACATCAACTCAACTAGAGTCTCGACTCTCCAACTCCACTTGTGGTGGTGCCAGTTGTTGTGACTTCTGTGAGCTGCAGGCCCTGGCAAACTTCTAACAGAAGCAACAAGTAAAGTAAGGTAACACTATCTGTTTTTGGAGTTGACACAAGATGTTTAAATTCCCTGCAAAACTTCAGAAACGATTGTTAAAGAGCACACATTTCAGGTTCAACCCATCTAGCAGTCTAGCCATCGCTACAGTAATGTAAATAACAAAATAATTGCCATTGTTTTATGTCGAACACAGCATCGGTGTAGCTACAGCGCACTCAAACCGGTCAGTGAGTGCTGGTGGACTGGCAAGCAAGACATTGTCTGTTTTGAACACCGCCAAGGCCGGAATGGCCGTACCAGGCATTAGGGGACTGCTTGCGTTTCCTCAGAAGGCTGGGGGCAGGTTTTGTTAGTGCGACCGGTTTCGTAGTAGTACAGCAAATTTAAAAACACTGCAAAGTTCGTTGTATATTCAGCAGTTTTCGGGCAACAATAAAAGTGTCAAGTTAACTCTGGTGCTTTATTAATGTACCTGCTGGAGAGATAGCGGAGATTTGACTAGTGACAGTTCTCACTTATCTAAGGTAGCCCATAGGGTTCATATGCCTGCTGCAAAGAACATGTACCTTGCATATAAAAGAACAATATTTTATGTGGATGGTTCAGTGGGTCACTGCGTTTGTCACAGAGATTGTTGTTACTTTTCAGTTCATAAGTTACATTTATAATCTAGCATAGTGAGCTATGAACTGCCATCTAAGAGCTGCATGCAGACTGCATGGTACTGGTTAGAAAGTTGTTTTTTCTCAGTCTTTCTATCCTGATGTTGCTTAGAAAGGTTTGTTTGGATAAAAATACATTATTAAAGTCAACCCTAACCACGGTGTTATGTTCTGAATCCTGAGTTTGTGCTTCTCCAGACCAAGCACTCTTAAAAAGTGCCTACCAGTATGGATGATTTGTGAATCCTACACCATTAAGTCTCCTTTGCTTTGTGTAACATTGTCTATAGGCTGAATTACACATGTATGATTCATTGTCTCTGTATGTGTGTGATGGATTTTGAAAATGGGGAATGTTTTGCTTTAGGAGCAGTAATTAATGGAACCATCTTTAAATGTGGACTGTAACATCTGCCTTTGGGCATTCTGGATGTTAGATAAGATGTGTGTTGCTGGTAAAGTATGCTAATGCAGAACAAGCATATTATTGATCAACACAGGTACTGTACCAGTGATGTGCTTGTTTTCTGTAGAGGAAATGAATGATGGTAAACCTGGAAAGGTTCAATGGCTCCACAGGTATGGATACCATGTCATGGATAGAAAGGTTGCTTGGAAAACTTGACCTGCATTAAATAGCACTGTTATCTATTTTCCAAGACTGAGATTTAATTACAAGATACTCTTAGGGCTACATGTCCATAAGTTTCATTTAGCAAGTTCCTAATAGCGAATCTTTGTGATTTGCGATTAGGAAATCGCAAACACTTATGTACAAATGTGTCCTTGTCACATTTAGCGATTCCTAATGGGGTCGCAGTTGACCTACCTCATTAATATTTATGAGGCAGGTCGTAATTTGCGACCCATTGGGAATCGCTAAAAACAGAGGTATAGTGGCCTGCTGGGGTCAGTAGACCTCCATGTCTGTGTTTGTTTTTAAATAAAGCAAAGTCTTTTTTTAAATGCAGTTTGTTTTCCTTAAAGAAAAATGGGATGTGTTTCAAAAACAAAAATGAAACGTCCTTGACACATTTAGCGATTCATAATTAGGTCGCAATTTACCTACCTCATTAATATCCGTGAGGCAGGCTTTTAATTTGCGATCTATTGGGAATCACTAAAAAGACAGGGATGGTGGCCTGCTGGGGTTTGCTTTTAAATAAAGCAAAATTTTTAATGCAGTCAGTTTTCGTTAACCCCTTGTGTGCTCTTGACGGAACCACGCCGTCATGAGCCACGGGCGCCGTGTGCTCATGACGGCGTGGTTCCGTCATGGAGCGGCCGTTGGCAGCCGCTCCTCCCACGCGGCTCTAATTCCCCGCCTGTGCGGGCGAATTAGAGAGTGGGCGGAGTCGTGACGGAACCACGCCGTCATGAGCACAGCTCGCCCGTGACTCATGACGGCGTGGCTCCGTCATGAGCACAGCGCCACCGTGCTGCCCCCAAACCCCCCCCCCCAGCGCTGCGGCGGAATTCGCGCCGCAGCGAAGGGGTTAAAGGAAAATGGGATGTGTTTCAAAAACAAAAATGAAACGTTTCAGTTTCATTTTTTAAGTGTAGGCAGTGGTTCCCTGAGACAACTACCTTCTCTTAAAAAATGTTTTGCATGCATTCATGAAGGAGAAGTGGTCTCCTGGAGACCCCTTTCCGTTTGCATCTAGGTTACCGCCTACTTGAAGTAGGATGTAAAATGTGAATGTTTTGCGACCGCATTTTGGGCACAAAACATTTACACATTGCACTGCGAGTTGCTGTTAGGAAGGAATGAGCTTAACACTCCCCTTTCTAATACCAAATCGCTAACCCATTTTGCGATTAGGTAATAGATTACTGAATCACAAAATGTGGTTCTGTACAAAAAGACTTTTTTGTGGTCGTAAACGGCCCGATTCTGTGAATCAGGCAATTTGCAACAATAAAAAAGCACATTTGGCCCTTAGTTTCTAAAACAAATGATAAAGTGAACTTGTTTTGAACATTATAGGCCCATCAACCTTCCCACTTTATAAGATATTTGATATTGATAATGGCTGCTTTCAACTTGACTAGCATATTTTCCATTGTTGTACAGTATATGATAGGTTTTTAATCAATGCTACATTATCTTAATTGTATATCTGAAGATACTACCTGAAATTATGTATGTAGCTGCATTTTCAATAGGATTTGAAGTAGGTCTATTTACAAGATACTTCTTTTGTAACTGTAGAGATTTTCCAACTTCTGTGTGGGATGTAGGTAACCAAAAATTAGATGCATCACTTCCTGAGATAGCACCAAGCCAAAGGTCATGCAGTGTTGCTTCATTGATTTCATGGAGTCATGACATGTGATGTCATTTCCTATGATGTCATCAGGTCAAATGCCTTGTGATGTCACTTCCTGTAACATCTTTGGGGTAGGTAAAAAGGCAGGAGGTGGCACTTCCTGTGATGTCCCCAGGTCAAAGTTCGTGTGATGTCACTTCTTGTGACATCAGGCAGGGTCGGTGGTAATCAAATGGCATGTGATGTCACTTCCGCTACCCCAGGCTTATTGATGAATCGACGTCCATGTTAGATGTTCGAAATAAGAGTATTTGGGGTCCTGATGCATTCTGATTGGTGGATATCACACTTGTTTAATCTGTTATGAACTTGCTTGAGGCTTTTGGGAAGTGCAGTTATGCATTGTTAGTTGGCTGCTGACTAAAATAAAACAAGAAGAGGAGACATAATGCGCGCCTCAGTGTCCTTAATAAAATCAGGGCTTTCGACACTAGCAGTTAGGAAAATCTGCTTTAATCTTTTCTGGATCTTGTCTAATCATGTTATCATTGCTGTCTCTTATCACGAGTTCATTTGTGCTAATTCGACGCACCCTGTTATTCAAAAAACCCTCCTCTTAGTAACTGGAAGCACCCGATGTCATCTCATGACTCGTAGCAATTGTTAGATCGTCGCCCCTTTTTACCAATAGACCGGTATTATTGGGGTGTCTCGGGCTCTTCGAACACTTCAAAGACTTTCACAGGGGAGATAGAGGATGTGGTCTGACGGCTAGATTGCCGACTTTGGTGCTGGAAACCAAGTTTCGAGCCTCGGGGTCGCGTCCACATCCTCTTATTCTGGGCAAATCACTTAATCTCCCTGTGCCTGAATGTGTCCTTGTGTATGTAACCGGTGCTCGTGTAAAGCGCTCCAATACCTTCGGGTCGAGTTTGCGCTATATAAATCTGCATTAAAGACAAATAAAGAAAAAAAGGGTAGCATCTTGCCTGTCTCCCTTGATACATGGAGAAACCTGGTTCACCCTCCTCTTCTTCTTCATCCTTCACTGGGATGTGACATGCTTGCACTGCGTTCTCGACAAAGTGCAACAACATTAAGTATCTGATCCTTCTATAGTAACCTACTTCCGGTGAACGAAATTGATGTGCAATTTTCTAGTTGGTTTCCACATTCTCAATCCTGTTCCCGTTCTGATCTTAACAAATACTCACCTTTGTGCCTTTGTACAACAGTGTTCAATGTGCAACTGTCATTGCCCCCAGTTTCAATATTTCATAAAAACTATCAACCTCATTATGTCCATTAAGCGCCTGGTTTGGGTTTAATAGAGTTGGTATATTTTCGTCAGCGCTCACTCTGCCCTCATTAGCAGCTTGCTTATTTTCTTCTACATTAAAGGCATGTGGCCGCTGGTACTGCGTATCCACTCCGTTTTAGTGGTTATACCTTATTGCTGTCAAGTTTACCAACGCTGGCATCTCGCAGCACCGCTGACCGTACAGATCACGTACGACGTGGCGAGCGGGTGAGGGCGTTCAACACCGACGTCCCAGTCTGATAATGGGAGTGGGGATCATCTCAGAGCCTCATCATGTCCCCTCCCCCAGCACAACTTGAAAACCTTACGGTGACCCCAAACCAGGCTGGAATGATACCCCAGGAAGCCGGAAGCTAAGAGACACCTTGGTCCGCAATCCGAGCTGTAGATCTGATGGAAAATCAAGTCACGTAGACCTGGTAACCAGCAGGTGTGGAGCCATCTCCCATTTAAAATCTGCAGACAGAGCAACCTGTCAGAGAGTGCCACCCACACGTGCTGGGAATGGTGCTGGCCGCAGTTTACAGGTTGGAGGAGGGGACTCGCCTCCATATTGCATTGTATTGCAGCATTTATATAGCGCTTACTACCGCTTTGTGGGGCACTGAAGAGCTTACCCGCATGCGTGCCAAGCTACACCATGAAGGGTGGTTGGGAGGGTATTGTCTTTGTTTTGTGATCCCAGGTGGGAAGTGTTTTCTAGTCCCGAGTGATGACCACCGAGGTGCGGTTATCGTGTTATGGGAGGCAGAGGGTACCAGTGTGGTGGATGATGAGGTGTGAAAGACAGATGTGCATTTTCATAGTTTTCAGCGTGCTAGCAGCTTTGAATAGCTACACAGATCCCTTTATGGTAGAACTTCTAAGTATAGTCTACTTAGCTAGTTACTGCACTTAGTTGTCCAGCATGGGATTTTGCGTACAGTTGTGGTCCTGAGCTGGCATGATTGAAGGGAGAGAGAGAACTGGATGTGATGCGACTGCAGCAGCAGGAGTAGTGCAGTTGACCCGGTTAGCAATTTGGTGCATTTAAATCAAAATAAACTTTATTAATAGTGTGCAGAATAATTAATCTACACCCAAATTCACCTGTGTATACTGACATGAAATTTATGCAGTTGAAATAAATTAGGTACGACCTGTTAGAGTGTTTTCAATGCTTAGTCTAACTAGGCCTCAACACCATTTTGTCCAAAATGGATATCACATCATCATGTTTATTTTCTGTTTATATTTCTGCCTGACAGTATGTGCAGCAAGATGTGAATTTGGTTATTAGGTCTCGCCTACGCAGTGCGCATGCGCTGCTTAGGAGAGACCTTTAGTCATTGGCACAGCTTTGTGGCCAAAAACGAGCATGCGTTCTAGTGCCTTCAACGGCAACGCCTGCACATGTGGAGAATCACTTGCGGGAGCGAGCGGTCGGTGCCATATCTTATCAATTATTGCGGCACCAGCCGCTTGCTCCCGCAAGTGAATCGCGAGGTCCCCCTCCCCCTGCTGCCGCGCGAGCGCTTGTTTTTTTGTTGCCACAGGTACAATTACATTTTGCAGTTCAGACGTTCCCTTTTTGCTAGCAACAAGGCTTATTGACGTCATCTGTTGCCTTCTGGCACCCTCTTGTGGTCATTTTGCTTATGCTACAAGGCAACTACCTGCGAGGGGGCTTTATGCATAAAGTAAGGATTATTGTGCTATGGTAATTTAATGCACCAATATAGTAGTACATAAGAAGGATTTATGTCTATGGTAAATTTAAGTCATTAACAGAGAGGCATTTATGCGCTGACATTTTGAGTTTTTTAAGCTTTCGTCTGTAGAGGAAAGTGGATAATGACTCCGCGCGGATCCAGAATATTTCGTGCCTCTGTAATTTTTCTCCCTTTCTCCTCCCCGCCCAACATTTCCTTTTTCTCCCAGGCTTTTGTTCTTTTCTTGTGATCTTTCGAGTCCTTCCCAAGCTGTGACTCATGCCTGCACGCGGGGCGCAGGGCTATTGTTGATGTCTTCCTGTACTGACACCCTGGGTGTTTCCAGTTCTGCCAGAGGAGACGAAGGAGGGGCATTGGGGGGCTCGCGGGGACATTCTTGGCACCGTGAACGCCGATGGCGTGATAATAAACTCTAAACCTATTGGATTAAGCACATACATGTAGGCGCGTGAATTGCCTCATACAGCGTTCCCTGCAGACTGGATCGTCTTTAGGTGCCCAGAAAAGCACGGGTGAAGTAACATATAGTCCTGATAAATGGTGTTTTTGAGAACGCTTGGGCCTTTTAGGGGCGAGAAGGCAGACAGCGAGTGATAGAGAACCACAGAGGGAGACAATGAGAGGGCGAGAATCAGAAAGCGCAAATGATAGAGAGAAAGAGCATTATTTGAGTGTAGGAGTCAGAGTTTGAGACGCGGGCTGATTGCTGTTGAATAAAATCTTTACAGAAAATGGTCCTATATGATAACGGTGAAACAACTCCTAGTAGGGTAAATTTTAACAACATAAAACATGATAACGGTAAAGGTCAGAAGCCAATTACATCTGTCTCCAACAGAACAGTAGACCAAGTTCAGTCTATGTAATTTACAATTCCCAATCCTTCTTTGGCTCTGCACCAAGAGTCTGCAACAGCAATACACTCCGCACTCCATGCACTGCCACCCAATCAATGGATGAAAACAAATCCTGTTACACAGCCCACGCGATTCACACTCTCTCTCGGATACGTCTTGGCAAAACTTTAATTTCGCAGGTGAACTGCATGAAACCCGCACATTTCATGTTATTCTAAATTAGCAGACTTTCACATTGCGCAATTTCACACCATAGTTTACGCATGGAAAATATGTTTGAGCAGGAAATACCTCCCTGGGACATTATATTCTTGAACCAGTGTTTGGCTGGTATCCTGTGTGACTTTCTTCAATAAGAGATATGTCCTCTCATAAAAAACTTTTGCCAAAACATTTGCCAAATACTGACAAACCACATCTTGTACTAAAAAGCATAATTTCATGAACTGTTCACAATATTTGTGGGGGAAATCCAAGCAGTTTCGCACACCCGTACTCTCGACTACCAGCGCACTCTAATTTCAACTAGAACAGCGGGGAAAGGTGAACTGAAAAACCCTTCCTCCTGCGACATTCACGAAGTTATCCATAATGTGAAGGAACAATCTGGAGAGCTTATTGTAAGGTCAGCTGATTTTGTAATTATTGTCCTCTGTGCCTGGACACAGAATCTGCAATTTGACATACTGTATACGTTTGCTTTTCTGTAAATGCATTCTTACTTACACAACGATGTGGTGCCTGCTTGTAAACCTCAAATCAATAAAAGGAAATGTACATGCATCGACAGAACCTCCTGAAAGCACATCCCCGATGCTGCGGCAACCTGTGAACGTACCCTGTGAAGTGCCAGCTACCTAGGATCATAGGTGATCCGTGTTTTTTCATGCTTATTTGTGGACCAATTACTACTTTTGTGACGTTGTTCAAATGAGAAAACACACAAAAGGTGACGGAAGGAATGCCAGCAAATAGTCTAAAGCACTGGCAATCCAACTGATGATTTCTACTGTGCCACTCTAGGCAGAGGCCCACCTTATGCAAATCAGAACTGAACCGGTTTCTTAAGAATAGTCCATCCCGACATGCCAGGGAAGCCCCTCACTAGAAGGAAACACCAACAACCCCAGACTGGATTCAGCCTTATTAGCATCCCCAGTGCAGTAAAACCTGCCTCCTATGACACAGAGCAAGGGACACATATCTGGGCATACCCTTGGTAACCTAGGGTGTTACATGAAACACACATAAGGTGATTGCAGAAACTGCAGTGATGAATCCGCCATCCCTGCATAAGGAGAGGAATCTGCCACTGACCCTATTGCAGTCCAGCAGCCACTGCTCCAGCGTGGAGTACGAAATCCCTCCCTCCGTCACAGACCAAAAGATCTCACAAACATGCACTATCCATACATTCGCTGGTGGGGCGCATAACACCAACATTCACTCACCATCAATCTGTGTTTCTCGGGAGGTGATTATCTTCCAAACGCTGACATGAAAGGAAATACCTTTTACCCTAATGAGCAACAAATCTACGCAACCTTCTGATGCTCATTAGGCCCTGAACTTCACCTTTTAGTATTCCTCTCATAAATCGGCATGGATCAGTTAGTTGCAGGTTTAGCTTGACTTCTAATTCTCTAATTTACCTTTACATTAATACATTTTCAGTGAATAAACAACCCAACTCATTCTGTAGTTATTCAATTCAATCTTTATCTAATTATTGCAAATTAAATCATTCATTTAATCAAGTCGCCAATCATATTTACCTATTCTGGCTAATTGTCGTCCTCTAAGTCAAATCTGGTAGTCTCGCAAATCTATGCCCATCAAATTTAGTAATTTCAGTTCATCAAGAGTTTGGGCATTAATTCAGTCCGTCAAACATTCAGGGAAACAGCTGTCCTGCAGTGTCACCGTCCTCTCCGTCAGCAGAACGTCAGGAAATCAAGAAAAGCCAAAAACAAACCCGCACCAACCTCTCTATTCTACCTTAATTTTTAATAAAAAATCATTGACAAATTGTAACAAAAATAGGTCTTCAGCTCCTCTGATTGGACAATCGAAAATCGTCTGGCAGGGTTCACACAAAATAATGTTTTCTTAGGTCATCAATCTTGCTTGTTCCGGTTTTTAAATGCGTCTTATTGTTCTTTCTGAAACGCTGGCTTGCTTCCCAGGATGACCTTGGTGGGTACAGTCTAGTTAGGGTCATGACGAGGCCACTGTAGGTGGCGTTAGCGCAGGCGCACTTCACCCAAACCTCATGTAGCGTCGACGGTCGGGTTATATACCAGAGGCAGCCATTTTGTGTCAGGCCCAAATGGTCAACTTAAGCAAAAGAAACACAAAACGTAATTAATACATAGAAATGACTAAATAAATGTTATTCCCTCTCTAATGCCCATATGTGTATGTATTTATCTAGCAATAAGCAACACTCAAGCGGTTTATACTTACAAAATAAAGCACAAATCATAAATACATTACAAAAGCAACATATATCGTGCAATATTCTAATTGTCTATCATTAGTATGCGTACATAATTTAGTTTACGATTTAATAAAATCATGCAAAGCAATCCCACATGTATTTCAATCATTAATAAGGTTGATTAGTAACTTCCACTTCAATCCATTAGTTCGATTATAATTAATTAATTCAACTAATTAGTATAAACATGCAAAATGGGGAGGGTATACAAGATTTTGCATTACCCGCTCCAGCAATCCCCCCTTTGGTGATTTTATCACCATACCACCCAAAAATGTTGTTCTGTCTTTTACGGAATCTTTTAAAATGTTTTCTTGCTCTTAATCATAATTCAGTTTCACCTACGTCTTCTCTTTTTGCTGATTCATACATACTCTCCTTCCACTCCTCCAATTCTATCTCTTCAATTTCCCTTTCTTGTTTCTTAACTTTTCTTCTTAATTTTTTGCTTTTTACTCTCTTCTTGTTTTTATTATTTTTACAACAAATACAACCTAATCTTATTATTAATATTATGCAAGTTACACATGTTAATGGAAACAATATTTTGCCTACAAATGTACTACCAAGTTTTACTAAGAAATTTCTAATACCAGCTATTTTTTTTACAATCTTTTCCCTAACACCTTCTACCTCCAGTGGTACAATTTCATCATGGAATTCAGTAATATTCCTAATATAAATTTTCAGATCTTTACTTTCGTCAGGAATGTAAGTACAAAAATGTTGAACTTTCAGCATTCCACAGACTCCACCCTCTTTTGCCAAAAATATATCAAGGGCAAGTCGATTTTGCATTACCATAGCACGCATGACAACCATTTCAGTGTCTACCAATAAGAATCCTCCAGCGGTGCTTGTTGACAAGCGATCCACTACTGTTGAAAGTCTTCTAATTTTGTTTGCATTCAGAGATATTCCCACTGATGGTATCAATGCTCCAAAAATGCCACCTACAATATCTGCCCAAGATTCTCTCTTACTCCGCGCTAAATGATTACTTAAACTATGTACACCATCTTCTCCTCTATCCATATGAAATTTTTTCGGAAAGACCAGGCCTACATAACATGTGCCATACCAATGGTCTGGCAAACGATAATATGCCCTGTTCCCACAAATAAAATATAATCCAGGAAAGACTGGATCTTTTCCACCTTTAAATCCCCATCCACCGATGATTCGATATGTATCATGGCACTCACTATTACCTAAAAAATAATTATCATACACAGTTTGATTCCTTCGAATACAAAATTTCCCTTTCTGAGGCCAATCTATTTTTTTTTTTATAATTATTTTTATTTGCATTTCCAACACAGAACATAATAAGCAAGTCACAGTGAATTGACCATCACCTAGTACCCTACCACCACCCACCGCCCCCCTCCCCCCGCCTAGCGCCAGACGCCTCGATACATTGATATAGAAGCACCCACCATCCATGGAGGCCTTTAGCTGCGTCCAAGTCGTTCCCATATGCAATAAGGCTGTCAGCATAGCCCTCTCCACCCCCTCAGAGCCCCCCATCCAGGCCATGATACCGTCGCCATTTCCCCCATACTCTGGAGAATTTCTTCGGGCAGCCCCGTGCTTTGTAAATAACTCTTTCGGCCGCCATATACATGTCCATCCCCCTCCTCCAGTCATCGAGCTTCTGGGGGTTCGGGGCTCCCCATTCCCGTGCCACGTCCCTCTTGGCCACCACTAACGCTAATGTCAGGAAAATGAGCTGGGGTCGAGTCAGGTCGATATCATTCGTTATCCCCAGTAGAACTAATTTGGGCTCCAGGGGTAGGGACACCTCAAGTACACTCCCGAGTTCTCCCACTATCCTAGCCCTATTAACTTTGGAGGACCCCACACTCCCAGATGGTATGGTAGAAGTTGCCTTCGGCATGTCCGCACCGCAAACAGCTAGGGTCAGTGGCCCTCCCCATCCGGTGTAGGCGGAGACGATCATAGTAGACTTGTGGAGGATCTTAAATTGTATGAGTCGGAGTCGAGATTTTATTGCCACTTCCCTAGGGTGCATCAGGGCTGTTTCCCAGTCAAGCGTGTCCATTTCCCCTAAATTCGCTTCCCACACACTCTTCAGTTTAACCAGACCGTCCGGTATGTTGTTAAGTAGGCTTTTATAAGTCAAGGAAACTAGCTTGGCCTGCACCTGTTCCTGTAGTAGACGGCCCTCCAGCGGCAAATATTCCAGCAAGGGGACCGACAGCGCCGCTTCTGCCTGCCATGCGTGGCATAGTTGTGCATACTTTAGGAACTGGGAGCAGTGCAGGCCGTACTCTGCCCTTAATTCCTGAAAGGACTTCAAGGCGCACAGCGCTGGAGGTCACCCAGCACGGAGACGCCAATATCGTCCCTCCGTCGAAATCCCTTCAGCTTATGTAACTCTCGTAACCAGGCACACCTCCAGATGGGGGTTTGACTCGACGGTTTGTGTCCCATCCAATTCGTCTTGCCGCCCTATCCCAGAGCTCTACCGTCACCCTTGTTGCCGATAATAGTGCAGCCTTCCCCTTCCCTCCATAAAGATAGTGCAGGCATGTGCGGCGGTCTAATTTCACCCTTTCCAATCTATATGTGGGGTGGTCCGCCGGGGCATGTAACCAGTCGTTTATTGGCGCGAGATGCTCCGCCCAGTAGTATGCCTCCATGTTGGGGAGCGATATTCCTCCTTGTACTGGTTTCTCTGTAGGGTCTCCAGCGCTATCCTAGGCTGTTTCTCCAACCAGAGCAGCTCTCTCAGACCCTCATTTATTTCTTGAAACACCCGATGTGGGAGGGGTAAATACTCGTTTTGTAGTGCATAGAGGAATCGTGGTAAAGTGATCATTTTATACATTGCTGCCCACCCTAGCATTGTGAGTAGGAGGGTCTTCCATCTGGACGCATCCTCCTTAAAGTTCAGTAGAACCCGTTGGATGTTCTTCGCATATGAGACAGAGCTACTACTGGTTATGTAAATTCCTAAATATACAAACCCTTCAGTCGTCACCCGTAGTGTCTAGGGTATCGCCCTCCCCAAGTCTCTCTCCCCGGGATTGTACAGGACCGATTTATGCCAATTTATAGTATAGCCCGAGCGCGACCCATAGCGCTCCAGCAAAAGGAACAGTCTCGGGATCGAGACCTCTGGAAATGTAACATACAGCAGGATGTCATCCGCGTACAGCGAGATCTTCTTTTCATATCCCTCACCTTGATGAATTTTAAAACCAGCTATCTGACTATCCTGCCGTACTTCACATGCCAGCACTTCTATGGTGAGGGCGAACAGTAGCGGAGATAGGGGACATCCCTGACGAGTCCCTCTTCGTATGGGGAAGTCCTTTGAAAGAGAACCATTGACTTTAACCCTCGCTCGTGGGTCCGTGTAGAGAAGCGTAATCCATCTGAGGCCAATCTAAAGCTATAGTTGGACTAGCTTCTCCTTTCAAGTGTTTTTCTCTTTCTACATCCCAGACTGTTTTCTCCACTTTCCCTTCTGCTGCCTTTCTTTGCATTTTCAGTCTCCTTTCTTCAACCATGTCTAAGAATGTCCTTTCCTCTTTCTTCAAACTGCACGTCAAATTGTTTCTAAAAATATATTCTAATGTTAGTTCTTTAGTTTCTATTGAAAAATTCACCTAATACCTTAGCTGGTTTTACCTTGTTTAGTTTATTAAAAGAAGGAACTTGCGCAAAAATGTTATCTACATCTGAAAAATAATGTTCTAATTTCCCTGTCTGATAAAATAAACTAGCTATTACACTACATGTTATTCCATACGTTGCTGGGAGGTGATAAGTCACTCCTTCCGGAACAGAGGCAGGTAACTGCATGCATACGTAGCAGTCCCTTACGTCCATTGTCTTTACATATTCATACAATAATTTTGAAAACACATTATTAGAAAAATCTGTTTTTGACCTGTCTTTATGCAAATAATTGTTATCTATTCTAGTTGGAACTACCTTTGGAGTCTTCCCTATATTAGTTTTATTCTCACTATGTCCTTCTAATGTATCTATAGTGACCTTAAAAGAAATGACAAGAGCAAGGATGCTCCATAAAAGCATTAATAATCCTGTACAACAATAACACATTTTACACCATCTTTTCATGAATGTACATCTACCTTTGCTACTATCTATGTTAGCCATCTTTGTTAAAATGGACCGTGTCTTTTGACTTAGCCTCTTTCACTTCACAACTAGTTTTCTAACCTAAGGCTCTAACACCTATTTGGTTCTACTAGTATCTATCTTTTGACTTAATTTCCTGTTTTCTTCATCAACAGTTTTCTTGATTTATTCAGTTTGGCATCTCATCATTCTTCACTTTCCTCTCATCATCCAAATACAGAATTTCCTGAACTTCCGTTTCTTCTTCTCCAATGTCGGACAAGAGAACTCTCAGGATTTCCGATTCTTCTTCTTCTTCAACCACTTTCAGTACAGCCTCCTCTGGATTTCCTTGACTATCTGCCTCTTCTCCCTTTTCAGGCAGAGCCACGTACGTCCATTCCGGTGACTTATACTTCTGGTTAGGTTTCCTTGTTCTTTTACTCTCTTTATTCTCAGTTATTTCGTCTTCTTTTGATTTTTCTTGACTTGTTTCTTCATTCACCTGTTCAGCTCTTGGTGAATTCACTCGTGTCAGTCGATATCTCAATTTCCTGATTTTATTGGGCCAAACGTCATCTTTTGCAACTCTTTTTACTTTACTTCCTTTGTCGTTCTTTTCATTCCTCCAAGCTCTCTTTCTTAGAACTCGACTTTCAGGTATTTCATTTTCACTTTCTTCAGACTCTGTCTCAACTTGCTTTGTCTTTTCAACAATTTCTTCTTCCACCACTTGTTTTGTTTTCCCTACTTCTGTCCCTCCTCGGATCTCCGACACGCAATCTTCCTGCTGGCTACCTGTCCCTTCACCCAACTGGATGTTGCAGTACCCTACACCTCCTCGGGGGTCTTCCGCAGAAATCTGTCCCTCTCTCTCTGTACCTGTCCCTTGTTCACTTAAATTTGTTATTTCCGGTGGAATTTCTCTCAGTCTCTCATCTGGTACTTCCTTTTCACAAATTTCTTTTTTTGTTTCTTCAGTATTTTTCCCTCTTTTCTTTCTGTGTTCTTTTCTAGAACCCTGCGCTTCTTGTTCGTTTCCAGAATCGCTGGATTCAGAAATCTGCAATCTTCTTCTCAGAGAGCTACTTCTGGGGACTAATGCTAGACTTGGTTCTGTTTCCCCCCTTTCAGAGTTTTCTCGTGTCTTAGACTCTTCGTCATCTGACTCAGTACTTGTTTCTGATTCATCAAAATATTCTTTTCCTGTGCTGTCCACTGGATTTGGAATTCTCAATGTGTGACTTGCATGGATCCAGTTTTTCAGTCCAGCACACTTCACAGCTGTTGTCGTGGTCAGAATGACTTGCCTTGGTTTTCCCCACCTTGGAACCAAAAAATTTCTTCTTCTGTGGACCTTTATCCTTACCCAGTCAGCTGGGCTCAGATCATGGGCTGGCTTCTTTTCAATTGTGGTGGCATCCGCTCCAACCTGATGAAACACAGAATGAACTGCGTCAGCCAGGCCTTTACAGTATTCCAACACCATGTCATCAGTTATAGTCATCAGCTTGTTGACTGGTATAAACACGTGTCTCATTGCTCGTCCCATGATTATTTCATGAGGACTTAATCCTGTAGTTCTATCTGGAATTGATCTAATAGTCATGAGTACCAGAGGCAAGACATCAGGCCATTTCATACCTGTGGCGAAACACATTTTCCCTATTCTATTTTTGATAGTACCATTCATCTGTTCAACCCCACCAGAAGCCTCTGGTTGGTAGGCACAATGTAGTTTTTGTTGTACATTCAATGCTTCACAAATTAATCCTACAATCTCATTATGGAAATGTCCTCCTCGGTCTGATTCAATTGTCACTGGGAACCCGAACCTAGGGATGAACTCTCTCAGCAGTAGCTTGGCTACTGTCATCCCATCATTTCTCCTTGTTGGGAATGCTTCCACCCACCTAGAGAATAGGCAGACCACTACCAAAACATACCTCAGTCTGTTACAGGGAGGCATATCGATGAAATCTACTTGCATTCTGGTGAAAGGCCCTCCTTCTCGACCTATTGTTCCTAGTCTCACTACTGTCTTTCTCCCAGGATTGTATTGTTGACATATTAGGCATCTTTGACAAAGACTTTCTGCTACAAGTCTGAATTTTGCATTGTACCAGGTCTGCTTAAATGACCTGATCATGGCATCTCTCCCTATGTGTCCCTGGCCATGATACCTCCGTGCCATGGTAGACATCATGCTATCAAACATAACTGGTCTTCCATCTCGATAGACCCCCACATGATCCTTTTCCCTTGGGGCACATCCTGCTTTTACCCACTGTCTCATTTCCTCATCTCCTGCCTCTTCTTGCAACTGTCTTACCTCTTCCCAAGTTCCTACAATGTTAGTAAACATCAATGAGCAAGAAGACATTTCTCCTTCCTTAGCCCGATTGACCGAATTCTGATTACGTGCACAATACTGTGCCATGTCATTTGCATATCGATTTCCTGTGGCGATATAATCACCACCTTGACTATGAGCAGCACATTTTACAACAGCCAATTGTCTAGGCAGCTGTATCGTTTCAAGCAATTTTCCAACCACTTCAGCTTTCTTAATAGGAGTTCCACTCGAGGTCAGGAAACCTCTTTGTAGCCATAGTTGGCCAAAGTCGTGGACCACTCCAAAGCCATACTAGCTGTCAGTTATCACAGTCACTCTCACACTTTTCCCAATCTTGCATGCTCTAGTCAAAGCCACAAGCCCTGCTACTTGGGCCGATTTTACTCCTTTCAGATAGGATGCTTCTATTACTGCTGCGACTGTTCACACTGCATACGCTGCTCTCAGCACTCCTTCATCTGTTCTCAAACATGACCCATCAACGAACTTCACAAAATCACTTTCTGGCAAAGGTACATCTTTTATATCTGGTCGTGGTTTTGTAAAAAAATCAAGTACATCCAAACAATCATGATCTACTTCATCTCTTACTTCCACAATCTCGGCATCAGGCAACAATGTTGCAGGATTCACATTCAAACATCTTGCAAGACTCACATTAGTTGCACCCAATATGACCTTTTCATACTTAGTCAGCCGACTGTGTGTCATATACTGAGTACGACTCCTTGTAAACAGGATCGCTACATAATGAGGAACAAACACTTTCAATGGATATCCCATCACAATTCCTTCACTCTGCTCCAAACTTCGACATGTGGCAGCCACCGCTTTCAAACATCCAGGTAAAGCTACAGCTACTGGATAAAGCATTGATGAAAAATATGCAATTGGTCTCCTCAGTTTTCCATGCTTCTGGATCAACACAGAAAGTGCACATCCATTTCTCTCACTGCAATACAACTCAAATTCTTTCTCATTGTCAGGCATACCTAATGCAGGTGCTTCACACAAACCATCTTTCAATTTTCTAAATGCTGCCAATTCCTCCTTGTTCAACTCAATGGGATCTTTCACATCACTTCTCGTCAATCGCACCAAAGGTTTTGCGATCAAAGAGAAGTTGCTGATCCACTAACGACAGTATCCAACCATTCCCAAAAACATTCTCACCTCTCTTTGAGTCATGGGAGCTCTCATTCCTTTTATAATTCTGATTCTGTCTATGGTTATTTTCCTTAGTCCTTTCTCAATATTATGTCCTAAATACTGTACTTCCATTTTACAAAACTGTAATTTCGATGGTGACACTTTAAGTCCTCCATCTGCCAAATGATTTAGCAAAGCGATTGTGTCTACCTCACAGGCTTCATGTGTTTTTGACGCCACCAAAAGGTCGTCAATGTATTGAACTAACACTGAATTCTCGGGCATTTCTAGACTCTCCAAAGACTTCTTCAATAACTGATTAAATATTGAGGGGCTTTCTGTATACCCCTGTGGGATTCGGCACCATGCCAAAATACGCTCACCAAAACGAAATGCAAAAATTTGCTGACTGTTGTGATGCAATGGGATGGAAAAGAAAGCATGACACAGATCAATCACTGTATACCATTCTGCATCATGGGGAATCTGATATAAAATCACTGATGGATTTGGTATAATAGGGCAACATGATACCACAATTTTATTCACCTTTCTCAGATCTTGCACTATCCTGAATTTCCCATTAGGCTTTTTCAGTCCCATTATCGGTGAATTACATGGACTACTCATCATTTCTCTCAAAATTCCTTGCCTGATCATTTTCTCTATTACAGGAGTTACTCCTTCAATTATTTCAGGTGTCAATTTGTATTGCGGAACATTTGGATATGTTACTCCTTCCTTTACTGTTATTTTTATTGGATCTACATTTCTCATTAGCCCTACATCTTCTCCAGTGAAATCCCAAACTACTGCTTGTACAGACTGTCTCAATTCTTTAGGTAATTCATCAGGGTTGAATACAGCATATGTTTCAGTAACTTCATTTTCTCTGTTAGCTATGGTCATCTTATACAGTAGATCATCATCCGGTGTTTCAAAAGCTATTCCATCCGGAGTACAGAATATAGTGCAATTCATTTTGCACAACAGGTCCCTACCTAATAAATTCACAGGACTGGTGTTGCACACCACAAAGCGCTGCATTTCTGAAAATTTCCCTATGCTAACTTTCACTGATTCTGTAAGGTATGTTTTAATCTGTCAGTTGGACACACCAACTACTTGGATCGTTTCATCCGAGAGAGGAAGATTCTTAATATCAGCTGATCTAACAGTTGATCGAGTAGCACCAGTATCCACTAGGAAAGTAATATTTTCATTATTAACCTTCCCATCTACAAAAGGTCCTGTCTGGTCTACTTCTAGAGTTGCGCCAAGTACGCACTCTCCTTCCTCCCTTCGGCACCGTCAATAAATTTCTTCTGAGTCACTTTCATCGCGTTGCAGCCAATACTGCGAGACAGCGCTAGCGCGTGGCAGCTTATTTACCTGTTTTTCATTGTAGAATCCCGATTCACTACTATACTTCTGTGAGTTTCTGCTCTGTGGAAAAGGCGGTTTTGGCATGTGATTCTGTGGGGTAACAACTTGCTGCTGTTGCTGCAGTTGACCACTCACCTCATGCTGCACCTGTGGGTTCAATGATGGATTTCCATTATTAGTACTTGGGGAAAATTTACACTCGGATTTCCAATGCCCTATTCTACCGCAATTATGACACGGAAACTTCTTTTTAGCTTCTTCAATATTCCCTTTATATTTTACAGGATTAAATTGCGGCTTTGACCCTGCTTGTTCCACTAATTGTGCTTCTTTTCTCTCTGCTACCTTTACCTGAGCCCACATTGCCCTCTCTTTTAGTTTCCGCTGTTTTGCTTCAATTTCATCACTGAAATATTTAGCATGTCTCAATACTTCATCTATTTTCTTTTTTTTGCCAATCTACCGTATGCTGTTTAATCATTTAACCAATTTCTGGACGTAAACCATATACAAATCTGTATACAAAATGACTCAAATCCTTTTGACTCAGATTCTCCTCTCCGCTAAACTGCTTAAAAGCTAGTATTAGCCTCTCATAATATGCATGTACTGACTCTTTATTTTCTTTGTGTGTTCGATCAATTTTTACCCAATCTGTCTCTTTAGGGGGCACTTTGTTTTTCAAAAATACCATAACCTGCTCATATTTCTTCATTACCTCGGGGTCAGGAGCTCCTGTTTTAGGATCCCTAGGATATTCCTGGGTTGGCCAATTTATCATGAGCTTGCACTCTGTCCATAAATATGCTGGTACAATTATGTCAAATAGACTATTCAAATCAATCCATAGTACTTTAGACAATTTTACAAATCTGTCTACCTGCCTTTACCACTCGACAGGCTTTTCACGCAGTCGAGGGAAATCATTTGTAAAAGACAAAATATCCTGTCTCGTCCATGGGACATGGACATGTACATATCCTCCTCCTGGAATCTCTCTCATAGGGCATTCTGTCACTACCTTTTCCTTTTCCCTTACAGGAACTGCTGAAAATGTCTTATCTGAGGCATCATCACGTTTTCTATACCCCATGCTTCTCCATTTATCCACATCTCCCCATTTTCTCAGAAAAATGATTATGTCCTTAATCTGACCTATTCGTCCTGTGGTGTTCATGTTTTCAATATCCTTTTCGGTGAAATCTACTCGATATGGTTTCTGTAAGGCTTTTACCTTTTCAATATCAATACCCATCTCATTTGCCACGTCCTCTAACCTTTCATAAAGTTCTTCACTCTCCAGGTCACACTTTTGCACAAAAATAATAATTCTTCATCCTGATAGGTTTTCAATTTTTCTGTTGGGATAGTCCCTACTATTAATTCCTCCAAAACCATTCGTAACGTGGCCACATCAATTGATTGGGATTCTTTGTCTTTCTTCTGCAAGCTTCTTAACCATTCACTTAACTCCTCTGTCGATGGTCCTACTGGTTTTTCTACATTTCCTTGTCCAAAATCTTTTTGTGTTTCTGACACTGTCTCTATCATCGTCATACGTCTCTCTGCACAATTCTGACCTACAAACGGGTTATTTGAAAAATTTGGTTCAATTACACTCATAGTCTGTCTTCATGGATTCTCATTCTGACTCACTCTTGGTTGTTCAACCGGTTTATTACTTCTGTAAGGGACTGTCAAACAATGCTCACTGTCCTTCTGTTTGTCAAAAATAGGCATTGCTGGACCTATCGTTACTGGAACGGTTACCGCTTAAAGATTCTTAGTCAATTCTCTTATTTTCTCAGTTAATTCTAGAGTCGTTTTTGCTGATTCTACAGAATTTTCTCCATCTGTTTTTTCTTCCGACCTCTTTTCTACTTCTCTAGTAGCATTGATTTTACCCAAACTTTGAAATTCTGGTTCCGATTTTATGATTCGTATTGTTTCTCTCATTAGGGGACTTGGGGTTAATATTTCTGGTTCTGGTCGATACGGTGGTGGATTCTTATAGAACATATCGTCAAGAACATCATCCTCTGACTCATTCACTCCATACCCTCTCGACTCCACATTATGCCTCTTTTCTACACACTTTCGTCCTTCATTCTCTCCTACAGTTCTTACAGGGAACACACCCTCAGTCATACTCGCATCCCGCCACCTTCTCATTCGATCATTATGCGTTTCATGTCCGTATGGTCTTCCAAACAGGTACCTATATCCTCTACCATTTCTTTGTCTCTCTCGTTCATGCATTTCGTCTTCCCATTCCGTCAAAGCCTCAAACTGTGTCGGTCTAGGTCTTGGTTCTAAATTCAGCATTTTCTCTCTCAAATTTCTCAAAACAGCCAAATTAAATGAACCATGTTCTGGGAAAGGCTAATACTCCGTCTTCTTTCGTGTATCTCACCCAATTGTCTAACCAAATACAAGTATGATACCCATATTTCGCAATCATAAAGGATGCGGGGGTTTTCGGTGGAGGAAGTAACTGTCCTTCCCTAGTTTTGACCGGTTTGTCCTTCTTAAACCACTTCTTGATTCTTCCTAACCATGACTTTTTCTCTTTTTCTGGTGGATCGTAATACATTTTCTTGTCTTTCGTGTGTCGCTAGTCTCTCTTTACAACTGTACCGCTATTCTATCCAATCACAGCGCGACTCACACTAACACACCAATTCAGAGCGTCTACGTCACTGTCACAATCCTCAAATCCCAGAGCGGCGTACACTAACGCACCAATCCGGAGCGTTTCACAGTTCTGACCGACTGTCCAATCCCAGCGCGGTCGTTCTGACGTCAGCAGCCGCTGCGGCAGCTCCTGCTCCTGTCTACCCCTCCTTTAAAAATCTGCTCAGTAAGTTTTTGTTTCAATTTCTACAATTCTGTTAGTAACAACATAGAAACTTCTCCATTGTCCGCTTCTATTACCTTTCCAGTGATAAGCGTTATCGGAATGCCAGTTGGATCCCTGGTACCGAAGACCAGAACTTCACAGGTAACCTTTGCTATCATACAGTCTTCTCTCACACAGAAAATGTCTCTAATGGCAACACATGACGATGCTACCAAATCGAACCCAGACAATGCGTCGTGCAACTTCAATTGTCACACGTTTCCCCTGTGTACCTACAGGGCAACAACAATTCCGTCTTTCCCGAGAGCAGCGCTTACCTCTGCTCTACTACGGAACCGTTACAAACTTCCGACTTCCTACATCCCAGAAGCTGTGCTTACGACATAAAACTCGACGCAACTCAACATAGAGTGTTAGTACATAAATCAATACAAATCAATAATCAATAAGCAATGTACAAGCAATAATCACCAAACCAAAACAATAACAACCATCATACTGCTACCAGAAAAACTGCTCCAGCGTGGAGTACGAAATCCCTCCCTCCGTCACAGACCAAAAGATCTCACAAACATGCACTATCCATACATTCGCTGGTGGGGCCCATAACACCAACATTCACTCGCCATCAATCTGTGTTTCTCGGGAGGCGATTATCTTCCAAACGCTGACATGAAAGGAATTACCTTTTACCCTAATGAGCAACAAATCTACGCAACCTTCTGATACTCATTAGGCCCTGAACTTCACCTTTTAGTATTCCTCTCATAAATCGGGATGGATCAGTTAGTTGCAGGTTTAGGTTGACTTCTAATTCTGTAATTTACCTTTACATTAATACATTTTCAGTGAATAAACAACCCAACTCATTCTGTAGTTATTCAATTCAATCTTTATCTAATTATTGCAAATCAAATCATTCATTTAATCAAGTCGTCAATCATATTTACCTATTCTGGCTAATTGTCGTCCTCTAAGTCAAATCTGGTAGTCTCGCAAATCTATGCCCATCAAATTTAGTAATTTCAGTTCATCAAGAGTTTGGGCATTAATTCAGTCCGTCAAAGATTCAGGGAAACAGCTGTCCTGCAGTGTCACCGTCCTCTCCGTCAGCATAACGTCAGGAAATCGAGAAAAGCCAAAACGAACCCGCAACAACCTCTCTATTCTACCTTAATTTATAATAAAAATCATTGACAAATTGTAACAAAAATGGGTCTTCAGCTCCTCTGATTGGACAATCGAAAATCGTCTGACAGGGTTCACACAAAATAATGTCTCTTACGTCATCAATCTTGCTTGTTCCGGTTTTTAAAAGCGTCTTATTGTTCCTTCTGAAAAGCTGGCTTGCTTCCCAGGACGACCTTGGTGGGTACAGTCTGGTTAGGGTCATGACGAGGCCACTGTAGTTGGCGTTAGCGCAGGCGCACTTCACCCAAACCTCATGTAGCGTCGACGGTCGGGTTATATACCAGAGGCAGCCATTTTGTGTCAGGCCCAAATGGTCAACTTAAGCAAAAGAAACACAAAACGTAATTAATACATAGAAATGACTAAATAAATGTTATTCATTCTCTAATGCCCATATGTGTATGTATTTATCTAGAAATAAGCAACACTCAAGCGGTTTATACTTTCAAAATAAAGCACAAATCACAAATACATCACAAAAGCAACATATATCATGCAATATTCTAATTGTCTATCATTAGTATGCGTACATAATTTAGTTTACGATTTAATAAAATCATGCAAAGCAATCCCACGTGTATTTCAATCATTAATAAGGTTGAGTAGTAACTTCAACTTCAATCCATTAGTTCGATTATAATTAATTAATCTAATTAGTATAAACATGCAAAATGGGGGGGATATACAACATTTTTGCATTACCCGCTCCAGCACCACCACTACAGATCTTCTGAAGTCTCCTCTGAAATCTGGATACAATCTGATAGATTACATTGGTGCTGTGCCCACAGATATTAGATCCCACTTTAGAGCCCGCATTTGCCATCTGGTATGTTTCACCAGCAGCATGAAGGAGGCCAGCAATCCCTGAAGGCTCATTCATACGCACTTAGATCCAGGACAGAGGCTGAAACAGCAGGATCAAAGCACGCATTGTATGGGCTCTCCACTCCGGGGGCAAGGCACAGACCTTTACTGTGTCCAGACTAGCTCGGATGAATAAAAGCAGCTATGAACGAGTCAGGCATAACTTCCACATGTTGATAGAGACCCCTAATGATGTTAGGAGGTTTGCCATCGTCTGAGGGTGGTTGACAGTCTGTGGTGAGTCCACCTTCAATAACCAGTCATCGAGGCAGTGGAAAAATGGTACCCCTGACGGGACGTAATTACTGCTGGCCGGAGGCTCCAGGCCACAAGCCCCAGCCTGACGTGTGGTGAGAAAGGTTGCTTGACTCCATTCCGTGCAAGGAGGTGCTTGAAAGCATGCTTCGTGTCCCCGCAGGGCAGATCAAGTCCAGGCGCATGCCCAGGGCAAGATTGGGCAGATGGATGTGGCTAGGCTGGGCCTTCCCTCTTGGTTTTATTCTATGGGCCCCCTACTAAGGTACTATGATATTACTGTTATCTGTCTGTGAGTAGGTGTCTTGCCCCTGTCCCGCAGCATTATGGTTAAACGAAAGACTGGCGATACTACTCTTGATGGTTACATTCAGAAAGCAGTGGGCGTCCTAAACAAAGAAATAGAGAATGACGCCTATCTGCCACCGTAACCTCAGCCCCTGGTACCTTATTGCCTCCTGAAACAACCATGCAGGTTTCAAATGAGGCCACATCCTCAATTTCTGACCTGCCACAAGCCTCATTAGATGTTCTTTACAGGTCTGTTGACCATGACATTGGGCAGGATAGTAGCCGACTTACAGTGTCTACCACCCAACACAGCCGCAGATAGAGCCCCCCCAACTAAGAAGAAAATACACCAGGGGCCAAAAAAGGGCTCCCTCGACTGGTCTCTCAACCAGCTACTGATGTTGCCATTTGCCCTGTTATTTACTAATATGCTCCCTTCGGAGGCATTGGCTACCTTGCAAGAGGAAATCCCTGTAAGTGTTAGGGGGTTGATGCAAAGCTTGCTCCTGCCTATCACCAAGCGTTTGGGAACAATAGATGAACTTTTGCTCGGCTTACGGGACTTGTGCATTGATGCTCCAGATGCTCACCTATCCCAGCCTCTGCCTGCACCAGGACATGCGCAGCTGGTTGCCCTTGCCCATGATAACTGCTTAAGCCCTCCCACAAGTGATGTTACCAGCAGCAATACTCATAGTGGTGCCCTCATGCTATCTCATTTTAGACATAACCATCATGCCTTCAACCAGAACCCTATGGATGGTATACCGCCACCAGCTAAGGCATTGTCTATGGCTTGTATTCATCAGCCTCAGCCATCTTCCTCCCTGAATCAGAGGTATATATCACCATTTGACTGCCCAGAGAAAAACGGCCCAGAGGATTTTTGCGACCCAGTAACTATTAACTTATCACAAGCTTGTTGCCCTTATGTGGCAGTTTTGGTCACTGTGCCCCCTTCGCCTTCAGGCATAAATGAACCCCTGGATCTGGGAAAGAACAAAGTAATTCACTAGCTCCATTCGAAACATATATCCCCGCTTAGCAGGGCTGATCAAATTTTGATGACTAGACGAATGGGATGAATTGGCTCATTAAGGAATGTCTTCAAGGGGGATTGTATTACATTAATTTGAAGAAACCCAGATTTGCAGGGGAGTCCTTATCAAACTCGATGCCAATTGCTCTATTTACTAGAAATATTGGTTTACTCCCACTGGCCTTCTTCCATCGGCACTTATGAGGCACTGTACAGCTTTCTAGTGGTAAATCAAAAACATTCAACAATTGACAGGGCGCAGCTTCACGTATATTACCCCTATAGTCTTGTCCAACAGGTTTCAGGACTTGAGTTCATTGCAAGATAATGTCTGACTATCACAGGGAGGTATTTTTTCTCCGCTTCGGTGGGGACAGCCATGGGGCCAATTCGCTGAATTTAGTAGCGAAATCATTTAATTCTAATTTATCATGTGTACCTGATCTGAAGGCTGCACCGCAGATATTACTTAACGGCCAATAGTAAATGATAATGCAGGTACCTGTGCCCCCTCTGAGTATCATCCGACTGAGTCAAGAATGTATATATAAATCTGTTACCTGGAATGTGATTGGGCTGCAGAATAGGTCGGGTTCCCCAGACTGGCTACGTATTACTTCTGTTTCTGATATTATCTGGATCCAGGAAATCTTGAGTGTGGACTCAATCTATGTTGAGGGTTTCTCTTACCATCCTCAGCAGGAAGTGCCAAAAGGGGGGGGGGTGCAGATTTTAATATCTAATAAGTTACCAGTTAATGTTAACAGACCTTCATGTGCTGCGCTCCATTCCCAGTTTCTGCGGTTATCAACTAAGGGTGGCCCTGATTTAGTGGAAGTCAATTTTTGCAATAATGTATTTGATACCTCACGTAGTGCGATGGTTCATGCCCTTGATGTGGGAAAAGAAGCCTTTCTGCGCACTATTCAATCCAACTTCGTTTTGATATGGGCAGGTGATTTTAATATTTAGACATGCCCCCGCTCATCGAAGGAGATATGTGGACTTTCTAGCCCTGATGGGGTGGTATTTCACATTTTTCTTATCATGACTATGGGTATGCATTGAACTTCCTAATTGTTAAATATGACCTTCTTTTGCTAGATTGTAAATGCTGAGCCGATGGGGAACAAATTCACCCCTTTATTGGTAAAAATGACCACACCATCATTGATCATGTCCTGATTTCCATCTCTGCTTGTGACCTGGTCTGTACTCCTAGTATTATCCCAACTGCAATGAGCGACATAATCCAGTAGTACTACCTTTTTAGGTCTCGCCTGGCGTTAGTAGCACGCATGCGCTGCTCTCGCCATACGAGTGCCTGTTATAATCGATACAGTTTCCGAAGTGTGCTTTCAGCTCTGCCCGTTATTCTGGTTGGATCGCGTCATAACGTATGCTAAACTGAGTGTGATGATTGTAAGTGAAGCTTTTTAGCCCCTCCTGGTTACCACCCTGTCCACTTTTAGCCCCGCACAAAGGGACTGGATGGTTTACTGACGGAGTAACACGGTCTTCTTGAAAAGCCTGGAAGCACTCTTTGTTTATCATTGTCATCACGGTCAGCTTCAAGCGCGGTCCACTTCGGCCGCGCTTGCTTATTTACTTAATTGCACAAGCGCGGTCCATTTCGGCTGCACTTGTAACATTGTGACTTGTTTAAAGAGCTTGTTATACAAGTGCTTGACCTGCTCCGTTGGGTCTGTACAGCTGACTTTTTGTCCGACTTTGACCCTTTGTTTTGAATTTTTTAAGTAACTACCCAGAATTTGCCTTCTTGTCAGATGGTCACCTTAAGTGCCTGTGTGCCAGTAATACCAACACCTCTCAGGGATCCACAGAGGAGAACAGCCCCATCCACTCATTGTCTGTAGGTAATCACTTCTCTTTCAGTGTTATAATCCCCGCCATCTCTATAACTCGCCGTAAATGAGTAAACACCACTCAGGCCATCCATATCTTGCTTATGTTTGTCACATGTACTAATTGTATTTATTAAGCATTGTTTTTATTGTCTTGTTGGAAAAGTGTTTTCCTTTTTCTGCTGTTTTTCTTAACTGTTGAACTGCTTTTAAGATATTTTATGTATTGAAATAAAGCCTATCAAATCGAAAATTGAAAATCGATATGTTTGTCACAGACGTAGCACGGTCTCCAGCTTGGCCACCACTTAACTCATCTTGCTCCTCTGGTCCCGCCTCCTCACCTCACCTTTTTAACCCAAAATTAACTTTAATTCATATTTCCGAAAGTAAAAGCAACCGGGCCAATTAATCGTTAACCGCCAGTTATTTTCGAAATCTCACTGTTGACTGCGATGTACGAGTCAGGTGGCACAGACCGGGGTGAGGAGACACCTGCTCCGGACACAGGGTGGCAGCACACTACACAGGGTAACTTTGCAATCCACTAAGAGTCTGCACAGACGCGGCAGGTGCACTTATGCCTACATGGTCACGGGGGGGCGCAAAACTCGACGGGAGGTCTGCCAGTGATTGCGGATTGGCGCATGCTTATGAAGCTCAGCGAGGCAGGCTTGTGACATTTTAGTGTGGCTTTTAACGTTGGAATCATGCGCACAAAAAGCACAGCAAGCCAAAATGCTGTTGGCAGAGTGACTCAGCAAGTAGGCGCTGCAAAAAAAGGGCATACCCAACCGTAACCTTCTTGAAGGGCTCCACTGTGGGAGCTGTTAATGTACAGGAGTTTATCAGCTGTTCACAACACGCATCGACAAAGACAACATGTCTCGCCTTTGGGACCTATTGGCTTTGCCAATGGCTTTTAGTGATGCTGTGCGCTACAGTACTCCCAAATACTTCCCCAGGAGCCGTAAAGAATGGTCTTTGGGGCACTTGAGGGCTGCATTGATGCCAACAGGTGGGGCCCAGAGGGCAGGTCAATGTAAGTTGGGTGTGGATGTACGTGGTGTGGGCTGTGAGACGGGAAGTTATTTTGAGTACAAGTTTCATTCCATATTGTCCTCTAAATTATGCTCCTAGTTTCTAGAGGAGACATATTTTTTTATTTTCATTTTTTATAAACACATCAATCAATACAGTAGCTAGGGGAGAAAGATTTGACAGTATTGTACTATATCTGAGACTCTGTCCCTTTGCCCCACCCTGGGGTAAGCCTTCTCTGCTTGCTGTGGCTACCCTTATCGAGTTAAGTGTGCAAAGGAAGTAATTTGGTTATTGAATTGGAATGCAATGGAATCTTAAGCCTCATACTCTCCTTATTTATTTAGTCTCTTATCTTTAAACATTGGGAATACTTAGAAACAGGCTCAGTTGAGGTAGAACGTTCTATAAAATCCCCCTGCTTTGTGAAGACTAGCACTACAAGTGTTGCTAGTAAAAGGAGCACACCATAATGGTCATTCGAAATATCCGTGCTCACACTTCCTTTCTTGCGTTTGATTCAATGCTTCATTTTAGCCAGTGATTGCCGGTGGGGGTGACCCACAACTCATTTATGGGGACCTACACTTCTTTTTCCTCACCACACATTTCAAGAGAGCAAGAAGGAAAAGCACACAACTGGCAAAAGAGGAGGAGGAAGAGAAAGAAGGAAAAAACGTCTCCATGGGAAAAAGCAGGAACCTGGAAGAGGGAGATAAAGGGTCAGGGAGTGGCTGGTAGTGGATTAAAGCGGACTGAGGTGGATTGAGGACTACGCAGTCTTGGTATTCAGTGTGCCAACATTTAATAGCGCCAGCTTCTGAGCAGCAGTTTGGACACCAGTAATTATTATAAATTAGGCACTAGGATATGGTTCATTTACTTATAAGGAGTGTGTTTAGCAGGATTAAGATGTTTCTGTTGTAATGTGCATGTATGTTACAGTTATACACAATGGTCCACTGCTAGCCTGAGCTTAAGCACACTCTGATGTCCTCATGGAATGTTAGGGCTGATGCTTTGGTGAAGAAGAACGCAAGTAAGTTAAATGGTATAGAAATTCAGAGATTTAAATAAGTGTGATTTGAGCCTGCCAGCACAAAGTGGTCTAGGCTAGTGGCTTCTTTTGAGGTCTCGCCTAGGCAGTGCGCATGCACTGCTCTTGGAGATGACCTTTTGAAATTGGTCAGCTCTTTTCAAGCACTTGTGCTGGCATCCACCTTGCAGCAATGAGCAGCGGCGCGCGCGCTAATTGAAAACAGATGGACCACACGCTGCTGCTCGCTCCCGCAAGGTGGATGCCAGCACAAGCACGAGTGCTTGAAAAGAGCTGTTTGCATTTGCTTGCTCTTTTTTTTCTGCCTGTCTTTCCCTCGCTTTCCCTTCTCAACGTGTTTTCTTGCATTTGCCTGCTCTTCTTTTTTTTAACTGCCTATCTTGCCCTCACTTTCCCTTCTCAACGTGTTTTATTTAAACTTCTCACTATGTTTTTTGTTCCTTCTTTCGGTTATTCTATTTTCGCTTTCCCTTGTCAACGTGTTTTTTCTAAATACAGCGGAATACAGCAAGTGCCAAAAACTGTGCTTTCCCCATTGACAATAATGGAGATGTATTATACGTGTGTAACTGGCAGTGGGCTAATTATTCCTCGTGACATGTTCCAGGGGTGCGGAGGTGCGCGCCTTTGAAGGAAGCCAGCGGTGCATGTTTGGGCTCTGCGCGCACCGTGTGAAGGCTCTCAAGTGGCTGCAGGATTAATCGGCTTTTAATGGAGTCTGTGGAGTTGCGAGGGCAGCTTTGGCGCTGTCGACATATGACCTCTCACCCCACTCACTCCCGCAGCCCCCACGTGCCGGTATTGTAGGAACTAGCCATTATGTACCTACCCGCGCCTTGACGTAGCGCCAAGAAGAACGCCGCTTCACCGACTCTCTCCAGCACTTGTAAAGAACTTGGGCTCCCTCCTACCTCACTTCTCAACATGCCAACAGCAGAGGCAATGGGCCTCAGTTCTTCAATTTTGCATGCCCCCTATCTCTTATCAAGAAGCCTATGGCACACCCATCCTTCCATGCGCACGACTGCCCCGTCCCTTCTATTGGAACCCCTTGAATTTAATTGTCTGACTTCCTTTCTCAGACCATATTATGTAACTAACTCATTAGATTCTTGCTTTCTTTTGCCACATTCCACTGAGACTGCACCTTGTCACATTTCCAACTCCATTGCATCTGTTCGCCATTACAAACCGTGTCCACCAATGTGCCTCAGTCTCTGACTTGCATTCAAGACCCTTGACCTGCACTGCTCCTTTCTCAATTCGCTGCTCCAGAGATCCCAAACCAAGCTTTTAGATATATTCCTATCTCTCGATTGTTCCATGTTGCTGTCAATTCTCTAACTCAACTCCTTTCTCAGTTGGAATTTCCCAGGGCTCAGCCTGGAAGCTCTGCTCTGCCTTGGCATTGTACATCCCTTGGAGACATTGTCTTCTCTCTCTTACTCTCTTTATGCGAACAACGCTCAAATATTTCACCCCTTCCCACCTTTTCCTTCTGATGTCCAATATAAGCAAGCATTGGCATAGCCAATAGTTCTCGCCTCGAGGACCTTATAAGTGTTTAGCCATGCAACAGTTGATGTTGCTGCACCAAGGATATTGTGCTGGATAACTAAACACATATAAGGTCCCAAACGCGAGACCTATTGGCTATGCCAATGCTTGTTTTTAGGTGACCCTGTTCTTGAAGAAAAAAAGCCTGCTAGAGTTTAGTACTATAGTTTCAAGAAACTTCCGTTCGTTCACAATGGTTTACTGTTGTTTATGTAACTATTATGTTACGACCAGTGGAATAATGAAACTTGAGGGGTCCTCCCTGTAAAGTACACGGAGGAGGAACCCCACGCTCCTGGTCCAGTCAAGAACTCTCAGGCCAGGGGCGTGCCGCCCGTGCACTGTGTCGGAGGGGGCACCCTGGAGCTCAAACCCCTGCACTGTGGGGGATGCGGGGACTAATGTTACACCAATGGTTCCGACTCCTCCAGACCAAATTAGGTCAGAGGGGACGAATCAAAATTCATGTGGTGGGTTAATGCTAAACTGATAGCCTGGGGGTACGTTACGTTAGATGACCTTCAAATTCTGGGAGTACATTACCTCAGATGTCCTTCAAATCGTGGAAAACTAGTTGCTGAGACAGCTTTTATCCATTCCTCAGGGCACCCCCTCTTTCACTGTTCATTAGGAGCTCGGTATGACATATATCACCGACTTGATAGCATATATCGTCCGGTGTCTCTTTGGTTAAAAATCTGGGCTAGAAAGGGGATAACATTAAACAAAGTGATCTTAAAAGACTGTTTGGCCCTTGATCATGCTTCATTTGTGCCGTGGCTCAAAATACATCGAAGAGAGCCTAATGAGCTTAGGAAGAGGAGATCTCTTCACTAACCCTGACCTGACGAATAAAAGGGATCAAAACCTTATCAAAGTGGCCTTCTTCGTCTAGCAGACCGCGCTGCTGATTTGATTTGATAGCCTATATTCATGTAGTGGGTTCATGCTAAATGTGATAGGCTTATATGACAAGTCACAATGCTCTTATCTGTTTTTTCGAAAATATATTTCTTTGCTCACACCATGATGATTTTACAGTGTCCTTGCTTTTTAATGGAAAAATGGATCTAAAAAACTCTTGAATATGGGAGTGAGCCACATCCTTTTGGTCTCTACTAAGGATACTGTCCAATTTCTTGATGATTTTGATGCAAATTTGAGACTTAGACTATTTCTGATTTTACCTAATATTCTGCAATGATGCTTCATGGCAAAGGCTGTATGCATTTAAATGAGATTACTGCTACTTCTGCACTTTACTATTTCTCTGTTGCACCTTTTGAATTTTGTACCAAACCTTCATGCTTTTTCTGAATTTGAACTCTAGAACTCACTTTACGAGTCAGGCCTTTTTTTCTTGGACTGTATTTTGAAATTCAGTTTTGAGCCTTGTCTCTCGGACTTGTTGCCTCTTTATTCCAAGTAAACACAATCCCCAATCCACCCAACTTCTGGGCGGACCACTGAGCTGTAAAATGTTTAAGGAGTACAGTGCACCCACAACCCCGTTCCAACCTTTCCTACCGGTGCTGGCCACTGTGAAAAACAATACCAGAAAGCAAGGGATTTTGGGGTTGAGGGCGCCAACGTGATTCTTGCCGTTTACTGTTCGGCCGACCTGCAACCTCACTACCCCATCATTTCTGCTAATTAGTGGTTTCCATTGGATGTTACTGGCAGTAATTGGTGCAAAGCAGAAACTACAAATATATAATATAAGAATATCACTGTGACTCCAGGATGTTTTGGATTGGGTACTGGATCAGTAGTGACTGGAAAATAGCAGAATCACAATTATATTTATCCATCCCCTAGGGCACAGGTAAAGGGTTGACCCATTCACCGAAACATGTTGACGCGCTTGGACGTTATGAGCGTTTGATTGATGCCCTTTTGATTTTAAATTTGTGGATTTGGAAGTAGGGGTTCATATTAAAATTTACTTACCGACCCGTATAATTTTAGTATGGTGTTCTACGGTGAATAAGTTAGCGTAGCTAGGGAAGACCTGCCTATACTCAGGCGGGCATATTGATGCTAGGCCTGGGCAAAGAGACACTGTAGCCTTCAGAAGCATATACATATGCCCCTTTTCTGACTCACGTCCTTCTCATGGCCATTCCGCACTCACGTTTCTAGTAAATATCGCTTTTCCACAAAGGAGCCCACCCATAGATAAAGCAAACCACACTTCATGGGTGAGGATATGTTGCCCCGTTAGCTGTATTGAGCATCATGCAACCAACTAAACACTAGATGTGGCACCATAATGGGTCCTAGGAAGGTGTGTAGTAAGAGACAGTGCGTCAATTGGCAGGTATCAGCATTACATTCGGGAGTGTGTGCTACTTGATTTAAAATTAGTGCTGTCCTTGTGGCTTGCGTGGAGTTGACAAAAACATGTAAGGAAGTCTCCTGGTTCACAGTAATTCTCTCTTTACAGGTTCGGGGTATTTCAAAATACTCCTTTCCCTATAGTTCTTGTGTCATTGTTTCGGATGGATACTCTTAACTGCAGATTGTTCACCTTGCCTGTGAATCTTTCCATGCTCCAGACTGGATCCAGAAACTCTTGAAATAGCTCCTGTGCACACCAGCAGGTGGTGGCGCAATTGGGTTCCGTCCTGACTCCTGAATGTGATTAAATGGAGCTGTTCATAGGCGCTGTGATGTTGTGGGCCTTGGGCCCACATGTTAATGAATAAGTGACGCAAACACCGTGGCTACCATTATTCAACTGGCCACGAGCACGTGCACTCGGGCCCCTTAATTAGCCGGGTCACGTCACTCGTGACGCCGGTGATGGATGGGTGTGGGATGTGTGTGTGTCCACTCCCATAGGGGAGTGGCTACTAAAGCGGTGCCTGTCGAGACACTAGAACGTGTCTCGCAGGACACAACATTCCTCCCCAATTTTAATAAAAACAAAAGTTCCCTAGTCCAACCTGTAGGGAGAAATAACTAGAAAATATACACCACAGGGTCCATCAGTTTCTTGGGTCAAGCATCCCGAAGGCAACAGACCAGGACTGGTAACTCCAACGGTAGCAGGACAATCTCGACGGGCCTTCATTATTTAACCTGTGTGATCCAGGACACGAATGCTTGCTTCAAGAGGTCCGCGGCACTCTAGTAACGGGTCTGTGGAGTCATGCCCTTTGGTCCCAGCTGGCCTCCTTTTGCTGCCCTTGAGTATGGTATGTGGTGATTAACAACTGTTCATTAACTGGTGCGTCAAGATCATGGTTGGAGTCCATGGTGAAAGTTCACTGTAGTCTTTCTGCATAGCCGTGAGTCTCTATGAGGCTATCTTGCTGTGTCCGGTGACCTGTCGGGGGAACAATGTCTTTTCCAGCTTTCCCGCCTGGGGAGGCCCTTCTTCGGGCTTGCCACGGTACTGCTGATAGGCTGCGATTGGGGCTGCATATGTGCCGGCTGGGGGCAGCGGCAAACCACCGGGGAGCCAGTAGCCAGTCTCTCGCACAAACCTCAAGGGTGTATGGATCTTGGTCAGGACATGCTCTCGCTGCCACATTTCAGGTGTAGACCAGGTTAGCAGACAACCTCCGAGTCTTCTTGCTGTCTAAGTTGGCGCAGGTGTAGGACTCCATTCCATGTGTATTCCAGATGGTTTCGTGTGACGCACTTGAATGAAGACTGGCGTGATGGCATGGCCAGTCGTGTGGTGAATCTGGACGATGGCTGGTGATGACTTACTTTGATGATTGCAGGCTTTCAATCTGAAGTCGATCACTTGAGGCAGGGGCGGCCATTTGCCTCCACGTTCTCTGGGAAGCACTTGCATTTGTGTACTTGGGCTTCTTGGGCTGTTGGGACTTTGATGACTGAGGGTGATGAACACGTTGTGAAACATGAGACATGAGACTCGGTTTGCGTAGACTGTGCGGCTTACCCTCGGCCTCCCGCTGTGCGATTGCCAGTTCCTTTTCGCGTTGTCCCCCTCTTCCCTTGTTGTCGCTGTATCAGGACTCACTCCTGTTGTAGCTTGGGTTTCTTCATCGCCCAGCCCTGCCAATCACGACTTCCCCTTCTGACCTCAATTGGCTGTCCGATTCTTGGTGTGGACCCTCCGGTCACACTCCCACGTGTCTTCCTGAGTGCTGTGTCATGCACATGGCATTGATGACGTAGCTGCCATTGGCCAGGACGACAGGTGGTGATGATTGATTAGGAGAGGAGGTTTCTGGATGAACGTCGTAGCCACTTGACTGCCTCTTCTGAACCTTCTCTCGCACCTCAGGTATGTGCGGTCAGGAGCAGGGATGCCGTTCTTCTCCGAATGCCGACACTCTGGGCTGGATGGTCTCACTGTGAAGCGATGGGAGCAACGCGGTTTGCGCTTGCTGCGGCTTACGTGCGGCGCGTGCTGCGGCTTATGTGTGGTTCTCCCTTGGTGCTGCCGCAAAGGCCGTCGGTCCGCCTGGGTGGCTGTCTGGTTTCTTTGGAGGTGTTCTTGGCTTGTGGTGCTACGAGTCCTCTTGCTTCTCCTCTCGGTGTCCTTGACACACCTGCATTTGTCCAGCTTTTCGGGGTGACACGATCTTCACTCTTCTTCTGCTTCTCCTCCGGGTGCAGTGACATGCACCATGTTCTAACAAGGCCAACGGGCCTATTAACTACAATGGTCTCTTGACCATCCAGGCGAGACTTCAGTCGCTCTTCTCAGCTGCATGGCGAGCAGCCGCTCATCTTGGGCGCTCCTTCAGGCAGCTTCTTGAAGCTCCTGCTCCGGGTGTTCCCTCTCCAGGGAATGGCTTCCACGGGCAGTGGTGAGCTGTGGCGTCTTGACGCTCCTACTCTGGGTGTTCCCTCTCCAGGGAATAGCTTCCACAGGCAGTAGGGAGCAAAACTCCTACTCCGGGTGTTCCCTCTCCAGGGAATGGCTTCCGCGGGATGTAGTGAGCTAGTGGTGGCAGCTGTCCACTTGTGGTGTACGACTCTCCTCTTGTTAGCCTTGGGTCACTGACGACTCCGGTGTGAGGCAGTGTGAGGAAGGACACTGTTCTGCGTTTGGCCCCATCTGGACTTCATTGAGGCGATGGAGACTCTTCTTGATGCCTTCGGCATTTCCCCTTCTCTTCGAGGAGGTCTTGCTCTCCTGGGCGATTGCCCATGCTCTCACACTTCTGGGTGCCTTTGTTTCGCACCTCGGACTTGGCACTCTTCTACCCTCTTCTGGGTATTCGTGCTTCTGCGCAACTACTTCTCTGTGGTCTCTGTGTGCATCACTTCGGCGAGATTCTGACTGCGCCCTTTGTTTGCTTCATTGCTGCTGTGGAGATGTATGGGATCTCCCTGCTGATTGCAGCATTGCTTCTTTTCTACAGAGGTGTCTCTTTTCCTCCTGGGCGTTCACCTCTACTGACATTTCTTTTGGGCACGTGTGTCATGCACCTCGGACGGCGCAGGCTGCGTCTTTCCTTGGGCGCCCTCTCTTGGTACTTGGCGTGCCTGCTCTTCCTCCTTGCGGTGATGGTCATTCACCGCCAGGGACGTGTGGTGCACCCTTCCCACTTGCTGTGGCGTTAAGACAGGCACTGGGGTTGCGCTCTCCATCAGTCTTTCCTGAGGCTCCTTGTGGGCTTTAACAGGCTCACCCCTCTAATGCGACAGATCTGAGTTGGTCCCCGATGAGGACTGGGGCTACTATTCAGTATCTGCTGGCACCTAGCGTGCTCACTTGCCTCTAGTAGTAGTGTGCATTTGCATGTTGGGGCGCGCTGCGCTGTCTTCTTTTCCAAGGATGTTGCTCATCCACCTGTGGCCTCTTTTCCCTGGCCAGCATACCCGCAGTGCTAGACCGTTACATAGACTTGATTCTGTGGTGGACTGCTGGTAGTGCTTGACACTGTGCATAGTAATTTTTCTCGGGTGACTGCCGGCAGTCAGGCTCTCTGAGACACTGTTGCTTTATGGCTGCGGTGGCTGACTACCACTCAGAGCCATACCATGCTCTTTTGGCTAGCCCTTGCTTCTAACCCCTTTCTTTTTCAGGCTTGGCTAGGGTACTGTCCTTGTGACCATGGCTATTGTTAGAGGCAGAGGGTCCTGCTGGGGACATCACAGGGTGCAGTCAATGTTAGCAGTGTATTTTGTTCAGCGAGTGCAGTACCGCGAATCGGCCACACAATGGCAGTGTTGCTGTAATCCTTGGGGAGCTTGTCCCTTAGACGGATGGCCTCTCTGCTCCTTTGCTGCAGTTAGTGCAGGCCAGGTGCCGCTTACGCCTTCACCCTGGGCTATGTGGAGGCCTTGCACCTGTTAGCACAGCCTCTCCTCCTGTCCCTCTTTCCCCTTCTGCGGGGACACCACAGCCAGCAATCGGCTCGCCTCATTGACCGCACTCACCTCCCAGGCGTGGCACCTTCTCCTCTAGCTGCCCACGGGACACACACGCACCGCCGGACTCTGCAGGAGGAGGACTTCCCCTTTGCCACGGTGAGTGTGCTTTTTGTTTTATTTAGATTGGGGGCAAAGCAGTCGTGCCACGTTCACTTTAGGGTTGTTGAGGGTGACTTCAGTTTAATTTTTTTTTTTTTGCCAACGGTGGCCGCACACCGTCACTCGCTGTACTCTGCTCCTCGCAGTAGCAGTTGTTCACCTGCCCTGCAGCCCTCGTGCACCTTGGCCCAGTCACTTGCAGGCCTTCTGGTCTACAGTAGCGCCTTTTGTGTGCCGATCGGTCGCGGACTGTGTCTTCCTTGCTCCACCCGCTTGCAGCAGCTGCACTCAGGTTTCACGCTGCGCGGGGGCCAGGTGAGGTTAGTGCTGCTCCCAGAGACTGGCTACTTCTTCCCAGGCCCGATGTCTCGCAGTCAATGCTCACCTTCTGCATGGCATGTCGCTGCAACCGATGCGGGTAGGCTCCGATCGGCTCGCTCTTTGTTCAGCCGACGGGCTCGCATCATGCTCGGCGGGTTGGTGCTGTCGATGCGGGTGGGCTCCGCTTCAGCTCCTCACTCGGGTCCCAGTAGGCTGGTGGCTGGGGTATGCCACCGGCTCCTGGACACGCCACGTGGTCTCTGTTCTCACGGGGGCTTACTCCATGCCGGACAGCACGGCAGCAGGCTCTTCCCTGCGGGGTGGGTTCCCGCCACCGGCTCCCCTCGTCTTCACAGGGCACAAGGCGCGTCTTGCGCCGACTCGCAGGGAGTGCCCTCTACACGGACAGGATTCCCCCCCTCAACCACACTTAGAAGGGCGGCTGCACACACGTGGGCAAGACCCGCTCGTCGCCAATGTGATGTTGTGGGCCTTGGGCCCACATGTTAATGAATAAGTGACTCAGACACCATGGCTACCATTATTCAACTGGCCACGAGCACGTGCACTCGGGCCCCTTTATTAGCCGGGTCACGTCACTCGTGACGCCGGTGATGGGTGGGTGTGGGGTGTGTGTGTGTCCACTCCCATAGGGGAGTGGCTACTAAAGCAGTGCCTGTCGAGACACTAGAACGTGTCTCGCAGGACACAACAGGCGCCACCTGTTCATGCTGAGATTTGCTTCTCTTTTTACTCCACTTCAACAGGGATCCAGAGCTCCGCTACTAACATTTTTGATTCTTTTTACAAAAGATTGTTTCTTCCATTGATTATTTTAGCAGTGTACAGAGTTGCTGCCCTCCAAAAGTGACACTATCGCTCACGCACTTAAGCATCGCGTAAATCGTGCACAACCGACTGTTTAACATCACGGGATCACCAAGCGTTTAATACTCACCGCTTCATACAACCGTTACAAAACTACCAGCACAACTACGTGCACCTGCATCTTTAAAGCTCTAACTGACACGCTTTGTATAATAAGCCGTACACGTATTTTACCGGAGGCCATCATTAATATCATTTTTTAATCTATGAACTTCTTTAATCAGTGCACTGTTTCAACTAACACACTTTTTTATAAGAATTCGAAGATCAACTCACAACGTTCACTGATTTCTTATTTTACGTTTAATCGAAAACGACATAGACATTAGTTCTTCCTGTACCAATGATGTAAATGTTTTATTCTTTATACTTTCAGAATTCAAGTCCCCTGATGAAGGGCAAGCCCGAAATGCATTGGGCAGAAATATGTGAACAATTAAAAATGTACAAGATTTATATACCATGAATGCAATAGTATGGAACTGAATAGAAAATAAAAGAACAAGCAAATGAAACAATTAACAAAAGTGTTTTCGTAAAATGTATTGAAATTTTGACAAAAGTTTTGCCTATTGGGGATGTTACTCCCACAGGAGACAACGCTTGCTCTACACTTCAAATCATGTCATGCGTGCTCGAGACTGATGTCGGTTATGGTTCTGCATGTCTGTTGTTGTGCCTCTGCACCAGACATGACTCCAAGTCCTGTGACAAATTCACCCTGATGCACCCCAAAGCCATGCTGGAGCAGGTCGCCAAATTCTGCATTGCCAAATGCAAAAAGTGGGGTCAATCATAAAGCCTGTCCTGGTCCAGATCGCTTTTGTCAGGTAAGTCAAAGATGAAGTTGAGAGCTAAGTCAAAGAAGAAACATAGGAAGAGTAATCTAGACTCTTCAACATCCAAAGGGGAAGCCTCCAGGGCCACAGAGAGGGATCATGCAGTCAGCATTGGAGAACCATGATTCCAGCTTCTCCCCAGACCCAATGCTGAAGCTGAAGGCCATGTGCTCCAAGTTTCCAAGCCCATTGTTGATTCTGCAGCAAGATGCGCTCTTAAAGGAGACCATGCATCAGATCTTCAGATTCATTCCAGCTCCTTATGGCACACCTCTGACCCCACAGAGCTGTCAGTCAAAATTCTGCTTACGTTGACTTACCTTAGATGAAGTACGCCAACTCTAGCGCGGAGAGTTCCTTTGCTTCTCTGCCACAGGGCTCGCTAGTTTTTCCTCCAATGGTGCCACCTCCAGCTGCAGTGGCATTGACTTAAGTTATGTCTCTGGCCATTTTGGATCTCTCTTGCTAGAGTTCACCCTGTCTCATTTGGTACCATAGTCAAGGCACAACCCTATTTAAAAGAAGACTCCTCTCTGGTTTATCTACCTCTGCAACAGTACTTAAGGAGGAAGTGGTCAGGCTCTGATTCTCTGCAAGACATTTCCAGTCCAGTATGATGATGGTGAAACAGTTAATTTGCTTTCCCTCATTATACTGATGTTGGTTTGTATTCAACTTAAATAATATTAGTGTCTTAGATATCACTTCTGAATCCATCCCGAATTCACTTTGGTGCCTTTGATGCGATTAAATGAAGCTTTGGTCAATCCATTCATCGCAGTTTGGCCCAAACTATATTATTCTCCGGCCGTGAATTGCTCCATTGCTCAGTGCAATAGACCAGTGCCTGGAGAACCCAAGTTCCTAACAACATCTTACATCGAAGAGCCTTGTGGTTCAGGCTTACACTTGAAAAGTTAATCCTAATTCTTTTCACCCTACTCCACTGGACATAGAATCAAAAAGATTGATGCAATAGGGAAGAAAGTTGTTTTCTTTGTCAGTCTGCCATGTGCTCATTCAATGCCGTCTGTCTTCTGGGTTCCTGCAGCCTGAGGACCTGCATAACTCTTTCGTATAAATAGCCCAAGATCGACAAAATGCAGGCATGTGGGCTGAGTAGGGGGTAAAATAGTACTTTGTCTAACCTACTGGCTTCCAGTTACTTCAGACCAATGGGTCTTCAAGGTGGCTATCTTCTCCTCTTATTAAACACCCCCTCCTCATTCTCCCAGTTGCTTCTCAAGGAAGTAATCCAGATTGTATCTGAGACGAAGTAAGATATGGGTCGTTACTCACTGTTCTTGTTATTCCCAAAGAAGGACGGGGCTTGATAGCTGGATCTGGACCACAGGTGTCCTATTTCTTTCCTCAAGATGGAAAGGTTCGAAAGGATGACACTTGTGCAGATTCTGCTAGCTTTGGATGACAACGATTGGATGGTGTCACTGGACCTGGAGTCACATACTTCTGTGTACCAGTCCTACAGCAATGATCCGTTGTTTAGTAGGTTCTGACCACTTTCAGTTTACTGTTTTGCTCTTTAGTGTTACTTCAGCCGATATGGTCTTTACGAAGGTAATAGCTTCTGCTAGGCCCATTTTCACAAGTTTGAGATACACATATTCCTGTACCTCAACAACTAGCTGCGGAAGGTGGGCTTGCTTCAACTAGACTCAGACCACGTGCAGAAAACACTGTTGTTGTTACACTGTGGTAAATAATTTAATTACCGGTACTTAATTTGATGCGGAAAATCTATAATAATAGCTCAGTAAAATAAGAGGCAGAATCCGTGGTATTAGAGGTTCGGAACGGGCTTTATTCCAAAATCAATTCGAATTGAGGACTCCATATTCCGTCACCACGAAGGTTCAGGAAGTGAAGGACAATACTTTATTGACAAGTAATCATATTTATAGAAGAGGCATTATAGTGAAACAGATGCAGGAGGCGTAACAGTTGATAACGGAGATAAAAACATACATGCGTAACTAAAATGGGTGTAACTAGGCGTAACTAAAGAACGTCAGGAGGTATGATGTCACAAATGGGTGGTTCCATGAAAGAATTTCGCAATGTCAGCAGAAATACTTGGCAGAGATGCGCGCGCAGCAGCATGACGTGTGATTGACGTGTAACTAGAGGGTGAAGGGGACTTGACATTTAGCTCTACATGTGGAGACAGAAGTCTGGGGTTATGTCAACCTAATCCCAAATCATATCTAACATCCTATGTTTAAAGAACTATGTTATCCAAAAGGAGAGGTCTCTTATGATAGAATCTTATTCTATACTGACTATACTGACTGTTAGTGCGTGTACAAGCGTCTAAGTGTCTACACTAGATGCGAGGGCGTAGGAATATTCCATGGTAACAGGGCTATGAATTACTTGTATAAAGACAGAGAAGCCGGGCCCTTTTACACGGTAGCTAGAGGAATGTTTACTTAAACTGCTAGACAGGAATGCATTGGATGAGGAGCGGAGCAGAGCAGATAATCTTGAAGGTGAAATACAGTTTTTGGCAGGCAGATAGGCCGACAGGCCGAGTCAGGCACCGTTAGTCGCGCAGGGAGTAGGACAAAGTTCATGGATACAGATGCGAGCTCAGACTGGAGCTTTCAGAGGCAGAAGGCAGGAAAAGGCTTAATGGCAGAATCAGGGCCTACTCGCCTGGACTGTAAAATGGGATAAATGGACCATATAAAGCCGGTGGCCTTTCATACTTAGGAATAGAATATCCGGCCCATTCATGGCGGATCTGAAAGAGGACATGTTGACGGTGGACGCACATGTGTTTGCGTCTTCATAACTGGAACTGGAGGGAACATACATGTACTTGTGATTTATACATGAAACCGTTGGGGTCCAAGATAGGGGACATAACTGATCATAAAAATCCATATTTCCACATTCCCTCCTTGTCCCCTACTTGCCCTTAAGAGATATCAATCTTCATCAATCCGTTGATCTGTTCATATAACATCATTTGTTCTTCTTTCTTCTTCCGGAATCTCGAACGAAAACTTAGATGTGGGATACACGAGGTGGCACACAGACCACAAATCGCTGGCCCACATTGTAGACATAAGCAGCAACTGAATAGTATGAGAAAGCCAATACCTAGGAAGGAGAGCATTCTCCATCCCCAGGCTGACAACACGCCCCAGAACCAACCGGACCAAGTCCAGGTGCCTGGATTCTGGTGTATCTGGCTTACAATCTTATGAAGGCGGGTTATGGCTTTATATACAGACGGCGAATTTTCTGGTATGAAAATGCAACAACTTGATCCGATGACCCTACAAGCTCCGCCCCTATCGGCCAGGATGACGTCAAGGACAAGACGATTTTGAAGCACAACAATCCGCATAGCAGACTGCTCTTCTGTTAATTTGCCTAAGGCGGAAATAGTTTCGTTCACTACTGCTTCAAGGGTTCTGGTTAATCTACGTATCAGCTTACTATTAGTGACTGTACCTATATAAGGAAAGAAACCTTTATTGAAATCTGTGTATTTTTCCCATGCTGTTTCAGTGTAATCGACGATTGGGAGATCTCTCTGCTGTCTATTGTGTACTAAATGAGTATTTCTATGATAATCAGGAGGAGCTAGGAAAACAGGTGGCAGAAGGAATGCTATGTAACAGGTACCATCCCAGTCTAGAGGTAGACGTATATATGCGGTCTGGCCACATATGAAGTAGGAATGACGAGAAGCTCTAAATGTAGACTTGCCTTGATCACTGAATTCTATTACAGTGGTGCATCTACTATGGCCCATATGTATGGAACCATTCTTTCTTACACTTAATTCACCTTTAACTGGAAATACTGACATAGCAGGTAAAATTGGTGCAGCTTCGGATTCAACATTCAGGATCATGAGATTAAGCGTGAAATTACCTAATCCATATACTTCATTTTCTAGATCAGTTCCTGTTCTTTTGGGAAGTCCCTCCTTGTTAGGGTAGCAGACTTTAAGCAAAACTAAGTTCAGGTTTCCCCATACCCAGTTGTCTTGATAAACTGCGGAATTTGAATCTAGGGATTTAATTAAACTAAACCATGCTCCACAGGAGCCATTGTGTGTGAACGGATATGGAAAGAGAGGCAGAATTCCCTTATAGTTCTGATAGGGAGGGAGTCGGCCACATATCCAACAATTTGTAGCATTGCTAGCCTGATGGGAATGATGTAACATACTAATAAAAGTGTTATTGCGCAGCGCAAATCTATAGGACAACTCATGCGGGGGTAATTCACTAAAAGAATGTTCAACAGTAACATTGTAAACATGTTTAGAAATAGGATAATATATGTGCAATAATATACTTGCAGCGATTATTAAAAGATTTAAGAAAAACAAAATTAATAACGTCACTGTGCAATGACTACGCAGTGATTTACAGTACGCATGTTGTTTCAACTGCATCCTTCGGTTTCTTTCTCTAGTCAGGTCTAGGGGATACATGTCAGAGACAAATTCGACCGATTCACCTTGGAGAGGACTTAAACAATCAAATTGTCTGACTTGTTAGACCGTAGTTTTAGTTTGTATAGTTCCTTATTACTCTGTTCAACCAAAGGAAGCTTTGAGTCAATCGGTGAAGACACGCAAGGTGTATCGTTTACATCAGACGGTAGTCCATGAAATTTCTTGATGTGACTTGAATGTATCCAACCTTTGCGACCTTCGATCTTCACGGCTGTCCTCGTGGTGAGCAGTACAAGTTGAGGCGATTTCCACCTAGGATCCAGCTGAGTCTTCCGGTCAAAATTCCTCACTAACACCAGGTCCCCGGGAACTACGTCATGGGGTTTCACCTCGGTGTTGTCGGGAAAGGCTGCAGCTACCTGTGAACGACAAGATTGTAGTGCAGACATCAAGGAAGCCAAGTAATCTGTCAGCATATTACAGTCAACATCAGTTATTTTGCGTGGTATAGGCGTCCCCCACATATTTGGTGGTCTACCGAAGATCACCTCATAAGGGGATAGCCCTGTTCGAGAGTGCGCTACCATTCTCATGTAAAAGAGTGCGACTGGTAAGGCTACTACCCAATCGACACCTTTCTCCCTACATATTTTGGACAATCTAATTTTCAGAGTTTGATTATGTCGTTCCACGAGACCTGCTGCCTCGGGGTGTCGGACACAGTGAAATCTCCATTGATAGCCTAACAGAAGTGAAACGTGTTTCATTAGTTCGGATGAGAACGGCTGGCCGTTATCTGAGTAGACAACACGTGGTAAACCGTACCGTGGGAAGAATTCTCGAACTAACTGTTTGGCAGTAGTCGGGGCAGTGTAATCTGAAACCGGGTATGCTTCTGTCCAACGGGACAGAGCACAGACAACTACGAGAACATATTTGAATCCTCGACATCGTTCCATCTGGATATAATCCATCTGGAGGACTTCAAAAGGGTGATCAGGAGGCTGAAATCCACCCTGTTCTACGGGAATGCTTTTACCTGGGTTAAACTGACAACAGATCATACAGGTACGAACTTTTTGTTTAGCTGCTGCTCGTAAATTTTTGTTGAACCAAATGTGTTGAATGCTGTCTGGCATAGCTTTTTCTCCTAGGTGGGCTGGACTATGTATTGTATTAATGATAACTTGAACCATAGAATCAGGAAGGAACCACACAGATTTTTCCTTCGTCATCCATCCTTGATCCGTTTGGATCCCTCCTAATTCAGTCCATTTCTTTATTTCATCTGGTGTAGCATGTGTCTGTATGTCAATTACGTCAAGAGCGGGATCCTTAACCATCATGCAATGTGTTGGTGTCGGAACTATTGTCTTTGTCATGTCAGATGTGTGAGTTTGAGCAGTCTGTTTAGCTGTTCTGTCAGCTAGATCATTGCCTTGGGAAATGATATCAGTAACTTTCGTATGAGCTTTACATTTCATAATTGATATTGCAGTGGGTAGATGTATTGCATCTAATAAGGCATGAATGAGGGGTCCGTGCTGAATGTGGGCACCGTGAGAAGTTAAATAACCTCTCTCTCGCCACAGCACACCGAAGTCATGTACAACTCCGAATGCATAACGTGAATCAGTGTATATGTTGACTTTCTTATTTGTGGCTTGAATACAGGCTTGTGTCAGAGCGATGAGCTCTGCTGCTTGAGCTGACAAGGTATTTATGCAATTTGTTTCAATGACTTCAGTGTCTGTTGTGACTGCATACGCGGCCACTAGCTCTCCTGTACTCGTTCTCATACATGAACCATCTACATACAACGTCAGGTCTGGGTCTGACAATGGGACGTCTGTCAAGTCTTGTCTGGGTTTCGTCGTGATAGTGATAACTTCAATACAATCATGTGCTAGTGGGTCTGTTCCGTTTACTGGTAACAGTGTGGCAGGATTTAATGTACTACAACGTCTGATTTCTATGTGTGGCTGAAACAATGTTAATTCGTAACCGGTGAGTCTTGCTATAGTCAAGTGTTGTGTTTGCGTTCGGTTCAAGAGAACCTCTACTGCGTGTGGTACTTGTACTGTCAATGGATGTCCTAACACTATGGCATCGCTTTGTCTGATTGCTAAAGCTGTCGCTGCCACTGATTTCAGGCACGCAGGCAGAGCCTGAGCTACGGGATCTAATGTACTAGAAAAATAAGCACATGGTTTGTGTGATCCTGCTTGTTCCTGAGTGAGTACTGACAAGGCAGTACCTTCGCGTTCTGTAACAAAGAGTGTAAACTGTTTATTGTAACATGGTGTTGCTAAAACAGGTGCTTGACATAAAGCTTTCTTTAGGCTTTCAAAAGCTTGTGTATGTTCCTGAGTCCAAGGGAGGACAGTCGATGTGGCTGCCTCCTGTGTTGTCAACTGAATGAGTGGTTTTGCTAGAAATGCATACTGAGGGATCCACTGCCTACAATATGAAGTGAGGCCTATAAAAGCCCGCACCTCCTTTTGTGTCTTGGGTATTGGCATGTTGGCAATTAACTGGATGCGATCGGGTGTAAGCTGCCTTCCCTCCTTGGACAGCGAGTGACCAAGGTAAACAACTCGCTGAACACAGAATTGCAGCTTAGAAGGGGACACCTTGTGCCCCTTTTCGGCCAAAAATTGTAAAACCGTCAGTGAGGCTTTTTCACATTCAGGTTCGCTTCTAGCGGTGATCAGCAGATCGTCGACATATTGAAGCAGGGCAGTGTTGACTGGCATGTGTATACTGTCAAGTTCTCGTTTCAGTGCTTGGCTATAGATGCTGGGGCTCTCTGTGAATCCTTGAGGTGCGCGTGTGAATTTAAAGCTTCGTCCATTTAAACTAAATCCGAACAAGTATTGGCTTTCCGGATCTATTGGGACGCTAAAAAAAGCATTCTTGAGATCAATTACAGTAAAGAATGTGGCTTCGGAATCAATGGCTGTCAGTAATGAAGAAATGTCTGGGACTACGGGGTATTGTGGTACAATACATTTATTTAATTCGCGCAGATCAATAACCAATCGATATACTGGCGGGGCTTTTGGATCAGTTCGTTTAAGAATCGGAATTATCGGGGAATTACATACATTGGAGTCAGTTTCCACAACCACTCCTTGGGTAATAAGCTCGTCAATGATTTGCAGTAAAGCCACTACAGCATCTGGGGGTAACTTGTATTGTCGCATTCGTGGTAGCACCACTCCTGTCTTTAGTGTGACTCGATATGGTGTAATGTTCATGCAACCAACATCTGTAGGGCCTTGTGCCCATAAATGTGCGGGTAAAGTCTGCAGTCGGTGATCCATGTCTCGGGACACGTAGTGCCCTATGAAATCACGTAAAAACAATCTTACTCCTTCCGGAGAACAACATATTATAGCTCCTAGAGCTTTCAATGTTTTTATACCTAACAGGTTTTCTGGACATGATTTAGTAAGCAATAAATCTGTAGTTCGTGTCAAAGGACCAATCGTAAGGGGAAGAGGCTGTGATACTTCGTTAATGATAGGTTTTCCTGAAAAACCAAGGGAAATATTCTGTGAGCCTGAGAGGGGTGCCCCTGGAACTTCACTACGTTTTATTGTTGTTCGGCTTGCCCCTGTATCAAGTAAAAATTTTCTGTCTTGGCCTAATAATTCACTGTGTACATAAGGTCCTTCTTGATCTACAGGGACCTCAATAAGGGGTAAGCCAACTTCCCTCTCTAGGCTGTTTCATGAGTATCGTTGATAATCAGGATAGTCATACTGTGCGGTCTGGTACATCTGTTGTGTCGTTGTCTGTGTGGCAGCAATAGGCTGCGGTGGTGGAGCTGGCATAGACTGTTGCGGAGCCGGCATGGACTGTGCATGCTGCGGGGCTCCTTGTTTGTTCTGATCCTGTCTAAGTGGCCGTGGTCTTTCTTTTGTATTACCTATGGTGATATTATGTTTTAAAACTGGACAATCGTGTACATAATGACCTGGCTGTTTACAATAGTTGCATGTCCCTTTTACAGGACCTGCTGAAACACTGGACTGTGTCATACCCTTTTTATGACCGTCAGCTGGAACTGTCTGGGAAACTAGCATTTTCATTTTCGTGTCTTTCATGCGTCTTTGTTCATGTTCTTGTTCCTCTCTAATTCTATTGTGATGGTACTGTAACATTTGTAACATTTGTGACGGAGTGTTACCTTGCCAGGTACTCTCGAATTTCAATACTCTATTCTTAACTTGGGGCAAGGAATTTTCAACTAATTTTGTCACAAACAGATGTGGATACGATTTGCTACTTGCTTTTATTCCACTATTTATACCAAAACATTTTTCGAATCGGGCATAGAAATCACTAGTGTCCTCATCTTGCTTTTGTTTACAGGCTGAGATTGCACCCCAGTCTTCCTTTTTCGTAGTTAATAAACGTGGCAGTACCTGTACTAGTAAACCTGGTAGTGTTTTGGTCTTGTCCCCAAGCCCTGAACCTGGACCTCGAGCTTTTTCTTCGTTTTCTAATGCTGTCCAATCTATCTTTTGGTCTCCCACCTCCCAATCCTTTTCCTTGAGTTTTTCGTAAATGCCCGCAGGCATTAATACCTTTAATATTTTCATAATGTCGGGATAGGTATACTCTCCCATGAGCAACATGTCTTTAATTTCACGGTGGAAACCCGCTGGGCCTTTGTCATGACTGGGTACCACTTTCTTCATTTCTAATAGTTCCATTTTAGATATGGGTGTGTATACAAACACACGTTTAAACTGATTGTCATCACCTTTTATCGGGTGCACTTCGCGTAAGGGATTCTGTCTATCCATATAATACGTCGTTCTTTCCTTGATGGGCAGTGAGACATGTTCGGGGCATACAAAAAGAATGTACTGCTTTCTGGATTCTAGTATTTCTCTAATTAACTCAGTACCTGAACCTCTCCATTTATTCGTGAGTAATTCAGTCAATATATTAGATAAGGGACCAGGATCGGAGTGTTGGCTTTTATATAATATAAGGAGTTGTTGAATCATGTAGATACCAGCTAAACGCTGTTCATCTGGGGTGAGGTTTAAAAACGTGTGCGCTAATGTATCATCACTATATTTTCCGGGACTGTCAACCCAGTGAACGGCTGACCTGGCTAATTCTTGTTCGTCCATAGAATCGAGTATATGATAACCCCTTTGTTCTCGGAGTAATTTGTCAGCGGCTTGGAACGCATGTTCGGGGGACCTTATATTTATTATAGGTGTTTGGAAATTACTGTTATTATCTGGACGTATCGGACGTATCGGATCAGTAAAGCATCTAGTATTATTACAAGATCTTCCTCTACCTACATAGGCCATGGTTTCTAACTGTCCTGTGGGTAGTTCTAATTCTTCCTCCTCTTCGGTTTGTTCAGGCTGGTCTACTGCTAATCTTTCTTCGTGTATTCGTTCTACTTCTTTGCGGATTTTTCGGCACATAGCTATTATACTTAATCGTTTATCATGTCTCCCTTCTGATATATTCCGACTCCATGTGGTAAGAATTTGCATTTCTTCCGGATTTACTCCTGGTCGGTCTTGATTTCTGATCACACAATTTATGAGGAAACGTAACAGTTCCCCCTGTATTTCCACTTTCTGGTATTCCATGGCTCTATTAATACTCTCAGAATCTCGCCCTGACTGGACAAAATGATATATATTTTCTAAATGTGTAGTCATTCCTGGTAGCCTCCCTAAATATATTGCAGCTCGTCGGATACGTAATGATGCCAGCAGCATTTCGTCCTCTTTGCCGGGCACAGGATCATATCTACAATCTATTAGAAGTTCCTTAAGCATGTCGGGAGTTACTAGTTTGGGCGTACGTTGGTGGGCTAATTCTTGAAAGGAAAGTTTATTTACTCTGGGTGGCGTGGACAAAATGTTTGTTGTACCTCCTGTAGCACCGCCTGGGGTGCTGGATGTGAAAGGATTCGTTGAACGTGATATAGCAACCATAGGTGTGGGTACAGCTGTAGAAACAGATGTGCTTGCCGGAACATGTATCGGAGTTTGTTGTTGCGGAGGTACAGACGGAGGAGGGTCTTGGCGTTGAACCCCCTCGGCAGGTGGTCTATGTGGCGCAGTATTAGCATACTCGGGAGCTGCGTCATCTAAATAAGAAGAAAGGAAAACATCTTCTGCGGTTCTGGGATGCCCTTTGGGATGTGCTTTTATCGGAAACAATGGGGGTGGCAAGTCTTTTGGTATCTCCGGAGTGGCCTTAGGTAACCCTTCGGCCAGAAGAGGATACATACCATTCATAAGGGCATTTCTTTGTCTGTCTACTTGTTCTGATTTTACTCGGGTACCTTCTTCAATTAATAGATTTTCTCGGACTTTATTTGAATTCTCCTTACTTTTCTCTTCCTGTCTGAGTGCTTTTTCTGTACGTCTATATGATTCTTTACGCCATAATTCAATGGCATCTTTCTGTGATTGTCTAGCTTTCTTTTTCCATAATTCTTCCTCTACTTTCATGATGCAATCTGCATCCCAGGTCCCAGCTGCGGGCCACCTCTGACTTTCTGGTAATTCCTTGGTGTAGTCTGCCCATAAATCAAGAAATAATATGGCGTCTAAGCCATGTTTATGATACATGAAGTACCCTGGAGTGTCCCTAGGAGGAATGGGAACAGCTTCTTCGAGTACCCCTTTTCTAGTTTTGATCTGTCTTAATTTCGAAAAGAGCGGCATATTGAGAACTGATCTGATACCTAATTCTGAACACGTTTAATACAACAAAACACAATAATGAACAGTCATTCACACCACAATATGCAGAACGTATTTAAAACATTTTAACATTTAATGAACAACAATGATGGCCATTTAGGGAACTAGTCACTAAGCATAATACTCGGCACTAACTAGGTAATTCTGAATTATATACTAGACATACTTGATATACTGCTGAACAGTACAGATACACTGCTGAAACAGTGCAGACCGGATTTGTGTACCCAAACCCGTCTTGACCGGCACAACCTATGTGCACGTCAGAACGCCTCCCCGACAATGGTACTCACCGGGTAGCTCGGAACGGAAGGCCTCGGAACTGAACTGAACTGGACTCGGACCGGACTGGACTCGACTCGAAACTTCGGAACTTCGGAACCTGGTGGGCCTCTGTATACCTCGGATCTTGCTCTCTCAGCTAGGCTCTGGTCGGGATACTTCGCACTTCTCACCGCCTCGTCTGGGTGTTGATCGCAGCCTCAGTTACCCCCGCTCGGCAGGAGGGAGATACAGGAAATCCTGTGGGTACGCGTTGTTGTCCGTCCAGCTGTGGCAGGAGACCGGGCCTGCAACGCACCTCCGGCGCGTGAGATGAGAAAGTGTCCCTGTTCGGGCGCCATATATGTGGTAAATAATTGAATTACCGGTACTTAATTTGATGCGGAAAATCTATAATAATAGCTCAGTAAAATAAGAGGCAGAATCCGTGGTATTAGAGGTTCGGAACGGGCTTTATTCCAAAATCAATTCGAATTGAGGACTCCATATTCCGTCACCACGAAGGTTCAGGAAGTGAAGGACAATACTTTATTGACAAGTAATCATATTTATAGAAGAGGCATTATAGTGAAACAGATGCAGGAGGCGTAACAGTTGATAACGGAGATAAAAACATACATGCGTAACTAAAATGGGTGTAACTAGGCGTAACTAAAGAACGTCAGGAGGTATGATGTCACAAATGGGTGGTTCCATGAAAGAATTTCACAATGTCAGCAGAAATACTTGGCAGAGATGCGCGCGCAGCAGCATGACGTGTGATTGACGTGTAACTAGAGGGTGAAGGGGACTTGACATTTAGCTCTACATGTGGAGACAGAAGTCTGGGGTTATGTCAACCTAATCCCAAATCATATCTAACATCCTATGTTTAAAGAACTATGTTATCCAAAAGGAGAGGTCTCTTATGATAGAATCTTATTCTATACTGACTATACTGACTGTTAGTGCGTGTACAAGCGTCTAAGTGTCTACACTAGATGCGAGGGCGTAGGAATATTCCATGGTAACAGGGCTATGAATTACTTGTATAAAGACAGAGAAGCCGGGCCCTTTTACACGGTAGCTAGAGGAATGTTTACTTAAACTGCTAGACAGGAATGCATTGGATGAGGAGCGGAGCAGAGCAGATAATCTTGAAGGTGAAATACAGTTTTTGGCAGGCAGATAGGCCGACAGGCCGAGTCAGGCACCGTTAGTCGCGCAGGGAGTAGGACAAAGTTCATGGATACAGATGCGAGCTCAGACTGGAGCTTTCAGAGGCAGAAGGCAGGAAAAGGCTTAATGGCAGAATCAGGGCCTACTCGCCTGGACTGTAAAATGGGATAAATGAACCATATAAAGCCGGTGGCCTTTCATACTTAGGAATAGAATATCCGGCCCATTCATGGCGGATCTGAAAGAGGACATGTTGACGGTGGACGCACATGTGTTTGCGTCTTCATAACTGGAACTGGAGGGAACATACATGTACTTGTGATTTATACATGAAACCGTTGGGGTCCAAGATAGGGGACATAACTGATCATAAAAATCCATATTTCCACAACACCCTGGGGCTTTTCATCAAGCCCTACTCTCATTTTCAATCTTCACTGCGACTACTTTTTAATGGTTCTGTTCTGGATACTGTCGCCTTGAAGGCCTTGCCATCGCCACTGCATGTCCATGGCTTTCAGGCTATGATCCTGATATTTTAGGCAAGAGCTGCTACTCTTTCTAGCGTTATTGGGTCTGAGGCTAGTTGATCTTCTGGCATCAGGCATCCTTCCTTGTGGCTTAAACTCCAACAAGACCCTTCAATGGAACTTTTGTCTGCACTGGATCCAGAATTGATGGTCTCTTTCAAACAGAGTCTATTTGTTCAATGAGGCAGCTCAGGGCTTGCAGTGCTGAATGGTTGACTCCAATCCGACGTGAGGCAGGCCATTCAGATCAGAGGCCTTTGGTCTCTGATGGTGCAGCTCTATCACTTAAAGCTTCTGGAGTTTCATGCTATCTGGTTGACTGTCATGACCTTTTTGCCTCTTAAAAGGCATGATGATCCAGGTAATAAAAGGCAACATGACTGTCATGTGGTAATGTAACAAGCTGGGCAGAGTGGGCTCTTGTGCTTTCTTTTGGAGTCACTCCTGCACTAGCTGGTAATTCATAGTATCTCCCTGACAGTCACTCATCAGGCAGGATCCATTAACACTAGAGCAGACAAACTCAGCAGGTGTCCTCGTGCTGATTGTGATATCTAGCTGTAGATGTTACACTGATCATGAGTGGCATCTGCACCCGGAGGTGAATCAGTGGGGCTGTCCCTCAGGAAATGTGTTTCCCATCTTTAAAAATACACATGTCCTTCTACTCTATAAAGTTTCTGTCTCAACAGCCTCCAGGAGATGTGCTCTGTCTTCGCTTGGACTGCGGCCTCCTATACAAATTTTGAATTCTCACTGCTGATCCCCAGAGTCCTGAAGAAGGTCTGGCAGGACTGAACACAGCCCATTTTAAAAGGCGTGGAAAAGCCTTCGATGATTTGGTACCCCAACCTCCTGAATTTGAGCATTTGCCATCACCTACAGCTGCTTGTTCAGCAGAATCTACTGTCCCATCAAAACAGGGAAGACGATCGCACCTGAACCTGCACAATCTACACCTTCATACATAGAGATAGAGCACAATACAATGGGAAATTTCGACCTTCCCTCAGAAGTGGTCGATGTAAATCTCGCTGCTAGCCGCCCGTCCACCTAGTCTATATATTTAGGCTGTTGGGCAAAATGTGCCACCAGGTTTGAGAAACAGGTCGATCCCTTAAGAGCAAAACTGTGTTCTTTTCTTTGGAATGTCTTTGGTCCGGTAATGTTTTGATGAGGGTACTTTTAAATGTTACTTAGTGTGCCTCTTGTCCTTTCTTCATTTGCCTGATCAGCCTTCATTATTCAAGACACCTGTTCTAATGCGTTTATGTTATTCTGAGCCCTTTATTATGCCACCCTGGGACCTTAATTTGGTCTCAACCTTTTCGATGTGGGCATCCTGTAAGCCTCTCCAAGGCCGTGTTCTGACGTTACAGACCTTGAAAACTGTGTCTCTCATTGTCATTTCTTCTCTGTGTCATGTCAACGAGGTACAGGTCTTGTCAATTCAGCCTCCATATACTATATTTTTCCCTGACAAAGCTTGTACTTAGGAACAGGGCATCCTATTTTTCCCGAAAGTTATGTCACATTTCCATGCTGGGCAGACCATTGCGCTTCCTGCCTTATTTCTTCACCACAACTATTTCAAGAGAGGCTGTACTAGTTGTACCAATGGCATGCCCTTAGCTTCTGTATCAATAGGACTAGGAAGTACTGTGTTGATGATCAACTATTAGGTTCACTGGTTTAACGACTGGAAAGGCAGCCTTCAAACTGACCTTATCGCAATGGATTGTCCTCTGCATCAAACTGTGTTATGACATGGCCAAAAGGATTCTCCTGATGGATGTAGGCCTCATTCCACCAGGGCAAAGCCGCTATCACAGCTTTGGCTTGGGAATTCCTGGTTGACACATGAGACAGGTCGCCATGTGGGGATCTATCCATACTTTCACCAGGCACTACTGCATCAAGTCTCATGTATGTAGGGTGGGGGATTTTGCCCACTTGGTCCTGCAGGACTTCATGGTGTAAGTCCACTTCTCTGATCTGCCTCATTGGAGATATTGTTTTGTTACTGATTTGTAAGGCCAGGAATCAGCAGTTAGAAGAAACTATCAGTGCAATAAGTTAGTATGTTTGGTAAGTCTCTTTCTGATGGATGCTCTAATTGCAGATTCCTCACCTCCTGCTCAACGCCTCATTCTGTGGAATGGACTTTCAGAAGTAATAAGGTACAAGCTGGTTGTTGCACACTGCTAGTGCAATTCAATGTTGTCAGTCATGCTTCAAATCTGAGGGCTTGGGAAAAAAACCATACTTTTGCCTCAGAGCTGCAGCCCAGTGCGCCAAAAACTTTTCAGGGCAGACTCAAATCGGAGCTAACTAGCCTATGGGGATGACAATGGGGATAAGGGGGATTATTGCACATTACGATTATGACCGTTTTTATTTGGACTTGCAGGAAGCCATTGGTTGGAACACTTACCTAGACACTGGGTTGTGTACTCCCCATGAACTACCAACAGAAGAATGGTTCCTTTGCTGTGGTAATGAGAAGTGAGGGGGTGTTTTGGATTTGCAATTTTCAACTATGGCTGTCAAAAACAACTTACTAACAGAAGTTTTTTTAGTTAGGACAAACTTCATCAGAATCATTACACCCATTTAATGCAGCCCTGACTGACACTCTTTTTGGCACTTGGTCTAAGCACTGTTCCTGCACACCAGTGAACAGCTAGGTTGCCAGGCGACGCTGCTTTCCTGAAGTATCACCTAACACCAGAGAGTTTGGAGGTTCAATCTTCCACCAGTATGGAGAACTCCAATTCTATCCCCATAATTCCTCCTGACAGAGAGTCAAAACGTATTGAGACATTCAGGAAAGAGATGTTTTCCTCAGCCAATCTCTCCCTCCAGTCAGCCACTGCTAGCTGTCTTTAGGGAAGATATGCTCATGTTTTATAGGAGTTGCCGATATCTTGCCAGCAGTCCCCAAGGAAATTCAGGCTTATCTGTCTCAAACCATCCAGGATAGCCAGGACGCCACAAAGTACATCATCTGCTCTGGACAGGACACTACTGACTGCTTGGGAAAAGCATGCATGATGCTTCTCTTGGAAGAGGTTCACTGGTTTCTCTAGGAACGTGCAAGCTTTATTAATCGACATGCCATTCAATAGGTCTTGCCTGTTCAGCAAAAGGGTTGACTCAGTTGACATTTTTAAAGAAAGCTGGAGCGTGGCACATTCCCTAGGCCTTTCTATCACTGCGAGACAGTATTCTCAGAGGTTTGCTGTTTTAAGGCTACTCCAGAGGTTGATGTACTGCCCATGCCAAGGTCCATCTCTCACACAACAGCCACCCCAGTTATTTCAAGGACAGGGGTCAAGGCAGTGTCTAGACCACCAGGGGCAGCAAACTTCCCAGTCTCCTGTCCCTCTGTCATCAGCCTCCAAGCTACTTTAGTTTGCGCTCAACAGAAAACCACAACCCTGAGGGAGGCAAGATCAGATATTTCCTCCTAGGTTGGCAGAATATAAAATTCGACAGGTTTGGTCCTCCAAATCGTCCAACTGGGCTATGACCTGCCATTACATTTGAACCCACTGCATCTTCCACCCACATCAGAATATTTTTCAGAGTAGCAATTTTCCACTTTGCTCCAAGAAGGCCACAGGAGCTAAAGAGAGGATCACAGCCCGGACAATATAGACTGGCTGTTACTTCTGCGATTCGCTTGTGCTGAAGAAAGACAGAGGCCTTCATCCTCTTTTATATCTTTACCCTCTGAAAACCTTTTTGGAGCAGGACAAATTCAAGATGGTCTCCCTGGCCCAGGTTCTGTCTGCAGTGGATCCAGGTGAATGGATGGTGGCTTTGGGCCTGCAGGATGCCTACTTTCATGTACCCGCTGTGTAGTCCCTCAGGCACTACTTAAGGTTCAAGGTTGGCCAGGAGTAGTTTCAGTTTGCCCTGCTCACATTTGACCTCACCACTGCCATCTGGTGTTCACACAGATGATAGTGGTGGTGGTCACAGTGCACACCTGCAGATTCCAGTTTTCCCCTACCCTGATGACCGGTTGTTGAAGACAGGCTCGCTACAATGAATCATAGACCACCTTCAGATGATGGTGACCCTCCTGATATCATTGAGATTCACTATCACTGTGACAGTTACTTTTGACACTTTAGAAGAACCCTTCATTTGAACCAATCATCTTGGATACAGTGCACTTTTAGACCTTTTCTCCAGCACAATGTGTCCAGGACATTCAAGCTATGAATGTGATTTTTCAGCCTTAGTCTTGTCTCGGTGAGAGTAGTTGTGAGGCTTCTAGGCTTTAGTGTGCCCAGCACCACTGGACGCAATTAAATTCCATCCAAGTTTTCTAGCAGACTGCAAAAGATCTGCAGTGGTGGCTCAACCACAATTGGACCAGTGGCCGACTGCTCTCTCTGCCCCACCCAGAGCTGACTGTGGTAATAGATGTGTCACTGCTGGGATGGAGAGGTCATCCGGGAGAGGTGAAAGTCAAAGGACTTTTGTCTCCGGTTGAGGCCCCGTCTTCACATCAACCTGTTGGATTTTCGGGCTAATTGCCTGGCACGGAGGCCTTCCTACCATCCATAAAAGGGAGGCTGGTTCAGTTTCTCATGGACAGCACCACAGCTGTCATGTGGTACTGAAACAAGCAGGGTGGGGTGATTCTGGGATCCTGGATGGAGTGCCACGGCATATCCCTGGTCATAAACTATCTGGTGGGATCTTTTTTTTGGGGGGGGAAATCTTTTTATTCAAAGATAAAACATAATAAACAAAACCCACAAAAATAAAAAAGCTGTACATTTTATTGACTAGCATTTCAAAAAGCTCAATACATGGTCCAAATATTTATATAAGCGCTAGGAAGCGTTACAAAAAAAAAAAGCCCTACAGCGTCATTCCATATTTAGAGCATTTAAATATATTCATCATCCACCACCAAGGAGGAAGGGAGGACAATGGGAGTGCACAACAGACCTCTACTTTAGTTCCAAGAGCTCCATATTTTGGTCCATTTTTGTGGGCAACTCCTACATTCGTAAACCACCCTCTCAGCCTGCATGCACCAATCCAAGTCTGACTCACAATCTTTATAACAAAACTGAAATCCGCCCGCCATGTTCTAGATATGTTCTGCTTCGCCACCATACATCCCAATGTAACCCACATCTTCTCGGTACGTGACAGGGATGTGGCGTCCCAAATATTGAGAAGACACAGCCGGGGGGAGTCATCTATAGTTGAATTACAGACCCGGGCCATACCAGCGACAACTTTAACCAATATTCTCGAAGGACAGGGCAATACCACCATTGATGTATATAAGTACCATCCCGGCCACATTCACGGGGGCAATCAGGGGAATCCCTCACACCGATCTTAACCAGTACAGTGCTGGTATAATTTGTCCGGTACAATAATTTGAGTTGTATGAGTCTTAATCGTGATCGGATCGCTACCTCACGGGGGAATGCCAGTGCCTCTCTCCAATCGTCATTATCCAAATCTCCAACATCGTCAGCCCCCTTTGCACGCAGTTGCTCCTGCGCGTCTGGAGTATGATTGAGGAGATTTCGGTAAGTCAATGAGATAGCTTTCTCCGGGAGATAATCATCCAGCAATCTATCCTCCAGAGGCGAGGAAACCGGCACTTCCGAGACCTTGGGAATGGCCTTATACAACGCGTTTCTGGCCTGTAGGTAACGGAAAGTTTCTCGATCATGCAATTGGTAGTCCCTTTGTAGATCAGTAAAGAGAACCACGCTACCTTTTGCCCACATATCTCCGACTGTCCAAAGACCAATCAAATCCCATTTATCAAATCCTGGCTGCTGGGAGAGCATGCCCAAGTGGCCTGTTTCCAGTAGGGGAGTAACTTGTGTTATTTTGTCTTTCCACCCCAAAGCCCGTATTGCTTTATGCCATAGATCAACTGTGGATGACGTAGGATTGAACCTGGGTACATAGCGTGCACCCCCGTAAAGTGCCCTGAGATATGTGCCAGGTAGCATATGGTGTTGGTCCATTCTGTAAGCGGGGTCCGAAATGGGTCGATGGACCCACCGGTTTAAAACAACTAGCTGCAAGGCCCACTAGTGAGACCTGATGTTGGGTAGGGCAATACCACTGTCGTACCAGCTCTTTGTCAATTTTGTGCGAGCAATTCGGGGGGCGCCCGATCCCAGAGCAGTGCCATAACTTCTGAGTCAATTAATTGGAAATATCATGGATGAACTGAATATGGCCCATTCTGTAGGGCGTACAAAAAACGTGGGAGGGCCATCATCTTGTAGAGGGCTGCTCTACCTAACAATGTAAGGGGAAGTGTTTTCCAATGACGGATGTCTGCTTTAAGAAGAAGTAAGGGGGCAAAAAGTTACGTTCGTAAAAGACTGAGGAATCCAGTGTAATGTACATTCCTAAATATTGAAAGCTGGCGGTCACCATGTGGGCCGCACAGCCCACTGGTAAAACCGGAAGAACCCCACTCAAAACATACACCAAGGACTTATCCCAGTTAATAGTGTATCCTGAATATTTCTGGAATAGTGCAAAGATATGGAGGACACGCCGCAGTGAGAAGGGAGGTCTGGCCAGGTACAACAGAATATCGTCGGCATAAAAAGAAATCTTGTCGGACCACTCAAGCGACCAATTCAAGCCCCTGATGAGCGGGTCCCCCTTATCCAAATAACAAGGGGTACCAGGGCTATGGAAAAGAGCAGGGGCAAGAGCGGGCAACCCTGTCTCGTACCCCTCTCCAAGACAAAGGATGCAGAACGCGCACCATTTACGGAAATCCATGCCAGGGGTTCAGAGGAAAGAAAACTCACCCAGGACAGGAATCGGCTCCTGAAACCATATAGCTCAAGTGTGGCGAAAATAAATGACCATTCAATCATATCAAAGACAATTTTGACGTCAAGGGACATTATGACAGAATCTTCTCGTATGATGGCGGCCCTGCCCAATACTCCATACATCCATCGGAGATTCAATGCTGTATTCCTGGTGGGCATAAAGCCCGATTGATCTGGATGAATTAATTTAAGGAGGCACGGGGAGAGACGTTGCGCTAATAGCTTGGCTAGGATTTTAACTTCAGAGTCCAATAAAGAGATGGGTCGATAGGAGCTACATTCCTCAGGGGTTTTTCCCTTTTTATGGATTGCAACAATAGTGGCTAGCTGCTGCGTTGCAGGCAAAACACCTTGGACTCTTCATACATTCTAACTAAGAATGGAGCAATAGTACGAGCGTTAGACTTATATAATTCTATTGGGAGACCACTAGGGCCCATGGCCTTACCAGACTGCAGAAAGCCAATAGCCTTTTCGACCTCTTCGGCTGTAAACCCTGCCTCTAGGCTCCCAACGTCTTGAGCGTCTAAAACAGGTAGCTGCAAGGTAGCCAACAATTCTGCTGATTCAGCCTGAGTAGTTGATCGTCTGGATGTGTATACTTGTTTAAAATATCTTGTAAAGAAACTCGCTATCTCGGCTCTGTCTCGTGTCACATCTCCTCCCTATCTCACAATCTGGGCCACCCACCTTTTAGAAAACTCTCTTTTGTCCAGCCATGCTAGCAACTTACTGGTCTTATCCCCATTGTCATAAATACGATGCTGGGCAGCTCAATACTGAATCCTAGCAGCCTCTTCAGCGACATCCCTATACTGTTTTTGATTTATGGATCCATTGTGCGCAGTTGCTAGAGTATGGGAGACCACCAATTCGGCTTCAAGCGCGGTCACTTCTGTTTCTAAATCTTCCAATTGTTTGCGCTTCTCCTTCCTATGACCCACGACTGCTGCCACCCCACAACCCCGGATGACCACTTTATAGGCCTCCCAGAGCGTGATATCCAAAGTCACCGACCCATCATTTTCTGCAAAATGGGTTTGGGTAGTTTTCGTCAATTGCTCTCTAATCGTCGGTACCTTGAGATACCAAGGGTTGAGTATCATTTTGTGCCTGGTTGGGGGTGGAAAGTCGCCATAATACATTACTTGGGAGTGATCAGAAATGCCTCTGGGAAGACAGGATATCCCATCAAACATTGGAAGCTGAGGGGCTTTACAGAAGATATAGTTGATACGCGACAGGCTCATATGTACCCCTGAATGAAAGGTATATTGTAAGGGGGTGGGGTTACAGGTCCTCCACTCATCTATGAAGCCCAATTTTTCTAAAAATTCCTCTAATAATTTCCCTGCTGTCTCCCCTCTTCTGGGAGGTAGACGGGCTAATTCACCATTGAGTGCAGCATTGTAATCGCCCCCCACCAGTACATTACCGTCCAGTAAATTTAACATGTGCGGCCCCAGGTCAGCAAGTGTAATGGAATGAAGCCGGGGCGGCACATAGAGAGAGGTTACATTGAGGGGTCTTCCCTCCCACCGCCCAGAAACTGTCACAAACCTGCCTGATGGATCCCGGGAAATTGATTATATTAGAAATACCCACTCCTCTGGACCCTCTAGCAAACCCAGCATGCGCCACCAATTTATATCCCCATCTATTAAGGGCACAATAGGAGGTACCCTGGATGTGGGTTTCCTGCAGCAAAACCAGATCAGGAGCCTGTTGTTTCAGATATTGCAGTACAAGCCGGCGTTTGATTCGGTCACCCAAACCATTCAAGTTCCAGGAAAGCAACTTAAGGCGCCCCAGTTGTGGGGTTGTACTGTGAGTAGTACTCATCTAACCTGCAGTCGAGGACCCCTATAGATGAAGGATCATGAAAGGGCAATACGGACAAAACATCCCCCCTCCCCCCCCCGCAGCGGCAGAACAGAATACTGAATACACCAGCAGTGCAATATGGAAATCAACGTAAAGAATATCCCTATACACCATGGAAGAAGTCTCATCTGTAAAGTTGTACTCAGCATACATACAAAAACTGCAAAAACACCCATTAACAAATCTGGGATCCCCCCCACCCTGCCTCCCTGCAACGTGGACTTTGAACTGCCCACCCCCCAATTTTGCAGTGCGCCTGTAAACCCCAATTAACTACTATATGAAGGGAGTGTCTGTAGAAGAGTAGGATCTGTTTCACATGGGTACCCCCACTTTGTGCTGGTGTTTCACTGTTTTTCGACCTTAGTCTGGCTGTGGCCCTGCTAATCAAGACCACAGCCTAGCTGCTTCCTCTCTAAAATGGTTTCCATGTACATTAGGTACATATCTAATTGGATTCTGGAGTGCCTTATAAGCCCCTAGTATATGGTATGCCATGTACCTAGGGCATAGGTACCTCAGAGGCCTACCAGGGGCTGCAGCATATATTATGCCACCCCTGGGAAGCACTCCAAAATGGCACCACAGGTCTGCTACTGCAGCCTGGGTAAGGGTGTGCTTGCACCCCTTACTGTGGTATAGGCTACCTATATCACTACCCTATACAGACACATATAAACCTATAAGCCACTCCTATGGCAGGCCTTGACAATCCTGAAGGCAGAGTGCTTGGTTTTATGTGAGAGGGTGCCCAAGCATGTGCTGAGCCCCTCTGCAGCTTTTGGAAATACTTCCTTATGGCTGTTCTGTGATACAGCCATACCATATACTCTTAAGTGCATTATAAACTTGCGGTAAATGCTAACTTTGGGATGGCTGCATCAAAACATGTCGTGTTTGGTGTCAAACGCTTTGAAATTACCACCCCCCCCCGCCAATTCTGGCGGCGGGGGTAGCATTCCACCCTTCTAGAGGGGGAGACGTGTTCACACTGGCTAAACCCGGTAGGACTTTTCTGAGCCCTGGCATCACAAAATGGATGCCTCTGCCACAGACACGGGTCTGGCCTCCTGCTGCTGATCGAAACTCCGGCAGGGGAGGCCTGGGCAATAGGTTTCCTGTCGAAGGGAGGTGTGACTACCTCCCCAGACAGGCTGATGTGTATTGGGGCTGGGCGGGAGCACTCTCTGGTGCTTTGAAGTCCTGCACTGGGGGCACGTTTGCTGTCCCTGTGCATAGCCCAGTTCAAACCGGTTGCAGGGGCTACCTGCCCCTGCTCTGGTGCGAAACCGGACAAAGGAAATAGGTGTAACCACCCCTCTTTCCTGGTACATCCATAGGTGGGGCCTTAGAGTTAGTCCATCACCTAAACTTACTATAAGTATAGGAATCCAGTCCCTAGGACTTTAGATTACCCTGGACGAAACTCTGCAACATACATCCTGGACCTTCGACGTTCTATCCTGACTAGAAGACTGAAGAGATCTCCCTTGGGGTCAAGGAGTGACTCCCCTGCTTGGCAGGCACCAAAGAAGCAACTGACTGGTCTGCAATTCAGTAGCTCCCGCTGGATGCTGAAGTCTCTGCATCGCCAGAGGTGGATTTCCAGACTTCCCCGAGGCTACCCTGAGTCCACAGCAAAGCTGAGGCCCGTGGCTATCGTGGGTGACGTGGAGCCGTGACCCCTGGACACTTTGAACTTTTGCAGCAACACTATCTTCTTGGTCCTCCTCGAAGTTGTGCTTTGGGCTCCAAGTAGCCCCAGCCTTGAGCACCTCCTGCACTGAAGATTGTTGGCCTCCACTCCACGAGTGACCCGCGGGCCAGCTTCAAGTGCGACCGCTTGAGGCTCCTTCGCGATCACTAGCCCATTGGCTAGCAGGTCCCCAAGAAGGCAACTCCTTTTTTGATTGGGCTTACCTGGTTGCTCCAGATGTGCCCTGACTTACCCTTGCTGGGTGAGTCCCACAGACCTTGCTGGTCTGTACCGCAGTTCTTTCTCTGAATTCCAGTGATTTACCGCCAAGGCTTGTTGGGTCCATTCTGGTCGCCAACACCGGAGCACTCGACAGACTTTGTGGGACAGCTCGAATCCGGCTCGTGGACTTTGTCGACGCCTCCTGGACCTCGTGGCTGAAGAGTCAAGACACCCATCAACTCACCTGAAGCACCCGACATCTGTGGGCATTGGTCCATCCTGCCCTCATACACTGGCAAGTGATCCAGACTCTGTCCCCTCTGCTTTCAGGTTCCTTACATCCTAGATCCAGGCTTGGATCTCTCCGGAGACTTCTCCTCTTCACGGCAGCAGCAGTTCTTTGCACGCTCCCATTGAAATCGACGACGCGACCCGACACCAAAAGACACTTATGCACCCGGCTTCCCTGGGTGAGGTAACTCGAGTACTCCAGTGCTCTCGTGGGTGCTAGCCCTAGAACTACCTAAGTCCAAAAGGGTTTGGTCCTGACTCGATTAGAAGTGTCCCTAATCTTTAAATTACCAACCGCGACATTATCCATAGAAGATAACGGGAACCCGTGGTTGTGTTTCTACACTGCATACAGTCCCCGTGGGTCCCCTGTGTCACTACCTTGGGTGGTTCCTTGGGGTCCCAGCGATTCTAGAGGCTATAGGCCTAGTGTCTATCCCAGTCCTGGTTCTTATACCACTTTTTTGGTATATGGTTTGGTACGCCCCTAGGGTCCAAACGTGTATTTGTGCTATTTCTGATAATTGCTATCTTGTAACTTAAGTACTTCAAACTCCAGTCTCATAAAGAGACTAGTGGGGTGTGTGTTAACCTAAATACATATATTTTAAATATATACCTGGTGTGGTTGTCCTTTCATTTGATCATTCAAGAGATTATGGACTGGTAAAACAAGCTGCTTTACATTCCTTCAAGACTTAGCCTGAAGGCTGCTCTCCATAGCTACCACTAGAATAGCTTTCATATAAGGTTGTCTTTAACCATTCACCATAAGGGGTTGTTTGGACTGATACAAGGTGCCCACTAGAAATAGTGGACAGCATATATCAGGCCACCTTCTCACAATATCACTTAACCAAACAAACCAAGTAGGTACTCTGATGGTCCCCTATGACACCGATGGAAAGTCCCTAGAAACAGCATTATCAAAGCTCGGCACTCAACAATGCACAATAAGTACACAGATTTCAACTCATGGCCCATCCTAAATCTGCAGGTGAACATAGTGAGCTGACATCAGCACCAACTGTTTTTAAGTTTGTGAAGCCATTCAACACAGAAAGAAGTAGCAATCTCCCCCTCCATCTAAAATCAAAAAACTAAACCTCCTCCCCCTGAATGTTAATCAATACTCATCGGGCCGAAATCGTTGCATGTGTCTAATACAGTCCCGTCGGGCAAAGCAGGTCTCTGCTGCAGTAGAGTGGAATCCATCGTCACTCCCTCCCTGTATATGCAGTTCATTCGTGTTGACTGTCTAGCCTCTGCTCATGACTCGGAGATGATCGCTGGTGAGCATTTGAGGCGCGCCAACCTTTGAGCCAGTCCCAATTCTCATCAGGGTTCTGAAAAAACAAAGATTTACCATCCGCAAGAACCTGCAGCTTAGCTGGAAAAAGCATGGCATACTGGAGGCTGTGATCCCGGAGGGCACGTTTGATTTCAAGGAAGGATCTGCGCCTCTGTTGCACTTTGTAGGTAAAGTCCGGAAAAAAGGTGATAGTAACATTTTCGAATTTAAGAGGTGGGACAGTCCATAGCCATTTGGAGGATTATATCCCTATCTCGAAAATTAAATATCCTCGCCAACAGGGGTCATGGAGGGGCACAAGGTTTTGGGGGGCCCCCTGGTTCGCGGTGTGCCAGTTCCACAGAAAAATACTTTGAGAGGGATCGGGGTTGTAGATGTTTTAGTATCAGTTCCTCAACAAACAAATCAGCAGTCTGCCCCTCCGATCTTTCTGGAACCCCCATACTGCGCATGTTGTTTCTCCGTGCTCGCCCCTCATAGTCCTCCAACCTCCACTCAAAGTCTGATGCTTGAGCCTGCAGATGTTTGACTGAAATTTCGAGGGACTTTGTAGAAGTCTGGAGAATTTTCACTGATTCTTCAGTTTCTTTGACCCTGTCCCACATTTTACGAAGGTCATCGCGTATGAGGGTGATTTCCATCGTTGCTGTGTCGATCTTTTGGTCCAACGCTGTGCGAACTCCCTGAATAGCCTCCATCACGTCGATGAGGGATGGGCCATCAGCAGGCGCCGATTGTTTCACCTCAATTTCAGCTTGTTTGTCGTCAGTTGCGTCAGTCTTGGAGTGGGCAAATTTTGATAGTTTGACTATACTAGATTGCCTGGATCCCTTATTAGTGGCCATGACGCCAGATGTGCAGTTAATAATGTCGATCAAGAGCGAGGGCTGATACGCATAGAAGCTGGGGGGGTCGGCGCCCACCACAAACCAAACCCAAACAGCGCTGCCTCCACCACAAACTCCCACTGGGCCCGGCTGTATAATATGCGTTGAGAGATTCAGGTCTGTATCTCAAACTGGGTCTGCACAATAACTTTGTGCTCTAGGTGCAAGGAAACTTCCAGGCCAACCACACTCCACTGTAGCCAGGCGACGCAGTGGGTCAATAAGTTACTAAACTAACACTCCCCTGCACATGACATTCCCCTGTTGCAGGCTCCGACTTCTCAACAGGCAAATACCGATAATCCCATTAGGGCCGATGAGGGAGGGGGGCACCTTACCGCGTCTCGATAGCAGCCCTACTCGGGGAAGGTGGTCCAAATTACATGCACTGTCTGGCGATGATGGTGTTCATGCCTGAGGGGGTGGGGAGGGGCATCTGTGTCTTCTCCGGCTCCCGGGGCTACAATAATGGCCGAGTAATGGCGTCCTGCTCGTCAGTCTTCACGCGTGCACCGGAGCCCACCCGGCACGGCACCACGCCCAGCTACCAGCGCTGCCGCAAAGCAGCACCGGAGACACTGCCGCTGTCCCTGTAGCTCCCCCGCCGCCTGTAGACAGCCGTGCCAGGGGCCGAGCGCCGCCTCGCACTCAAGGCCTGGCCGCAGCAGCGATACTTGCTTTAATCGGCTCCAGACTCCGTCACGGCCAGCACGTCCTCGCGGCCTCGGTCCGGAGCCTCAATGCGAGAAGTCTGGGCAGGATGAACGGATCCGCACCAGCGATGGACCGGGAGACTTCACAGATCAGTGGCCACCCAGAGAGAGCATTAGAACAGGCTGAACGGATAGTTGTACGGAGTTTAGGGGATGATTAGCTTGTCGAATCTCGGAGATTCACTCCAATGCGGCCATCTTGGGTGTCGGCTAGCCATGCCCCCATCTGGTGGGATCTTTGAATGCCAGGGTGAACAAGTTTAACCAGCAGCGCCTGCCAGATCACAAATGGCACTTGCACCCTTAGGTGGTACAAGTAAACTTCCAGTAATGAAGAGAACCATCTTTTTTGTCACATCAAAGAATGGACAATGTCAAAACTCGGGTGCTGATGTTTACAAGTAGGCTGTCTCTGAGAGACCTCTTCCAGCTAGAGTACTGGACTCCAATGCGCCTTTATGCCACTGCTTCTCCTGCACTCAGGTTTGAAGATCAGTAACGACCAGACCAAGTCATCCTAGTGGCTCCAGATTGGACAAGGAGAGTGTTGTACCCAGAACGTCTGGTCATAAGCATGTCATCCATTCAGGTTTCTGCTTCAGGAGGATCTCTTGTTGCAGCAGCAGGGAAGGGTTCTGTATCTAAGCCTGCACAATCTGCACCTTCATTCATGAAGATTGACTGGCAGCAGTAAGCTGTATTTAATCTTCCTCCAAATGTGGTGAATGTTATCCTTGCTGCACTGCACCCTTCTTCAACGTTTGTGTATGCAGGGCTTTGTCTGTCTTTGTAGCCTGGTTTAGCACCCACGATACCTACCTTTTACAGGCCAAACTGTTAAACTTCTTGTTATTTGTTTTATCCCTGGCCCAGAAAGGTCTTGATGTGGGCACCGTTACAGCTATTTGTCGCTCTTTCAGCCTTTTTAAATTTACTGGACTGACCATCCCTGTTCAAATTACCTATTGTGATGAGGTTTCTAAAAGATTTGACTCCTTTGCTTCCTCCCAAACCCTTTGTGATGCCACAGTGGTATCTTAATTTGTTCCTCACTTTCTTAATGTGCGCACCATTTGAACCCATACATGGCTGTCAACTATGCCTCCTGACCATGAAGACTGCGGAAGGGTATCACGTAGACAGAAATAAAAATATATAAACTTGCACTTTCTCTGCCGCTCCGACGGCCACCCCCTTGCTCCTAATACTCGCCTCCTGGACGTACAGAAACTGCTGCACACTGCACAGGCTCCCAGATGCCAATCCCAGCTCTGCTTTCATGCTGGGAAAACTATTCCCAGCATGAGAGCAGTGCTGGGATTGGTCTGAGTGCCCTGGTTCATCGCTCAGTCATACACTGGGATCCTGTGTTGTTTCTCGACCCGACTGTACAACACAGCTCATGTTGGAGAAAGTCTAAGTGAACATGACGGTTTGGCCATCCCCAGGCGGCCGGCCAAATCATCATGCACACTTAGCAGTGCTCCCCACTCCCCCTCCTCCCTGGTGTTGCAGCTGGGGTGTCGTGAGTCCAGCAGACTAGGTGCAACTTTAAGCATTGGGCCCTGGTCTCTGGTGCTGCATGGCAATGAGAAGCAACGCCTTGAAGATTTGGGCTACCAACTCGCCCCAAGAGGCTTATTCAATTGCAGCCCTGTGCTGCGAAGAAGTCTCTTGCTTTGGCTGGGCTCTGGAGACATCTTCTCCATGAGCAGGACACACAGTGGCGGTGTGTCCATTAGGGTGCTTGGGCGTTGCCCCCCTAATAATTTACGCGCGCACCGTCACTCACATTTACATAGATATTCAATCCCATTATCCCGGGCGGGCCGGCCGGCCACCGGACCACGCCCGCCCTAGGCAGTCCGCTCAGAAGGGGTGGGCAGCAGGAGTTCAGTGCTGTGCAAGTGAAGTGATGACATCGTCAGGTGGTCGGCGGAGGCGAGCACACAGCAAGAGTGCGCATGTTCTGTTTAGGGGTGAAAAAGTTTGCGGCCAGCCCGAGAATGCACTTTAGGCTGCTCATTAGCAGAGCGAGGGTTGTTCCATGCCGCAGCCCCCGTCTCCTGATGAGCGGCAAGTATCACTGCTACAGCCAATCCTGGTGCTGCTGGAGCAGCATCTGGATTGGCTGAGATGCACGTGATACTTGCCAGCCAGCCAGGAGCGAGCGTGACGTCGGAGCTTCCTCGAGGCAGACACACCTCGTTGTGTTCACTGCTTGCGGGCCTCACAACAGCTTTGTGGCTCTTGGCTGGTACACTTTAAGGTTACCTGAGCAGCAAAAAGACCTGTAAGATCAACCATTACGTACCATGTCTGTTCTTCAGACGTTCTGTTCAATCCTGCATCACAGTTCAGTGCCCTCTGAGAAAGAGGTTACGTCTTCCGCTCGCGAGAGCACCATGAGTTCACCGGAGTCTAGCTTCTCTCGCTCAGAATTTGAGGAGACCGCTGCGATACTGAACAAACCTTTGGAGGTCGAGTCATCCCGCATATCCGCCAACGCAACTGGTCTACCCGCAGCTCAGAGCTACTGCTGCCGTCCTACCACAAACAGAGGTTTTCCAGTTCACAGGAGGAAAACTGGACGTTCTGGAACCGCTGCTCCAGTGAGAAGGCCGAGCTGCAGCAGCTCAATGAGCGCTTTGCCACGTTCATAGACAAGGTGCGCAGCCTTTTTGCATGCGAAGTGGCTTGAAGTTTACTGCTTGCATTTGGAAGTAATAAACACACTGGTTTGCTAAAAGCAGCCGCTTCCAAACGCAAGCAATACAATTCAAGCCATTGATTTAAATATCAGGACATAGACTGATGCATCCATTTCTTACATGCATTCATTTTCATGTGAATCCACTCCCCCTGGGACTCACTTGTCTTGATGCGTGTCGCTAATGTGTGCACTACAGTGAGTTTCGTAGTGCATAGGAAATGTTACATAAGACAAAGAGGACTGCAAGGTGTAGCAGACGTCACATGTCATCCATACTTGTAGACACTAAGCAGTATATTTAAAGACTGACTGTTTGGTCTGGAACAGCACAAACTCATAATTTAAAACATAGCACTCTGGTTGTGTGTGTTGACTTCACTAATAAGGATTTCTACCCAAATGAACCCTTTTTAGCAACATTAGGAGGATGACTGGAGAGCAAAATCATAACGCTCTAACCTATACCTTACAGTTTTTATGCAGCTCTTTAATGACAGTTAATAGCTCTCTCTGCTGTGTTAGGCATGTAACTTTGAAACTGCAAGTAACAAAAGCATCTCTCTGACAAAAGCAGTAACTAACCCATTGAATTATCTACATTCTATGTACTTTTGTGATCTGCCTGGTACACGTTCTTTGCAGCAGGCATATAAACACTCTGCACATTACCATTGCCCTGGGCACAGTTCTAGGATAGGGCAGTGCGTGGGCAGGTACTGGGTGAAGCGTGAAGGTCTATAGATCACATTACAGAATCAGTAAATCCTCTCATTTTTTAAAAAATCGTAGTGAGCTATAGTACCCAGCAGCACCTCTGACAATACCTACCATTGATTTGCCAAAAACAAAGCCAAAGGAATCCCTTTTCACCTAAAATGATGTTTAGAGACATTGCTGAGGTACTCAGCATTGTTATCTCGAAGTCTGTTATGAAGTTCTGTGGTTATATTGATGAGCAGCTTGCTATGTTATTATCATATGAAATATCTCTTTATTGATGTCAAAGCTACACTTCCACAATTGCTTTATTAACCTTCTTGCTTTCTCAAATTTGCTTGAAAATGCACCATTTGGCTGCTCTTTTTTCAAACATTTCTTGGGGTGAGAACCCCCGATCCCCTCTTATGACAGTCGGGCTTGTGCGCTATGTCCGCTCGCCACAGTACACTGAGCCACAACCTTTGTGCCTCACCACTTTCAAATGTCACCAGCCACCACTGAGGACACAGCAGGCAGATTTGTGATGTTATTACTGTTCTAAATACTTTTATTCTACATGCCATAAGTGAAATAATAAAAACTGTATAAGTAGAGCATGGAGAAGGCACAAATTATAGTTAATGTAGCGTGGATACCAAGCTCTATACACTGTGTATGGAGGAGCACGAGTTATAATAATTTGAAGGGGTTGTGTAAATTATAAATGAAAGGTATAAGTATAATTTTTGAATTTATTTGTACTTTAACTTTTGTTTGTATCTAAAGAATAAATAGTTATATTAAATTAAATGTAGTACATCAATTTGAAATTTAAGGTATAACTATAACTGAAGAATTTCGAATGTTTGTGTATTTTGAGTTTGGTTTGTATAGAAAGAATAAAATAAGTTTTCCTAACTATAACAAAGGCTTAACCTTTGGGATTTTTCATAGAAAATATGTGTGTGTTTGTGAATGCATGCATACATGTGTCTATATGTGTATGTATATGTGTATATATATATATCACCAACTCAAGCTCCTTCCGGGAAGCTAGGACACGTGGGGGGTGGCGCGTTTAGCCAGCGGAGTTCCCGGCAAATTAATTCCAAACATCCAAAAGTGAACGCACACTCAGAAACATAAACCAGGCAAGTGTTCAAACCAGAAAGATTTATTAATCCATAAATCTTACGTGACGCGTTTCAGCAGTCCTACTGCCTTGTTCACACAAATTGCATCAACAACCATTGCAGTCTTTAACATGGCGTATAGAAATGAAAAGCGGACTACACCTCGAAACTGGCTTTGGAGGCCATATTGAAGTGTGCAAAATGCTGTGTTACAAGTAAAAAATGTGTATTGAACATATTTTATATTGAACATAATTTAAACCTCACAGCATCTATCAACAGGGGTATTTGAATGAAATAATAAGTATCCCCGGGCAGGAGAATATATATATATATATATTACCTACTGGCAGTCGCCAGTAGGTAATTATAGTTAGGACCTAGCGTTTTTTGATTTGCCAATATATTTGCGCCGGTTGACAAATCTTTGCGAAATTTTCAAAACTAATGGCCCGCTACAGTCAGCTCCTGTCTTGAAAGTTTCGGGTTGATTCCTCAAGTGGGGACCAAGAAAAAAGGGGGTCCCAAAATGCGTTTTCCCCATGTTAATTTCCATAGCAAAAATTGGAACAGGTTACAGTCCGAACTGCTGAACGGAATTACAACAAATTTGGCAAAAAGGTAGGTCTTGGTTCAGAAAGCAACCTTTTTTTAAATGGTGTAAATCTGTTTGGTAGTTCCTGAGAAATTAAAAAAAGAAAACTTTTGATATCTGAGCACCGAGGAGGGTTCGCGAACCCTCCCGAGCATGAGCTCAATTCTGATTGGCTCCCAACACTCCAAACCAGAATGAGTTGGAAGCCATCTTGTGACTCGGTAACCGAGTCACAAGAAATCAGTAGAAAAAAAGGTGAAAGACAAGAAAAGGGGGCAGGGTAGTAACACCCTGACCCCCTAGGCCTGCTCAGGGGGGTCCCACAGGGACCCTCAGGGCCAAAACAAGCATTATTTTAAAAATAACTGCCGATTTCGCGCTGGATTCGCGAATCTGGCCGAGAAAGTTTTTAAAAAATGAAGCACGGTCTCCTGCGCTTCCCAGTACTTTAGCCCCCGGGGCCAATGCGTCCTGGGGGCAATGCATAATTAATTTGCGGGGGCCCACAGGGACCAGCACAGCTCCAGGGACCCCCACCTCCCCAGGGCTTAGTTAATAGTGTTCGGGGGCATGCGCCCCCCACAGCCCCAGGGACCGCCACCTCCCCGGGGCTTTTATATAATAGGGGTGGGGGACATCACGGGACCACCCCCTCCCCGGTCTTCTGTTATTAATCAGGTGGGGGCCTCGCGGCCCCCCAAGTCCTGGAGACCACCACCTCCCCCGGGCTTTGAAATGTAGTTAGTTGGACATTTCACTCATACAAAACCAGAGAAATTCGGCTGTTATAGTAAGTTCAGCTAACTATAACTCGCGCCTCCGCAAGGCACTGCTGATGACGTCACATATTACATCACTCATGACATGGTCAGTGACATCACTGATGACATCACATGACATCTGAAATGACATTACTCATGACATCGCTGATGACATCATCCAGTGACTGTGTGTTTCTGTAAAGTTTAAATATGTTTAATATATTTAGGCCAAGGTGTATTGAAGAATGAGTCGGTGTATGAATGTCTGAATGGATGATTTAGTAGGTGCGTGACTGACTCTATAAGTGAGTGAATAAACGTATCTTACTGAATGCATGGGTTAGTGATTAAACTGTGTGAATGTCTGTATCAGTCTGTCTGTTGGTGTGTAAGCGGCTGCATAGGTTGGTGAATAGCTACATGAGTGTCTATATGGGTTATTGATTGGTTGTCTGAGTATTCGTATGGGTGCCTGAGTGTTTGTGTGGGTCAGGGGTATGTGACTCTGTGCATAGATGTGTGAGTGGGTGATTCACTGGGTGTATGGATTCAAGAGTGCATCTGTGAAGGGCTGTATGGGTGGGTGAGTCTGTGTATGGGTGTGTTGGTGAGTGAATGGATGTCTTAGTGGTACATGTGGTACATATGTGAAAGGCAGTATATGTGAGTGTTGGAGTATATAAATGACTATATGTGAGAGTGCATGATTGTGAGAGTGGCTGTATGAATGATTGTGAGCTTGTATGAGCGATTGTATAAGAGTATGTGTTAGTATCTGTATGAATAAGTGAGGTGGTGTGGGTATAACTGTATAGGTGAGTAAATGGGAGTGTGAATAATTATTTGCATGACTGACTAGGTGTGTGAGTAACTCTATGGATGAGTGGCGGTGTGTGAGTGTCTATATAGGTGTATGAGTACATATGATAGTCCTATACTGATGAGTGACTGAAATTATGAGTGACTGTATGGGTGAGAGAGTGGATGTGTGTGTAGACCTAAGAATCAGTGAGTAGGTATGTAGTTATTGGTGTTGGAGTGACTCTGGTTTTGAAAATGGCAGTCTGTAATTTAGAGTGGGTGTATCAAAGGTTATATTAGGGTGTGAAAAGATGCATCAGATTATCATGTGGATGATGTCATCAGTGATGTCACTGACCATGTCATGAGTGATGTTATATGTGACGTCATCAGCAGTGCATTGCGGGGGCGAGAGTTATAGTTAGCTGAGCTAACTATAATGCCTGAATTTCTCCGGTTTTGAATGAGTGAAATGTCCAACTAACTATAACATCCCTGAAACCTGTGTTTTTTTCAGTGAATTTCAAAGGTTTTTTAAATGTCAATTTATAACTATGCCTACAGAGGTAGGACATGTGCAGAAAGAGGAAGAAAGGCGCAGAAAGAAGCAAGAGAAATGCAGAAAGAGGCAACAGAAGTCCAGAAAGACAAAAAAAGGGGCAGAAAGAAGCAAGAGATATGCAGAAAGAACTAACAGAGGAGCAGAAAGAGGCCTTGTTGCAAAGTCATCCTGTGCCCCCAACTTTTTGCTGACTGGTACTGGTGGTAACTGACTCTGACTAACCAGGCCCGGAGCCAGGGAGCTTCAGAGTTTTAACCATGAATATATTTTCTTTCCCTCTGGCTCATCTAGCAATTAATCATCCTCTATCTTTCTCACTTTTTACAGATGAACATGTAAATCTTCCTCAGTGTTAAGCCCATTGGGGATCTTACTGTTAAAGTGCAAAATGGATCTGGATTCGAGCTGTCTTAGGCATCTTTCTCTGTTACCCCTGTCATTCTTTGTGGCACTTGGTCTAATACAAAGTATCTCAGATCATCCAGCTTATTCTCAGGAAACTGCTGGAAATGCCCGACCATGGGGTATGCCTGATCCCTGTTGATGATTGCTCTAACATGTTGTAAGATTCTTTGATGCTCTGGTAACATAGTGCTGCCTATGTACAATTTAAAACAGCTGCATCTCAAGGCGCATACTACAAATTGGCTCTTACACGTCAAAGGCTTCATGATCTGCCACTTCTTGTCTGTAAATGGTAAGGGTACTTCCGTTGTGTTTTCTACGTACCTGCACGCCTTACAATTGTGGCATCTCCTGAAGCCCTTGCTTTCAATGAGCCACATTGTTGAATGTAGGATTCCAGGGCTGTTCGTTACTAATGCCTGCCGCAAAGATCTCGCCTTGCGAAAGGTTATTAATGGCCCATTGCCTAACTTTTGTCTCAGGAAGGCATCCCTTCGTAGTACATGTCAGTGTTTTTGCATGATGGATCTTATATCTCTGTGTTGTTTGTTGTAACCTGTGATAAAACAGAATTGTGGTTCTGATTTTTCTTATTTGGACTCCTTGGTGTTAGGAGAGTTGGCAAATATTAACTGATCCCTAGGCTTAGCAGTGGCCTTCTCTCTGGCTGCTGTCAAAACTGCCTTATTGTATCCCCGCTGTTCATACCTCTCATTCAGCTCCTCCTGTGCTTGATACATTTGATTAGGGCATCTGCAGTTTCTTTTCATCCTCAGATTCTCAGCATAGGGGATACTATTCACCAGTTTGGAGGGATGGAAGCTGCGAGCATGGTGTATTGTATTACCCGCAGTCTCTTTTCGAAATGTTTTAGTGTTTATTTCGCCCTCCTTTATCTACACGTTAGATTAAAAAATAGGACCTCCTCTTTGCTTAAATGTGATGTAAACTTCTAATTCAGGTTGTTAGTGCCAATACTCTCAATGAATGCCTCTGCTGATTGTGTGTGACCTCGCTAAATGATGAAAAGGTCATCAATATAACGGGTCCACAGGACCACGTTATCGGACATCTATCTGGCATACTCTAAGGCGAGCACCTGCGTCTCCCACCAGCCCATATGCAAATTAGCATAGCTGGGGGCGAAGCAGGTGTCCATTGCCGTCCATCTCATCTGTGATACAGGTCTTTACCAAACAGGAAGATGTTCTCTTTCAGACACCAATTGAGCATGTCAACCAGCATTTCTGTGTGCCTGTATAGTGTGAGAGGGTACAAACTCAAATAGCACTGCACCGCCCTCATACCATCCTCATGTGCAAAGCTGGTGTAGAGGGAGGAGACGTCTGTTATCATAATGAAATTCTCCTCCCAATTGATGTCATATACTTTCTTCAAAAAATCTTGCAGAAAAAAATCTAAAAAATTGGAGGTGTTCTCAAATAGGTTTCCAGTTGCCGAAATTATCAGACATCCTGGTGGTTTACTCATGCTCTTATGCACCTTCGGTATAAGGTATAATACAGGCGTCACTGGTGAATCAATTTTAAGGAACTTATGCTCGGTCTGGGAAATAAGACCCACAGATCTCCAATGATCTAACTCTGAATGGAAACTAGTGGTGACAATTTCCAGTGTACACTCGTCTACTCTCCGATAGCATTGTCTATCCTTGAGTTGTTGCCTTGCATCTTCCTGGTACATTACGAAAGGCCAAAGGACAATGTATCCAGGTTCCTCAAAATACCTACATCAGAGATTTGCAGTACTGTCCTCCACATCCTCAGTTAGCCACCCCTCTGCTGGCCTGCCCACTGAGAAATATTTTGCAAGCCTGAGTATGCGTGTAAATTTTAAACAATCGATCTGGGTTTGCACATAGTCCATATTTGCAGGGGTGCAGTAAGAGAGACAGCATGAAAGAATATTTGTTTCGTCTGAATTTAATGTTAGGTCAGACAAATTAATAATACTGATTTTATTGACTTTTATTTGTTCTTCTTGTTGCTTGATTTCTTGATCGTTTGCTCTCCTTATTCTCCTTGACCTGCGGTTCTTCTTCTTCCTCCCCCTCGGAAGGGTCTTTCTTGTACCTGTAAGGGCCTTAAATTGATGTTCCCGTCCCACAGCAAAAAAAACAACTTGTCCTCTACAGAGGGGATATTGTCAGTCTGCCGTGTCTCCTCATTATCTATATCCACTTCAGAGCTGACTTAAGACTCTGATTCCTCATTCCGTTGTACTGCATTGCTTTAAGATCAGTAGCCATCTTTTGCCACGGATGTTCTCATACCATTTAGAAAATGTAAAAATCTGGCCCCTCTGATAGCCCAATGTGTGCCATCTGAACTTTGTTGCTTTCCGATCTTTGATGGTCTGCTTATACTTTTTTATCCTTTCCTGCATCTCCAGCTGCAATCTTTTGATGGTGTCCTGATCCAGTAATTTACTCAATTGCTCATGCACCTAGATGACTCTGCGTTGTTTTGGGCCCACTCCTTCAGCATCTCGGGATTTGGGTGTTCATTTGTGGGTGCAAATAATATGCGCAGGCCTCTCAGGACCCGCCCCACTTCCAGATAACGTGTGAACGACTTACTCTCCCACCATTTGGAGCTTTCCCGTTTGATTAGCTTTTCCAACGCCTTTAACAGTTCTTTAGAGTCATTGGTATTGATGGGCTGATCCTCTTTCCTTGTTTTGGAAATATCCTCAGTTATCTCAGCATCGCTAAATAATTGCTCCGCTGCGCTCTCTCTCTCTCTTTGAGCCTCTCCATAGCTCATACAACTAAATCAGAATGCTCTCTATTTTTGTGAAGCATCCCGTTGTGCAGAAAAATGATGCTTTCCTCTCTCCCCGGTGTCACTCCTTTACAACCAGCCAGCGTCTTAACGCTCTCTCCGGACTTCGTCCTCCGATTGCGGCTTCTTGATGGCCGCCTGCAATTGCTCTGTGTTAATCTACCGACAGCAGGGGGGCGCTGTATACCAAGTACAGCGTTCATGTCCTTCTGATCCTCGCGGTGCTCCTGAGTGGGAGGTTGTGCCGAAATTCGGCACCGGCGGTCAAACTTTAATCTTCTGCAAATGACTGTTCCCACAATGCGAAACAGACTCCAGCATGCTCTGGATCTATATATATCGACAGTTGCCAGTAGGTAGTTGTAGTTAGGATCTAGTTTCCATAGGAAAAGTGTTTTTTGTTATTCTGATAAGTTTCGCTGCATTTGACGAATCTTCACAACATTTTCAAAACTAGTATGCCTGTCACTTCAGCTGCTGTCTGAAAAGGTTTGGGGTGATCCATCAGGCAGGAGCCGAGAAAAAGGGGGGTCCCAAAGCACATTTTCCCAATGCAATTTCCCATACGACTACAGCCCGAGCCGCTGAATTGAATTACACCAGATTTGACAAAAAGCTAGATCTTGGTCCAGAAAGAGTGCTTTTTTGTAATTTGATATCAATTTGTTGAGTAGTTTTGGAGTTATTAAAGTAAAAAGATCTATGTATATTTAGAGACGCTAATCGATGCGGATTCATTGATCCATGAGCCAACAGCAATGCCGTGATTGGCTGGCCGCAACCTGAGAGGAAAGTTGTGGCCGCCATTTTGTGCATCTGGTCGCTGTTCCAAGGGGAGAAAATAAAATGTAAAAGTGATAGAAGGGGTCATGGGAGAGATATCCTTACCCAATGGACTGCTGGAGGGGCCTGTGAGGACCCTTCATGGGCAGAAAATTGTCCAAAAACATTTTTGTGAGTGTGAAAGGGTCCACCTGAATTCGGCATACACTCACAGACCCACACACCCACTTACACACCCACAGAGCCACTCACACTCCCATACAGCTACACACACACACACTCACAGACCCCCAAAACCACTCCCACCCAGCCACTCACATACCTACTTACACACTCACTCACACAGCCACTCACACAGCCACTCACACACCCACACACAGGCAGTGATACACTTATAGAAATTGCAATAGCATATGTTTGTATTAAATGTGTTATTGTTTTCGTATTGAATGTGTGCAATATAATTGGCAGACTGCTTATTTGTCCAAGGAATTCTGACTGATCCGCAGATCCATAAAATAAATTTTTGAAAAAGATTGCCTTGCATATATAGAAAGACGCCAAAAAACAAAGAAGGGAGTGAAGAGGTATAATAAGTCGTGGACTCGGCCTCCTCCACAAGTAATGAAAAAACAAAGGGAGTCCACTCTCAATTCCAAAAAACCGTGCTATCTTTAGAAACAGTGACTAAACCCAAGAGAACCATTCGGTTTCCAGCATGGGAGAAATTATGTGTTCTAAAATAATAAATATTTTAGAACACATATTGTTTCTCCCATGCTAGAAACCGAATGGTTCTCTTGGGTTTAGTCACTGTTTATAAGGATAGCACGGTTCTTTGGAATTGAGAGTGGACTCCCTTTGTTTTTTCATATATAGAAAGACTACATAAGTTACCTTTTAATAATACCTTTTATTAATAATTTTAATATTTATAATTCTTCTTTCTTTAGTTTGTATTCCCCCTCCACCGCCCACCACTTTACAATACCAGCAACCGCTACTGGTGATGTCGAGTGCATTGGCGTAGAGGGAGTGGTGCAGAGTAGAGTGGCATCGAGTGCAGTGCCATAGGGTGCAGTGGTGTATCATGCAGTGACCTAGAATGCAGCTGCGTGGACTCGGGCAACGTAGAATGCAGTGGCGTAGAGTGGTGCAGAGCAGAGTGGCCAAATGTGCCGTGCCATAGAGTGCAGCGAGGTAGAGTGCAGTGGCACAGAGGAGAGTGGTGCAGAGTAGGGTGGAATAGAGGAGAGTGGCATAGAGTGCAGTGGCGTAGAGTAGAGTCATGCAGAATACTTTGCAGTGGCGTAGAGTCCAATGGCACAGAGTGCAATGGGGGAGATTAAAGTGGCGTAGAGAACAGTGGCAGTGGTGCACAGTAGAGTGCCATAGAGTGCAATGGAGGGGAGTAGCAAAGATAGCATAGGCATGGAGTTCAGTGGTGTAGAGTGGTGTATAGTAGAGTTGTGCAGAGTAGAATAGAGTGCCATTGAGTGCAGTGGTGTAGAGTGCAGTGATGTAGATTAATGCAGAGTAGAGTAGAGTGGCGTAGGGTGCAGAGTAGAGTGAAGTGGATTCAAGTAGAGCATCATAGAATGCAGTGGGATAGAGCTGGGTGGTGTAGAGTAAAGTGCAGTGGCGCAGCGAATTAGAATGCAGTGGTGTGGAGTGATATAGTGGAGTGGCGCAGAGAAGAGTGGAGTAGAGCGGCGTAGCGGGCAGTGGCATAGAGTAGAGTGGTTCAGAGTAGAGTGAAGTTGTGTAGAATAAAGTGGTACGGGGTAGAGTGCAGTGACATAGAGTTCAGAGGTGCATAGTAGATTTGAGTGGCATGTCAGAGTGGAGTGGTGCACAGTGCAGTGGCATGGAGTGGAGCGGTACAGAGTAGAGTTAATTGGCATAGAGTGTATTGACATGAAGTGCAGTAGCCTATAATCCAGTGGCCTAGAGTCCAGTGGCATATAGTGCAGTGTAGCAGAGTGCAGTGGCATAGAGTGCAGTGCTGTAGAGTGGAGTGGTGCAGAGTAGAGTGGCCTAGACTGAAGTAGCATAGAGTGCAGTGGTGCAGAGTAGAGTGGCATAGAGTGCATTGGCATAGAGTGGCCTAGAGTAGAGAGGCGAAGAGTGAAGTGGCATACAGTGCAGTGGTGCACAGTTGAGTGGTGCAGAGTAGAGTCCTGTGTTATAGAGTGCGGAGGAATAGAGCAGAGTGGCAAAGTGTAGAGTGGCATTGTGTGGAGTGGCATTGAGTGGCACTGTGTGGAGTGGCATACAGTGGAGTGGCATAGGCTGTCGTACTGGAGTGGCATAGAGTGGAGTTACGTAGAGTAGCATACAGTGGAGTGGTGTAGATACAGTGGACTGGAGTAGAGTGCTTTGGCATAGAGTGTTGTGGTGTAGAGAAGCCAAGAGTGCATTGGCATAGGGTGGAGTAATGCAGTGAAGGGTGGCATAAAGTGCAGTGGTTAAGAGAGCAGCGGCATAGAATGCAGTGCCGTAGATTAGAGAGTTAGAGAGGTGCAGAGAAAAGTGCAATTGCCTAGAGTTCAGTGGTGTAGACTGCAGTGATGCAGAGTGGAGTAGTTCAGGTTAGAGTGCAGGGGCAAAGATTGCAGTGGCATAGAGTACAGTGGTGCAGAGTGCAGTGGCATAGACTGCAGTGCTGCAGAGTAGAGTAGAGTGGCATAGAGTGCAGTGGCGTAGTTGCGCATAGTAGAGAGGTGTATAGTGGCATAGAGTGCAGTGGCATAGAGTAGAGTTGTGCAGATGAGAGTAGAGTGCAGTGGTGCAGAGTGCAGTGGTGCAGAGTAGAGTGGCATAGAGTGCATTGGCATAGAGTGGTCTAGAGTAGAGAGGCGAAGAGTGAAGTGGCAAACAGTGCAGTTGTGTACAGTTGGGTGGTGCAGAGTAGAGTCCTGTGTTATAGAGTGCAGTGGAATAGAGTAGAGTGGCATAGTGTAGAGTGTCATTGTGTGGAGTGGCATTGAGTGGCACTGTGTGGAGTGGCATAGAGTGGAGTGGCGTAGAGTGGAGTGGCATAGGGTGCCATACTGGAGTGGCATATAGTGGAGTTACGTAGAGTAGCATACAGTGGAGTGGTGTAGACTGCAGTGATGCAGAGTGGAGTAGTGCAGGTTAGAGTGCAGGGGCAAAGATTGCAGTGGCATAGAGTACAGTGGTATAGAGTGCGGTGGCATTGACTGCAGTGCTGTAGAGTAGAGTGGCATAGAATGCAGTGGCGTAGGTGCACAGAGTAGAGAGGTGTAGAGTGGCATAGAGTGCAGTGGCATAGAGTAGAGTTATGCAGATGAGAGTAGAGTGCATTGGCCCAGAGTGGCGTGCTGCAGAGTAGAGTGCAGTGGGATAAAGTGTAGTAATGCAGAGTAGAGTGGCGTAAAGTGTAGTGGCATATAGTGCATTGGTATAGAGTGCATTAGAGTGGTGCAGAGTAGAGTGCAGTGACAAAGAGTGCTGTGGCATAGAGTTCAGAAGTACAGAGCAGAGTGTACCGGCGGATAGTGCAGTGTTGCAGAGTAGAGTGTCGTAGAGTGCAGTTGTGTACAGCAGAGTGGCATAGAGTGCATTTGCATAGAGTAGAGTGGTGTAGAGAGCTGTAGCTTTGAGTACAGTGGTGCAGAGTAGAATAGAGTGGTATATATTGCAGTGACTTAGAATGCAATGGTGTGGTGTGGTGTGCAGTGGCATAGGGTAGAGCATTGCAGAGTAGTGTATAGTGGCATAGAGTGCAGTGGTGCAGATAGAGTGACGTACAGTGGCATAGAGTGCATTGGTTTTGAATAGAGTGGTGTAGAGTACAGTGGATTAGAGTGCAGTGGTTTAGAAGTAGAGTGGTATGCAGCAGCATAGATTACAGTGGTGTAGAGTGCAGTGGCGTAGACAGGCACAGAGTAAGGTAGAGTGGCATGGAGTGCAGTGCTATAGAGAGCAGAGGCGTAGCGTAGATTGTTTCAGAGTAGAGTGAAGTGTCATAGAGTGGGGTGGTGCATTGTAGAGTAGAGTGGCAAAGTGTGCAGTTATGTTATGTTATGTTATTTGCACTTATAGAGCGCACGATTACCCTTGGGTGTCCTGGCGCTAAGTACTGGTTACCTGGGGAAGCCGGGGAGCACTATTGCAGGAAAAGCCATGTCTTCAAGCCCCTACGAAAAGACAAAAGATCTGGGGCCGTTTTAAGGGAGAAAGGAAGCTCATTCCAGGCCTTGGAGGCACAAAGGGTAAAGCTCCTACCTCCCCAATTAAGTTTTCTAACTTTAGGGATTTGCACTTGTTTAGCACTGGCAGAGCGTAGTATTCTGCCAGGTACATACCAATGAAATTTCTGCTTAATAAATTCAGGGCCGATACCATTAACGGCCTTAAAAACAATGCAGAGAGCCTTAAAACGGACTCTTTGTTTTATCGGCAGCTAATGTAGTTTCCTAAATTCTCCTTTACTGAAGCAAATTTCGGTGTACCGGTCAGCAGTCTGGCTGCTGCATTTTGGACCAACTGAAGCCTATACATATGCTGTTTTTGTATGTTCAGATAGAGGCTGTTACAGTAGTCCAGACGCGATGTTACAAGGGCCATTACTACTGTCTTAAGATTGCTTTCAGTCAGGAAAATCTTAATTTTCCTAATGATTCTAAGAATCATAAAACAGGCTGAGGTCGCAGAGCTTACTTGGTCGCCCAGAGTAAGTGTGTTATCCACTAACACCCCAAGGTTTTTGGCCTTCCTAGAGGGTACGGGACAAGGTCCCAGATCTTCCGGCCACCAATCCGGTGTCCATACAAAAGGATTGACCCCAAATTTCAGGACCTCAGTCTTGTTAGAGTTGAGCTTTAAGCAGTTTGAGGACATCCAAAAGGAGATAGCACTCATACATTCAGATAACTGATCCCCAGTTTCTTTCTCATTTCCTTTAGCCAGTGACAACACTATTTGTGTGTCATCTGCGTAGGAGGTAAGCTGGAAGCCGAAAGATCTAATAACTCCTGCCAATGCTGCTACGTAGATATTAAAAAGAGTTGGGCTAAGAGAAGAGCCCTGTGGCACCCCGCAAGGGAGGGTGAATGGTTTGGATGTAAAGTCATCCAGCTCCACCGTTTGAGATCTGTCAGTAAGGAAAGATTGTAAAAGTTTCCAGGCTGGGCCTTGGACACCAATCTCAGACAACCGGTCCATCAATAATTTATGATGGACGGTGTCAAAGGCCGCCGACAGGTCCAGTAAAATGAATACTGCACTACCTCCTCCATCAATCTCTGATTTCCTCAGTGGATTTCAGCAATGCCAACTCCGTGCTATGATCAGCCCTGAACCCATATTGTGATGGGTCCAGTGAGTTATTGCGATGAAGAAAAGCACTGAGTTGAGTATTCATCTCTTTTTCCAGGACTTTAGCAGGGAAGGGGAGCCGCGAGATGGGCCTGTAGTTATTAGGGTCCTTGGGATCCAAATTCTGTTTTTTTCAGAAGTGGAAGGACAGAAGCCAGCTTCCAGATGCCAGGAAATATACCAGAGGAAAAAGCATTGTTTAACAAAGGGGTCAGGGCCTTTCCAATAACTTCAGGCACTTGTTTAGTGATCCACGCTGGACAGGGATCGTTAGGTGCTCCTGAGCGAATCGAAGTCAAGAGCTTGATTGTCTTAGATATCTCCAGTGGTAAAAATTGATCAAAAAATTTGTATTGGACACCTTGAACATATTAAAGTTCGACTGAGCTGTCTTGTTAATTTCTGTGAAAGAAGAGAATATAATCTCGACTTTATGTTTAAAAAAGTCGGCAATGTTATCACAAAATGTTGAGCTACTGTGGCTCCTCGGAGTGATTGGAGTGGACAGTTTTTTAATAATACTAAAAAGTTCCTTCGATTTGGACTTAGCCCGTGTTATCTGGGTGGAGAAGAACTTTCTTATCGCTTCCAGTAACAGATGTTTACAGGTAGTGATGCTCTGTTTATATACTTTCTTATCTCTTTCACTATAGTTCTTCCGCCAGACCCTTTCTAGTAGTTTACAATCCAATTTTTTAACTCTCAGATCATCAGAATACCAGGGGGCCGACGGTGTCACTCGTTTAGGGATCCAGAGTTTCCTAGGAGCTAATTGATTACAGGTAGAGGCCAGCCATTGGTTATAGGCCACCGCGGCCTTATCCACTCCCGAAGGGAGGGGCCGCATTGAGCTACTAAGGGAGTTGTGATGTTTGTTAATGTTCACTTTCCCCCATGATCTAGATACAATCTCCTGTACTGGTCTAAAATTATCTCGGAGATTTCTGCAAACATCTAGTTCGAACTGAATGGCAGAATGGTCTGACCAAGATATAGGAAGGACTGAGGTGACGACAAGCTCATGGTTATTAAGGGTATGACCTTTTTCATGTGTAGGAAACTTCACCAATTGTTGGAGGCCATGAAGTACTGGGTTTTTAGAACCCAGCGGTGCAGGGGAACACACCCTAAGACTTCGGGTTCTTCCTGTTTCAGACCTACAGAAACACAGAGTCTTCTGGGTGAAGTCAAAGATCAATTTATTGGCTGCAGACCAATTACAGGTATCCGAGAAGTACAACACAATGTATGTTCTCAGGAGACTGCTTAAAATTACAGAAACGGCCTTCTCCTTATATACCAAATATCATGCTTCAGGCACACATTCCTCGTTTTACGATATGGTCATTCACATGTATTCATTACAAACGAAAAGGCAGAGTCATGATGACCATCCCACATTCCAGTTAAGCCAGCCCCTAATTATTTACCCAGCGAGGCTCAGATCCCACATCAGATATCAGCAGACCCCAATAAACACGGGCACCTCCTGTTTGTAAAACAAGTCATAAAGTAGGAAGAGTCAGGTGTGAAAGAGATTAGCCGGAGGCTTGTGTGGCATGAAAAGGCTTTATGGTGTGTCAAACCCTGATGCTAATCACAGGTGGCCGTAGGACGGGGAGCTCGTGGGACCGGACTGACCTGGGGCGGTGGAGCCAAATCGCATAGGTCACAGAGAAGTCAAATGGAAGGCACATGTGTTCTGAAGGCCTGTACTAGTCCTTAATGTGTAGCCTATGTGAGGGCCACCACAAGATGGCCACCGCTCCAAGATGGAACCCACGAAGTCAATGTGTAATATCGATACACAGTGCATTTTATCGATGAAACGTTATGCAAAGTACTTGTGCATACTGCATTGGCCATTCGCGGTTCGCTAATACCGGAATAGGCAGGGTAGGGCCCTGCCTCCTACGCGGTCCCAAATTTTAAAGTACCACAGACCCTCCTTTTGCCCTTACATAGGCAATAACTATACTCATATTAATCCGAGTCCAGGTCTATATTCATGAAGTCATGGAGATGTTGCTGTAGTATCATCCTATTACTTAGCTCGTCCCTCGATACAGGTTTCCTTACACATAATGTAGCACAGAGGACACATATCGCAGGAGCGCACTGTATACACAGACAGAGCAGGAAAATAATGGCTAAGATAATTCCAATGACCATCAGAATCTTCCAACCCCAGGCAGATATCAGTTCCCAGAACCACCCCATCAGTGACCAATCTCCTTTATCCACGTGAATAGATTCAGCTATGTTATGCAGTTTGGAGATGGCCTGATAAATTGTTGGAGCGTTATCTGGTATGAAAATGCAACAGCTAGATTGGATGACCTTACATACCCCACCACGGTCTGCAAGTATGACGTCTAGAACCATACGGTTCTGCAAAGTCATGAGGCGATCTGCTTGGAGCTCAGCTGTCAAATTACCAAGGGCACCAGCCGTAACATTAACAGTGGATTCAACCACACAAGTCAGTTGTCTCAGGTTCCTACTATTGACCATAGGTCCCCAAAACGGCAGAAAACCCAAAAAGAAGTCTCCCGCTTCCTGACCGGCAGTATCCTCCTTACTAACCACGCCTCTCACAACTCTGGTCTTGTGATAATCAGAGGCAGCAGTAAATGTTGGCGGTAGCAAGTTTGCAATATAACATGTGCCCGAGAAATCAGGGGGCAACCATGTATATGCTCGGTCATTGCAGACAAGATATGTACCCTTGGCAGCCAAAAACGCAGGGGAAAACTGTGATGGAAAAGTGTACGTTTCAGTACAGTCACTTTTCCCCAGTTGAGCTCTTGGATTCTGACCATTACCTTGTAAACAGAACCGACCTATGTGGGGTACGACCCAAATTGGGGATGAGATTTTTCGCTGCCTTTCACCCAGACTAATGCTATACCCCGTCGCGTTCCAACCTACATAAGCTCGCAATTCATCCTGGGAATAGATGAGTATGCATCGATATCTCTGCTCATGTCGGAAACTCCTTTCATTAAGGCTTTATTATTTGTGCTAGGTCTGATGGAACGCGGTTGTCGCGGGGAGTAGGCATCTAATGCAAAAAGAAACATGGTCTGGAATGCCCAGGACGATCCATTATAGCTGAACGGCAGCACTAGATATGGGATACCCTTATTAATGGTATGTGGCATTAAACCACACACCCAGCAATTGGTTGTATTCATAACTAGCTGGTGCTGGTGCAGGAGTTGGATAAACGAGTTGTTTACGAACTCGTACCGTCTAACTTGTTCGTGTTCAGGCAGAGGGTGGAAAGAGTGTAAGGAGACAGTAGGAGGAGGTATAGGCTGTTCAGTGGGTGCAAATGGTACTTGAGAGGAGAAGAATACATAACCTACAGTACACACCACCGTACTACATAGTATAAACAAACATAATAATACAAAACGTTTGCTCTTCATTATTTTACATATTTTCGTCTTAAAGTTCATTTCCTCAGCGGGTCTCTCCATCTTGAAAAACTCCATCCTCTAATCGTGCCGCTCGCGGCGGGTGAGTTTCTTCTGCTAAGGAGTACGCCTGTCCGTCCAGGGAACGCCCTAGACCAACCAGAACCGTTGACCTAACGTCTTCGGCCTGTACCCCAAAGTCTTGGCACCGCGACCCTGCGGCTGAACCCGGATGGTGGTTCGAAAAACAAAAAATAAAAAGTCCTTCAGATGGGAGAGCTATAATATCAAAAAATAGTAAGGGAAAGGAATTTTTATTTGTCCATAGGCCTTGGTCTCAAGTTATATCGGTTTCTGCCAGGTACTGACTGGTCTTGAAACAAGAGTTCAGGCTCCGTGGTGTCCAAACGAATTGACGGTGGCACAGCTTCTTGCAAAATATCGTCACTTTCTTGTTCTGAAGTTGTGCCTCTTACGCGTGCATCACTAAATGGTACAAAACGAGGTACAGTGTCTGTTTCAGAATCAGCGATACCCTCCTGGACCCACTGGTCATATGGTAGAGGCAAAGGGATCCGTTTACAGTGGGCGCCGTGTATCCAATTCTTTTTCCCTTTCACTCGAACCGCTGATCTTGTCGATAGAAGCACGAGGTGAGGGCCGATCCAACGGGGCTCATCGTTGTTCTTTCGCTGAAAGTTTTTCACGAGTACCCACGAGCCAGGGTCGATATGGTGTCCTGGAGCTTCAGAGGCCTGGGGGAGTGTATCGTGCACCTGTTGGTGCAAAACACGCAATTTAGCCGTCAATTCATACAGATAGTCAAGCAGTACTGGATGTTCGATTTCGCTGAATTTTGTCGGTCTTGGCACACCCCATACATTGGCCGGGCGGCCAAAAACCACTTCATACGGACTAAGTCCCACTCGTGAATGCACAGTCATTCTTGTTGATAGGAGTGCTAAAGGCAGAGCGTCAGGCCATTTAAGACCGGAGCTCGCCTGGATTTTGGCTAGTTTGAGCTTCAAGGTGCCATTGTAGCACTGTACTAATCCAGCTGATTGGGGGTGATTGGCAGCGTGGAACTTCTGCCTTATACCTAATCCCTCACACACATTCTTCATCCCTCGACCCACAAATTCACTCCCATTATCACTCCACACCATTCTTGGCATCCCAAACCTAGGAAAAAATTCTTTCACAAGGACTTTGGCTGTGGATAAAGCAGTGTTGTCTTTTAAGGGATATGCTTCTATCCATTTTGAAAAAGCGCAAACAACAACCAGTACATATTTCAAGTTGTTGCACCTTTCCATGTGGATAAAATCTAGCTGCAAAACCTCAAATGGATATGATGGAGGCGCAAAATGACCAGCTGGAGTCGGAGTTCCTCTACCAGGGTTGTATTTCAAACATACCATACAATTCTTGACCACATTCTCTGCACACTTGGGAATTCCAGCGTTCTGCCATACTGGAGCCAACAACTTACAGATTCCTTTCACACTGATATGTGCCATTCCATGTGCCATAGTAACCACTGGAAGCACATATGCATCAGGTAGCAACCATCGCCGATGTTCTGACAAATCAACCCAACAACCATTCTCATCCAATTTACCCTTGCTTTCTCTCCACTTGCTCAACTCTTTCTCTGTGGCTTCAGCTTGAAGGGACTTCACACTCTCTATCGTGTCTTCATACATTCCAACATCACCAACCCACCTTGCAGGGCCTGCAACATACATTCGAGTCTTCACATCTTTTGCTGTTTCTTTCGCGATTTCGTCAGCAAATGCATTACCACGACCAACATCATCAGTGACTTTCTTGTGCGCACTGCATTTCATGATTGCAACTTGTAACGGTAGGGTCAGTGACTCAAGGAGATCATTCACCAACTTGCCATTCTGAATTTTAGCTCCATGCGAAGTCAGGAATCCACGTTCTTTCCATAATCGCCCAAAACTATGGGCCACGCCAAAGGCGTACTGACTGTCATTATATATGTTCACTTTCATTCCTTCAGACAACATGCATGCTCTTGTAAGGGCAATTAATTCTGCTGCTTGAGCCGAATTATGTGGCACACGTGCAGTTTCAACAATCGTGATAGCATAGGCAGCAGTCGTATCACCATTCGGAAGCTTGAAGCACGAACCATCCACCCATAAGGTGCCATCACACTCAGTTAGGGGAGTATCTTTAAGATCTATTCTCCCTTTCGTCTCTTCTTCTGTTCTGAACAGACAATCATGCTGCTCAATCTCATCTATGTCTGCTGGAATCGGCAATAATGTAGCTGGGTTCAACGTATTGCATCTCTTTATGTGTATATGGTTTGCCAATAGTGTCAATTCATACCCTGTTTAACAATGTGTCCACAGCATGTGGAACCATAACAATCAATGTGTTATCCATTACCAATCCAGCAGACTGTCGAATAGACATAGCTGCGGCAGCTGTAGCTCTTAAACAACTTGGCAATGCCCTCGCTACCGGGTCCAAGGTTGACGAAAAATATGCGCATTGGACGCGGTCTGTCGCCAAAAGGCTGTGTTAACACTGATAATGCGCAACCGTCCTTTTCATGAACATACAATGTAAAAGGCATACTGTAGTCGGGGGTACCCAACACAGGAGCTGAACATAATGCATTACGCAATTCCCAAAAACTTTTCTGACACTCTTCAGACCATGGGACAGGATTCGGTATGTTTTTACATGTTAATGCTAACAAAGGTTTTGCCAGCAAAGAAAAATTTGGTATCCAGTGCCTACAGTATGAAGTAATGCCCAAGAAGGCACGCACTTCTCTCTGTGTTCTTGGCACGCTCAATTGTGCAATGGCTTGAATTCTTTCTGGGATCAGTTTCCTTCCCTCCTTCGATAAGAGATGACCTAAGTAGGTCACTTCTTGTCGACAATATTGCAGTTTTGAGAGAGACACTTTGTGATGCGAGGCAGACAAATGATGCAACAATGACAATGTAGCTTCTTTACAAATCTTTTCATTATCCGCAGCGATTAGTAAATCGTCAACGTACTGAATAAGGATAGCGCCACTAGGTAAAACAAGTGCATCAAGCTGCGCTTTTAAAGCTTGACTGTATATTGATGGACTTTCACAGTAGCCCTGTGGAGCGCGTTTAAAGCGGAAGCTTCGACCTCCTAAACTGAAGCCAAAAATGTCCCTACTCTCCTCTGCAATTGGGATGCTAAAGAAAGCATTCTTTAAATCGATCACTGAGAACCATGCAGCGGAGGCTGGAATCATAGTTAACAAGGCAGTTATATCAGGGACAACTGGAAACTGTGGCACAACAATCTTATTTACCTCTCTAAGATCAATCACAAATCTGTAAACAGGTGGCTGTGAAGGGTCCGTACGTTTTAAAACAGGTAAAACAGGACTATTGCAAACGTTGCCTCTTGTTTCTTCAATTACACCCTTTTTAATCAAATCACTGACAATTGCTAACAATGCTTTCTGACCTTCATTGGAGATCTTATACTGGGGAATGCGTGGCAATCTGACATTGGCCTTTAAAGTGACCCCGTATGGCGGTATTTCCAAGAGACCCACATCATTGGGACCAGTAGCCCAAAGGACATCCGGAAGGGATGACAATTCAGGTGGCAATGTATTCTTTGACAAATACATTGGGGAAATCACTTCCTTACCTAATGTAAGTTGTACTCCTGAGGGAGAACAATATAGTGTTGCATGCAATCTTTTTAACAAATCCAACCCTAACAGATTTTCACCACAACCTGTCGTTAGGATGAGGGGTGCTTTTAACTCAAAAGGTCCAACAGAAAGTGGCATAGGACTAGAAATCGGGTTCCTAACTGGGGCGCCAGAAAAACCTACTGAAACATTCATTTCGCCAGACAAAGGCGCGCCAGGGAGTTTTGAATGCATAATTGAACTCTTTGCAGCACCAGTGTCCAGCAGAAAGGGTTCTGTTACACCCGCTGTGGTCACCTTAACATACGGGCCACTCTGATCCACTGGTACTGAAACAACTCCCTCTCTCTGTCTATGGCTGTCCTAGTAATCGTTACCTTCCACATTGTCGTCTTCTGCATAATAATCATTATTATAGTACTGAGCTATATTACCAGTTGCATTGGCTTGCTGATCAAAGCTATTTATCGTATTTTGAGGCGGAAGAGGACGCGCGTTCGGGGGACCATTTCCACGCCCTCTACCTCTAGGAGCTTGCTGACCACCTCTACCTCTTGTGCCATACGCATTATTAGTACGCTGCAACAATTTAGGACAACTATACTTAAAATGACCTTCCTCGCTGCAATATGAACATTGATTGGGACCTATAGGGATACGTGGTTGATAATACCCATTCATTTGCTGGTTATTCTGAAACTGTTGGGGTTGCTGATAGATACCTTGGGTTTGCCTATAATTATTCAGTCCTCCACGTGGCGGATAAGCCTGCTGTAAAAGGACCTTCGTTTTCAATTCTTTCGTTTTCTTGTCTGTTCTATCCTTCTCGTCTTTATCCCTATTTTCGTAATACTGTGCAGTAGCCAGTATTTGCGCCGAAGAGGAAACAGCCCAAGAACTCTCTGAATCTTTTAATTTCTTACACAACTCGGGAAGTAGATTCTGCACAAATTTATCAACAAATAACCGTTGGCCACCTTCAGTACTCATGTCTTGACCACTGTGGTCGATAAACGTTTCTTCAAACCTTGTAAAGAAATCTGACACTGTCTCATCTTTCTTCTGCTTGCATGCGGATAGCTTATCCCAATTCACGTGCATTGCGGGCATTAAAGTTTTCATGTAGGTAATAATTCTACCAGGGAGTTCTGCTACGAGGGGCTCAGGTTTTGCACCACCAACTTGTCTAGTGTCTGCGGCAACAATATTAGCCCATGTGTTACCCAATTCTGCAGCGTGATCTACATTACGAATGGATCCCCATAAAGGCTGTGGAACCACATTCCCGAACAACATATCTATGTCAGCCAGATTCATGACACACGATTCTGCAGTTTGTGATAACTCCTTATAATATCCTGCAGGGTTTTTACGGGGGTCAGGCAATGTCTGTTTAAGTGCTAATACTTCAGAACGCTTCCATGGGACATGTACCCAAACACACTGAAAATGTGCTAAAACAGGTGGAACAGCGTTAGCATCACCAGGCCTCCAAACTGGAGGAACCTCACGCATCGGATATTGGCGTGCTTTTACCTTTTTCCCCACAGGGAAATCCTGTTCGAACAACGATTGTTGGCAATCATCATTTCTGAAGGACAGTAAAGTCGCAACTGCTTTATCTACATCGGGACCCACAATTGTACCTGTTCCAAAATCAAATCGCACTCGACACAACTCCTGCAGGTTTGAGTTTGAACCATGATCTTCCAATTCCTCACAAAGGCATTCACACATTTTTTCAAACACATACCTCTGTTTTGGGGCGTCCCATTGGTGAAAAACGTTAACAACTGATTCCACACCATAGAGTGAAGGGAAAACAATCCACCTACGTGCCATATGATCTAATACCTCTTTCTCTTCAGGATTAGGCAGCTGACTACGCAACTGCTTACGTTGTAAACCAGGGGTCATACTAGATGACCCAAAGAGAGGCGACATTAAACTAGTAACTACATTAGCTAGTCGTTGTCGTGCTGAAGGAGAAGTTGAGGCGAAAACGGGGGGAAAGACAGAGGGAAGAAAAGCGGGTGCAGATACAGGTACCTGGGTAGTGTAAGGAAGAGCGCCAGGGGAGCCAGCTGATGTACTAGGCAAAGTCGCAGGAAGCGCAGAGGCAAGGTAACAAAACTGGCGGCCCTTGAGAGGGCTGCACTGTAGTAATAGAAGCCAGCTGAGGAGGAGCTGGCAGCTGTGGGAAGGCTTGCGGCACATTAACTGGAGGCTGCACATTTACGAGCTGTGGAGGCGCTGTGGCATTTTGCGCATACGGGGGTGGCGAACTTAGTAGATGGGACATTAGGGAATCCTTTTCTTTCTCTTTTGTCTCATCTTGTGGAAGGGGTGACAAAACTGGGTAACATTTATCGATCCCTAGTTTGCGCTGTCTATGTAACTGCTCATTCATTTGTTCCTCCTCATTATCTTTAAATTGCACAGCTGCTTGCATCATTGACATACCTTTTTCTCTCTTATTCCTTTTTGCTAGCTTAATTTCCTTCTTTTTGTCTTCCTTTCGCCATAGGGGGAAAGAATCAAACATCGCCGGCCGGGCTTTCTTTTTAAACAACTTAACTTCCAAATTATCTAAGATATCTGTATCGAAACTACCATTTTGAGGCCATTTTAAAACACCGTCCTTTCTGGTGTATCGGATCCATACTTCATTATATGCAATGGGGCCCACGCCATGTTTTACATAAAGCTCATAAGTTGGAGTTCCAATTGGAGGAACCGGACACGAATCCTCTAATTGGGAATCCCTTCTACAACCCAAACAAAACAAATTTCCAAATACACTAGAACCAGGCATCTTCGCTCACTAGTCTAGTTTCAAACTTCAAAGGAGTATCGAATACGATAATCTCGTGAATACACGAGTCCTCTGGCTTTGGCACTTGCAAGTTCCAAATCAAAGCGATCCCGAAGGATACCAAATTCCCGAAGGATACCAAACAAACTGGGAGACGCTCCACTTATACTTAACTGAATATCGATGATCGATGGCGTCACCAGAAGACTCTCTCGATTGTTTCGCTCTACCAAATCGTCAAGGGTCCAAAACAGGGCGATTAATCAGGGCAGCAGTCCTTCGTAGCCGTCGGGACGCGGAGAACCTCGCAGAAAAGACTTTCGGACCACGTCGACATGCAGGGGTCGATGAAGTGGCAGCCTTCCTCCGGAATTTCCACACGAAGCTCCTCACGAACCTCTGGCTTGGACCGGTACCGCTGAAATCGCCCCAACTGAAGTACTGGGTTTTTAGAACCCAGCGGTGCAGGGGAACACACCCTAAGACTTCGGGTTCTTCCTGTTTCAGACCTACAGAAACACAGAGTCTTCTGGGTGAAGTCAAAGATCAATTTATTGGCTGCAGACCAATTACAGGTATTCGAGAAGTACAACACAATGTATGTTCTCAGGAGACTGCTTAAAATTACAGAAATGGCCTTCTCCTTATATACCAAATATCATGCTTCAGGCACACATTCCTCGTTTTACGATATGGTCATTCACATGTATTCATTACAAACGAAAAGGCAGAGTCATGATGACCATCCCACATTCCAGTTAAGCCAGCCCACAATTATTTACCCAGCGAGGCTCAGATCCCACATCAGATATCAGCAAACCCCAATAAACACGGGCACCTCCTGTTTGTAAAATAAGTCATAAAGTAGGAAGAGTCAGGTGTGAAAGAGATTAGCCGGAGGCTTGTGTGGCATGAAAAGGCTTTATGGTGTGTCAAACCCTGATGCTAATCACAGGTGGCCGTAGGACGGGGAGCTCGTGGGACCGGACTGACCTGGGGCGGTGGAGCCAAATCGCATAGGTCACAGAGAAGTCAAATGGAAGGCACATGTGTTCTGATGGCCTGTACTAGTCCTTAATGTGTAGCCTATGTGAGGGCAACCACAAGATGGCCACCGCTCCAAGATGGAACCCACGAAGTCAATGTGTAATATCGATACACAGTGCATTTTATCGATGAAACGTTATGCAAAGCACTTGTACATACTGCATTGGCCATTCGCGGTTCGCTAATACCGGAATAGGCAGGGTAGGGCCCAGCCTCCTACGCGGTCCCAAATTTTAAAGTACCACAGCCACCGGCCTCCATTATATGCTCCAGCCGATTAGTATCAGAGTCCAGGTGATTTTCTAGGTGAAAATTAAAGTCACCCAATACTGTGTAGGATTTCAGACAAAGTCCATCTTCGAGTAAGGAACCTACTGTCTCCAGAAAACCAGTTTTCAGCCCTGGTGGACGATAGAGTAGTATACCTAAAGGTTCTACAATTCTCTGCATGAATATTAAAGGCTAGGGCTTCGCATGAGATGTTGGAAATAGTAAGAAAATTGGACTGCAAAGAGTCATTGTATATAACAGCAAGCCCACCGCCTTTTTTATGTGGCCTATCCAGTGTATGGCAATGATACCCAACAGGGGTTGCCTTCAGTATATCAGGACCGGAAGCACTATCTGTCCAGGATTCAGTGATAAAAGCCAGTTTTACCTGAAGGTCCTCTAGCAGTAATGCACATTCCGTACTATGCTTAACTAGAGACCTGGCATTAAGCAGGATGCATTTTAAGGCACCTCCGCTGTTTGGGTTCAGCTTTTTACCTATCTGAGCATTGGGACCAAGTGCCGGTAGATTAAATATATGAGGTACTTGTAGTTGGCATTTGGGGCATAAGGAACTCTCTATATCTTTATCATTTCCAGCTATGGGAAAAGAGGGACGGCATAACCTACCATTAGCTGGGTTTAAACCATGTAACTCCTTGTTGTTAAACCTAATACGTATTGGGGCAGAAAGCCTGGGTAACTGGCCCTAGACCCAGCCGGCGCGCGGACGGGTGCAGATGGGCTTGCCTTAAGCGCGCCAGCGGCGCGCGTCGGCATGCGGGTTAAATAGCCCCGCTTTGAACAACTAGACCGCTGACCTGCTGTCAGTGTACAGCGGGTTCGAGCACCCCCTCCTCTGGACTCGTTTAAAATTCAAAATGAGGTGTGTAGCAAGTTAAAATGCAAGTACAACGTTAAAATTCAGGAGCAAATGTTAAAATCAGCCTGTAAGTAAGAGAGGTCTCACCTGGCGAGCTCTCAACACGGCTTCGCCAGGGGACCAGCGCTGTGCAGTGGCATGGAGTACAGTGGTGTAGAGTGCAGTGACATAGTTGGGCAGAATAGAGTGGTGTAGAGTGCAGTGGCGTAGAGTACAGTGGTGCAGATGAGAGTAGAGTGCAGTTGCGTAGAGTGGTGTGCTGCAGAGTAGAGTGGAGTAGAGTGTGGTGGCATAAAGTATAGTGATGCAGAGTAGAGTGGTGTAAAGTGTGGTGGCATATAGTGCATTGGTATAGAGTGCAGTAGAGTGGCGTAAAGTGGTACAGAGTAGAGTGCAGTGGCAAAGAGTGCCGTGGCATAGAATTCAGAAGAGCAGAGTAGAGTTCACTGACGGAGAGTGCAGTGTTGCAGAGTTGAGTGTTGCATAGTGCAGTTGTGTGCAGTAGAATGGCAAAGAGTGCAGTGGCATAGAGTACAGTGGTGTATGTAGAGTGCAGTGGCATAGATTGCAATGCTTCAGAGTAGAGTAGAGTGGCATAGAGTTTCCACCACACTTTAGAATTACAAAAAAGTGATTCATTTGTGCATTCCGAATTCTGATAAATTCTCAAGTATCTGCGCCGTTCATTTACAGACATTGAATTTAGTTGTGTGCTAGAAAAAAAGCCATTGCTTTCACAGTAAGATTGTCACACTAATCCTCTCACTTTGAAGTCAGAGAGAGAAAAGAAAACACCAAGCTCCCTCTGAAGACAGAGTCTGACATTTGACCTCTTTCTTTGAATGCCCAGCAAATGTAGCAGGAAAAGAACAAGATTTAAAGGCCTTTTTACAGAAAGCAAGCACTGGTGGAAGAATTAAGTAAACAGGGCAGTGGCTTAGCTAGCCCTTTTGCCACCCGTGGTGGTCCCTTCTTTTACCACCCCATGGCGGCCACATGTAAGAGTGGGGGAGGATGGGTGCTGGCAATTCCTGCGTTCTTCCCCCCACGGCGGTTGCAAGAAAGAGTCAGGGGGAGGCCGCCGCCCCCCAAACTTGTGCCACCGATGCATTCCGCACCCACCACCCCACCCCCTTTGCTACACCACTGAAACAGGGTATGCTTCATAGGAGGAACAAACTCAAGCTGGACAGTGAGTTACAAACCACAAAGCCAATGGTAAGCAATCGGTGGAATGCATCCCAGGAAAGCTTTCCGAATGTCCCCAAAATGTCTTTAGAAAACCAGAAAGCTGCGCTGTCTGGTAGGCTTAGTCCTCAAACACCGGCTGCTGTAGCAGCAAGAATCCATGCACATGTGTGTGCATATGTCATCATGCTGGGTCCTGTTTGTTTGCCTTTTCCGATTGTTTGATAATCTGCATCAGCAACAAGCTTTTGAGGATTCAAAAGGTCAGCTAACGCCTCTCACAAGCAGCAAATATTTATGGGCATCGTACTGTTAGCCTGCCTGCCTGTGAGGGACCACAATGGTATCAGATAACCTAAGGCTGCCGCAGACTTTGAAAGGTATGCGTTACATAGTCTACAGTACCTTCAGCCTCGCTCCATTTGATTGTGGATTGGGACCATGGTTTAAGTGTGGGAGGGACCTTAGCTTTCCATCGTATAGTTCGCTTGAGATTGCTTGCTTGGAAAGGGGCAAAGCCAGATCAATAAAGCGGTTTACATTTTTTGGGGGAGGCAGGGATTTATATATTCCTAGAGCACCTACTTCCCAGTTATGGGGTATGCTCCTCCTGGTGAGGGACGACAGTATGTCCAGCATGGTGGACCAATAGTAACTAGTGAACCAACTAGAGAGAGGCACGACCAGACCATATGTCTGAAATCAGAAGGGTTCACCAAGCAACGGGAAAGGAGCGGCTGGCTTTGGGAAGTGCTTGTTAATTGCTGCCAGGTAAAGGTAGTCTCAATGCAGGATATAGAAGAGGATAGGAAGAGTTGGAACCTCAAGTTGCAAGTAACAGTGTGCTAGTGTGGCACCGCTTTGGCCCATTGCTTCTCATTGCTGCCTCAGCTCCCCCTTTGTCGTTCAGAGATTGAAGCAAGATGGCTCTATATAGCCAAGTAATGTGCTTGTGACCATGACCTATAGTGTATAGGGATTGGACCAAGGTGTTCGGCTCCGGCACTGTTTCCTTGATGTGCCAGTGAGATTGTAAAACATGGAGGAGGATGCAATGCAGGAGGAACTAACTGATCTTCTCCCTTAGTAGATTAAAGGATAAAAGGCTGCCACCCAGAAACAAGTTGCCAACAGTGGTGACGTTAGCACTGGGACAGTGATTCAGGTAACAAGTGGTGATGAATCCTTGAAGTTTTGGAAGGCTGAGGGGTGGAATGGCCAAGGCATGGGGATGTCCTGTTTGGGGATGCGTAGACGGGGATGTGTAGGTTTTTGAAGTAACAGCTTAATGCAGTGGGCAACAGGCTTCGTAAACCCTGCACCTGTTAAACATCCGAGACAAGGAGGCAGCTGAGCTCCTCCTGATGCAGTGGCTGCCCCTTGCCTCTGCATGTTGATGGTGGATGGCTAAATTGTATTTGGGGCAAAATGAGGACCTGGTGATTGTCTGGTCAGGGTGGCCCGCGCAATGTAGGAGTTTGGAAATCATCTGGCTCAATGGGCCCCAGAGGGACAGTGGCGAGCTGGAATACTGTGGGCTCATTCGACAGAGAAGAAGCGGGTGAGATTGTGAGGAGAAGTGAAGGTCTTTTACTAAGTTTCAAGCAACTCCATCAGGTTGCGCCCCCAGAGTCTTCGGGCAAGCAGGCACGGAAAAACAAGGCTAGGTTAAGAGCAAAAATCCACTTTATTAGGACAGGTTGCAGCTGAAATTTATACACAATATTTTAACATCAACAAACCCACCTCACTAATACAATGAGTCAACCTAACCTCTCCCACCCTTAAACCTCCCTCCCAATGTGTACAAAATCCCTGCCATTTACCCCATTCCCCATTTCATTCCATTCATCGTCCTTTCACACATGACCCCAGTGTTACTCTCTTGGCCTCCTTCTGCCAAGGATCCCCCCTCGGTAAGGCCCTAACCCTTTGGGCCTATGTGTAAGCCCTAAGCTCGAGTGCCACCTGTCCAAAGTGACAAGCTAAAGATCAGCCTTAACCTGCAAAGACCAATAAAGACAACTGCAACACCTCATCAAAAATGACATGATAAAACTACCTGAAAACAGAGGGAGGGCGGAATCAGGTAAAGCCTGACCTGGCTGCAGGACCACAGCACACCTAACAATGTCCCCACAAACAGGATCACCACCAACTGTCCTTAAAGCCTCGCCTACGAACTTGCCAATCCCCTATCTAAACCTGGACTGCTCCACCTGCCCAAATATCGCCGGGGGTGGACTCCTTTCCACAAACTAGCCCAGGGACCCCATCGGGTGAAATGGTGTAGAATAACCAGGCCAAGTTAAGAATAAAAGGCCACCTTAATAGGACAGGTTGCTGTTGAATTTTATACACAATATTGTAACATCAACAAACCCACTCATTAATATGATGAGTCAACCTAACCCCTCCCACCCTTAAATCTCCATCACAACGTGTACAAAATCCAACACAGAATCCCAGCATTCATCCCATTTCCCTTTTCATTCCATTCACCATCCTTTCACACCTGAACCCTGCATCACTGTCCTGGCCTCCTTCTGCCAAGGCACCCCCGGCAAGGTCCCAACCCTCCAGGCCTAGTGTGTGAGTCCTCAGTTTTACTGCCACCCTGGAAAAACCCTGCATAGGTGTTATTTCCTGTCCCTCCTAAATTGTCTAAACTTCATGTCTTTTAGGATGTCACTCAACAGCCATTTCCATCTTTCTTTTAAGAGCACATTTTGTTTGGGCTGTTGCCCAACAGCCCTGCATTTGTTTCTGTTGAAGCTGTTGCATATCAGCCAAGTAATGCCTATCACCATCTCCTAACTGCCAACTTTTTAGCTAGTTGTTACGTATATCTAGCATATAGAATTCATTTCCCAAAAAGGATAGATTTACCCAAACATGGTGGAACAAAGCAAAAACGTCCTTCTTGAAGTCTCCATGCTCCATGACATCACTACCTCTAGTCTTACACATCTTACTATTTCCCTTGCACCTGGCTTTCTCGACTACATGATACTTGACTGCCCTACGCCACACTCTTCTTGCTATCAGCGCTGTCCAAAACACAAAATTACTGGGCCAGGATTGTCTAATCAACTCTAAATGAGTTTTCATCCTACTTTAGATACCAAACCATAGAATCTCTTGCACTGTGAATGAGACAATGCGTCTGTGATATTATTATTCACACCTGGAACGCATTTAGCTCTAAACACTATGTTGTGCATGAGGCAACCAAGCATAAAACGTTATAACAGCTTTTAGAGTCTTTTATCTCTTGCTTTCTGACCATTCACCAGTGCTACAACTGTTTGATTGTCGACATTAAAAGTCACTGTTTTGTTCGCCATTTGTTTGCCCCACAGAGTGAGGGTCACCAAAAAAGGAAAAACTCTAAGAAAGCAATGCTCCTGCATTCATCCATCCACTTCTTAGGCCACCTCCCATAGCACCAATGTCCCCAGAAAAGGCCAAAACCATCAGCCCGGGCTGCATTTGAAAACATTTGCATTAGGCAGGTGACGTCCAAATCCAATGGCTACATCGTCACACCATTGAAATTCCACAAAAATACCAACCAAACTTCAAGATCTGCCTTCACGGCAGCAGAAATCCATATCCTGTTATGGGGTCATGTAACTCCTGCTGTCCCAAAGCCTAATCTACTTGAAAAAGATCTGTCTGCTCTCAGAACCAATATTCAGGAGACCTAACAAATACGGAACCTGTCGTACAAAGAACTTTAATACAGCGATTGCTTCTTCTAGCAACACAATTATTTCTTGAATCTTAGCCTGGGGTAGCCTGACTTCTATAGCCCTTGTATCCAGCTCAATACATAAAAATACCAAGAATGTACCGTGGGCTTTCCGTCTTCTCTGGGGCTAGAGCAACCCCCAAATCATCTGCCGCTGCCTGCAATCGCTGTAGTGCTTTTCCACAATCACCCGTACCTCCTGCCCCTAATACCAGAAAATCGTCCAAATAATGCGTCACCATTTTATGCCCTGATCTCACTGTAAAACACCATTGCAAAAATTTTCTAACAGCTTAAAGGAGAATCCAGGATATAGCACAACCCATCGGTAATACCTTATCCACATATATCAGTCCATCAAAATGTATTTCCAAATAAAGAAAAATCCCTAAGGTGTGCTGGCAGAAGCTGAAAAGTTACTTCTATGTCACATTTTGCCAACTCCATGCCCACTCACCACTCCCTGATCAAAGCTATTGCCACATCAACTGAGGCAAACTGCACAGCTGTGTCGTCTTTAGCAATAAAATCCTTCACCGATGCACCTTCAGGCCATGAAAGGCGATGATCATTCTGAACTCACCTGCCAATTTTTAGGGACCACACCCAAAGGAGATATTATTAGGTCAAACAACGGCCAATAATCAAACGGGCCTGCCATTCTACCTTCTGCTACGTCTTCGTACAATTTAGCTATAACCACCTGTAGCAACTCTCTAGCAGACCGTAGATTATCTGCAAATCTTTTTTGTCTGGGCCCTTGGTATCCTAGTCTAAAACACTCCTGAAAACCCCATTCCAGCAAACAGCCACCATGCCAATGTCAACCTTAATTGATGTAAAAGTGCTTGTTGCCAGGTTGTTGTTGGCCCCTCTTCCCCTGCCGTGACCTTGTATGCTGATCCCGCCTGTTCCCCAAAACTTTGCAGTACTGAATGTCTACCTCCACATTTTGCACATTTCTGTTTATACTTGCAGGGGTTCCATGCACAAAATCCCCTGTTATAACCCCAACAGGCTGCAGAGGTAGGAACTTGTCCTCTCCCCCAAGCTCCTACCCAAGCTCCCACCCTCCCGAGGATGAGATGCCCCTGAAAGTGTCAAAAGTGAACAGCCAAACCACTGGTTGTGTGCAGTACTAGTGGCGGTCTAGTGGGATACATCCTTGTAGACATAATACGTTATCCACCTCCCCCTTGGCTTGTCTGGCCTTAGCCTAAACCTTGCTCTAAATTCTTCATCATAATGAAACCAAGCCATGTCCCCAAAATCCATCTGCGCCTTTCTTAAGGTATCCATATATTTGAAAATGGACACAGAACACTCAGAAAAGTTTAGCAGAAAACACTGGCATATGTGAGCAAACCTGATGTCAAACTATCAACATTGCTAGGCACCCATGGGTGCCATGCCAATTCCCACGCTTTTTCTTTAGAGCCCTCTGTCAATTGCACTTCCCTGTGTCGGAGCTTGTATACGTCAATAAACTCCCCTTTCCATATTTTCTCTTTTGTTTTAGTGGCCCAGTGTGCCTCCGGGGCATGGATACCCCCCCCATGTCTGGTAACTTTTTCAATACGTCTAACTTGTTACTATTTGCCTAATATTTATTTTGCCTGTCACTGCTGTCCGTCATCTGTCCTTTGTCTATTTTGTCCTCATTAGTGCCGTCTTTCCTACCCTCACCAGTTTTCTTTCCTACAGCTTACTTACGTTTCCTTCTAACTCGTCCCCAGTTCCAACCCCTTTTTCAACCATTTGTGTCTGTGATTTCTTAAGCCCACTACCCCAGCAGTGCCACCATCTCTGCTCACCTGTTTGTAACTGTTGCTGTTCGGCACGCCTCCCATTGCATGTGTCCTTTACAACCTGAGCCATTCTTCTGCCATATTTAACCTCTGTGCCATGCACCTGGGAGTCTGCCATCTGCAAACAGCTCTTTTTGCTGACATTTTAATCCCGTTGCCCTCCATTTCTCCCTTTCTTATGGCCTTGGAATTTTCTTGCCATGCCACAATTTCCCTTTCATCTAACTCTTCCTCTTCTGCATTATAATTCAATTTACACATCTCATCATTATCCCAAACACCTGTTTCAACACTCACCCAAGGGCATTCATCATCCCCCACACCACTATCAAAGACTCTAATTAGTGCCTCATACTCCTGTAGAGTTTCCTCTTCTTGCTCCCTCTTCATCAGGGAGGTTGTAATGCACCTTTCCCTCCTTTCGGTCCAGTGCCTATAGGTCCCTCCCAACCTGGCTGGTTGCTGCTCACTTTGCCTGGTCTTGTTCACCAGGGTTCTCCCAGCGTTGTCCTTCAGGCTGCCATAACCGAAAAGAGCTGTAGTCCTGTTTCCTAGCTCTATTGCTTCTTTGTTTGTATAACTGCGCGCCCCTCTATCTGTGAACCACACCCATTGAATCCCTTCCACTTCAGTTTGATTAGATATTTGTTTTGACCCTTTGTTTGAAACTAACAAGTTTACTGTCCATCCTGGCAACTCTGAAGCAAGAGATACTGCTATGCTGCCATGTAATGAAGTGCTATCCATCTGCCTGCCCTTCTTAACACTGTGCAATGACTTTTCTTTCCCAACAATGAAGGGAACATCCTTCCTCTTCCCTTTTAATGTCCCAGTGATGAGACTTGTTGGTGCTGGGAGTGACACTAATTGAAACGGTCCCTTAACTAATGGACCAGCTGCACTTTCATTCATTGTTTCAGTGCACCGTGTCATTCGTGATGTCTTGCAGTTTTTAAGGCTACCTGGCCTGTGAAGTAATCCATGCACCTCCTCCTGTTCTCAAGGCCTCATTGCTTCGACACATGGCAGGCTGACTCAGCCCTCGTGGGATACGGTGGTGAGCTCCCGCCTCCAGCCGTGCCTCCTATGCCTGCCAGCATTCTTTCCCTTGCCGAAAGCGACCACATTTTACCACGCATTGGCGTCTGTGCTTGGATGTACTTCAAAATGTTCACCGATAAGTCCATGGCTGCACCGGTTGCCAAACTCTCTGCCTCTTTTGCCCCCACCACTGCTTACCCATATTTATTACTGCACATTTCGTTTTTTAGGTCTCGCCTAGTGTTCGCTCGTCGAGATTTATTGTCAACAAGGAGTTTGAGAAGAGGGCTTTAAGTCCCGCCTCTCCTTTCCATTGGCTGGCATCACCGTTTATGCTTAACGTTGGCCTGCCATTGGAAATGAGGGTTTTTTGTGGACACCCTTTCGCCTCCGATCCGGACTGGGTTGCCTGCTTTGCTGCTGTCGCAAAGCACTTTCTTATCTTTATGGGGCCATGTGTTTCTAATTAGAAACACATGGCCCCATAAAGAAAAGAGATCAATGCTTGTTTCTGCCTGTGTTTGGTTTTGCTTCTCGTGCGCTCGTAGCCAGCGTGCTAACGAGGCTCGTTACCTCTGGGTTCTCGTCAGCTGTCTTCACGGTTCAGCGCTCTGTGTGTTGTTCTTCGCTGACACCGTGTGTGGAATCCCGACCTGCTGAGGACTACAAGAGGTCTCCTCACAGGAAGCATTCTGTGCGCACTGTGGGGAAGCTTTGTTAAGCTGTGCAACGCGTTCAGTCGGAATGCCAGATCGTCACACTCAGGCCGAGAGTCTTCATTGCCTTGATTTTTTCTCGAACATTAAACGGATATACTCCCTCTGTACATAGACGCACGGAGTTGCAGCTCTTACGTATTATTGTTTGCCTCAGAATCCGGAACATGTATCCAGTCTCTGCTGATTACGTGTTTCCATTGCTCGGTGCTTCAGGAATCTAGCGCACTAGAGATAAGTACTTTTATATTATTTTATACATTTTCTGGAGTGCATCTACTTTTGGCATACCCCTCAGAGCTCACAGGTTACAGTGTTCTTGTTCCTCATTCCTCATAAAACTTTCTGACACTGCCATCCTGGAGACTGCAGGGAGGAAAACAACTTGTGGGTGCTTCTGTATTGCTTCGTAACATTAATCTTTCAGTGGGAAAGGCTTCCGTTCACTACGACTGGCACTTATAGCACAGTATCTCTGGAAAAACGAAATGCCCTGTTTAAGCACTCATGACGGGCTACATTATACGAGCACCTTGCATATACCAAACGGCAGTACCTTTCCATGACTTGGATTGACGTTTTGTTATCACGTCACTCTGCCTTTCTTCTGGTCTCCTTGCCCTTCTCTTTCCCTTGTCTCCGTGTTTTTCTCGCTCCCTTCCTTCTGCCTCGTGGTGAATATCAGTCGTGCTGCAGATCTGGCCTTCTAATTTTCCCGCTTCTCCTCTGGTCTGCATATGCCTTTCCCTGTGTCTGGCTGCTCCTCTGGTCTTTGTCTGACCCCACTTGTGCTTGCTGGCCTATGTCTCTTTGTAAGACACTCTCTGCCTGGTGTGTTTTCTGCCCCCCCTTCTACTGGTCTGTGCGACTGGTGTCTGCCTGCCCTTGTGTACCTTTTCTTGTATCTGCCTCTTTAGATGCCTCTCTAACACTCACTGCCCTAAAACCATCTCTCTCTACGTGCACTCACCCTTGTCCCTGACTGCCGCTTGTCCCCACCTCTGTCTTTGGTGGTCTCTGCAGGCTACTCCTTATGCCTCTTCCCTTTTTTGTTTCTATCCCTCTCTTTTGGGTTCTCCTCTTGCCCCACGTCCTGCCATCATCTGTGCTCTCTCTCCGTCTGCACGCCTTGCTCCACTTCTGCCCTTTCTGTATGTTTTCCTGTCCGTCTTCTGGTCTGTCTTTTCCCTGTCCCTGGTGATCTTTTTCCCTGCCTGTCTCCTTGCCACTATCCTGTCTTTGCTTGGCTGTTGACTGTGCCTGCTATCTTTTGTACAACACACTCTGCCTGCTGCTTTACCTGTCCTCTGTCTCTGCCTGCCACTATCCATCTGTCTCCTTTCCTGTCACTGCCTCTCTCCATGCGGTCTTCTGTTCTTCCTGTCTATTGTCTCCCTTTCACGTCCATTTGTCTCCCTCCCTGCTTCTTTCGCTCTCCTATTGTCTCTTTTCATGGCTGTTGATTGCCTGGTGTGGATTTATTCTTAACTCGCTCTATTCATGACGCTAGTATTCCCCTATCTGTTTTCATCTGTTTCTCTGTATCTCACCATCTTTCGCTCCTCGCGCTGTCGGCCCCATTCCTCTCTTTCGATCTCTGTCCTCCCCTCACCCCATCCCTGTCCTATTGTGTGGCTGTCGGTGATCTGATGCCTGCCTCTCTGCTCCGCTGTCTAATCCTCTGGCTGCCTACAGTGGATGTCTCTCCTCTTCCCTCACCTGTTAGTCCCCCAGGGCCTGCTGTTAGTATGCTGTTATGTTATGTTATGTTATATAGAATTTCTATAGCGCACGGCTACTTCGACAGAGTGTCCCGGCGCTTTTCACTTGCAGCTCAGCGAGAATAACATAACAACATGGAAACAAAACGGAAAAAGTCAGAAGAAAAAACCTAAAGATTAAAAAGCCAGGTCTTAAGGCTCTTCCTAAACAGAAGCAAATTAGACGTGCTCCGTAGAACCAGAGGCAGCGAGTTCCAAAGCTGGGGGGCTTTCAAACTAAAAGAACGCCCCCCAGTACGGGCTTTCCTTACACGTGGCATCAAGGCCAGGTAAAGAGCTTCTGATCGTAGAGAGCGGGCTGGGCGATAAAAAGTCAACCTCCGCTGCAAGTACTTTGCCCCTGTGCCAAACAGAGCTTTATGCATCAGGGTCAAGGTTTTAAACATGATCCGTTTCCGGATAGGTAACCAATGCAGCGCCTGCACCAGCCCCGAAGCTCCCGCTCGCCTATGGAGTCCAAAAATAGCGCGAGCCGCAGCGTTCTGCGCCACCTGCAGGCGCTGGACCAAGTTGTCCGGGAGCCCCAGAAAGAGGGCATTGGCGTAGTCCAGTCTAGAGCCTATTAGAGCCTGAACAGTGATCCGCCTGTGCTCCTCAGAGAGCAATGGTAGAAATTTGCGGAGCATCTTCAAAATGCCAAAACAGGTGCCGACCAAACCAAGGATATGTGATCTTAACGTAAGCTTGTTGTCCAGCTTAACTCCCAGGTTTTTGGCGACCAGAGAAGACTGAGCAGGGGGACACATATCCATAGGCCACCAGACCTGCCATTCAGGGTCGGCGGTGCATCCGAAGAACAGGATCTCTGACTTGCTGGAGTTGGCCTTAAGGCTGTTCCACTGGAACCAGTCAAAGACCATCCCCAGACAGCCCCGAATACACTCTCCATCGAATGCCAGATCTTTCCCGCATGTGAAGAGCAGTTGAGTGTCATCTGCGTAGGATACAATCTGGGCCCCAAAAGCCTCCACCAATGCTGCCAGAGGGGCCATAAAGATATTAAAAAGAGTCGGGCTCAACACAGATCCCTGTGGAACTCCGACTCCCAATGGCGGCATCTCTGCGGTGCTTTGGGAAACCCAGACTGTTTGGCGGCGGCCCTCGAGAAAAGATGTAAACCATTTGAACACTGTCCCCCTAAGACCGATGTCATAAAGCCTGGCGAGAAGCGCCTCATGGGAGACGGTGTCAAAGGCCGCCGACAAGTCTAGCATGACAAGCATGGCCTTGCCGCCTACATCCAGCGTCTCCCGGATGACCTCCGAGACCTCCAGCAGCGCCGTCTCAGTACTTAAATTGGGACGGAACCCGGATTGTGATGGATGCAGACAAGATGCCATGGACATGCTTCTCCGTGATCTTAGCTAGGGCCGGGAGAAGGGAGATTGGCCTATAGTTGGCCAACACCTCGGCGTCTAGTCCAGGCTTCTTCAGGAGGGGGATCACCATCGCCCTCTTCCAGGCGCATGGGACCCTTCCCTCCCTCAAGGAGGCATAAGGAGGCATTAAGGAGAGGATTAACCAATGGGTTCACCACCGATGCCACCCTGGCCAAAAATTTGGCCGGGCAGGGGTCCAATGGCGAACCAGATTTAAGATTGGTTAGCAGCATCAGGGAAGCTTCGTTGGAGATAGCGGGGAGCTCCTCCAGCACAACAGCTGGCATGGACGATGAAACAGATCCCACCCCAATGCTGCACCCCCCCTTACCAGACCTCTCTGGAAAAGAGGCCTGGATGGCCTTCATCTTCTCAGTGAAGAAGCTAGCAAGATCACAGACCCATGTGTCAGATGACGCTGGAAGGGGCGCGTTGGATCTCAGGGTCGTGAACTCCCTCACCACAGTGAAGATCTCCTTACAGGAGTTCATAGACGCCTCTATCCTCCTGGCCAAGTATTCCTTCTTCGCACATAAGATGCCACGATGGTACACTTTCACTGCCGCCCTATAGGCTAGTTTAGCCTCCTCGTCATATTGGAAAGCGCCAGGCCCTCTCCGCAACCTTACACTGGCAGCGGGACAGGCGAAGCGTCTCTGTAAACCACGGTGCAGATAGTCGTTTGGCCGTGGACCGAGGGGCAACTGCAGGGGCGAGATCGTTCAGCCTTTCTGCCAGCCAGATTTGCAGGGCCTCGGTGTCCCGCTCCAGATCGCCCGTGAGGGAGCACGGATGGTCCACCAGCGCCTGCGCCAGCATCTCAGGCGTCACTTTGTGCAGTGCCCTTGAGACTGAACTAGGTTGTATAGGGGTGTCGCTATGTGGGAACACCGCCTCCGGTATAGAGAACTTAATCAACCTGTGATCAGTCCATAGCACTGGCACAGTATCGATGTCGACAAGAGAAGTCGAAGAAAACACTTGGTCCAAAGTGTGACCCCTCTCATGGGTGGAGCCCGTGACAAAGGGTGCGAGACCCAGCGGAGACGTAATGTCCATCAATCTGATTGCGTCTGAGTCGTCCTCCACATCCAGATGGAAATTAAAGTCACCCGCCAACAAGCAGTACTGTGTGGACAGGGCCAGTTCGGAAATGGCCATCTGCAGGTCCTCGAAAAAGGAACCCACAGGACCTGGAGGCCTATATACCAGTAGCCCTTTCAGTGCTTGGTGCGGGGACAATCTAAGCGAGAAAGCAAGAGCCTCATAACCACAGAGAGGATTCAGGGGGAGAAGAGAGCAGGAGACACTCTTCTTCACCACCACCGCTACTCCCCCTCCCCTACCCTTGACCCTATCCTGCCGGAAGATGTTATAGGCCGGAGGGATGGCCGCGAAGATGTCCGGGTTAGACGCCTCACCCAACCAAGTTTCGGTCAGTAGGAGGCATAAAGGGCTTTCCCTGACCAACAGATCATAGATGTCCAAGGCATGGCTGCCTAATGATCTGGTGTTAAGCAAAAGGCAAGAATGGATAGCACAAGCCTCATCTGGTCGGCGGGCGGCCACCGGAGCCCAAGTAGGCGACCAGCCACAACCCGGGCAACATCGTTTCCCCTTGTAGCGTCCCGGGAATGTTGTCCGACAGGAGCGAGAGGAAGTCCGCATAGCATGAAGAATGGATGAAGAGTAACAAATCATCCTAGCGGGGCGCCAGGTCTGGCCAGAGTCTCCCGCCGCTACGTCGCCTCCGAGTCGCTGACGGGCGCAGACGGGCAGTACTCTGGCGAGACTCAGGCGTAGTGAAGGCGCATCACCGCTGCGCGTCTTCTCCTCTCTCCCAGGACTCCATGGGATTAGCTGTCTGACACCCCCTCCCTTATTCGGCCTCTCCCCATCTCTCCCCCTCTATTAACATAGCTTTCTCCCCTTGCACTGTCCCTCCTTTCCCTACACAGATCTCATAATTTGCTTTCATCAGTCGATCCCTTTCACCATCTTCCTCTCCCACGGTATCCCTGTTAACATCCATTTCAACCCTGCCTCCATTAATGTGTGCCTCATTTCTCTCAGCAATATGCTCAATCCACTATTCCCCGGTCTCAACCACTCCCTTGGATCGCAGCTCACCCTCTAGTGTCGCTTCCCTTGTCCTCTCCTCTGCTGAACCTCAAGCCTCCAGAGAGCACCGGGTCCTCTCCTTTATTCTCGCCCCTCGTCTCGGCCTCTCTCTTTGACGTTACTGTCCCTCTTCTTATGTTGCCATTCCAACACGCTCGTTGTTGCTCCTTCCTTGGAACTAGTTAGAAAGCAAAATGCAGTTGTCAGGTGTGAAAATGCAGCACGAGTAAAAGTGTGAGGGGGCAAAGAAACAAAAAGCCTGAAATGTTCAGGAATAATTGAAATTAGGTCAGAATAAACGTGCAGTTACAGATTAAGACGCTCATTTAGACTCTAATGAAAACAAGCATTTGCAATGCAATAGGTCTCGCAGTTACGCAAGTTTAAGCTATTGACATTGTAAATAACAATGCCTTTTATGTTTTTAAAAAGAAAACAAAAATAAAAGGCATTGTTATTTGCAATGTCAATAGCTCAAACTCGCATCAGTGCGAGACCTATTGCAAAGCAAATTCTTGTTTATAGAAGGAGGTGAGCAGGCCAAAACAGCGGATGCAACACCACTTGCTGCCTCATGGCGCGGTCTGTCAAGGTCGACGTACAGCTGATTCAAAAGCCCAGGCCTCATTAAATCATCCCGCTTGCTCGTGCACAGGGTCCTAAGCTCCTCCCCGACTGTGGCACTCTCTTCCACCATATCCCCAGAGTATAAACAATGCTTTATATTCAACCTTGCTGTCAACATGATTTTACCTCAAGTGAAAATCAAGGAAAACCTACGCTGACCTGGATGCAGGACCAAAGTACACCTAATAATGTCACCAAACACAGGACAACCACCAACTGCCCATAAAACCTCACCCCGCCTACGAACTGGCCAGTCCCCTAACTCCCTAAGCCTGGACTGTTCCATCCACCCGAATATCGCCATGTGTGGACTCCTTTCAGGAAACCACCCTCCGGACTGCATTAGGTATTCCAACCACACTTGCATTGCTACACCAAGAGGGCCACTTGGCGTCTTCCACTCTGCCCTCCAAGAAGCACACATGATCCATCAGATCAAGAAGCTGCTATTGATAATCCAGAGTCTATGGCTTCAGGTCCTGAATTGCCTTTTCAGTTTTGGATACCCTCTATGCAAGTCGTTTTTGATCGCTTCGCAGGAGGACTACGTTGGTTGAAATTGCATCAGTCTTAGCCTCCACAGAGGTGAGTGTTGTGTCAATAGCTTCCATTAGGATGTTAAGTTTACCCCCACCGGAAGGCAAAGAGGGATCCTCCGAGGCAGCAGTGTCACTTTTCTTTTGCTGAGCACTGTTGGCTTTGGTCTGCCCATGGTGAGGTGTCGCTTGTCTAGAGCTCATCTCGGGACGAGTACTTGAGTGGGACCCAGATGGGTGGTTCAAAGGAAAACTCCTGCAGGGAGGAAGAATGATGCTTGATAGGATTTGATAGTTGGATGACGCTGGACCCACTTGCTGACCCTAGCCACCCCAGAGCACAAAAATGCCAATTGCAGTAGCACGAGAAGTCCAACGATGCCTAGTGTTCAGAGGGCAAGTCTGAGATGTATCTTGCTCTAAGTGGATGGGAGAGAGCCATAGTTGGTGCTGCAGAGAGGGTTTGAGCAGAGCTGGGTTCATGAAGCTAGCACAGGTTCCAACTACCACGGCAGTGGGGCACAGTGGGCCAATGACAGACTGGTGGCAGGGTCTGGTCCAACGCACCCTGGATTTAAGAGTTAGAGTTAGCTGGTCATCTGTGAGTCTATAGCAATGTCAATGCCTCCATTGGTAGCCCAGGTACGCTTATCTCCTGCTGTGGTCTCAGGAGTATCAATCAGCAGTAGCAGCCAAATCTCACTCGGAAGTATTCTTCATTGGCTTCGCAGCTGACCTCCAGTGAGAAGGATTGCTACCAAAAGCTTCTGGTAGCAGGATCATGGTCACCTTGTGTTGCTATCTATCTATTTCCAATAAGGGCACATTCAGTCTGCGCCGGGCCCCCGTGGTGGTAGTCTATAGAGGCCAAGGCTTCAAGAACAAAGGTGGGAGAGATGGGGCTAGGGGATGCCTCCCACCTCACAAACCCACAGCGGAGAGATGACTGCTGCGTAGCCACAAGCTCTGGCCTTCGTACCTGCACCAAACCTGAAAGGAGGGCGTCAGCAGCTTCTAAGCACCTGTGATGGTAGAGAGTTAATTCCGCACCAGCCCAGCAGGCCCCACCAGTGCGGTGCACTATCTGCCTCCAGCAGGCTAGTAAGAGGTGGGCATGGGACACTGTGTTCCCTCCACCCTGCTGATGCCACAGGACAGGAGAGGCTTGCGCCTGTCAGAGATTATTGTCAGGGCCTGGGGAGTAAGGGATGGAGGTTGCCCTCTGGTCAAATGTTCTCTTATCCTGCAAATCCATTTATTAACCTGGATCTGTGGTATCTTTTCTTTATTAATGATTGGCCGCCATTTTGTTTTTGGGTATCGCTCGTACTTCGTGTCTTTTCTGGCAAACCTAAAATCTCCTGCTACACGATGAGCCTATTGGCCATGAAAACACCTCAGGAGTGTCTCTCCTATAATTATAAAGGTTAATGTATAAGCTGAATGTGACTGTTGAAGAAAGATGTTGTGTCTTTTCTCAATCTCCTTAAATTCTGCTGTTATATGGAAATCATCCTCTTGGTGGTCTCCCTTTACTAGTGACTTTTGCCAGGGCTGTCATGTACTCTCCTTGGTATTTACTGATGTGCTGAAATTTCTTATTTGCATATTAAGTCTACAGGTTATTTTACTTAACTATAATTCACTGCTAACATTCAATTAAGAGTTTTGCTCAAATAGACATTTTGTGTGACCACTGTCTCATCACACTCTGTTCAAATTTGCCCTCCTTTGTATCGGAAGGACCACGTTATCTCAGGAAACTGTTCATCATAATATTTGTTACATTAAAATGGAGTGTGATCTTCTCACATCTACTAAGGCAACTTCCTCTATCTCAAAATGTAAAAGAGCAAAAAACAACACTCTGTCGCCTATCCTGTCCTCTCATAATCCTGTTTTGGACACTATTTTAAATGAACCGAGAGCTCCAAAACCCTTTACGTGTGCCACCAATGACAAGCTTCAACAGATTGAGGTTTACAACAAACAATTGATGGACGGAATGCTGACAATGCAGACATTCTCCCCCAGTCAAGAGATCTGGGTTAAATCCATCGTTCTTTTGCCCACTACACCACCCCAGTTTAGACATGGCCATATGCAAATCAGTCTTGACCCTGTGCCTCATGGGAACAGTCCAGCCCGAACTGCCAAGCCATGTCTTCCCTGGACCGGAATCAAGCATCCTAGGACCGGTTTCTGGCTATCAGCCGTCATCAGCCAGGATAGCTTGACTCCAGTGGCGTAGTGAGCACGGCTCCCACGTCTGGGTATACCCATCCCACTTAGGGCGAAAAGCGTTACAACAAACAATTGATGGACGGAATGCTGACAATGCAGACATTCTCCCCCAGTCAAGAGATCTGGGTTAAATCCATCGTTCTTTTGCCCACTACACCACCCCAGTTTAGACATGGCCATATGCAAATCAGTCTTGACCCTGTGCCTCATGGGAACAGTCCAGCCCGAACTGCCAAGCCATGTCTTCCCTGGACCGGAATCAAGCATCCTAGGACCGGTTTCTGGCTATCAGCCGTCATCAGCCAGGATAGCTTGACTCCAGTGGCGTAGTGAGCACGGGTCCCACGTCTGGGAATACCCAGCCCACTTAGGGCGAAAAGCGTTACAACAAACAATTGATGGACGGAATGCTGACAATGCAGACATTCTCCCCCAGTCAAGAGATCTGGGTTAAAACAGATTGAGGATCACTGGATTTTTATGAAAAGTAAAATGGACGAGATGGAGCAGCGTGTTCGCAATCTGCAGGACGTGGCCACAAAAATCCCTGATCTTGAGCAGGAAATTTTGAAACTTACATTACATTCTGAGGACCTTGAAAATAGGAATAGACTGAATAACTTTTGCATATATGTATTACCGGAGGACATAGAGGGACCTGACCTTCTTGGATCTTTTAATACATTTCCCCCCGATCTTCTTGGTATTCCATACACTCCCCCTCTTAACATCCAAACAGCATATCATCTTGGTCATCTTCATCCACATACTGCCAAACCACGAGGAATCATTCTGTTATTCCTGGAATTCACAATTCTCTAACGTGTTTTGAATGCTGCAAAAGAAAAATGTTGCCTCATCTGGCGTGGCCACAACATCTTTATTTCTCAAGATCTCTCTCTAATGCAACTAATGCTAGAAGAAAGTAATTTCTGGCTTTTTGGCCTCAAAAGTGACGATTGAATATCTGTTATGGCATCCTTCATCCTTGCTTATGCAAAATTACTTCTGAGGGCACCACAAGATCTTTTGCTGATCTTGCGAAGTTGAAAATGTTCAACAATCCTAGGAATTTTAGTTTGGCGGCTGTTCTCTGTTGTTTCTCTACTCTCTTGAATATATGGCTACTTTATCTTAACTTATCTTTCATCCCTCTCCTATAGTTTTTGTTCTGGTGTTGACTCATCCCTTGATATGTCTTCATGTTCTTCTTCTCAGATCTGGACTACTTTCCTTGATCTGCTGTTTTTTCCATATGCTTTTCCATTATTTTCCCCTTTCTTTCCTTTTTTCCTTTCTTCTTCCAGTATGTGAGTGCTTACACTCCACGAATCAACGTATGCTCAGATTCGTTGGGGGAACTGGGCGAGGTTACAAAGAAATTTGAGGTAGGAAAGGGCGTCCGGCAAGGGTGTGTGCTGGCACCAACCCTGTTTTCTCTATTTATTAATGGGGTAGTGCAGTATTTTGTTGACCAACCAACGGACGCGCCGATGCTCGCCGGCCAAAAGGTGCCCCTGCTCATGTTCGCGGATGATGTGCTGATACTATCCAAGACGAGACAGGGGTTGCAGTTAGCTCTTTCTCGTTTTGAGGAATTTTGCTGCGAACATGAGCTTATGGTTAACGTAGGGAAGACTAAGTTTATGGTGCTCCATGGGTCCAAGCCCATTAAAGCACGAGTCTTTATGGGTGGGAAACCTCTGGAGCAGACAAAAGTCTTCACCTATTTGGGTGTCACCTTTGATGATAAGTTGAGCTGGGATCCCCAAGTTAAGATCCTCGCACTGAAACGTACTCAATTAGCGGGAGCATTGACCAAGGAACACAGGCTATCATTAACTAAGCCAATAGCTCCAGTGGTCAAAATTTACACGACTAAAATTATTCCCGCTATTTTATATGGTGCTGAAATCTGGGGGTTTTGTAACCTGACCCAATTGTCCACAGCCCAGAATAAATGTATGAGATCGGTTGGGGGCCTGCCCCAATCGTCCCCCCGTACTCCACTGCTGTTTGACTTAGGCTGTCATAGTATTGAGGATACTGCCCGTTATAGGCCGTTGGCCTTTTGGAGGCGTCTCAGGATTACTCCAGAGCTCCATCTCTTTACTAGGGCTTTGTCCGAAGTAAGGGGATTGGATCGCCTGCATAGGATCCCATGGCTGATTGGCATAAAATCTCTCCTTATTGACATGGGGATGAGGGAACTTTGGGAGAGCCCTGAATCGGTGGAATTTCCTTCCAAAGAATCCTATCGAGCAGCATATTGGGAGCTAATTAAAATAAGGAAGTTCTCCTCTGTCACTAGCCCCATTCTGTCTAGAGATTTTTTAGATCTAAAAGATGAACCCTGCCTGGAAAGCTATTGGGACCTTATATCAAAGCCATCAGACCGCAAGCTTTACCACCAATTCAGAGTTGGGTCATTGCCACTCCGGAAGTTTACATGTAAGTGGCAACCAGGAATTGGTGATAAGTGCCGATTTTGCCTGGATCATACCGAAGATATTGACCATCTCCTATTTGTATGTCCGGTCTATCACAAACCTCGTAGCTTGTGGCTAAAACCAGCATGTCGGTCCTTAGGAACCAGCTCTGCGATGGCCGCTGAGAGGCTGCTGAAATCTGGCTATAATGAGATCCCAGTAATAGGAGTAGCTAAGTTCCTGAGTTGGGCATGGGTGTTGCGGATGAAAAATGGGGGGCCCTAATAGCTAAGATATTTTCCCTTGGGGTATTGAACGAACTACGTGGAATTATGTATTTTTATGGTTTTTTTATGATGTGCTCAAAGTCTTGTGCGTGGGATATATTTAATCTTGTATTAGGAACTGTTTTAATATGTAAATATAGGTATTTATTTTTGGTTGTATCTAATTTTAATATACTGACTGTTCGGTCTTTTAAGATGAATAATCGCAAAAAAGACTTTTTTTAATTGAATTGAATTGAGTGCTTACACATTCTCCAATATCACTTTGTGTATCTTTCATGTGAATTATATTTAGGGCTCCCGGTTTTATAGTATTTATTTTTTGGACATTTCCGTCTGTATATATATATATATATATATATATATATATATATATATATATATATATATATATATATATATTTTTGTTTGATACTTTTATCTGTATTTATCCATACTTATTTTGGGTTTTGTGAAGAAATGAAGCTGGAATGTGTATATTTCTACATTTATTTGAGTGAAAAAATGTGCACCTATGCCTGAACCGTAGACAGGTTTCAATTATAAAAACAAAATCAGATGATAAAATATGCACCTATAAGAAAAAATTGAGCATTTCTACTGTTGTTTAAGGCTCTTTACTTAAATAAATGTTTTAACCCCTTACTTGTCAATCCACACAGCTATTGGGCCTGGCAGTCATGATTGACGGCACTTAGAATCACTCAAAAAACAACCCAATTTCCATTTTTATTCACATTTTAAAATAAATACAGACAGGAAAATAAATGATTTTCTGTCTGTATTGATCTGTAAAAATCAGTAAAAACGGGAAAGAGGGAGCCTTAATTATATTGTTGTTAGGCAATAGTGTCATTTTGTCTCCCTTTTTGTTTTTGCTGCTTTGTAGTCTTGGACATCGGGTTAAAATACAAAAAGTACTTAACCCCCATATTGCCTTTTTACAGGAAACTCATTGTAATGATGCTGAATTGCTTAAATTGAAACACCAATGGATTGATCAGGTATTTTTCTCCCCGGCTATTAATTGCAAGGGGGGTGTTGCATTTATATATTGTTAAAAATGCTGATTTTATCTACTGAATGTGATACTAATAGACAATGAGTATTGGTCTTGCTAACATTAATAATAAACATATTTCTCTATAAAAATGTTATGGCCCAGTTAAATCTGTCCCTGACATCTGGCATAGTATTAAAGTAAAAGTTACTTCTAATGATAATCCCAACATTATTGTAGCAGGTGATTTTAGTCAATGGGTTGACCCCTTTACGGGCAGGAAATTTAAATGCAAATTAATTCCCGACAAATACCATATTAAGCATTCCAATCAGCTATTACCACTCGTCCATTATTTGATGTTTGGAAAACCTGTAACCCTGATGCATGTGACTAAAAAATCTTTTTTAATGTTCATCATACCCTGTTCAGGACTCATTATGTTTTAGTTACCAAATCTTTGTTACCATCGATACAATCATCAGCAATTGGTTCCATTTTTATTTCAGATCATGCCCGTGTTTTGTCTTAATCTCTCCCTTGGTAAATCTATTTTGTTAACACAATTTTTATTGGTTTTGTTATTAATAACAGTACAATAAAGTTTATTAGCTTTTCACAGTTCAATCGTCATCCACCATTACATTTGTGATCTTACAGTAGTCCATTTGCGCTTTAACACATTTGCTTTGTATTGCTGGTGTGGTCCAACATATGTGATCACATTTTTCCATGTTTATGATAGCTGTGTTCAGAATCCGTTTTGGATGATATTGTAGTAAAACAATCTTTTACAAATCTCAATCGTTTACCCCAACTTCTCTTTTCCGTACCTCCACCCCCCCCCCAAACTGGCTCACTACCTTATATGGTGCCTTAAGGTTTAGTTGTACAATATTTCAATGGGGTGCAACACTTGCCTAATATGTATGTACATTTGGTATAGTTTCCTTGGGCATGATTATGCTGGTAGATGGTACTGCATGGGCTCAGCGTCCTGTAGGGGAAAGATCCTATACACTCTGGGAACCAATGGGTTCTATCAGGTCTTTAGCCTTTAGTGTTTCCAACATTTGGTTCCATTCCATAGAGATGGGGCTCCCTTGGTAATTCTAAAACAGGTCTTTGTAGATTTAATAACTTCCTGTTATCAGCTAAATGTTTTATTTACTGCTTTTTCTTAGGAATTCTTTCAAAATAACAAATCTATTGATAGTTCTATTCCTAATAACTGGGATGCTTTTAAATCCGCATTTAGGGCTTTCACCATTGCTTGCTCTGCTAGAAAGAAAAATAAATTAACTCCCAATACCTTGTTTTTCTTCAGCAAATTAAAACACTGGAACATACTTATTTTGCATCAATCTCTTCCACTGTTTTACATGAATTATTTACAGCCAAAACGTTTACTAACTTCAACCTCTGAGCGCACAAAAATGCAATTGAAATATTATGGGAAACTGATCTTTTCTCATCACTGTCAGTTCAGTACTGGGATACATTTTGGCTTAAAGTTTTCAACACCTCCAAAGCTGTACGTATTACACAAACTCTATTTTTTATTTATAATAGAGCTATTATTACCCCAGAATATATTTTCAAATTTAATGCATCTGCCTCGACACTATTTTGGTCATGTTCCATTCCCAATAGTAGTTTAACTCATTTACTTTATTATTGCTCTGGGGTATCTAACTTTTGGAAAGCTAGTTGGTATACATGTTTAAAGATCTTCCACTGTAATATACCATGAACAATCAAAAATGTTTTCCCGGGATCTATGTCACCTGACTTGGAACACCTTTTCACCACACCTTTGTTACTGTATCTTTTTATTAAACTTGCTTTGAAGTTATACTCTCCTGTTGGAAAGATGCCTCTAAGTTATCCGAGTTAACATGGTAGAATTTTATTTCTGACATATATAGAATATCTACGGTCTCCTCATTATCATTATGTCATAAAATTAAATTGGATCTATATTGGTTACCCTTTACTTCTTATCTCTCTTTGCACTCACCATTACCTTAATTAGTTACCTCTCTTTCTCACTATCCAGTCCCTCCGACTCTTTTTCCCGTCTTCTTCTTACTCCATCCCTTCTTTCTTCTTCTATTTTTTATCTCTTCCCTTCTTTTAATATAAAAGAATAATATTCTTTCTCATTTCACGGTTTTTTATTGCTTTTTTCCATATTTCACCTGTGGAGGTCTCGCAGAAACAAAACAATGTCCCGTTCCACCCCCAAGGACAACATAGTTTTGAAAGTTGAAAGTCATTTGCAGTGAGAAGCAGAGCACAAGACAGCATTTACCAGAGGCAACAGTGCTTTCCTTTCCCCCACTCATGCTACTAATTTACATATAACTTTGTTGTGCAAAATGGTTTATATACATTTGTTTGAAGTACTAGCACAAGCGATCACACTATCTATTCTTTACTTATTATAAGATTGGCGACTTGTTCTCATCTAGACTTAACTTCTTGCTAAAGAGTTTGTTTTAAAAATGACTTACTATTTGGGGTTTTGTAGCTCCTCAGCTCCCAAATGTTTATTAGGTTTAATGAACACTCCTTGTTGCATCACACACATATCAACCTAGGCTGCCTTCAACACAAGAAGCCACGTTATTGTGTTGTGTGGATTAAGTTAATCCGCCAGTATGGGAAGACCCTCGGGGGGACGTAACAAGCATGATTGCTGTCAACTGACAGTGCAGTAGTTCAGTGGGTTCATGCACCTACTGCACAGAGAATAGAACACTTCAAACTGAGGGAAAGACCAGTACCACAGCGTCCTCATTATAGAATGTGCACTAATCACACACACAAAGATTTCGGGAATAAAGTAGCAGATACATTCCAAACTTTCCAGCCACTTTTCCCTGCGGACATTCCGCCAGGTAAAATATGGTGAAACTTGTTCTGGAAAAAAACTACAATATTTTGCGTTTTTCAGCTCTGAAAGGGTCCGCTTTATACCCCATATCGACCCGTGGAACTCGGAAAAGAAAGATAAAGATATTACCACACTGGAGAAAAACCAAACTCGGCGGCATGTGTAGGTCCATGGACGATATCACTTCTCGGAAAGGAGACCTGAACAAATTAAGAAAAAGAAAGTTTGTCAACGGATATCATTCAAAGTATAGGTCATTAAAAATAAATAACTATTTTCTTATATAGTGGCTCCTCCTGCAGCCTTTCGCCCTTCATGTCCTAAAATACACTAAAAACGCGAGTTTGCATTTGCATCTGCATCGAGTTCAGCTAAGAAGGGGTGGTTATATCATAATAATGAACCAGAATTGTTTTCTTATTGTGCGAATCGCTCAAACAAAAACAATCATTCTTTAGATTGGCTATGATGAGTTTGTCAATAAGATAATAACATGAAGTTGCCCAACAGTGCCGTATTTAGGAATGTATGTAAACTTTGGAAAGGACCCTGCAGAAAGTCATTGATGTTTGTGTCAGGGTGTGTAACCTCCTCTCGCTTCTCGGGGAGCCTAACAACTGTCACTAGGATAACATTCTAAAATGATCCAATTTACAGCCAGGGCAGTGGAACCATTTATCTGCATGACGTAAATAAAAGAAGTGGGATATTCTGGCATTCCGTTTAATTACAATTGACCTTGCCTGTCCTTAAAAACAGCTAATATTGTAAGATCACACCTTTCAAGGGGTCTCAGAATCTTTTGGCCTCTTGATGAATTGACACCAAATTCTGCGGGGTGCTGCAGCACCAGTCGCACCATCAGTTCCAGCGCCGCTGTGGTTGCCCATGGCCTCGGGTCATCTGGTGGAAAATACAGATTGTCCTCCTGGAGACCTCCTTCAATTGTCTGAGTATGACCTGCAGCCCATGTTAGGAGATCAAATGGTCAATGTGCCGATTGGACTTCATCCATTAAGTTTGGAACTGACCGTAATTAGATTATGTTCAGGAATAATCAGTGGGAAATTTTCCAAACGAGTGTCTGAATTTGGGTTCTGCACATCGTGACAAGGAGACGCTTTTCAATTAGCAGTTCCAGATTGGCACTTGATGCATGAATCACATACTGCAAGGAGGAACATCCATTGCGACTGTCTTGGCATCATTCCCCGAGCTGACCTCAGGAACTACATATTCGGATGGCTCGTGAATCCAGTAATCATGTTTTTTTGCCCCAGGCAACTGAAGTCCAAACTCTGAAGACTAAGCCAACTGCCCGGAGCTCCTTCTCTGTGGTCTGGTTGCTCAGCAGGGTTTAGTTTCTGCAATTGGTAGACCACAAGATGAAGTTGACCAGTGTTCTCTTGTCGACGGGACAAAACTGCTCCCATGGAGACATCTCAAACATCTGCTTCCACTATTAAAGGTCGGGTTGTCTAGGTCTGCGGCATAAAGACATAACAAATGCCGTTAAATGCAGTATGCAAACCCGAAAAGGTTGTGAATGGTAGAGCCTCTGCTTGCAAGGGAAGGGGCAGAGGACATGATGGTGTGAAAGGCGTGAGTACACATCTTCTTTCTTCACTCCCTGGTTTAGGCTGAGAGTGCAATAGTCAGACCTTCTACCACAGGACCCAGGCACATTTTTTATGGGCTCTCCTCAGTGGGATGAGATATTGTGTTAGATGTCAGATACTTGTGCCCCCCACTCTTTACAAGGGCACAGCCAGGAGATCTCTCTACCCCAAAAGGAAATAATATATGTTGTACTGTATTTGGAGAAAGGGAGACTCAGCAAGTGTCTCTCTTTCTCTCTCTCTCTCTCTCTCTCTCTCTGTAATGAGTTGTACTCCAATATACAGGGAGTGTTAGGAGTAAGGCAGAAGCTGTCAGAGGATCTCTCATCTGCAGGGGGTATCCTAAGTGAAGAATAATCCTGTTTCCCAGGAACAGATAACACACGCACAATAGTTGGTATTTTACAATGGTTAGTTATTTATTATGCATGATTGTATACAAATTATATGTATCAGAATAATTATAATGATCATAAAAGTTTCAACTGTCATGACTAAAGTTAGGGCAATTTCCCAAACATATTTCACTACCCATCCCTACACTGTTAGTCTAAATCCTACCTAATTTGCATAAGCATTCTACATATTATGTAGTTACCAGGCTAAGCTTTGTTATTCCAAGCCATGTCAACATCCCTGCATACCTTATGCTGTCGCTTTGTTTGCAGTTGGAAATCAGTCTCTAAGCATGCGCCCTTTAGTGATGAGTCCATGTGTGGCGGCCACCTTTAATTCCAGCATTCTTTTATTTCTTTGTCGCCTGTGATTTCATATGGATAGAGTGGGGCGCTCTTGCACATCTCCTATTCCGCAGAACACTGACAATGTCCCTGTTGCAGAAGTGCATGAAAAGCAGGCAAATGTGACAATCTCGGTTTCCTTCCAAGTCAAATCCATACAAGGCAGGATGACCATGTGACTGGAATCACTACATAGGCATAGTTCTGCATCTTTCTGAGAGTGAATTTTTTTTAATTTGTGGTTTTATTAACACAACTAATGTCAAAATGGAGCTCTGAGATAAATACGGCACCAAGCACACATTTGTTAGCGCTACTATTCAAACAGTTTTCACATGCACACCTTAAGGAATATGTGCATTCATGTTAGCATACAATTAGGCCTGATTTGTTTGTAACATATTCATGACCTGGGAAGCCTCACCACACAAGGCTACCTAAACTCTGTTTTCATTGAAAAGAGTGTCGGTATGATGTGTGAAAAAGGGATCCAGTTAAACCAAATCTGCTAAGGCTCAATCCAGGGAGACTCTCCCAGAGGTGTAAAAACCTGATTAGTTTCTAATGAACAGTATCAAGTGCAACGAGAATGATAGGAAAAAATACTGCATCTTTGATATTGAATGCGTAAACCATCTTAAAAAGAAACAGAACCCTACAAAATAGGATGCCTGCAGGGGCAGGTTAGGTTAGTGGTCTAGAAAAATGTGAGATCCCAAAATTACTCATTTGAGGGATAGAAGTGAAGTTTGTTTGCCGACTGTACTACCTCCATGGTATTTGTTCACCAAAATGATTGATGCGGTCCAGACAGAGAGGAGGGGATCTCCTAAATATTTTAAGTTTCCCCTTTTTGGATGATGGGGTCAGTTTCCTAAGAGGTGCACCTACCCGTGTGCCAGTAGGTGGTGCAACACTGGCCAATGTGCTTGCTGGGGTGTTCTAGTCGGCACAGCACAGATGGTGAGAGCCTAGAGGAATGCAGCAAGCACAGCAGGCAACAACATGACAGCCCAGCTTGAGGCGGTGCAGAAACCACAAGAGATAGCTGAGTGGCTAACATAACATGGCATCCCACTTGCAGCCTCAAGCGAGACCTCGATGAGTACCTCCCTGTCCTGAACGACATGCTCCAATCAAATAGGTGTGTAGCTTGAACACTACCCAAGATAAGGTCAGACCAACTGTTGAAAGATGAGCCAAGGATCTAGAGGGACAACCTCAGCATAACAGAAGGACCCTATCCCCCAGCGATGATGAAAGTGGGGAGTCACACAGATATCCTCTTGCCCCAAGACTAGTACCATTCAAAAACTCTTGTCCCTGTCTGATCTCATAAATATCACTAGAGAGTCCCCAACTTCTGCAAAAACACTCACAAATTTAGGGAAGAATTGCAAACAGCTTCTGAATGTTAGAACTCCAATTAGACTGAGTTAAATCAGCTCTTAAGTCAGAAACAAGTTAATGATCAAGGTCAACTGGCCACAGAAGACTCCCATAGATATGGCCAAATTAGCCACTTGTAGCTTAGTACTGTTAAATGCAAAAACTGGGGTTTGCCCCACTAAAACAGCTTACACAATAAGAAAAACAACTAAACAGACCATGGGCAAATCTCCTGCTTATTATGTAGGTCATCTATCAGAAAGGGGGGTAATGAACCACATAAGTCTCAGTGCCAGAGTCTCAGAACGTTTTGTCTCGGTCACCCTCAACCACACGTTCGCAGAATGTGGTGTATGTAATTTCTGCTTAGTGTGGTTCGGTGAATAGCGTCATCATCGGGTCTTATCGCTGGAGTGTTCCATTCTACAATCTATGATAGATAGAGACAGTACCTCTTGGAAGCTGAATGAAATTCTACTTCTTCCTCCTTCCACTTTTTTGATCTGTAGGTCAGTTGAAATATATGTTTTGTTTGTGATCTGGTACCAATGAAGATGTGTGGAGAAATCGAGTTAGGGCATCTTTTGGAGACTTGATGATGGAGGAAGGCGGTACATTGTTTTTATATATGGTGGCTTCTGGACAGTTCAGGAGATCCATATGGCAGATTGAAGGATGCCAATTTGGTGGTGAGGCAGTGGGAGTGGCTGAAAATGATCCATGTTGTACATGATTTTGTTGATCATTGTGTTGAAGAGAAGGTGATTGTGGGTTGACGGAAGGGATTTGCACAATGTTTGATGGCCGTCAAGATGCTGTTGTTTCTGTTGGTTGTCTCATTAATGGTAGGCTTGTAATAAGTGGCTTTTGCTATGGTGATCACTGATCAGCAGTCAGAACAAAGACGTTAGAGTCGGGTTAGGTTATATGGTAGTTTGGACCTTCTCCACTTCTTCCCCCTGACAGTGGACATAGTTTTGGTAATCTCTTGAAAGTACCAGGGTACTGAGGCTTTAGCTTGGAGGATCAGATTTTCAAAGAAACATTGTGGTCAACATTATATCTCTTAGTGGTGTTGTAGATGTTGAGGAGAGAGTTGGCATCTAGGGAGGGCCGGAAGTTTTTTGACAAACCATTTAGTTATTCTTGGAATTTTTCCAGATGGATGTTTATGAAGGGACAGGAGATTAGTTTCTTTTTTTCTCTCGAGTGGCCTTGGTGCTGAAGTGCAGTATGTGCGATGGAAAATGGGATGGTGAAGTGATCTGTCCAGGAAACACTAATAGGATAAGGTCAAGATTGCTTTGGAATGGGTTGGGTTGTTGATGTGTTGATTTATCTCCAATGTGTATAGTATTGTGTTAAAGGTTCCCTTCTGGGATTTCATGGTGGATACACTAGGGAGGTTGAGGTCTTGTAGAAATATGGGGTGGGTGTGTTGGATGGAGGATTTCTTCAATGAAGTGGTTGTAGGTCTGGAAATCTGCAGATCAGATGAAAGGAACCTGTTTTGGAGGTTGAGAAAGGTGGCAGGAGAAGAGCTTGAATGAATGACAGGGCCAGGAAGAATTGTATTTGACTGCAAGCCTGCCTTCTATTTTGAGTGTGCATGTATGTGTGTTCGATGCTGTTACCAGCGTGAATGAGGAGGTCCAGGATGTGTGTTTAGGAGGTGTGAACCAGGTTTCTGCCAAGAAGAGTATATCAGGGTTGTGTTGATTGATGATGCCAGCAATGTTTGTAGTATGAGTAACTGTAGAGTGAGCATTTGTCAGCATTAGATGAATGTGGTGGGTGGTTTTTGTATTCTAGTGAATGTTATGTGGATGAGGTTAGCAGTGGTGGAAGAAGAAGAAGGGTGCTTTCCTTTCTGTGGTTTTACTATGAATGTGGGAATGGTATGTGATTCAGTGTTGGTGAGGGACACAGTGAAGCTGACATACCTGGGAAGAAGGGGGTTAGGCTCTAGCCCTTGCACGGTCCAAAGGGGTGACCCTCTTCTATTGGATGCCATTTTCTTGGGATGCCCATGTGACTGGATACCTTGGATAACAGAAATGTACTCTTTTCTCAAAGTGTTTATGGGAAGATGCCATGAGCAAGGACACATATCCCACTGTGGTGTCTTCTGGGGTGCTTCAGAGGCTCGGTCCACCAAAGGTGGACTGATGGTCAGAAAGCTAAATAGCAGCACACAGCCCAGACTTATTTTTATTTTATTTATTTATGAAGAAGAGCAAAATGTTGGTATAAGAGCACTGTACAACATAACAATAGCACCGAATGTACAAGGAGTGAAATGTAGAGTCACAGGGTGAAGCCTGAACGCTATCCAAAGGAGAAAACATAGAGCGTGTATAAAAGATACAAGAGACATAGGGTAATAACACAAAATGAATTAAAAGTGGGACAGATAGTCGCATCAGGAAGAAGATTATTCATTAATCTCATTTTTACTTTTTTTTTATAAGAGTGAATAAGGGGTTGGTCCTGGTCTCCTGTGGAAGAGAGTTCCAGATTTTTGGGGCAATTCCGGAGAAAGATTTCTTGTAAGTTTTCTTTTGTGAAACTTTTGGGGTTTCAGTAGTAGGGCGTTTGTACTACGAGAAGATCTGTTCCCTCCAGATAGAACCAGTTTCTGGGCCAGATAGCAAGGAGTGTTGTGGTGGATGGCTTTGCATGTTATGCAGGCTCTTTCTAGGTAGATTCTTGATTCATAAAGTAGTCAGTGTTGAGGATTTAGGGCAAGGGTGATGTGATAAAAAAAAAATCTTTCTGCCTTTGATGAGCTGTTCAGCCACATTGAGGGTAGCGCTCAGTGGTGCTAGTTTTATTTTCAGTAGGCCAGCGAGGGTAGCATTCCCATAGTCTAGTTTGGAGATCACAAGTGCTGGAACTACCATACTGAGATCTGCATTAGGAGAAATGGCTTTAGTTTTCTTAAAGCGTGGAGATGGCAATTAGCCCCTCTGGTTGTGATTCAGCATGGAGAGGGTGTTATTCCTAGGGATTTTGCTGAATCAACGATATGTGGGTTACAGTTCAAGTCAGTGAGTAGTGGAAGCCAGTCTTAGATGTTTGAGGTGAAGTTGGGTTCAGAAATTAATAGGAATTCGGTTTTGAGGGTTTTAAGTTTGAGGTCGTTAAGAGTTAGACAGTGTTGAGTTTTGATCAGGATGTTATTGATGGTGCTGATGTCATCAGGAGGGTAAATCTTCATGTAGAGTTGCGTATCATCAGCTTACATATGGTAAGTAATGTTAGGGAGTTTGAGGATTTCGGTCAGGGGTTCCATGTAAAGACTGAACAGGGTGGAGGAAAGTGAAGAACCTTGGGGTATGCCGATCGAGACATGTTATGATAGGATAAGCCGTGATTGATTAGGACTGCTTGAGATCTGTTTGAAGGAATGAACAGAACCATTTTAAAACAGTACCAGAAAGACCCATCCTATGTTCTAAGAGGTGCAGGAGAGTTTCATGTTGGACCGTGTCAAACGCTGCTGATAGGTCAATTAGGATTAAAAGACAGGATTCGTTTTGATGGAGTTAGCGTAAAGCGTTGTCAAGAAGGTGGACCACAGCAGTTTCAGTACTGTGACCTGGTCTGAAACCAGATTGGCAGTGGTCGAGGAGTTGGTGCTGGGCAATGTGATTGCATAGTGCAGAGTTGTTGATTAACACATTTTTCCAGGAGTTGGCTAAGGTATGGATGCTAGAAATGGGGTGGAAATTGTCAGGATCAGAGAGGTCAGTGTCAGGTTTTTTTTAAGATAGGGGTGACATGATCACTTTTTATGACAGTCAGGCATTGAGTCTTGTGTATCAGAGGCTTCTGCCCTTTAGCAGGCAATCAGGGGCAGTTGGCGGCTAGGGCTGAGCAGGGCATGCTTGCGTATAGAGTACTCTGTTATCCTTTACACTTCTGGGTACTTGTTCAAGAGTAACTTTGGGAAGTAGACTGAGAACTACTTGTTGCACTTCCAGAAGGTAGAGGTGATGCTTCTATTCTGGGGGCAACAAGATTTCTGCAGAAATTCCAGTGTACGGCCATATTCTACTTCTAGAGCACACAATGTTCGGACGTGAAAGTCTTTCATTCTGAGACAAAGCTGGTGATTCTTGCACTTATGGCTCGGGATTAGAGACATGGAGTGAGTAGCACAGAGAAACTAGGCTCTGTTGCTGGTATCCTGATAGTGTGGCTGCAATGTTCTCCTCTTCTTGCCGGTGGACTTATTGTATGGCTACCTTTGCTGACCACAGTTGCAAGAAATACCGTGGTCATAATTGATCTTCCCGTAAGGGAATTATATTCAGCCTAGTAAACAGTAGTGGGAGCAGTTCCTTCTGTGGGTGTGGCAAATTCAAGAGCCTTGAAAAGTGGTATGCCACCAGAACAGAACCATCCCCAAGGTCTTATCTGTATCAGTCTTTACGCCCCATAGGGTTGCATCAACATTATTTCCCAAACATATCTTACCACAAAATGGCATAATAAGAATTTTTCTCAACACTTCCAAAGAAGGACATACTTTTCAGATTATTGCTAAAACAAAAGAACTATGGCTGACTACTGGCTTAGCACTTAAAATCCCAAAGTCTCAAAATGATATATGTTCCTGTGCACAAGTCTTCCGGAGTTCGCCGTAGAACAACTCCACTGGGGGCCAGATGAGGAGAACAAAAGCAAACGAGGAAGCTGCACCAGTAAAGAAAGTCCAAATCCAAGCAGGTATTCTTTAATATTTCCATTTTATTTTCTTCTAGTATAGAAAGATAAGAACCAGCCAATGCATTTCGTTCCACAACGGAACTTCTTCAAGGCTGAAAACAGGCAACATAACCACATATAAATGACAAAACAACATGTAAAGGGCTACAAATACAACAAAAATATTACTTAATACATGTTGATACTACAATCAAAAAGACCAACACACATATAAAAGCCACAAAACATGATACATACATAAAATATTAAAAATAGTTTAAAAATGATGTCTGAAAAAGGGACATAAATAGGAAATATCTGAAAGGGACACACGAATATGCTGTAAACATGCTCCAAGTTAGTATTATGTACCCTTGTCCCATCTAGTTTCAAATCCCATAAAATATGTATATTAATGCACCTATATTTCATTAATTTTGGCAAGGTTAACTTTTTTAAAAAAAAATTATTTTGTAAGAGGTAGCAGATCTATAATCATATTTAGATAAGAAATTCATAAGAGAAACAACAAAAACCTGAAGGTGTAAAAATCATAAGGATGAACAGCCACTCACCAAAAGACGAGTCTATGTAACAATGGAGGATGAAATGCAATGTAACACTATCCCATGTGCATAAAACGTTCCTAAAGACGATGATCTGGGGTGTATACAAAAAGTATATATATATGTATAAAGAGCAGAATATGATAATTCATAAGGTTAAAGAAACTTTTCAGTTCTATACCTTCAGGGCACTCAACCATTAACTGTGCCCCTTCAGAAACGAAGGATAAACAATGCGTCACAAGCACCAGGGGTAAAAAAGATATCCCAGACATGTGGATTTGAAGTAAATCGGCGAAGTTAATAAACCGAATGATTATCAGAAACAAAGTACATAATCCAAATGATAAACGAAAAAGTTACAAACATGAAATTAATATTGTCAATGCGAAGTAATCACAGAAATGGTAATAAGAGAAAAACTTACCAACTGTTTCAAAAACAATCATCATAAGAAAAGTGTATATTAGACACAAACGTGTAGAGAGTAATCCCTTGAATTTTTCATTATGTCACTTTCATAATAAGAGGGCAATTGATAGGGTTCCAATGATCTACAAATAAACAACAAAGTATAATAACGTACTTGTCTCGCCTTCGAGAGTACCAGTAAAAACGTGTTACATTGAATTAGTACAGCATGTAGTTGAAAAGTACAACATCATGTGACCATCCGAGACCGGGATGTCAAATAACAAGGTCAATAGCAAAAAACCTTCGTCTTATTGGAGAAGGCGCATAGAAAAAGGAAGACATAAACGAAAAAAAGCAAACGAAACCTGAAACAAACTATGATAATACACATGCACCCAATATATAGAAAAAAATGTGTCTCGAGGGAAAAGGAACGTTACTGTCGGTTTAGAAAATATTTCGATAAACGAAAAGAGAAAGTGATACACAATGCAAGTACATTTATAAGTACTCCTATGTTTTTGGAGGAGCGCAAGCCAAATCATCCCTAAGTGAAACGCCAAGCGAGGAGACACACATACCCATACATAGAGAGAAACGCACCACAACTCCGTGAAATTCCATCGTACCCAAGTGGTACTCATACCTTGGAAGTCCCGTAAATCCTAAGCTCCAGGAAAGGCACCAGTAAGCGGCGGGGTCTTAAACATTGCACTCCATTTTATAAACAATGTAAGTGTGCACAGGCAACGTCGGTCATCTGACCGTAAACCGGAAATCCCGTAGATCGCGATAAGACGATCGCGGAGAAGAAAAGCGCCATGATGGAATGGTAATGCGTGTCTCAATAACAGAAGAAAAATAGAACATCAAGGACAAAGAGAGAAGACAAACATATCTGTATCAGAAGGGCAAAAGAGTTTTGTGTATGGTGTATAATATATTAAAACACTGGATGTGTTATGCTGTTTTGCATTCCATACATTTTATGCACATGGGATCGTGTTACATTGCATTTCATCCACCATTGTTACATAGACTCGTCTTTTGGTGAGTGCCTGTTCATCCTTATGATTTTTACACCTCCAGGTTTTTGTTGTTTCTCTTATGAATTTCTTGTATAAATACAATTATAGATCTGCTACCTCTTATAAAATATATATTTTTTTTTAAAGTTAACCTTGCCAAAATTAATGAAATATAGGTGCATTAATATACATATTTTATGGGATTTGAAACGAGATGGGACAAGGGTACATAATACTAACTTGGAGCATGTTTACAGCATATTCGTGTGTCCCTTTCAGATATTTGCTATTTATGTCCCTTTTTGGTGTGTTTGTAGCCCTTTACATGTTGTTTTGTCATTTATATGTGGTTATGTTGCCTGTTTTCAGCCTTGAAGAAGTTCCGTTGTGGAACGAACCGCGTTGGCTGGTTCTTATCTTTCTATACTAGAAGAAAATAAAAAGGAAATACTAAAAAATACCTGCTTGGATTTGGACTTTCTTTACTGGTGCACCTTCCTCGATTGCTTTTGTTCTCCTCATACTTTTCAGATTACCTTGTCTATGCCGGATCACCGTCTCTGCCAAAAGCCAACATCTTTCACCAGAGATGGCTGTTCCAGCACCTGCGATAACGGGGGAGCAGCTGGCCTCTTTCCATGCAATGGACATAGCATTTGAATGCTGGCTTTCCTGTATGAGGTCAGTTAGTGGCAAGATATCGTTCCACATTTGGAGGTTCTTGGGGACCATTTTTGTTGGTGAGGCTAAAACACACTCGCTTTCCTGCCCATGTTGTCTCAATGTATCTTCCATTTCAGTGAGATTGTGCTCTTCAACCTGTAATTGGGCTTCTTGATCTCTTTTAATCTGCTGCAGCAATAACCAAGTAGGCTTTGGGGAGGGGTTAGGCTCTATGCAGATTAGTGCATAGTCATGGGTGTAATATTTTTTCTACAGGCAAGGTATTAAAGTATGCACCGTAGCTGGCACTCTCATAATTTTCAACCACTTTTACCAAAAGTTCTATAATGGGAATTGACTTTACAGACTTACTGTGTTCCTGTTAGAAAACATATAGGAAGTGCATTTTCTCGTATGAAGTTAATGGCAAGTTGAAACATTTGGCAAGTAGAAGTGGGCTGTGCCATTAGGTGAGGAATCGGCCCTCTTGAGGTATGGGTAGTTCTGCCACTCCACGTGAACTTGGTCCTGCTCCCCCTCATCCTCACTGCCATGAACTTCACCTACCACTTTCCTCTTCTTTATTACTTTTCTTGGAATATCTGTAGAACAGGTTATACAGTGGCTGGAGCAGTGGAAGTGGCAGCTGCTGTCAAAGCTCAGGCCTCTGTAGTTGTGGCTATGGTGGAAATCTTGAGCAGACGTTCACCATTATTTTCTGCAATGACTGCAAGAGACCAGCTGGAACATTGAACCATGGGAAATTATCTGGGGTAACTTCTGAGCTCATAGGAAAAAAATGCCTTCTTGGCTAGAGTTCTGTACAGAGTTCTTTCTCATGGTGTTACCGGGGGGGGGGGGGGGGGTTCACATGGTTGTGCTCAGAAGTTTGCAAGCCATAGTGTGTATTGCCTTCCAACCTCAGTCAGTGACACCTGGGATGAGGGTGGTCAGTTGACTGTATTCATCATCTTCAGTGCTGCTTATGGTTTGGAGGTAATGTGGACTCAAACTTGCAGAGATGCTGTAATGGTAATTGGATGCTGTGGTGCACCTTCCACTGCTGTTAATGGTGTAGTTGGCAAGAGAGGATCACCAAAGATGGAAGCATCATGATGCTGATGGGCTGCACTTTTGACTGAATCATTAACTGGGCAACTGACCGAATTGTTGAAGAGGTGATGCCTGCTGATGAGGGCCCCATCTCACCCATTTCAAACATTAGACTGCCATAGTCACTGACCTGTATAATCAACTACTTTCTTGCAGAGTCAATGTGAATTCTTCACAACTGACCCAGCCTGATCTTCCTTAAGATTTTATCAGCACCAAATACTGAAAGGTTGAGAAAGAGGGATGGGGAAAAAGATGTGTACTTCTTGATTGGTAATCTCTGTTTGTCATGAACTGTGGTGTACCTCTCCATACTCTGCAGTGGACACGTAGGCATCATCCTTTGTACTCACATTAGCTACAATCAAAGGAAGGAAGGAAAGATTGGAACTGAACATGGAACATTAGAATGGTTTGACAAAAGCCCCCATGCCTTTGGAGGATGTACTATTCAATGGCACAAAGCAAAAAACTACTTTGCCCAGGATAACTGAACTCTTGGGTCAATTAGGAATAGTGGCAGCCATCTTTTGAATATAAGTTTCATCGTGGCCTGTGGCGTAATTGTTAGCCAATTGACGTGTTTAGCTGCTGCAACCGAGATCTTGCTGTCATGAAGACAACTTGAGGAGAGTTGTTTTTAAAGACGCCTCACATATCTTAGTTTGCCAGTGTCTAGGGGTCCGGTTTTGAGGTGGTAATGAAGAATCCTCCTATTACTGATAAAAGTGGGTTGCTTTAGTTGGGTACTCAACAGGCACTAATGAGGTGAGACTTTTGCCCAGGCGGAATGGGTGTGTCCAGTTGATGTACTGGTGAAAAGCGTTTGTCTGTGGCAAGCGTAACGGCACTTGCAGCCCGGGCCGGTCCTAACAGATGCCCACAGAAAACAGTAGCAAGGGAAGCCTGGAACCGCTAACACAGAGGCCTGGAAAAGGATCATCTCGACAACAGATCATGCGGTCAGTAAACAAACAACTACAGGAATGTAATGGGGACAATGCAGAATATACAACGACATGGATGTTTACAATAGACCAAGTAAATTGTGAAATGTGCACCTATGTTATGTGTGATCAGGGCTTTAAGTGGGTCGGGTCTCACTAGGCCTCAGCACCGGCAGTTATTTAAAGGGGGCCTTGAAACGGGTCTCTATAGGGCTCTGTTTTGTGCCCTGGCACAGGAAGTCCGTTTTTTTCCGAACTTCAGTGAGAGCAGGCACATGGATGTGTGTGTGCTCACACTGCTCACTTCTCACTAGTGGAGAAGTTACGGCATGACGTCAAGTCAGGTGAGCGTTGCAGGGGAAGGGAAATCCTTTAAAGAGAGTCATTCTCTCTGGATTTCCCTTCTCTTCTTGAAACTCAGGAGCAGCAACATTGTGGTGTCACCAGGGCTTTAAGTGGAAGCTTTTTAAATATTATATACAAGCCATAGTTGCTGCTTATTTATCTTTTTTTTTATTTTTTATTTTTTATTTGTGCATGTTTCCAATATAACAAAATGATAATCTTAAAGTTTACAGGTTTCACAAGAACATGAATATATTATATAATCACAGATTCCCTATTCAAAAACATTACATGTCTTTAAAACCAATAAGCTTTATAGAAGAAATATAGCAACAGAAAAAAGAAAAGATCAGGATCAATTCAATAATATAATCTCATGCACTTTTTTCAGATTTTGTTTTTTCTTGCCACCCCGAGGTTGACCTTCTATCTAAAGGTAATATTGTATTCATAAATCTTAAATGTTCTAAAGTGTATCTGGCTAAAACAGAGTGAGAGAGGAGAAATTAGAAAAGAGAAAGAAAAGAATATCATGTTCCCCTGGTTCTATCTCAGAAGCCATTTGGTCAGAGGTTCCCAGATTTTTAACCCTTTAGAACAAGATCAAATCCCCCTGTTCCCATATAATGCTTTTTCAAAGTTGTAGTTAGCAACTTGGCGTGTCAGCCATTGACAATAGACTGGTGGGGTTGAGTCTAACCAGGCTGATGTTAGGGTAAGGCGATATATTGCCATACTTATAAAAAATAATTGTTCTCCATACTTCCCTTGAGTCTCTTGATCAACCCCTATACAGATCAGGGCTGATGAGAGGTTTATATCTCTTTTTATAGCCTCTTTAAAAAATTTCCTGATATCAGATTTTAGGATATTTAAAGTGGGACAGGATGCCAGCATATGATCTAAATCCGCCTGGGGCAATGCACATCGAGGACATAAAGTCCCCTTTCCAGCTCACCATTTGGCAATTCTTTTTGGCGTGTAATAGAGCAAAAAACAGGTTTTATAATACTGCGCCTGGAGTCGTGCTGGTATTAAAATCTTGTGTGCAAGTTTGATGGAATAATGAAATAGCTCTTCCAAAACATCAATTTCTGTTTTCCATTTACTAGCCCGATATCCCATATCATCTGTCATCAAGGAGTTAAGTGAGTTATATACCATTCCAATTGACTGATTATTCTGTCTCAATTTATCAATAATGGGGTTGTTTAAGAATCCTATTGGGCCACCGCCCTTCTTCTTTAAAAAATCCCGTATTTGCAAGTACTTAAAAAAATCTTTCCAATCTAGTCCATATTGCGATTTGAGATTTTCGAAGGTAATAATATCAGTGAGATAATAAAAATCTCCAAGCTTGGATAGAACTTTGTCAATCCATCTCCTGGTTGTGAGATCTTTAAAGATTCCGGGCAGGTTAGTACTGTTGCTAATCGGCGTATAGTAGTTCAACCGACCCAACCCCAACATCTTCCGGATTACCTTCAAGGTTTTATATCCAGCAACTACCGTCTTATACCGTATTTTTTTGTAGTAAGAATCATTCAGGAATCTCCAGGCCCACCCCCATGCCTGATTACCCATTATTAATTATATGGGTGTGGGGATATGGCTTGGTAAGTCGTCTAATGGTTTATCTGAAAAAAGGGTATAATTATATAAAAGAGTAGTTGCCCAATAATAAAGTTTGATGTTTGGGAGTGCCAAGCCCTCCCTTTCCCTGGGGAGAGAAAGAAACTTGTATGCTCTTCTGGGTTTCCCATAAGACCAAATAAACCGGGAAAACATATCTTCAATCTTTTTAATACATTTGGGATTAAATTCTAATGGAATTGCTCTTATAAGATATAAGATTTTAGGAAAAAAAAGCATTATGATTATGTTACATCTTCCGATTATTGAGAGATGTAAACTGTGTAGTCGCCTCAATTCTGATTTGATTTTGTCAATCATGGGGTCGATATTTGCCTCGACTAGCTTTTCGATATTAGCGGTTATATCTACCCCCAAGTAAGTGGCATTTCCTACCTGTCTCACATCATCACCCATATTGACATGTTTACAAATAATCTGAGTTTTGGTACGATTTAAAGAATATCCAGCCAGTAAACCGAATCTCATCGCCTCTCGCTCTACCTCTGCCATAGCTTCAATCGGGTTCAATGTTACAAGCGCAATATCATCAGCGTAGGCCAACGCCTTTGTTTCACCGCCCAGACTGATTATCGGTTTAATCCTCTGATTATACTCCAACATGCGTAAGAAGGGATCGATGTATATGGCGAATAGGAGAGGTGAGCTAGGGCATCCCTGACGTGTGCCTCGATTTATCCTGAAGGAATTGGTGAGTATACCATTTATAAATAGTTTCACACTTGGCTGAAAATACAACATCTTAAATGCCTGTATGAAATGTTGTCCCAACCCTGCCCTCGACAGAGCCTCCCAGAGAAATGGCCAGGAAACTCTGTCGAAGGCTTTCTCTGCATCAAGTAAGATGAGTGCAATAGGATTTCCAGATATTTGTGCATTATCAAAAAGTGAAATAGTTCTTCTTATATGATCTGTGGTCCCACGTCCAGGAATAAACCCATGTTGTCTTGGGGATACTACCTTGTAAATCACCCCTGCTAATCTGGTCGCTAATATTCTAGAGTAAATTTTACTATCTGCATTTATTAATGTAATTGGCCGGTAAGATGCGGGATCTAGTGAGGATTTGTTTTTTTTTAAGAAGACAATGATTTTTGCTTCAGACCATGATTCTGGTGGTCTTCCCCCCTTAAAAACATGTACAAACAGGGGAAAAATGAGTTCTCTAATTTCTGTAGCAAATTTTTTATAAAATTCTGCCGGTATGCAGTCTAAGCCTGTTGCTTTACCATTGGAAAGGCTATTAATACAGCGTCTACCCATACTGGGGGTTCTTCAAGTCGGGCCTGATCTTCAGTAGGTAATTGTTCTATTGGAGATTGGTTAAGGTAAATCATAAAATTCTCTAAGTGAAAATTAGTGGTATCTTGATATAAGCTTTGATAGTATTTTTAAAAACTCATTACGTATACCTTCTGGATCTGTAATTATTATCTGAGAGATATCCTTACTTGCCGTAATGGAATTTTTTGTGGCTTTTTGTCTGGCCCTAATCGCAAGGTGGTGTCCTACTTGCTCACTGCACTCATACGCTTCTTTTCTCCAAGCATCTAATCTGTCAGCTGCTCTTTTGGCAATAACTTCCATAACTAATGATTTGGCTGAGAGTATTTTCGCTAATGCGTCTGTGGGATCTTCAGTGTCTCTATATACATTAATCAAATTTCCTTCTGCGGCTGCCAATTGTAATTGTAAGGACTCCAATAATTGACGATTCCTCTTATTAAGGGCTAATGAAAAGCTCATTGTTTCTCCCCTTATAGCTGCTTTGAGTGCATCCCAGACCACTTCGATCCTAGCACTGTCCAGGTTCTCCTTAATAAATTGGGGTATCCAATGTTTCATGTATCTACAGTATTCCTCATTAGAGAGTAGGGAGCGATCAAACGACCAGCTTATCCTGTCTTGACTAACCCTTATTTCCCCTCGTATTTCTTGCACCAAGGGATTATGATCCGATATGATTTGTGTATGCTTTTCTATTGAGCACTTGTGTAGAATAGAATGAGATGTAAAAATGTAGTCTAGTCTAACCGTTTTTTTATGCGGAAAAGAATAAAAAGTATAGCCCGGGTCTGTGGGATAATGTGATTGCCAGACATCTATTAATGCTTGTTCCTGACTTAAGGTCTTCAGAACTTTAAAGACTCTAGGTTTCCTACCAGTGTACTTCCAATTTGTGTCGGATACAGTCCTTTGGTGGGATGGTATATTTATATTGAAATCGCAACAGATGATAATGGGAAGGGACCACCCAGCCAATTCATTATTTAAATATTCGAAGATTGCAGGATCATCTACAATACTGCCATAGACTGTACATATCGTAATTGCATCCCCATTTTCTCTACGGCATTCGGTTATAACCCACCTCCCATTCTGCTTATTTATCTTATGCAACTAACAACCATTGACAAAGCCAATAGTCCTGACTTGTTGTAGGTATTATGTTACTTGTTGTATTATATATTTAGATGCAATGACAGAAACTGCAAAATACAAGTCGGGCGGCACACTATGCTAAGCACAGATTTTTTAGCTTAAGTGTTTTTAAGCCACGCCCTTAATTACATTGGCCACGCCCCGTTGAGAGACCCTCCAGTTTTTTCATCCCATTTAAAGCACTGTGTGTGACTAAACTGAGACCTTTCTATGCACCAAATCACGTTGTTACTGAAAATGATTAAGGGAGAAAGGGACGCAGGTTGGGCGCTGAGAGGGGGAGGAAGGCTCGCCCCTGGGAAGGGTTTGCGGCACGTTTAAGTGTATTGCATCCAGGGTGGGGGAACAACCTCATAGAACTGCTATGTGTCGTTTGTGTGTATTGGTTTTCCACCTCTGGCTCAGCTCAGAAATCAGCAGTTATTTCAAAAGGAGGGGTGTAGCTTCCATTGATGCAGCAGGTGCTGTGGCACGGGAGCCCAGAGGCCCGAGGGGGACACTGAACCCCAATTATTGTTGTATTTCACAATTGAAAAAGCAGCCAGGGCTTACTTTGTAAAATAAAAAGGGCAAAGGAATTTCACTCTGGTCCACTGTAGCTGGCACAACCCACATTTCACTTTAACCTTCAGTATGAAAGTTAAATTCTCAACTAATGAACATCACTTAAAAAACTCACAGTGCCACCATGTGGTGCATTCTCCTAATTATGTGCTGGTGTTTACAAATTAATGCTGGTGCCAAGTACAGGAAAACACCGGCACAAATTATCTACTGAAACAGGGGTCCCATTTCCTTCCTTGCACGAGGGCCCCTGACATACTGGCTACCACAGTTCAAGAGGTCATTCATAGTGTAGAATAATCCCCCAAAAGGTGTTTACTGTTTTAATCAAATATAATGCGTAACATACATATGTAACGTTTAATAATTTTCTGCCAATCTGTTTCTTAAAGGGGAGAGGTACTTCGGAAGCACATAGGCACACACAGTTAACGGAAAACTGAAGACCATTTCTTAAAGAATAGCTGAGAGCAGGGCTTCAAGTGGGATGAAAAAACTGGAGGATCTCTCAAAGGGGCGTGGTCTATGGAATTAAGGGCAGTTACCATTGCACCTACAACATGCCAGGACTATTGGCTTTGCCAATGGTTGTATAAGATAAATAAGGACAACTAAGGTTTTGTTTGTGAGAATATTTAAAATGCTTTGTTAAAATGCCGGGTCGCGTCGGTCTCCCGTCCTCTGTCCCCGCCGCTGCCTCCCCAGCGGCCCCGCCCCCTCCGCGCCCATTTGCCACACCCGTCCTTCGCCTCCCAGCTGCTCCTCCCTCCCCACCTCCCCATATATGGCGGCCGCTGCGCGGGCGCGCCTAAGGCAAGCCCGTCTGCGCCTCTCCGTGCCTGGACCGCGCCCAGCGCCAGAACCCCTGGCCCCCGCACCAGCCACAAGGCCCGCCACCTCCGCTACGACGCCAAGACCCTCATCGCTCTCAACCCAGGAAGAACTCACACCTGCTGCAAGGCCGCCCCGAGGCGCACCCACGGCCCCTTCACCTGCCGGAACTGCAGCTTCTCTTGCCACGAAAGCACCAAGACACCCACCACAACGGAAGCCAACCAGCTTAGATGCATCCTGATCAACACCCGCTCCGCACACAAACATGCCATCGAACTCTGGGACCTCCTCGACACCACATCACCGGACGTCGCCTTCCTGACCGAGACCTGGATGAACTAAGCCACCTCGCCAGACATCGCCATAGCCATCCCAGACGGGTACAAGATCACCCGCAGAGACCACACCAACAGGGCCGGAGGAGGAATCGCCATCGTCCACAAAAACACCATCAAGATCTCAACAAACAGCAACGACACCCTCAGCACCGCCGAACACATGCACTTCCAGATCCACACGAACCCAAAGACCACCCTAAGAGGCACCCTCGTCTACAGACCTCCAGGACCCCGGCCTCAATTCTGCGACTCCATCGCCGACCTCATCAGCACACACGCGCTGACCTCCACCGACTACATCCTCCTCGGAGACCTGAACTTTTACCTGGAGAACAACAACGACAGCAACTCCTCCACCCTGATCGACAACCTCGGACTGAAACAGCTCGTCACGACGCCAACCCACAGCGCCGGCCACACGCTAGATGTCATCTTCTCCTCAAGCCCTCACGTCGCCTTCAGCCACGCCTCCGAACTCACCTGGACAGACCACCACTGCATCTACTTCTCCTTCCGAAAACCACCCACACACCACCACACCCTACAGACCCCCCGCCGCCGCTGGGGCAAAATCACTGAAGAACAACTAGAGACAAACCTCGCACTCAGCATCCCCGACGACCCAAACCAACCCAGATGAAGGTGCACTCGCCCTAGAACGCTGGATGAACGACTGCGCCAACACCGTCGCTCCACTAAATAACCCCACCAACACAGACACCAGCAGAAGAGTCAGCTGGTTCACCCCAAACTCCTCAACTCCAAACGCACCTGCCTGAAACTGGAAAACATATGGCTCAACGACCAGACGCCAGACAGCCGCACTGCCCACAAAGACACCATCCGCAACCACCACCACCTCATCAGGACCGCCAAAAGAACCTCCTTCACAGACCGTCTTGACAACAACGCACACAACATCAAGGAGCTCTTCACCATCGTGAAGGAACTCTCCAACCCCAACTCCAATGCCAACGACATCCTACCATCGCAAGCTCTGTGCGACTCCCTCGCCACCTTCTTTCACCGGAAAATCACCGACATCCACGACAGCTTCAGACCCCGGACGACCCCTGCCAACCACACTGCACCGAACCCACCGCACCCCACCGCCCACGACAACCTGACAACCTGGGCCAACGTGAGCATCGAGGACACAATCAAGACCATGGGAACAATCCACTCCGGATCCCCATCCGACCCTCTCCCAAACCACATCTTCAACAACGCCAGCAAGTCCATCGCTCCCCACCTGCACAAAATCATCAACCTCTCCTTCGAGACCGCCACCTTCCCTGAGAGCTGGAAGCACGCAGAGATCAACGCCCTACTGAAGAAACCCAAGGCGGACCCAAGCGACCTCAAGAACTTCCGGCCCATCTCCTTGCTTCCGTTCCCAGCAAAGGTCATCGAGAAGATAGTAAACACCCAGCTCACCCGGCACCTCGAAGACAACAACATCCTAGACCCGTCCCAATCAGGATTCCGCAGCAACCACAGCACCGAGACCGCCCTCATCGCTGCCACAAACGACATCAGGATCCTGCTGGACAAAGGCGAGACGGTGGCCCTCATCCTCCTGGACCTCTCCGCCGCCTTCGACACCGTCTGCCACCGCACACTACGCACACGCCTCCACGACGCAGGGATCCGTAACAAGGCCCTGGACTGGACCACCTCCTTCCTCTCCGGCAGAACTCAGAGAGTCCGCCTCCCCCGTTCCGATCCGAGGCCTCCAAGATCATCTGTGGCGTCCCTCAAGGATCCTCCCTCAGCCCGACACTGTTCAACGTCTACATGGCTCCTCTAGCACGCATCGCCCGACAGCACGACCTCAAGCTAATCTCCTACACTGTCGACACTTAGCTGATCCTCTCTCTCACAAAGGACACCCTCACTGCCAAATCCAACCTCCACCAGGGAATGAAGGCCGTCGCCGACTGGATGGAGAACAGCCGCCTCAAACTGAACACAGACAAATCGGAAATCCTCATCCTCGGATCCAACCCCTCCGCATGGGACGACTCCTGGTGGCCCACATCACTGGGGTCCCCCCCCCGGCCCCCACCGACCACGCACGCAACCTGGGTGTCATCCTCGACTCAAAACTCTCCATGTCCAAACAAGTCAACGCAGTCTCCTCCACCTGTTTCAACACCCTCCGCATGCTCCGGAAGATCTATAGATGGATTCCGACTAACACAAGGAAAACAGTCACCCAGGCCCTAGTCAGCAGCAGACTCGACTACGGAAACGCCCTCTACGCCGGAGCCCCGTCCAAGCTCATCAGCAAACTACAGAGAGTCCAGAATGCCTCCGCACGCCTGATCCTCGACGTCCCGTGCCGCGACCACATCACCCCCCACCTGAGGAACCTGCACTGGCTCCCAGTGGACAAAAGAATCTCCTTCAAGCTCCTGATCCACGCACGCAAGGCACTCCACAAAACCAGCCCAGCCTATCTCAACAGTCGACTCTCCTTCTACGTACCCAACAGGAAACTCCGCTCCGCTGACCATGCCCTGGCCATGGTCCCACGCATCCGGAGAACCACTTCCGGAGGCAGGTCCTTCTCCCATCGCGCCGCCAAGACCTGGAACACCCTACCCCTCGACCTGCGACAAACCGAAGACCTGCTGACTTTCAGGAGACAACTCAAGACCTGGCTCTTCGACCAGTAACAGCACCACCCCCCCCCACACCCCTCCCCTTCGCCTTGAAACCCTAACGGGTATGTAGTGCGCTTTACAAATAATATGATTGATTGATTGATTGATAAAATGGTGATACCATGAAAGAACTATAACGAGCCTTTACGAAGTTATATCAGGTAGTGAAGGGTGGCACTGCTGCAGAGATAAGATCTTTTTTTCACCCTGAGGGCAAAAATGGAGAGCCCCATAGGGACCCGTCTCAGAACCTGCGTTTTAGAACTGCGGTGATGCGCACCGGCAGGACCCGGCCCACTTAAAGCCCTGGCTGAGAAGAATACGTGTAATTACATTTAGGTTTCCTTTACGCTTATTGCAGCATTGTATATTTTACTATGGCATTTATTAAAGACAACTCATTTTTCTGTGCTTCCCAGTAAAAGAAAATCATATGTTGGCCAAAAACATGTTCTATAGCATCTGCTGAATATGTATTGAGAAACCTTTGTATGTTGCATAGAGATTAGTGTGTATCAATGTGCGAGACCCTGCCATAATAGAGGCATAACCAGTGGTTAATATGAGCTGGGGCTTCCCGTGTGGCATTTGCGCGGCACTAGCACCTAATTGTCAACACCATACATAGAACAGTCTACCACAGGGTGGCGCTGCTCATCTAATTTAGAGATGAGCAGAGCACTGTTGTTTAGAAGTACAATATACATTAAAATTACTAATACCTGCCTCCCCAGCCGTTCCGTTAGCTGTGGGGACCTGGAATAATGTGAACTGTCGCAGTTGCAGCAGAGAGAGATGGTTAGTAGTTGTTTTGGCAGCGATGACGGCGCGATGGGTGGTGCAAGCTGCAGTGGCCTCCCGGTCAGAGCCCCGGCACTTCATATTTTACAAATTATGCAATGGGCATAACACTGCTTCGAATGAACCGAATCAATGCTGCATAATCACAGTGACTGCCTAAGAGCCACTTTCTCTTCTACCTGAGGGGTCTCTTCCTTCCATCTAAGGAGAGGATGCAGCGTTAGGACCATAGCTGCCCACCTTGGAACTTCATAATCAGGTTCGAGTTCCGGCACCGGCTCAACATTGTGTGATTCTGGGCAAATGATTCAATATCCGCGGGACTAAAAAACATAGATGGTTCTGACCGTGTGTAATGCAAATATGGTGCCCACATAATGTCTTCGGGGCGAGTTCGCATTATATGAAATCGGCGTGCAAGTCGGTCCTCCATTGCCGCCTCACCTATTGTTCTCTGCCACAATCGGGTGCCTTATTTAATTTTCGTAGAGGCCTTTTCCTACTATCCGAGAAACCCTTTTCGTGTTCTCGCAGAGCCCACCCCCCATTCCCTAACACATTTTCTCTCCCCCCCCCCTCCCCCTCGCTCCCATTTAGACAGATGTTGCATCACTCCCATACTTTTGGCACTTCTGTAAATCTACGTTTTTCTGGAAATGTTTAACAGATGGCCCTGGGCCGGGAAGCAATAACTGGGGGTGGGGGAGCAAGGTTGAGGCCCGTCTCCGCCTCTCCTGCCATTGGCTGCAGGCAGTGCGGCCCACCGAGCTCAACACTACGATATTCAGCGAGCAGCGTCTGTAAACCAGCGATCACTGCTCACTCTCCGGGACAGGCGCCCCTCTCTGAACCTGCATTAATATCCCCGCTCACTCTTCTTTAACACGGAGCTCCCTCCCGAGTCTGCCCTTAAGCATTTTGGAAACACCCCAGCCATTATTCCCCCCCCCCCCCTCTCCCCAGCAGCACCCCCTCCCTGGCATCCGCCTGGTGACTCCTTTCTTTAGCGCCGCCCTCACCTTTTGGGGACCTGTCCACCGTCTAAGAACCCCTGAGCATGGCCACCCCCAATGACCGGGCAGTCTTGCAGTCCATTTTGAACCCCACTACCCCGTTTGGGGACGTCCCTGGGCTGGATGTGGTGGAAGAACCTGACGCTGCAGATGACGGTGAGTGCTGCCTGCTTAACTGCCTACCTCACCCACCTGCCTGTGGGCACAGAGCCTCCTGTCTGCCCAGTTGTCTGCTTCCTTACCTGGATGCAAAGCCTGCTTACATATTGCCTGCCTTCATAGCTGCCTATCCAGTTATCAATGCGCCTGCTTACAGCATTATATATACTCTGCCTGCCTACGTACATGGATGCCTCCCTATCTGCTTGCATGAGTGCTTGTCCTACCTACCCCTCCTATACACCTGCCTACTCTTCTTACTAGGGTGTCTGTCAGCCTCCATACCTGCATGTGTGTGTGCAGGGCTGGCTTTAGGGCAGTGCGACCGGTGTGGCCGCACTGGGCGCTGACCTGTAGTGGGGCGCTGAACTCAAGGGGAGGCGCTCTGTTTAGCAATAACTTAGAATTGGAGAGATGAGTGGCACTTTTGCACGGTGGCAGTGGGAGAATCCGAGGAGGCGGTCATGGGGTGTGGGGGCATCTAAATTTTTCGCTCCGGGCGCCACCAGTGCTACAGCCGGCCCTGTGTGTATATATATATTCACTTAAAAAAACATAGGTTTCACACATGTTATAGTTAGGTGGATATTTCACTCGTAAAACAACAATGAAATTCCCCCGTTATAGGTTGTTCAGATAACTATAACTCGCGCGCCCGCAATCCACTGCTGATGATGTCACATATTACATCACTCATGACATGGTCAGTGGCATCACTCATGACATCACTGATGACATCATCCTTGTGATAGAGTGGCGGCCGCGCGAGTTATAGTTATCTGAACTAACTATAACGGGGGAATTTCATTGTTTTTTTACGAGTGAAATATCCACCTAACTATAACATGTGTGAAACCTATGGTTTTTTAAGTGAATTTGCAAGGTTTTTTAAATGCTAATTCCTAACTATAACGTGTATGAAACCTATGGTTTTTTCAGTGAATTTGTACGTTTTTTTAAATGCTAAGTTATGTATGTATTATTATTTTTTTTATATTTATTTTACAATAAACTACGTATATTTTTTTTGGGGGGGGTTTTCACCATGCGCGATTAATGTCGCTTTTTCCTCAATCTGCCTTTGTATATTCTAATATATGCCAAAGGCAAAAGTGGAACTGGTCCAACCAATTTTGTCCACAGATTGACAAAGCAAGAAAGCACTTCAACAAATCTATTTCTGCTTTCCTCAGAGACTATGGTATGGGTTCTATATACCACAACAACTTGCGTTACAACATGCAAGGCATTTATAGAGGAGACGGTGTACATTTCACTGATGAAGGCAACAGAGTTTTCCTCTTGAACTTTAGACTCTGCATCGGTACTTACTTGTAGGTACCACAAAAAAAACACTTCATAAACACAACGGCTCTTTTTAGAGCCCCCTAATATCTAAACACTTAAATTTGATTTTTACTTCTATTTTTTTTAATGATTTTTTTCTGCCGTGTGCGTACGGTAAGCTTACCGTACGCGCACCCCGCGATTAAAAAAAAAAATTAAAATGTATTTTTCATACTTTTAGGACCTTCTTGGACCCCCTGACAAACGCTAGGGGGTCTGCAACTCTCTTCGTTGCCCCCTTTTCACATTCTCCACCTTTGTTTATCAGTGTGAGACACACAAAATGGCGGCCGACACTTCCTGATTTCGACCGATTCGAATGTTTACAGTCATGTAACCACCAATCAGAATTAAGCTCGCGCACGGCAGCGTGCGCGTACGGTAAGCTTACCGTACGCGCTTGGAGCACGCTTATAGATATATATATTGATTTAAATGCTATTTTCTCAGGAAATACTGAACAGATTTACACCAGACCTGCAAAAGGCACATCCCTGACCTGAGGACTACCTCTCTGCAAAATTTCAAGCAATTCTGTTCAGCCGTTCGGGCTGTAGCTTGGACTAAAGGTCCTATGGAAAAATGCATGGGGAAAACGCATTTTGGGACCCCCCCTTTTTCTCAGCCCCCGCTTGACGAATCCCCCCGAGACTTTCAGGGTAGGAGCTGAGCGGAGCGCCCCACCTATTTTGAAAATTTCGCGAGGATTCATCAATCGGCGCCAAAGTTATTCAAAATAGAATGTTGCGGATTTCCTATTGAAACATGGTCCTAACTATAACTATCTACTGGCGACCGCCAGTAGATAATACATATATATATATATATATATATATATATATATATATATATATATATATATATATATATATATATATATATATTAAAAAAACAAAGGTTAAATTACTGTCATAGTTAGGTGAATATGTCAGTGACAGCCGCGGTCCGTGCAGGTAACAGTGGTGGGGCGGTGGGGCCAGGTAAAGGGGGAATTTCGAGGGACGATGCAGAGGGTAAGCATCGTCCCTCAAAATCCCCCCTTACCTGGCCCTACCGCCCCACTGCACTTACATGCACGGACCGCAGCTGGTCAGTGACAACATTTTGCACTAAAAAAACACAGAAATTCACCAGTTATAGTTAGCTCTGCTAACTATAACTGGTGAATTTCTGTGTTTTTTTAGTGCAAAAGGTTATAGTTATATAGTTATAGTTAGCAGAGCTAGCTATAAATTGCGTCCCACCGTGCACTGCTTATGACCTTACATATTACATCACTCATGACACGTTCCATGACATCACTGATGACATCTCAAATGACATTATTGATGGCATCACTGATGACATCATCCAAGCTTCTTTTTTACACATTACTCTATCAACTAGGATTGCATTAGAGGCCTGAAAGTAACTACAAAATAACTCAGAATAATATGAAGAATCATTAATGTCATCACAGATACAACTTCCTTGAGTGTAGCAAGAATGGGTTAACTGCAACATTTACTTATACCATACCCTTCACGGGTGGCCTAGTTCACATTAACAATCAACCACAGATTTATGGAAAACCCTTGTTGCGCACAGTGTTCAATATACATACAACTGTTCTGAGAAAGCAAAGTTCCTAAAGATACTCAATGTCTGTTCCAAAATTAATGCCCTACTAGGGACAGCTTTTATCCGTCTCAAATCCATCACAGTCACCGAACCTAAATTTCGAAATGAAGTTGATATGAGTAGAAAAGTGGGTACGTTTAGTGTTTATTCTGTACCACACTATTTGCAGACAATCAAACTCTCATGAGAAATACAGCACAGAGTTTTAAATAAACGACCTACTAAGAACAGTGTACAGTCTGTACAAAACGTAACAATGAGAGACTATTCACTTAAAATAACCAAGGTCTGAAGGTGCTAAAGATTATACGACCTGCAGGCTTCATACCTTGGTGAAAACTTTACAGGTAACCCATCTTCTGAAGCAAAAGAAGCACATGTACATAGGTGAGTACCTGGTGCACACAGTCCTCTATGTTAAATACCAATTGTCATGCTGAGATGATTCTAATAACTGAAGGCTGCTTCCAATACTTATTATCTATACTTACAATCTTTGCCCTGTTGGAAACTGTTTCTGCAGAACCAAAAAACGTTTGTGGAACATACTGGACACAAGTTGTCAACTGTCATCTGCACACAGAGTTACAAAGATTTCTAACATGTTTAGTACCTGTAGAAAGCTGGCTCTATGTATACTATACCAGAATGTGTAGCAGAGGCTAAATTAGGTAAGTACTAACCGCTCTCTTTGTGGGAGTGTGGGTGAGTAGTTAGGCTTATCCAAAGAGTGAGTTAAGCATTTATTGTATTCATTCAATCAAGGACTGATACAAATACTCAGAGACAGAATCCTGACCAATTTAGGTAAGTATAAAAAAGATATACTTAGGTTTTATTCTTAGAACCAAGCAGGACTTGGCACAGGTATGTAAAATACACTTTCAAATGCAAGACTGTTGAAGGAAATGCAGTTGTGGTTGAATTTTATTTTGAAATGCAGTTTGAATTACACAGTAATTACTTTCAGATTACCTTTGTATTACTTTTAGATTACTTTTTTGTGCTGGGGTGGTATGCCTAGATACTACACCATACATTTGTGCAATAACAGGTAAGTACGACTTTTTTTATACTTTGCAATTGAGTTCAATGTTCTCCATACATTTACAGTTCCACACACATATTTCATTTTTAGCCCCCAAAATCTTATAACATGGGTTCATATGGGAGAAAAATGGTTATCCGTTTTGAAGGTAAGTATTCGACTTACAAGGGTGAGTTTTCGGGGTTAGGACCAAGGTTTCCCAAGGTCTAGGAGGGCACACAAGTTGCACCACAAGCGGCACTGGGACGGCCGGGTGCAGATTGCAGAGGCCCAATGTTAGCCAACAGGGCTAAGGGGGTCTTTTCTTAGGGACTGCTGACAAACAGCCCACTCGGGTGTGGGAACAAAGCTCCTGGAGTTAAGGTCAGCACTGCAGGGGCCAATGACCAGCACAGGAGCTGCACCAGCAACAGCACTGGGGAGACCTTCAGTTTTGGAAAGATGCTGCAGTCTCGGACAGGGAGGCTTCCTAAAGGTGACCACCAGCTAGAGAGGTAAGTTGGGATCCTGGGGATGCCTGGACACTGTCGGTTGGGCCACCCAAGGCTGTGGGGCATCGGGTGCAGGGGTGTCTTCTGGTGTCAGGTCTTTTAACCAGTTCCGGTTGCAGGCAGGTTGAGGCTGCAGCTGTTGTATTGAGGTTTGATGGAGGTCGGGGATCACCATATCCCAGGTCAGGATTGCTGGGGAGACCTCCTTGGGCTGTTGGGCCACTCGGACTTGGGCCATGGGCGTCGGGTGCAGAGTGGTGCATAATCACAGAGATACCAGTATCTGGATTCTGGAAGAGAGTCTTTGGTTGAGCAAATCCAGTGCTCATGGGAGACAGAGTCTGTGGGAAGGTCAGAGGGCAGGTCCTCAGGGCTCTGGGGGTTGCTGGCTGCTGGACTCGCCGGGGTTCTCTCTGCATTCAGGTCTAAGACGGGACAGGCTGGTAGGGGTGGGGACAAGGCAGTTGGTGTCCTCTTAATCTTCCTGGGGCAGCACGGCTCTTGAGTCCTGCTTCTTTTTCCCTCGAATCTGAGGAGGCAAGGTTCAGGGTCAGCCCTAAATACTACATTTAGGGGCGTTAAAGGGGTGTGCAGGTCGGGACCAATGGGTCCCTTCCTTGGGGTGGGAACACCCCTATTATGCCACCCTCCAGTGGGAGGGGGCATGAGCCTCTTCCTGGGTGGCTGAGTCCCCTCATCTTCAAGATGGAGGGGACTGAGATGTGAGCTTCACCTCGCTCCCCCCACCTGAGGGCTGGGGTTGGCAAAGGTGGGCTCACCTCTCTTCCTAGCTTGGATTTCTCACCGATTCTTCTGCCCAAAGTGGGGATCAGAACCAGTGGGAGCCAGTTGCTGGGGGCAGCAAAAGGCAGGTACAGCTTCCAAAGGCAGGTCCTTTCGGGGACCCACCCATCCTGGGGAGGAGGCATCACACCTCTGCCCAGGATGGGTTTTGTTTCTGGACCCAGAGTGGAGGTTCTCTACCCAGGGGTCCAGAAACCTGTCTGGTGGTGGCAAATGGCGGGCAGCCACTCAGGAACCACATCAGGGCTGGTCAATTTTCAGGGAGCATCTCTAAGATGCTCTCTGAGTGCATTTTACGTTAAATCCCACACTGGCATCAGTGTGGGTTTCATATGCTGAGAAGCTTGCTGCCAAACTTCTCAGTTTTTAGTCAAACCATTATTGAGCTGAGGAGTTTGTAATGACCAACTCTCAGACCATATACTCTTTATGGCTTTACTACACTTATGCTGTTTAAGAATGGACTTAGACACTGTAGGGGTACAGGGCTCATGCCTCTGTACCCTCATCTTAGGACTAGGGCACTCTGCTAGAGGAGTGACTCAACTAAGCCTTAGGCAGTGGATTGCAGGCATGGCACACAGGGATACGTGTCATGTTGAATCTTCACTTTTCTCTGCACCAAAACACACAGCCTGCAGTGGCAGTGTATGTGTGTTAAAGTGCAGGGCCTCTAAGGGTGGTACAATAGGTGCTGCAGCCCATAGAGGCCTTCCCTGGTCACAGTGCCCTTGGTACCCATGGTGCCTCTTACAAGGGGCTTACTTGTTGCCAGGGATGTGCCAATTGAGGATACAAAGGTACAATCTTGGGAAACAACACAGGCCCTGGGAACCTGATTGGCAGGGACCCAGGGCACATCATGTCAGGCTGCATCAGTTGTCAGGCAAAAAAGTGGGGGGTAAACAAAGCAAATACAAGGAGATGATGGACGGAGCACTGAAACTTTTCAGACACTCACCCCCAGTCGCAGATTGTAGTGTTGAGGAAAGGAGACGCTCCAAGCCAGGTAGATTATCTTGTAGATTTATTTGAGGAATAAATTACATACAGAGATAAGATTTGAGTAAAGTAGGAATCCAAGTAAGAATCCAAATAAGAGTCCAAGTAAGAGCCCCACCAGGAGCAGCTTCCCTGCTGCTCAGCCCTTCATCCAACTGATCCACGCACGCACACATTCCAAACACTAACATTCCATCAGGCAGTCATTCTGGCTGAGCAGCAGGATACCACACAGATATAGGTTGAATCCATCATCGTTCTTTAGCTCACTTTGCCACCTCAGTTCAGACCCAGCTATATGTAAATCAGTCTTGACCCTGTGCCTCGTGAGAAAAGTCCATCCCGAACTGCCAAGCCAGGTCTTCCCTGAACCAGAAACAAGCCTCCAGGGACCGGTTTCGGGGTAACACCCTTCATCAACTAGGCTAGCTTGAATCCAGTGGCAAAAATGAGCAAATGGAGAGTAAGCATACAAAAAGGGGACTTTCCTACAGTACCTCTACACACCTATGATGTATTGGAAGCATATGCGTTTTGTAAACACTTATTACTATAAGCTGGACACAGGCTCTACAAGATCAAGTAGAAAAGTAATACGGTAGCTACCTGCCACTGTGTAAACTACAAAACAAACTAACACACTAATTCGAGATGTCATGAGTGATGTCATAAATTATGTCATAGAACATGTCATGAGTGATGTCATAACCAGTGCATGGAGGGTGTGTACGTTATAGTTAGCTCTGCTGACTCTCTCTGGTGAATTTCTGTTTTTTTTTTAGTTCAAAACAATAATGTTGTCACTGACATATTCACCTAACTATAGAGCTACTTTAACGTTAGGTTTTTCAGTAAATTTCTTTTTTTTTTTAACGTAAAGATATATATGTTATTACCATATGTAAAGCAGCCCTCTCCCATGCACGGCCTTTGGCCATGCACTGTGGGTAGTTGCCCTCAAGGCCTGGCCGCAGGCCAGGCCCTTGAACATATCCCCATAGACAGCCAACCAAACACTGTGCATGGCCTTTGGCTGTGCACAGCAGGGGGTTGGCTAACAGACATGGCCTGCGGGCAGGCCCTGTGGCTAATCCACTGGGAGGCAGCTAAACCCCTCACCGGCAGCCAACCTCATGCTCCATGCATCCAACTCCCCGCAGGCAGTCACCCGGAGACATCCAACCCCACACCGTGCACGGCTGTTGCTCAAATTTAGCGTGGGATTAGCAGCAGGGCCTGTGTTGCAGCCAGGCCATGCTTCCAACTCCCTGCAGGCTGCCAACCCGACACTGTGCACAGCATTTGGATGTGCGCAGCAGCGGTTGGTCACCGTGCTTAGCCTGCTGCCACACCCTGTGGCCAATCCCCTAGTAGGCTTTCAACCACTCACCACACAAAGCCTTCAGCGTGCACAGAGAAGGGTTGGCCTTTATGCCCCGGGGACCCATCCCCTGGGGCAAAAACATTTATATATTAAGGGGGTCATGTAGCTCCCTCCCCAACCCTTAATAGGCTCTGGGGACCCAACTCCCAGGGCCAAATACAATTATGGCATCGTCATCATCCACAAAGAAACAATCCGCTGCACCACCACCGAAGATGACACCACAGCGATCATGGAACACCTCGGCATCCATCTCCACACTGACGACAGAACGACTATCAGAGGCATCCTCACCTACAGACCCCCAGGACCACTTCTGCAACGCCATCATCGACTTCATCACCCCACTAGCCATCAAGTCCAGGCACTACATCTTCCTCAGGGAGCTCAACTTCCATCTGGACGACCCCACAGGCACTAACTCCGCCAACCTCCTGGAATGCATGGGCAAAATTGGCCTCACTCAGCTGGTCACCGACCCCACACACGGAGCAGGACCCGATTTTCACGGCCAGCAGCAGAGTCAAATACAGCTATGCCACAAAACTCACCTGGAACGATCAATCCATTGTCAATTTTACCATCTCAGGATCACCATGCATTGCCAACAGCCCCCTCAATACCCCTTCAGCAGCTGGAACAAAGGGACGAATGGATGGACGCTCTCAACACAACCCAGCCTGACTCCACAACTAATCTAGAACAAGCAGTCCGGAACTTCACCACCTGGATCACCAACGCTGCAAACTGAGTCGCTCCCTTCAAACAAGCCAAGATGTGCAGATCCACCAAACAAGCCAGCTGGTACACATCAGAACTCAGGATAATGAAACTCAGTTGTAAATAACTGGGGAGAAGATGGCGCACCAGCAGAGACACCACAGATCGAGCCTGCCTCTAGACAGCCCTCAACAAATACCACTAACGACTCAAAGAAGCGAAAAAAGGTCCCTTAGCAAACTGCATCGAATCAAGGGCTAACCACACCAAGGAACTCTTCAGCATTGTCAGAGAGTTCTCCAGCCCCACAGCCACCGAGAACACAATCCCTCCCTCACAGGAACTTGGCAATGCTCTAGCAGACCATTGTGACAACAAAATATTCACATTCTAAAAGAACTTTGAGCCCAAGCCGACTGACCCCCAAATCCTCCTCACTCCAACGGAAGCCTCCGTCGACCAGTCACTCACTGCATGGGAACAGCTCACCACATGGAGCACCATAGCCATCATGAACTCCAGCTACTCTGGAGCACCTACGGACCCCTGCCCTACAACTTCTTCAACCTCGGAGGCAACATCAGCCCCCAACTCGCCCCCATTCCTCAATGAATCAATTGCCACAGCCACCTTCCCCGATGCATGAAAACAGGCAGAAGTCAGACCTCTCCTCAAAAAACCCTCAGCCGATCCCTGTGAACTCCAGAACTACCACCCCATCTCGCTCCTCCCTTTCCCTGCCAAAGTTCTCGAGAAGGCCATCAACCAGCAGCTCACTGAACACCTGGAGAGAGACAACCTGCTCAATGCCTCCCAAACCGGTTTCTGTGCCAACCACAGCACCAAGACTTTCCTGATCACCACCACTGACAACATCCGCACCCTCCTCGACAGAAAAGAATTGGCGGCTCTGATCCTTCTTGACATCTCTGGAGCGTTCAACACATTATCCCACCACACACTAATCAAGAGACTTACTGCATTGGAATCCAGGGAGATGCCCTCAGATTGATCGCATTATTCCCCATGGGACAAACTCAAGAATCTGACTACCTCACTTCACCCCAGAACCCAAGAGCACCATCTGCGGCATCCCTCAAAGTTCATCCATCAGCCCCACCCTCTTCAACACCTACTTGACATGTCTAGCCACCATCATCAGATCCCACAACGTCAACACCATATCCTATGTTGACAACACTCAGCTCATACTCTCGCTCTCAGCAGACCCCATCACCACGAAGACCAACTTTCACAACTGCAGGAAGTATGTTGACAACTGGATGAAGCACCACTGTCTGAAGCTCAATGCTGACAAGACCAAAGTGCTGATCTTTGGCCACAAAGCCTCTCCTTGAAATTACACTTTTTGGCATGCCTAACTCAGACCCCCTCTGTTAGAATGGGGAACCTCTGGTTGGCACAGGTGGTTACTTGTGACAAGCAGTGGTCCCTTCTTCTATTCAGGGCAAGAGAATTACCCCTTCAGAACAACCCCTGCTCACCCTATAGGTAGTGTGGCGCGAGCAGTCAGGGCTAAACTTCAGGGCGCTAAGTCAGTTAAACATTTATGATGACACACAGTAAATCACAAAGATCCCCCACAAATGGACACCAGGCGTAGGTTGTATCAAAAATACGTATACTTGATATAAAAGCTTCTTTGTTATGCAGGCTTGGTACAAGACCATAAATAACGGTTGCGGAATGGGAGCCACAAGATGATAATTAGGCACTGTTCTCTTCTTTGGTAGGTTCTTCTGTTACTGGCGCTTCGTAGCGCTCCTTTGAGTTTGTCCAGTCACGGTGACGCGCAGCGCACCCGAGGTACAGTGATGCGGGGAAATCAGAGCGTTGCGGACCCCGAGTCCGAGAGAGAGTTCACTGTACCTGGGAGCGTGCGGTGTGTTGGACGAGTCTTCGGTGGGGGGTGCGGGTTCTGCACCTCGAGGGACTCCGGATCTAGAACCAGCGGGCGGCTTTCGGTAGACAGGCGCGGCCCAGGGCCTCCGACACAGACTGTGCAGGAGGTCACTTCAGGGGGGCGGCGTGGTCTGAATCTTTCTTGGAGGTGAAGCGGGGCGGCCGGATACATTACGACATACGGGCGGCCGTCCGGGGCTTGAACTCACGTTCTGAGTAGAAATCCGGCGGGAGGGCGAGGGGGCACCAAGCACGCTCCAGTAGGAGGCAGGTGACAGGGAAGCGGGCGGCCAGACCCGATGGATCAAGAGCGACTCAGGTAGAGCGGGGCTCTCGGCGAGTGGAGGCGGCTAGGCTTCTGGGTGTCACGGCCCTTGGAGGGGAGTGAAGGTGCGCAGAGCACTCCGGCGGGAGAAAGCACACAGCTCGATTCTCAGACGAGCGGAGACACGGTGAACCCACTAGTCCTGGGGTTCAGTTCAGGGGGCAAGCTCAATCAAGCCCTTGGAGATTGCTGTGAGCACAAGTCTTCGAGTAGATAAATAAAGCAAGTCTTTGTAAGTTTCTTCTCTCCCTTGGCAGCAAGGCAACCACTGCAGGCAAGTCCTCCAGACTTAGGGACAGCTTCCCTCCTTCAGCTTCAGGTTCCTCCTCCTCAGGCAGAGCGTTCTTCTTGGTCACAAGCAGGATCTGATTTCTTAGGAGCAGGGCTCCTTCTTTTAAAGCGCAAATCTTGTGTTCTTTGTCGCCAGGGGGCCTGGGCCTGGCTCAGTCCAGTTTTGGAGCACTTTGTTGTGGTGACTCTGCTCTTTCCTTTCAGGAGCAGGGCAGAGACATCAGCCGCTCCACAGGGGGCGGAGCCAGCTTTGTGGTGGCAGAGCACAGGTCTATTCAAGAGTCAAGGTGTACTCCTCCCACCCATCCTGGTGTAATCTCTCTACCCACCACCTGGCAGTCAGCCTGTCTCCTGGAATTCCCCAGCCCTGCTCCTACTGTTGGTAGGCAGAACACACACACAGCACAGAGGCGGACTGAAATGGCCAGGTCAGTAAATACTAACTTTCTAAAAGTAGTATTTACAAACACAGGATATTAAAATAAACTTTACTAAAAGAAGTATTTTATTATTCTGAGTTCAGGCATACTAAACATGACTTTCTACCATGCTCTATGAGTCCACTGGGATCACAGCGTGTAGCAATCCCAGCAGCCCATTCTGGCCTATGGAGAGCAGGTAGCCTTCAATAGTAAAAAACGAAAATGGCTGTAATTCACTATTAAGACATGCCACACACATCAGGGCATGTCCTACCCTATGCCTACAATGCACCCTGCCCTTGGGCCTCCCAGAGGGGTGACTAACATGTAGTTAAGGGAAGGTTTAGGGACTGGCAAGTGGGTGCACTTGCGCAGTCAGCGCGACAGTACCAGACTGCGCGCAGGTTCTGCAGTGGCAGATCCCAGACACATTTTACTAGGCCGCTCCTGTGGGTGGCACAACCATTGCTGCAAGCCCACTAGCGGCATTTGTATTTACAAGCCCTGGCACTCCTGGTGCACTTTACTAGGGGCTGACATTAAACCAAATAAACCAATCATGGAAGTCAATTCACATAATACATTTTACCATAGGGAGAGCATATGCACCTTAGCACTGATTTATTTATTTATTTATTTTATGGAATTTGTAGAGCGCGCAGCTACCCCCGAAGGGGTGTCCCGGCGCTAAAATCCAGGGGTTACTGAGTGGAAAAGGGGAGAGAAGAAAATGTGATGCAAGGGAATCTAAAGTCCGGAGAAGAGCCAGGTTTTGAGTTTGGCTCGGAAGATGGTTTCAGAGGGGCAGAACCTCAGCTCAAGTGGAAGGGAGTTCCAAAGTCTGGCAGCAATGACACCGAAACCTCTGCCTCCGGTTCTGGACAGTCTAAAACGGGGCGAGATCAGGAGGCGGAGGTCATTGGACCTCAAGGATCTGGTGGAGCAGGATATCGAAGCCCGATTTTTCAGGTAAGTAGGGCCGAAGTTGTTGACGGCTCGATATGTAAGGGTGAGAACCTTAAACTGGATGCGGCTAGCCACAGGGAGCCAGTGGAGTTGCCTTCGATATGCAGAGACAGATTGACGGTAAGGGATGTTACCGATCAGTCTGGCTGCAGCATTCTGGACAATCTGCAGTCGACCAATCAGGTACTGCGGAGCCCCTGCATAGAGGCTATTAGCATAGTCCAGGTGGGACGTAATGAGGGCCTGGGTGACTGTACGGCGGGAATCCGTGGGAAGGTACGGGAGGATCTTTTTTATCATCCGTAGTTTCATGAAGCAGGCGGAGGTAACCTTATTGATCTGGGTTTTACATGACAAGGAGTCATCGAATTGGAAGCCCAGATTCCGCGCCGAGCGAACCGGGGTAGGGGCAGGATCGAGAGCTGTCGGCCACCACCAAGAAGAGGGAATAGAGGTGTTCTGATTGAAAAACAGGACCTCCGTTTTATCTGCATTTAATCTCAAGTGGTTCGTAGTCATCCAGCCGCTGATGTTATTCAGGCATTGGCGAAAGTTGAGGAATGCGGAGTCCGAGTGGTCCCGGAAAGAAAACACCAACTGTGTGTCGTCGGCGTAGGATACCACCCTGACTCCGTAGGACTCAACGACGTCAGCCAGGGGGGCCAGATAGACGTTGAAGAATAGGGGGCTAAGGGCGGAGCCCTGTGGCACCCCACATGACAGAGGTTTTTCCTCTGACTTGAAGGGGCGTAGTAGTACTCTTTGGCTTCTGGCTGAGAGAAAGGACTTGATCCATCCGAGGGCAGAGCCACCGATGCCTATCTGCCTGAGGCGGTCCAGGAGGATGGGGTGAGAGACCGTATCGAAAGCTGCGGACAGGTCGAGGAGAACCAGCATGGCCTCCTCGCCCCTGTCCACACACTCCCGAATGGTCTCAGATACCTCCAGCAGGGCCGTTTCGGTACTGAATCCTGCTCTGAAACCGGATTGGGATCCATGAAGCAGAGAGTGGTTTTCCAGATAGTCCGTAAGTTGGAGCTGTACTGCTTTTTCCAGGACTTTGGCAGGTTTGGGAAGGAGGGAGATGGGACGGTAGTTAGAGAAGACAGTGGGGTCTGCGTCTGCCTTTTTCAAAATAGGGATCACCAGTGCCTCCTTCCAGGTGGTGGGGAAGAAGCCATGGTGAAGGGAGGCATTCCAGACGGTAAGGAAAGGGCAGGCCAGTGAAGGTGCCAGTTCTCCCATGATTTTGGCGGGAACAGGATCAGAGGGGGCGCCAGATTTGCAGGCGATGAGCAGTCTAATAGCCTCGTCCATGTTTAGTTTGTTGAATGCAGGGAAAGATGGAGACTCAGGGGGGCTAGAAGTAGGAGATGGAGTGACTGACTCAGTGGGGAAGGAGACACACAGTTTGTTTATTTTTTCTAGAAAAAAATCTGAGAGTCCCTCACAAAGGGCCTGACTGGCGGTGTTCTGGGGGGCTCTAGCCGGAGGGTTAATAAAGTCTTTGACGACGCTAAAGAGCGTTTTTGAAGAGTTTTTGGCTTTATTAATTTGAGCGGCAAAGTGGTCTTTCATCGCGCCTTTTTTAAGTTTGAGAAATTGTTTAAGTGCCGTTCTGTAAAGATGTTTGGCTTCAGAGTCGTAGTTGAGCCTCCACTTGCGCTCAAGGGCCTTACATTTGCTTTTCTCCTCCCGAAGGGAGGTGGAGAACCAGGGAGCAGAGGGCCGCGACCTGGTGGAGGAGATGGTTATCTGGGGGGAAATAGAATCAATAGCCTTAAGGAGAGTAGAATTTAACCTGGAGACATTTTCATCAATGTCCGGGGAGAGGTACTCCGAATGGTAGTGGAATATGGGATCCAGGGTAGCGCAGGTGACCTTATGCCACTTTCTTCCCAATTCCTTTCTATGGGCCAGTTGGGCAGGTTTGCGTCCTAAAGTAAGAAGAAAAGGGACGAGGAAGTGATCGGTCCAGGTTAGAGGGAGAGGCTGAAGGGCAGTGATGAGCGAGAAATTTGCAAAGATAAGGTCCAGGGTGTGGCCTGCCACATGGGTGGGACCTGCAACCAATTGTTTAAGATTGAGGCTTTCCATGGTGTCGACCAGGTTAGTAGCCTTAGCGCATAACGGGTTGTCGATGTGGAGGTTAAAATCGCCCAGGACAATGAAATTTTGATGTTTAATAGAAAGATCAGTCAATAAGTGGACAAGGGCATTGAGGGAGGGCGTGGAGACAGGAGGGGGACAGTAGACTAGTGTGCCAGCTAAGATTGCTGATGCATTGTTGGAGATGGAGAAGTACATAGCTTCGATTGTGCCTATTGCACTGAGTCTAGTGAAAGTCAACTGGAAAGAGGATTTAAGTATGACAGCAAGACCACCACCAGACTTACCTCCGGTCCGATTCAGGCATTTGATGTCATAACCTGGGGGGATGGCCAGATAGATATCTGGTGAGGAAGAGTCAGTGATCCAGGACTCGGTTAGGAAAAGAATATCCCATTCCTCAGACGAAATGGACATCCAGATGTCGTTGGCGTGACGGGGTAAAGATCGGCAATTAATCAGACCTGCACGTAAGGTGTACTGATTAGAGGAAGAGGGATGCGGTGGTGAGCAAGGGGAGAGACGGGGTTGACAGGGCGGGAGTGTAAAGCTGCATTGTGGGCAGAGATAATGAGCGGCTTCCAGATGACTCGGGATGCAGCGGGGGCAGGTCGGGCATAGATGTGAATTAAGTAGGTGTAGTTGGGCAGAAGTCCAGCAGATGCGGGTGGGGCTGGTTGAAGAGGCAGGGGGACTGGCCCTAGGCCCGATCCAGGCCCGGACGGGCCCAGACGGGCTTGCCTTTGGCGCGCCTTCGGCGCGCTGACGGCGCGCCCGCTGCGCCCGTCCGCTGCGCTTCCTGGCGAGGCACATCCTTTATGTCCGTGTGAGAGGGAACATGGGGGTGTGGCCAGCTGAGGTGGGCGTGTCCGCCGTGGCGCCTCGCCCTCAGTGATGGCGATAGATGGCGTTCGTTGCAGCGCTAGGAGCGCTGTTTAAAGTGCACAGGTGAGTGAAGTTAAGGCAAAGTATCACACAACAAAGATTTTAAAATGCTAAGATTCACTCCCGGCTTCCGCCTCAGGAGACTCCCGAATTAAAGTGACGCGCTTTCCAGCCGCGCGCACTTTATAGTGTGTCAGGGGAGGGGGCGTGGCCAGCTGAGGTGGGCGTGTCCGCCGTGGCGCCTCGCCCTCAGTGATGGCGATAGATGGCGTTCGTTGCAGCGCTAGGAGCGCTGTTTAAAGTGCACAGGTGAGTGAAGTTAAGGCAAAGTATCACACAACAAAGATTTTAAAATGCTAAGATTCACTCCCGGCTTCCGCCTCAGGAGACTCCCGAATTAAAGTGACGTGCTTTCCAGCCGCGCGCACTTTATAGTGTGTCAGGGGAGGGGGCGTGGCCAGCTGAGGTGGGCGTGTCCGCCGTGGCGCCTCGCCCTCAGTGATGGCGATAGATGGCGTTCGTTGCAGCGCTAGGAGCGCTGTTTAAAGTGCACAGGTGAGTGAAGTTAAGGCAAAGTATCACACAACAAAGATTTTAAAATGCTAAGATTCACTCCCGGCTTCCGCCTCAGGAGACTCCCGAATTAAAGTGATCAGCAGTGGTAAGGTGCCCAGAGTCATAAAACAGCCAACACCAGGTCAGGAAAACTACAGGAGGAAGGCAAAAAGTTTAGGGATGACCCTGCAAAAAGGGCTAAGTCCAACACAACCCCCTTCCAGCCAAAATGCAGGGTAGACCAATCACCACCGTGATGGTCTTCCCTGCTTGGGGCGATAGAACAAGGACCTGGCCCGCAACTGCAGGGGCAGACTCCAGTTCTATGCCAACCTGAACCTATTGGACTCCCTCTGTCCATACTCTCAGGGCCCACCAAGCCAATCCATGGGGAACCCTTCTCCTCACCTGTGGACACCACCTGTGCAACACTTAACCTTAACTGGACCACAGATGTGTCCCAACAGATAGACAGCAAAATGCTACAGTGGCCACTGACAGTAGTCAGGGATGAGACCCAGGCCGTATGCCTCTCAGGGCTCTCCAACCTCTGTGGCGCCAGGGAGCGGGGTGCAGTAGCCCCAGGTGCTTGGCACCCTTTGTCCATTCTCCCCCTTGTCAGGTCAGGTATGACATCCTGGCACTGACCCACCAGCCCCAGGACTGTACCCGGCGGCTGGACTACAGACTGGGGTGGCCTCTCCCACACCCGGTCCTCCCTCTTGGGGCTCTGTACCCTCCCACCTGGAGTGGTACCCCCTTCCAGAATGGCCAGGGCACCTGGGGCAGGTGTCCTGCGCAATTCGCCCACCAGTTCAGGGGTTCTATCCTGCAACTGTGCGTCCAGGTCAGGGGGGGACACCCTGAACCTGGCCCTCCAACCTAGGGTCTAAACCCTTCAGTTGAGCCGGGGTCAGAGGCGAGGACTCCCTCCCTCTGCACCCCCTTCCAGAGTACTGCCCACTCCCAACTGGCGTGGTACCCCTAGAAGCAACATGGGTCAGGACACTGGTTACAGTGGTCCCACCCTCCAGGTCAGATAACATCTGAACCTGGCTTCCCAACCCTGGGTCCAACCCATGCGGTTGAACGCTCGCCTGGCGCACCAGGACTTCCCGGGGAGCACGCATGCCCCCCCTGGGGGTGACACATAACTCATGTGTCGTGTGACAGTCTGCCTGGCGCTGATCTCCCGACCCCTGTCCATCTGACAGTGCCTGAAGATCCCCCAGGACAGAAGTGGTGTCACCATGGTCCTTCACTGGTGACGCAGCCCTTCTGGCTGGCCCCTGACCCACTGGTTCTTCCACTGGGGACTCTTTCCCCCTCTCACCCCTCACTCTGGACTTCTGCACCCTCCCAACTGGAGCGGTACTGTCAGACACCAGAACCGAGGGAGACCTGCTTACAGACCCTCCCCGTCCACTAGACACTAGGGGATCCCCCTCAACGGGTGGACCATCAGGACAGCCTAGGCTCCCCGCCTGGTGTTCCCTTAAAGAACCATCCAGGCTCTGAGACTGGGTTTCGGGCACCTGGGGGCACGCAGCCCCACACTCACTCCTTCTCCACTGAGACATGACGTGAGCCCCTACACCCCTCCCACTACCATGGGACCTAGCTGGGCTACTCTGAGCCACTTCCACCACACTGGGTTTGAAAATTCCTGACCCACTCCTCTCGGGATCACTCCCCAATGCCTTTCCAGACCCTCTGGACTCCACCCAAAGGTCTGCCTCCAATGTGAGCCCTCTGCGGTCAGAGAACTCACCCTCACACAGGTGTTGGCATAGCTCTGGAAAACAGGGACTTACAATATGCTCTTCCACAATTGGATCACACAGCCCCCTAGCAGGGTTAACCAAACTATCCTTCACCTTACCATCCAGTGCCTCACACACGTACTCCACACCACTCTCCTGAGACTGGCAAGACAGTATCTGACTGTCTCTGTCACACAACCCACACTCTTCTGGGCGGTCTTCACACTCACCCACCAGGACTTCAATTTTGGGGGAACCCCTCTCCCTGCACCTCTCAGCTAGAGTCAGTAGAGTGTCCCTCCCTCCACTAGGACTATGAACCCCTGCGCCAGTTACCCTATTCCCTTCAGGGATACTGCGCACTACTGGAGCTACCTCATGCCCTTGAACCTCCTGGTGTATGTTAACCCCCTCCTTCAAGTCAGGCGCCACATCTCTGGGTGTGCGTACTACTCTCTCAGCACTATAAAATTCAATATTGCTGCCACCAGAGGGAGAGCGGTCTAAACTCTGGACCTTGAGATCCAACTCCCTCATTTTTACCTCATGTTCCATGGCCAGCCTTTGTCTTTCCATTTCCATTCGCAGTTTTGCCATCTCCACTTCATGTGCTCTTGCAGCCCTCCTGTCGGCCATCTCCTCTGGCGACAGGCCTCTGCCAGGCTTAGAAGCACCTTCTGGGGGTGTCACCTCCCGTGCATTCTCTGGGAACTTTGATTCGTACCAGGCCCTCAGCGCCTTTGTGTACTGTTCCTTGTTTTTCAATCCAGTTTGGTTGATTCTGTACTTGGAGAGGTATCCTTTCAAGACTTCATTTGTGCACTTCCTCAGTGCCTCCTCCTCCCAATCTATGTCATCAACCCCAGAGAATATAGAGGACGCTCCGCCTCCATTGACTGAGCTAGGCATGGTTTCTTTAAAGTGGAGATTCTTCAGCAAAACAAAAATCAATACTGTGTGGCTGCGTTATAGGTCTGCTCTCCCTACGTGGTGATCAATAATTCACTGTATGTAAATCATAAATGCAAATTCGAAATCCTCACCGCTGCCACCAATGTTAGAATTGGGAACCTCTGGTTGGCACAGGTGGTTACTTGTGACAAGCAGTGGTCCCTTCTTCTATTCAGGGCAAGAGAATTACCCCTTCAGAACAACCCCTGCTCACCCTATAGGTAGTGTGGCGCGAGCAGTCAGGGCTAAACTTCAGGGTGCTGAGTCAGTTAAGCATTTATGATGACACACAGTAAATCACAAAGATCCCCCACAAATGGACACCAGGCGTAGGTTGTATCAAAAATACGTATACTTGATATAAAAGCTTCTTTGTTATGCAGGCTTAGTACAAGACCATAAATAACGGTTGCGGAATGGGAGCCACAAGATGATAATTAGGCACTGTTCTCTTCTTTGGTAGGTTCTTCTGTTACTGGCGCTTCGTAGCGCTCCTTCGAGTTTGTCCAGTCACAGTGACGCGCAGCGCACCCGAGGTACAGTGATGCGGGGAAATCAGAGAGTTGCGGACCCCGAGTCCGAGAGAGAGTTCACTGTACCTGGGAGCGTGCGGTGTGTTGGACGAGTCTTCGGTGGGGGGTGCGGGTTCTGCACCTCGAGGGACTCCGGATCTAGAACCAGCGGGCGGCTTTCGGTAGACAGGCGCGGCCCAGGGCCTCCGACACGGACTGTGCGGGAGGTCACTTCAGGGGGGCGGCGCGGTCTGAATCTTTCTTGGAGGCGAAGCGGGGCAGCCGGATACGTTGCGACGTACGGGCGGCCGTCCGGGGCTTGAACTCGCGTTCCGAGTAGAAATCCGGCGGGAGGGCGAGGGGGCACCAAGCACGCTCCAGTAGCAGGCAGGTGACAGGGAAGCGGGGCGGCCAGACCCGATGGAACAAGAGCGACTCAGGTAGAGCGGGGCTCTCGGCGAGTGGAGGCGGCCAGGCTTCTGGGTGTCACGGCCCTTGGAGGGGGGTGAAGGTGCGCAGAGCACTCTGGCGGGAGAAAGCACACAGCTCGATTCTCAGACGAGCGGAGACACGGTGAACCCATTGGTCCTGGGGTTCAGTTCAGGGGGCAAGCTCAATCAAGCCCTTGGAGATTGCTCTGAGCACAAGTCTTCGAGTAGATAAATAAAGCAAGTCTTTGTAAGTTTCTTCTCTCCCTTGGCAGCAAGGCAACCACTGCAGGCAAGTCCTCCAGACTTAGGGACAGCTTCCCTCCTTCAGCTTCAGGTTCCTCCTCCTCAGGCAGAGCGTTCTTCTTGGTCACAAGCAGGATCTGATTTCTTAGGAGCAGGGCTCCTTCTTTTAAAGCGCAAATCTTTTGTTCTTTGTCGCCAGGGGGCCTGGGCCTGGCTCAGTCCAGTTTTGGAGCACTTTGTTGTGGTGACTTTCAGCAGCAGGGCAGAGACATCAGCCGCTCCACAGGGGGCGGAGCCGGCTTTGTGGTGGCAGAGCACAGGTCTATTCAAGAGTCAAGGTGTACTCCTCCCACCCATCCTGGTGTAATCTCTCTACCCACCACCTGGCAGCCAGCCTGTCTCCTGGAATTCCCCAGCCCTGCTCCTACTGTTGCTAGGCAGAACACACACACAGCGCAGAGGCGGACTGAAATAGCCAGGTCAGTAAATACTAACTTTCTAAAAGTAGTATTTACAAACACAGGATATTAAAATAAACTTTACTAAAAGAAGTATTTTATTATTCTGAGTTCAGGCATACTAAACATGACTTTCTACCATGCTCTATGAGTCCACTGGGATCACAGCGTGTAGCAATCCCAGCAGCCCATTCTGGCCTATGGAGAGCAGGTAGCCTTCAATAGTGAAAAACGAAAATGGCTGTAATTCACTATTAAGACATGCCACACACATCAGGGCATGTCCTACCTTATGCCTACAATGCACCCTGCCCTTGGGCCTCCCAGAGGGGTGACTAACATGTAGTTAAGGGAAGGTTTAGGGACTGGCAAGTGGGTGCACTTGCGCAGTCAGGGCGACAGTACCAGACTGCGCGCAGGTTCTGCAGTGGCAGATCCCAGACACATTTTACTAGGCCGCTCCTGTGGGTGGCACAACCAGTGCTGCAAGCCCACTAGCGGCATTTGTATTTACAAGCCCTGGCACTCCTGGTGCACTTTACTAGGGACTGACAGTAAACCAAATAAACCAATCATGGAAGTCAATTCACATAATACATTTTACCATAGGGAGAGCATATGCACCTTAGCACTGATCAGCAGTGGTAAGGTGCCCAGAGTCATAAAACAGCCAACACCAGGTCAGGAAAACTACAGGAGGAAGGCAAAAAGTTTAGGGATGACCCTGCAAAAAGGGCCAAGTCCAACACCCTCCAACACGGACAGACCATGCCCGCAACCTCAGCATCATCCTGGACAGCAAGCTCACCATGATGTGACAGATCAACACAGTGTCCTCCGCCTGCTTGCATACTCTCTGCATGCTCTGAAAAATCTTCAAATGGCTCCACATTGGCACGAGAAAAAACATAACTCAAGCCCTAGTCACCAGCTGGACTAAAATAATGCACTGTACACAGGAACCACCACCAAAGTCCCGAGGAGACTTCAGATGATACAGAACTCAGCGTCCAGACTCATCCTGAACCTGCCCGAACAGACCCACATCACCCCACACCTTAGGAACCTCCACTGACTCCCCGTAAAGGAAAGATGCCAATACAAGATACTGACACATGCCTACAAAGCCCTCCACAACCTAGGCCCAGCATATATCAACCACCGCCTGACATTTCATCAACCATCCAAATACCTTCTCTCTGCCACCCTCGCACAGACATTGAGTATCGCTGAAGCCACAGTGGAAGCCGTGCCTTCTCTTACGTAACCGCCAAGTCTACGAATGGCCTTCCCCTCCACCTCCGGACATCACACTCGCTGGCGGAATTCAGGAAGAGACCTGGCTTTCTGACTGAGCCCTGCAACCTAACGCCTGGATAATCTCACAGGTGATTAGTAGTGCTATATAAATACCGTTTGTTTGATTGAATGATTAAACAGGGGAGTAGGGCATTCATTTCTCTCTCTAAGCCTTAATAGGTGCTAAGGTCCACATCTCCTATGGCCAAATACAATAAAAAATGGGAGGGGGCCACGCTCCCTCCTCCTCAAGCCTACTTGGGCCCTGGGAACCCCATCCCCCAGGGCCAAACCAAAAAAAAGGGGAGGGGTCGTGTGGCCACTCTCCCGAGCATTAATAGGCCCTGGGGACCCCACCCCCGGGCCAATTTTCAGTTTAAAAGTGGAGGGAGCTGTACGGCCCCCTCCCTGAGCCTTATCAGGCCCCAGGGACCCCATCCACCCGGGGCCAAAGCCAATTGAAAAGTGGAGGGGAGCATATGGCCCCTCTCCCAGATCTTTTTTAGGCCAGTATTAATACATGTACTAAGCATTAAGGCATGTGTCAGTATTTTGTATTAGTATTTAACATTTCTCAGATATACAACTGGGGACTCGGATAATCTGCGAACCCTCCCAATCTCATTGAATCTGCCAACACTTTAAACTTGTTGGCAGCCATCTTGTGACTCGGTTGAACCCAGTCACAAGAAAAAAGGTAACAAAACGTGAAAAAACAAGAAGGGGTCAGGGTAGAAACACCCTAACCCTCAAGGCCTGCTCAGGGGGGTCCCACGGGGACCCCCAGGACCCAAAAATCTTTTTTTTTTAAATGTCGGTGGGATTCGCGGTTGATTCGCAAATCTGGCTGAAAACTAAAAAAAAAAAACAAAGCGAGGTCTCCCGCACTTTGTTTCCTTTAGTCCCCCGGATGGGCCAGGCACCTGTGGCAATTTTAAAAAGAGATGCAGGGCCAGCACAGGCCTCTACATGCCACCGGGGCTTATAGATTGAATGCAGGGGACTACGTGGCCCCCCGCAGCCCCGGGGCCTACCACCACCCCAGTGCTTTATTCTAAAACAAAAAGGCCCCCCTACCCATTTTTACATTAAAAAAAAAGAATAAGGCCTAGCCCCGAGGAATAGGGTCCCCGTGACCAAAATTGGCCTCAGAAGGGGGGCCGCGTGGCCCCCCTCCAAAAACGTACAAAACAAAAAATACAAGGCAGGCCCGGGGGATGGGGTCCCTGGGGTCAAAAATGGTCCAAGGAAGGGGAGCCACGCAGCTGCCCTTCATAAAAAATAATTCTTAAAAAATGGCTGGGCCCTGAGGAATGGGGTAACCAGGGCCTAAATTGGCCTGGGGAGGCGGGCTGCACGGCCCGCTCCCTTTTGAAAAGAAAAAAAACCGAAGACCCAGCCCCAGGGGATGGGGTCCGCCGGGGCAGAAAACGGCCTCAGGAGGGGGGTTGCGTGGTACCCTCCCATTTTATAACAATAAACAAATAAACAATGGGTCAGGCCCCGGGGAATGGGTTCCCCAGGACCCAAAAGCGTAAGGGGAAGGAGGGCCACACAGCCCCTCTTCCTAAATTGATAAAATAATATATTGGAGTCCGGCAACTCGCTGGAGGCCCGCCCCCATTCTCCCTCTCCTGGCGCTCTCTTGACCCTTAGGGGCCAACTAGCTCACCTGTTACCTCCAGTAAGTCCCACACAGTGGGATTGCTGAGAGGTGGTCGAGGCCATGCCCCTTTTTCCATCATTCTGCAAACGCTCCTGTCGGCGCACTGCTGGTGGGGTAATGAGGTCCCCTTGCCTCCTGAGGGTCTCAGGAATGAAGTAGACTTCATCCTCCAAGCAGTAGTGCGCCAGGAGGCGCGTTTGCAAACTGGTGGAGAAAGGGGGCGTGGCCTCTGACCACCTCTCAGCAATCCAGCTGTGTGGGGCTTACTAGAAGTAACAGTAGGGCTAGTTGCCCACCAGGGACCCTCAAAAGGCATGGGGACTTCATCACCCAACCAACAGTGTGCCAGGAGGCGCATTTGCACAGTGGTGGAGAAAGGGGGCATGGCCTGCGACCACCTCTCAGCAATCCCACTGTGTTGGGCTTACTGGAGGTAAGAGGAAGGCTAGTTGGTCCCCAAGGACCCCCAGCAGTGAAGGGGACTTCATCCCCCAACCAAGAGTGCACCAGGAGGCACGGGGTTGTGGCCTGCTATCAGACCTCTTAGCAATCCCACTATGTGGAACTTACTGGAGGTAACAGGAGGGGAAGTTGGCCCACAAGGATGTCCTTGGGGTCAACGCAGTGGCGTGAACAAAATGCTTCAACAAAAGTGCCCATCGACCTAGGACGCACTCTCTGCTTTAGGAACCATCCGGTTTATTTTCATGGCAAACCAGCAAAATATCCCAGGTACAATTGCAGCCTGACGCGTTTCGAGGTACAACATCTTAATCATAGGCATTGCGCTGCGCAGATGGCTCCAATCATTATCCTTAATTACATGCCTTGCCCCCAGTGGGCCACGCTGATGCGTCAAATTCTGAAATGCATGTCGGTCTTTGTAGTCCATGATGGGAGCATTAATGTTCCTTTGGTAAGTTCTGCGTTAGTCACAAGTAAATTATAATTACATTATTCACCCTCAGTGGGCCCCAGGATGTTGCCGGTTTCAAGTTACCTCTTCTGCAGCGCTTCGTGGTGGTAAGACATAGTTCAAAGCCACAGCCTCTCACTGAAGTAGGAGATGGTGCCGCCCTTCACGGCAGGGCAGCCGTGGAATATTTTTCAACAAAAATGCCCATCGAGCTAGGACGCACTCTCTGCTTTAGAAACCATCCGGTTTATTTTCATGGCAAACCATATATATGCAAAAAAGAAGAAGAGAACTCTGGGTAGTTCCCATGTTTAGGTGGAGGGGAGCTTCTGTATAGAGCATCCTCAACACCAGCGACACGAGATTTGCTCACCTCAAATGTCTGCTTTTCTATGAGAATTTTTAAGCATAGGATTAGCACAGTGCTATCCACTCCGAGATAGAAAGGGACAACGTCTTTTGCCATTTCTACAGCAAAGTCTTTAAGCGTAGGAATAGCACAGTGCTATCCATACCGAGCTGTCTAATGACAAAAGCAATTTACCACTCCAGGCACAGTATTACAGCTTTGAATTGGTAAAATACCATCTAAGTCAACCTGAAATGAATAAAAGCAACCCCTGACATGTGTTTCACTGTCATTACAGCTCTTCAGAGAGATTCTGCTTTGTCCAGACACAAGGGAGCACCCAGTATAAGTCAAAAGAATAGCCTAGCAGGCATAGAGTGATGCATAAATTATGCAAAAAAGAAGAAGAGAACTCTGGGTAGTTCCCAAGTTTAGGTGGAAGGCAGTTTCTGTATAGAGCACCCTCAACACCAGCGACACTAGATTTGCTCACCTCAAATGTCTGCTTTTCTATCAAAGTTTTTAAGCATAGGATTAGCACAGTGCTATCCATGCCGAGATAGAGAGAGACAACGTCTTTTGCCATTTCTACAGCAAAGTCTTTAAGCACAGGAATAGCACAGTGCTATTAATGCCGAGCTGTTAAATGACAAAAGCCATTTACCACTCCAGGCACAGTATTACAGCTTTGGATTGGTAAAATACCATCCAAGGCAACCTGAAATGAATAAAAGCAACCCCTGACACGTGTCTCGCTGTTATTACAGCTCTTCAGAGAGGTTTAGCTTTTTCCAGACACAAGGGAGCACCCAGTATAAGTCAAAAGAATACCCTTGCAGGCATAGAGTGACGCATAAATTATGCCAAAAAGGAGAGTACTCTGGGTAGTTCCCATATTAAGAGAAAATTAAAGAGCGATTTTCCCCAGCGGACTCCTGTGGGTTCGATTTTTTTCTCAGTGGGAAAGAGTGCGGACAGTGATATTAGTGTACGGCCACAAGCACATGAGAGCCCCCAAGTAGTTTGGGTGCAACAGTGGCAACTTTGGACATCTAAAATGGTTTTGGAAGACGCCGCACAACCGCACTCAGCTATTTACCCTGCCTAATTGTTGTTGTAGTGCGATTTCACGCAGATAGAGCTACTTACTGAAGTGGTGCTTCCAGGGGTGAAATGGGATTCCAGCGGTGGGGTGAGGGTCCTGGAAAAATCGTGATTTCCCCTATCAAGATCCAGGCAGGCGAGGGGAAGAATCAGACACCGCCCACTGGGGCGAATCATGACGATGAGTGACTTCTTCATGCGGACTCGGAGTGCCGAGCTCGTTTCAATCCACCCCTGCCTGTCAGCACGCCTCAACCAATCGTAATGAGGCATTCTGCATTTAAGGTGGGAACTTTGAAATATTCACTTAATGAGCAGCATTTGAAAGAGGTATTACGCCGAAACGCGTCATGCCGTGTTGAATTAAAGATCAATTTTCCCCAGCTGACTCCTGTGGGCTTGATTTCTTTCTCAGTGGAAGAGAGTGTGGACAGTGATATTAGTGTGCGGCCACAAGCACACGTGAGCCCCCACCCCCAAGTAGTTCAGCTGTAACAGTGGCAACTTTGGACATCTAAAAACGTTTTGGAAGACCCCGAACCGCCGCACTCAGCTATTTACCCTGCCAAATTGTTATTGGAGTGTGACTTCACACAGATAACGCTACTTACTGAAGTGGTGCTTCCAGGGTGAAATGGGATTCCAGCGGTGGGGTGAGGGTCCCGGAAAAATCGTGATTTCCCCTATCAAGATCAAGGTAGGTGGGGGAAAGAAGCAGACACCGCCCACTGGGGCGAGTACTGGCGTTGAGTGACTGCTCCATGTGGACTCGGAGTGCCGAGCTCTTTCCAATCCACCCCTGCCTGTCAGCACGCCTCAGCCAATCGTAATGAGGCATTCTGAATTTAAAGTGGGAACTTTGAAATATTCAGTTAATGAGCGGCATTTGAAGAAGGCATTACGCCGAAGCGCGTTGTGCCGTGTTGAATTAAAGATCGATTTTCCCCAGCTGACTCCTGTGGGCGCGAGTTCTTTCTCAGTGGGAAGGAGTGTGGACAGTAATATTAGTGTGCGGCCACAAGCACACAAGAGCCCCAACCCCCAAGTAGTTTGGTTGCAACAGTGACAACTCTGAACATCTAAAAACGTTTTGAAAGATGCTGAACCTCCGCACTCAGCTATTTACCCTGCCAAATTGTTGTTGGAGTGTGACTTCATGCAGATTAGCGCTACTTACTGAAGTGGTGTTTCCAGGGGGGAAATGGGATTCCAGCGGTGGGGTGAGGGTCTGGGAAAAAGTGTGATTTCCCCTATCAAGATCCAGGTAGGCGGGGTAAAAAGCAGACACCGCCCACTGGGATGAGTACTGACGTTGAGTGACTGCTTCATACGGACTTGGAGTGCAGAGCACGTTTCAATCCGCCTCTGCCTATCGGCATGCCTCAACCACTCGTAATGAGGCATTCTGCATTTAAAATGGGAACTTTGAAATATTCAGTTAATGAGCGGCATTTGAAGAAGGCATTACGCCGAAACGCGTCATGCCGTGTTGAATTGAAGAGCGATTTTCCCCAGTGGACTCCTGTGGGCTTGATCTCTTTCTCAGTGGGGAAGGAGTGTGGACAGTGATATATATGTGTATAACATATATATATATATATATATATATATATATATATATATATATATATATATATATATATATTCACTTAAAAAACCATAGGTTTCACACATGTTATAGTTAGCTGGACATTTCACTCGTGAAAAACCATTGAAATTCCCCCGTTATAGTTAGTGCAGGCAACTATAACTCACGCGACCGCAATCCTATGCTGATGACGTCAGATATTACATCACTGTATTTAGACACTTATTTACCCATGTCTTCTTCCATTAATTTTTAGCTATACATATATTACAAATATTTTTTTTTCAGAAAGACACATATGTCATCAGTGATGTAATATCTGACGTCATCAGCAGAGGATTGTGGTCGCGTGAGTTATAGTTGCCTGCACTAACTATAACGGGGGAATTTCAATGGTTTTTCACGAGTGAAATGTCCAGCTAACTATAACATGTGTGAAACCTATGGTTTTTTAAGTGAATTTGCAAGATTTTTTAAATGCTAATTCCTAACTATAACGTGTGTAAAACCTATGGTTTTTTCAGTGAATTTGTACGGTTTTTTAAATGCTAAGTTATGTATTTATTTATTTTTTTAAAGTTTTTTCAACGTGCGCGTACCGTACGCGCAGGGTGCGCTTCGCGCACCGTGCGCGCGCTGTGGGCGCTTGGTGCGCTTCGCGCTCCAAGCGCCCACGATGGGTTGTTCGTGCCGTGCGCGTACGATGCACTCACCCCGCAATTTTTCGCAAAAAAATATTTTTTTTTTTTACCCTTGGGGGTCCTTCAGTGACCCCCTGACAAAGGCTAGGGGATCAGGACCTGTCCATCCTGCCCCCTTCTCACGTTTTCCCCCTTTGTTTTTCATTGCCTCAGACTGCGAGAGACAAAATGGCGGCCGACACTTCCTGATTTCGACCGATTCGAATGTTTACTGACATCTAACAACCAATCAGAATTGCGCTCGCGCACGTCACCGTGCGCGTACGGTATGCTTACCGTACGCGCACGGTGCGCTCTTATAGATATATATATGCTTTTAACTGCAATTTTCTCAGGAACTAATGAACAGATTTACACCAGACCTGCAAAAGGCACATCCCTGAACTAAGGACTACCTCTCTGCCAAATTTCAAGTAATTCTGTTCAGCCGTTCGGGCTGTAGCTTGGACTAAAGGTCCTATGGAAAAATGCATGGGGAAAATGCGTTTTGGGACCCCCCCTTTTTCTCAGCCCCCACTTGACGAATCCCCCCGAGACTTTCAGGGAAGGAGCGGAGCGGAGCGCCCCACCTATTTTGAAAATTTCGCGAGGATTCGTCAATTGGCGCCAAAGTTATTCCAAATAGAATGTTGCGGATTTCCTATGGAAACACGGTCCTAACTTTAACTATCTACTGGCGACCGCCAGTAGATAATATATATATATATATATATATATATATATATATATATATAGATAGATATATATATATATTACCTACTGGCGGTCGCCAGTAGGTAGTTATAGTTAGGACCACGTTTCCATAGGAAATCCGCAACATTCTATTTTGAATAACTTTGGCGCCGGTCGACGAATCCTCGTGAATTTTTCAAAATAGGTGGGGCGCTACGCTCCGCTCCTACCCTGAAAGTCTCGGGGGGATTCGTCAAGCGGGGGCTGAGATAAAAGGGGGGTCCCAAAACGCGTTTTTCCCATGCATTTTTCCATAGGACCTTTAGACACAGCTACAGCCCGAACGGCTGAACAGAATTACTTGAAATTTGGCAGAGAGGTAGTCCTCAGGTCAAGGAAGTGCCTTTTGTAGGTTTGGTGTAAATCTGTTCAGTAGATTCTGAGAAAATAGCCTTTAAACCAATATATATATCTGAGCCAGCTTACGGTGCGCTTACGGTGCGCTTACCGTACGCGTACGGTGGCGTGCGCGAGCGCGATTCTGCTTGGCTGTTAGATCTTAGTAAACATTCGAATCGGTCGAAACCAGGAAGCGGCGGCCGCCATTTTCTCTCTCGCTCTCTGAGTTGGGCAGCAAAAACGAAGCCCAAAAATGTGTAAAGAGGCAGTTTCTTGAGATCCTAACCACCCAGGATTGATATAGGGGTCCCCAAACAACCCCCAAGCCCAAAAAAATAAAAAAATTTTTTTCGGAAATTCGCCGATTACGCTTACCGTACGCGTACGGTAAAAATTAAAAAAAAAAAAAATTATCCACATTCTCCCCACCCCGTGTGCAAATGGTGCCCGCAGGGCACCATTTGAGCATGGCCTATCACAACTATGAAATTAACAAAAAATACATTTCACAAAGATGCGCATAATATGTCCCCCATGTGCGCACGGTGCGCGAAGCGCATCGTGCGTACATGGCCCATCCCGCATAACGTGGGCACGCGGTGCGCACAGCGCACCGCGTGACCACCGTGCGTGCACGGCTCTAACTGCGTAAAGTGGGCGCGCGGTGCGCGAAGCGCACCGCGTGCTCACGGTGCGCGAAGCGCACCGTGCGCGCACGGAACGAACTGCGTTAACTGGGCGCGCACGCCACGAATGGCGTAAAGTAACTTAGCATTTAAAAAACCGTACAAATTCACTGAAAAAACCATAGGTTTCACACACGTTATAGTTAGGAATTAGCATTTAAAAAACCTTGCAAATTCACTGAAAAAACCATAGGTTTCATACATGTTATAGTTAGCTGTACATTTCACTCGTAAAAAACCAATGAAATTCCCCCGTTATAGTTAGTGCAGGCAAGTATAACTCACGCGACCGCAATCTTCTGCTGATGACATATGTGTCTTTATGAAAAAAAAATATTTGTAATATATGTATAGCTAAAATTTAATGGAAGAAGACAGGGGCAAATAAGTGTCTAAATACAGTATTAGCATCAGCAGAGGATTGCGGTCGCGTGAGTTATAGTTGCCTGCACTAACTATAACGGGGGAATTTCATTGGTTTTTTACGAGTGAAATGTACAGCTAACTATAACATGTATGAAACCTATGGTTTTTTCAGTATATATATATATATATATATATATATATAAATCCAAACCCCGGAAGCTCAGCGCTTTCTCCACAACGGGCTCCGGCTGCCCTATCTTATCACAACGCCAACTCTCCGTTTTTCAAGGAAAGCAGTCCAGGAGTGCTACTTCAAAGTTTATTACGGCAAAGTGACGCCTCACCAACGCGTTTCGCTTATATCTTGTTCACGGTATGGCGAAAACTCTATTGCGCCCTCTTTACATAGGATGTTAAACATAACACAAAGGTAGGACTATATTAGACTAATATATTCACAGTCTAACATGGGCGCCATTTTAGAGTGGCTTTCAAATATCATTTATCAGCACATTATTACCATGTGGATGAAGTACATAAATTGAATACATTTATCTAGAACTGCAATTCATGAATGATTTCTAACACTGATATAACATATACTGTGTTTCATTACCGGTTCAATTTAGCCCCAGTGGGCAAATCCATTGTATAATATCCGACACTTATATAGAGATGTCAACTAATCTTTGCCATTGATTTTGGCAAAAACATACCAATTCATATTGGATACATCATAGTTAAGCATTGTTTAAATCATTAAAACAATGAACAGTATATCTGACAGGAATTATGCCCAAGTGGGCTTTTGTTAAACCTGTTCTAAAAACCAATTGATAAACCTGCATCTAGAAACAAACGGATATAAATTTGCAGTTCCAAATCCACACATGAAACCACTGGACACCTTCTACTTGCAGTTCTGGCATTCACCTTTCCTAATTGTGTAAAGATTAAAAAGGGGGGACAAAAAGAGAAAAATAAACATCGTACTTACTTTGTGCTTCTCATATCAGTATTCAAATTACCATCATATACACAATGATCCTGAAGCTTATGAAAAGTTTTATTTTTATTTTATTTTATTTTTGGAAGTTTCTCATACATGATTATTGGATTTTAGTGAAGAGCTTTGTGTATATGACGGTAATTTGAATATTGATATGAGAAGCACAAAGTAAATAAGATGTTTCTTTTTCTCTTTTTGTCCCCCCTTGCTGTAGTCTCTCTGGCTACCCACCACTTGCTTCTCTTTCAAATGTTCCCAGGACGATTCATCAAGCCAAAATTTGAAATAATATTTTGCTTCAACATCAGATTCTTTCTTCAGATTTTGCACTTGACAAAGTAAACATTGGCTTAGTAGTCTGCCTGGCTATTTCAGAAGGATATGTCTGAATTCAGACAAAGAAGCCCAAGGAGTTCAAGCCTAATGGATGGTATCTTAAAAAGATCCCCCCAAAAGTAATAGTTTTCCTTCATGACTTCTACCACTCCTTCATAGTCACTCTCCAAGACGAAGTGCCTGAAACACACCGCAGGGGTGTGCCTGTAGTCTGCGGTGCAGAAATGTAACCCAAATGCACATGCTGTGGTTGACTGTTCTCTGGGTAACTTCACGTTGGTCCTTAGCACTACTCACTAGAACTTAATGTACAGATATAGGCTTCAGCGCGAAATTATTCATGTTCTTCTGGGGCATGTCTATATTTTTCAGATCTTTTCCTTTTAGTTTTCACATGAGTCTGAATTTAATGCTGGGTTCCAACTAGCATCTTTGGATACAACAGCAGGTCACCTCTCCGGCGTTATACTGAACTGCCTGAGGAGTAGATATGTGCCTTTAACTAACAACAAAGAATCACAGGATGCTTATTGTAATTTCTTAGAAGCATGCTTTTTAAAAATAAAAATCAGTGTGATCTATAAGAATACATTCATTAAATTTCCTTTACGTTATTTTATTAATAGATCTACACAGCTAAGCAGAAAACATCACATTCTTCTTCAGCAAAATATTTAAAGAGCACTGCAAAATATTGCAGTCCAGGAGAGGAATATTCTATTGAATTCTAGCTGAAACATATCAACATTTTATGAGCCCTACATTTGTTAGGATGTGTTCCATAAATCCAAGCTTTCTGTGCATATCCATTGCACTTTTATTGTTTTCTCTTTCGGGGCTAATATAATATTAAAAGTATTGACTTTTTATATAGTGTGCATTGTCCACTTGATAGTGTCTTGGAGCTTACTAATATTATATTTACTATTTTTATTGGTGCGTTGTGTAGTATAGATACAATGATTAACAGGTGGATTGGGTTGGACCTGTATTGACTGGAACCTGTGACCTGCAGGTTGCAAAAATATCTCCTCAGAAGGCCGTCGAATATCAAAACCATCCTACTGAGGTTGCAATCTGCAAACTGTAGTTCACACAAACGCCCATGTCACAGGCTGAGCCATGAGCTGAGCCACAGAGGTATCTTATCTATAGTATAGGAACATCATTTAGATTCCTTTGTTAAAAATAAATCACGTGTTGGGAAGTCTACAATCCAACTAGAGTTTATTGGAAAACAGCAATCACCAAGGCAAAAATGGCAAAAGGCAATTATTGTTTCAACTGATGTATATTATACCTTTTTTCTCAAATCCAGTCAGTGCTGTATCATCAGGCAATAAAAATGTTGTTTATTCTCGCTGAAAACGTTTCACCTATCTAATGTGCAGTTGTCAGAATCTTAACCTCAAGGAAACGCAAAATGTTCCTGAGGAATGATATCATTCATGCACATAAAATTGACCCCATTATTCTCACAAAATCTTGCTTCCCTTGCCAGGTTTGAAAACGAGGTTAAGCTATATGGAAAATGTGCAAGCTGCAAAACTGAGCTTTATGGCTTCCAGGCCTACTGGAGCCATGGAAGTTTACAAGCATATTCAATGTCACATGACGCTTCAAGCTAATACAGCACAACCTGCATAAATAGATGATGAAAAATGTGATTTCTAACACAACACTTAGGAAGGAATACATAAATGTGATTATGAGAAATCCTATGCTTGTTTTCACACCTTTAGATTTGGTTTCTCGAAATTAAAAATCAGGTCATTCTACTTGGATTATTTCTGGCCTTGGATATTTGTCTTTGTTAGGGATGAAGTTCTGGACATCTGTTGTTGATTAAATAATTAATCAAAATAACTGCAGGTAATCTCCAATTTTAAGATCTGGCTTAGAGACCACTTTAGCTGTTTAGCTATCCTCATGTAATACTTTTTTTTTATAAAGATTACATCATAAAACACATACTTGAAGAGGTTTGAGTTATCCCTCTACATCCATTGGTTTATTCAACTGTCATTCATATTTTGCTTCCACCCACCACAGAACAAAGCAGTGAGTCAGGCCACTGTAGTCAATGTCTCACTTGCAATGTCAATGTTGTCATTTTCATTGATAACATCTGAACATGATCAAACGCACAAAAGTTGGGCTTCTGTCTAGAGAGTCTCAGCGGGTGACAAGCATTGGATTGCAAATGCTAGTGATTTAGACTAAGCACAAGGATTCTTGACATCACCTTTGGTGTAAAAGTCTAAGTGGGCAAGGATATACCAAGATGTGAGACTCATGTTACACCTCACCCACGAGGACTAACAATCATTGTTAGGCCTCATCAGAAAGGTAACACCCTAAGTAGGCAAGGATAGGCTCAAACATGGGTCCCTTGCTCGCTATGCCACAGGATCCAAGCTACACCTCACAGATGAGGCATAGCCAGGCCAGAACCAGTATGGAGGGGGCTTATCATCCCTTCGAAAGGAGGGCTTGCATGGGAATTTGAGATGGGCTGTTCCCATGAGGAGCAGGGTCAGTACTGATTTGCATAAGGCAGCTTTCTGACTAGAATGGCACAGTGGGTGACAAACGATGCGTTAGATTTCTACCTAGTGTGATTGCCAGGGGCTGAGGCTGTTTGTAAGCATTCTTCCCATCACCTTTTGTGTTTCTGATGTAACAACCTAAGTGGTCAGCGGTATGCCAGATGTGGGTCTCTTGTTCATTGTGCACAGGATCCAAGCTGACAAATTCTAACAAGATTGAAACTGGTTTGGGGTTGCTTGTGTTCCCTTCTGGAGGGGGCCTCGTCTGACAGTTTGGGATGGCCTTTCCCCTGAGGAGAATGGTCAGTACAGATGTGCATAAGGTGGGCTTCTGTCTAGCATAGTACAGTTGACGAAAAATGATGGGTTGAAATGCTACACAGCCTGACCACCACTGATTTCGCCTACCTGCATGCATTCTTTCCATCGCTTTTGTGTGGTTCACACCACCTGAAAAGGGGTGCACTTCATTGCCAGGGCTGGTGTGCCTTAGCTACTGAGGCAGTCATTTATTTGTATATTTTTGCCAACATCTTTTTCCTAAAATACAAAAATCGCAAAGGTCAAACTTGTTCACTTTGTCAATGCTTGCTTTGTTTGGTGACTGCTCACCAGTCATTTATTTTTATGTCCCCAGGTTTAATACTTGTATAAATTTGGGGTTGGGGTTAAAGTTGAGTCTTTTTGATACACTAGGTGGCAGATGAACCAAGCCTGCAGGGCAAATCAGGGATCTCAACTAAACTTTCAGTAAAGCTAGGGGGGTCAGCAGAGGCGCAACTAGAGCCAAATTTCGGGGGGGGGGGGGGAGGGGGCTAAGAAACAATTTGGGGGGGGCTGAATCTTTAAGCAATAGGCAGAGTGGAGCTGATTTCAGGGGGGGGGCTGAATCTTTAAGCCATAGGCAGAGTGGAGCTGCAGGGGCTCTTAGAAGGGGTGAAACAACAGCAAGGCCTCATTAACATACAAATGGTCTTTTAAAGACCTGTCAAGTGCTCGGGTGCGGCTGTGTGTGTGCCCGGGAAGCTGTCTCATCCCAGGCGCCACACATGACGGGGGGACTGAAGCCCTTTGAGTCCAATGGGTGTTGCGCGCCTGGGGGTCAGTCTCATCTAAGCCTGTGTTGAGAGTGACAGTGCTACAGGCAGTAAGGGACTAGCTTGTGTTGTCATGAATAGAGATATGAACTGAGTTTAGAATGGGAGACCGCTTGCCTGTTGGGGGAGGATGTGCTTGCAAAGGATGAGGGTTCGGAGAATGGAGACAGCAGCGCCTTGTACCATGCACAAAACCGCACGGGCTTCGGGGTTTGCACTTATGAATATGTGGCCTCCAACTGGAGCGAAAGGTGTTTGAGCCGGTTCGTTGATTAGAGTCTAAGATCCAAGGCTGCCTGTTCTTTGGAAAATTAACCAGGTTTGCAACTAAAGTTCAGAACCCTGTTACCCGTTATTTGGATGTGGCTTTGAAGGCACTGGGTCCCAGTGAAAGCTTCAGAGAATTAGGTGATGTGTTTCTAGAGAGAGGCTTCTCTCAGATTTTCTTTGGGGCCCAGTGCACAGTGAGAGAGATGGGCAGGGGCATAGCTTTAGGGGAGTGTTTGGGGTGTTATTCCCCCCTAATAAATATATTTTTGGATAATAAGTTGGGTACAAGTGGTCTTAGTCGGGTATGGTGAGGTGCCTATCAGCTTTCCCCCGAGATTTTTACTTGTAAACAGATACTCACCGAGTAAGTTGAGGCCTCGGGTTTGCTCCACCCGGCTCAATCTGGCTTCCGGGCCTCGTATAGCACGGTGTCAGCATTACTGGAGGTGTTAGAAGCGATCCGTGAGTGTCTGGATGCCGGTGGGAGGGCAGCATTGGTTATGCTGGACCTCTCGGCGGCATTCGAGACAGTGCCCCATCCCTTGCTTCTTGATTGCCTCTCGGAGATTGGTGTATCTGGGTCCATCTGGGGTTGGATCAGGTCCTTCTTGGAGGGTCGTTCGCAGCAGGTCTGGCTTCCACCGTGTGCCTCTGCTCCCCAACCAGTGGCCACGGGTGTCCCACAGGGGTCATCCCTTAGTCCCCTTCTTTTTAACATCTATGTCACCCCGCTGGTTCATTTAGCGGAGACATTAGGGGCTAAGGTGATGGCCTATGCTGACGACAACCAGCTTCTGTTCTCTTGGGGACGAGACGATGATTCAGTCCTCTCCGCTCAACACTGTCTTCTGTCTTTCATTGGCTTGCTCAGGTACAGCTTGAATGCAATGAAGAGAAATCGGAGATCCTCTTGTACGGCATATTTCCTGACAACTTCAGAGAGAAGTTTGGCCCCCAGGTTTCCCCTTACCTAGTTCAAAGGGAGACTCTGTCAAGAATCTGGGGGTTTGGTTCAATGAGAACTTGACTTTCTCATCTCAGGTCAAGAAGCTGGCTGGTACCTGTTTTAGCATCCTGAAAACTCTGAGGAAGTTTCTTCCTCTCCTTCCAAAATCTGCAAAGGAAACTGTTGTCCGCGCTCTGATTCTTTCCCGTCTAGATTACGCCAACGCACTGTATGCTGGCATCATGGGTTACCTCTTGAACAAACTGCAGGTGATACAAAACTCGGCTGCCAGACTCCTGCTGGACCTTTCCAGCAGGTGCAGTGTGCGCTCTCATTTGCGATCTCTGCACTGGCTCCCGGCGGAGGCTCGAATAAAATTTAAAATGTTATCTATTGCCCACTAAACTCTCCCAGATCTGGGACCTATCTACTTGCAGAAGAGGTTCGCTTTTTACATACCGGTGAGACAGTTGCGTTCTTCCTCCCAACTTTTGGCGCAGACCCCTCGGTTTATCTGCCAAACGATTGGCGGGAGCTCTTTTGCCCGGATAGCTGCGCTGGCATGGAATGCATTGCCATTGGCTTTGCGCGATGTGAAAGATTCTGTGATTTGTAAGAAAAAGTTGAAAACCTTTCTCTTATAGCTCTGCCTTCTGACCCTGACCCCTTTTCAGGTTCGCGCCGGGACACTCCTTGGAGTATCTGTGCGCGTTACAGGTTCATATAACATAACATAAACACGCTCTCTCTGTTTTGAAAATCTTTAAAAATGTTGGTGATTTTTTTCAAATTTTCTCCAAATTAGTAATCCTACATATCTGCATTCCTCTCACTTTCCATGCACCCTCCTTGTTCTATAATGTATTTTAAGATTAAATGCCAGCGTGATTGTTGGGAAATCCGTAGCTCACACTCCCCCTCCCCAATCTCACGGACCCAGCTCCGCCCCTGGAGATGGGGCAAATGTCCTTTGCAGGAAGTGACTTTGGGAGAGTTGACTAGGACGTGTGAGGTGCCTGGGTTCTCAAGCATAGTGACTTCTGAGCTGCGTGACTTAGGGAAAGTGGTGAGGCTTGTTGGGGAAATGAGTCTGGCTGGAAAGTTGTTGATAATGTTTCTGTCACCGACACCCAGACATCTGAAGAAGTCCCAATAGCGTTCCTTCTACTGAGTCCTTGTGTTTTCCCTCCATGTGCCCAACAGATGAGGCCTACAGCCCGGAGCTTCTGAAGTGCGTCCAAAACCTGGAGCTGGCAGGGGTGTTGGCCGCAGAGTCAGGGCACCTTGGAGAAGCCATTGATAAGTTCGATGAGGCTATCCGCCTCCTACCCGACAGACCATCGGCGCACAATAACCGTGCCCAGGCGCTGCGACTGCAGGGGGACGTGGCTGGTGAGTTTGGCTGGAGCAGTGGGAAGTGCACTTCTGGGGTCACAGTAGAGTTAGCGCTACATCACTGGAGCTAGAGAGTCAATGTGTGTCTCTTGTAGGGGAGCAGAGAGGCGAGACCAGGTGTGCCCGTAGTAGTTGGTGTAATCAATTAAAAAAATATATATATTTTAGTGATTTAGAAAATTAATCATTTGACACCCAGGTGGGGAGGTTTTTTTTTTTTTTTAAACATGGGAAGTGTCTTACCCAGCAATCAAAAACAGAAATTTGACTAATTTTCAAATGTTCTGCACTCCCTTGAAATGAAGGCTTCTTCTTGGTCGATGGTTGAAGATGCAGGTGTAATGATGTGCGTAAATGGTGTGAGTGTTAACCCTGGCACAAACCGTTCATCATTCTCTTAGTGTGCAGAGACTGTCCTGACACTGGTGAAAATGTGTGCAGGATATCCACCCTGTCCAAACCCGAAGCCACAGAAACATTTCAAAAGCAAACTGGTACCCCTATACTGCAGACATGATCTCCATTGCCATAAACCAACCTTCTGGCTCGTGACATGCTCTGTTCCAGCTTAATATGTCTTCCTGAGGCAATGACATACCAGGACCTATTTCAACCTCCATGACTTCACCAACCATTATTTTGACCCTTATCCCTACTATAGAAATAAATATTAATAATACCCATCTCTTAGAGATACAATCTCTGCAACCACTAAACTTGATCTTTATCATAAAGCTACACGTTACCCAAACCTAAATAAAATAAAATTAATTTTTTTATAATTAAATGTAAAAGCTGATATCCAGATTGTCTGGTCAAAAGGATGGCGTGTCTCAGTAACGGAAACGGAGTCGAAACAATGGTGTAGTCAAACTGATAGCAGTGAAGTAATGGGCTGAAAGCAGGGGTAGGCTACTGACACAAATGATCCCACTTTTACAGTAAACCAGACCACCACAGCCTGCCCCACAGCCATCTCTCTATCTTGCAACAGACTTGGGGCATTATTTGTAATGAAAAATATAATCTCCATGCATAAAATAGTGGTTTGGACGTTGCTCAGGGTTGGAATTGTGATGGTTGCTGGACTTGCTCCCTTTTATAGTATCAACTCTTTTGTCTCCGTCTAACTCCTCCCTGTTGTCGTTTCCCGCAGGAGCGCTGGAGGAGTTAGAAAAAGCAGTAGCCCTGAGCTGTGGGAAAGGACGCTCAGCGTGCCAGGCTCTGGTCCAGCGAGGCCTGGTCTACCGCCTGCAAGGCTGCGATGAATCTGCTCGTGAAGACTTTCAGCGTGCTGCAGGCCTGGGCAGCCAGTTTGCCCGCCATCAGTTGGCCCTCATGAACCCCTACGCTGCCCTCTGCAACCGAATGCTGACCCAAATGGTGGAGAAGCTGAGGAACCCCAACGTGCAGCAGAACTGAGGAATCCAAGTGGCAAAGGAGGAGGGGAGCAAAGTAGAAAACCCTAGTAAAAACCAAGGGCTTCTGTCAGAGAGGCACTTCCTATCCCCCCAGGCCATATGCAGCAGGAAATGGGTTCGGTGTTATGAAGCCACCATACATTGTTCACACCCTTACCTCAGACTGCACATAGCAAGGGGTAAATCTGTGGTATTAGGTAGCCAACATATAGTTTTCTACCTACCCAACACACTCATGTTAGTGAATGAACCTGGAGTGCTAGAGCGCCTACATACCGCCCTCCTCGACAAAACCTCATACTGGAAGACATAAGTGGACTCTGATCAAATAGTGTGGAAAGAGACAGTAGCTAAAACATAGTACTGAGTGTTTCCAAGACCTGAGGACCCCGTCCGTACCAGATTCAATTGGCTGGAGAGGGCACAGACACAGATAATTCAACCCAGCTTTGTTTCAGTGTAGTTGAGAGTGCTTGTGGGGCTCAGGGGCCTTCTCCATGCACCAGCAGAGGACAAAACCTGAAGAAGCATGTTGAAAAGATGGAGATGAGGCACCTTGCAAGTCATATACTATAATTTGGTATAAAGACGGGCGTGCTAATGATGCCGTCGTTGTGCTGGTTTCGTTGCAAAGGCTGGGCGCGCTAAAGCCTTCGTGATAAAGCATGTTTCCCCAACCCCCATATGGCGAAACAATGAGAGCGAACAGACCCCTCAATTTATTTCTTTTCCCCTCAGAAAATCTGACTTGCTGTCTACCAAGCCAAGTACTCTCAGAGATTAAAGAGAAGAAAAAAAAGTAATAACTGATCACTGATTGTAGGTGTTCTAGAGTACTTGAAGAAGATGCAGCTAAGGCACCCCCAGTCGTATGTGAGCCATAAAATGCAAACCGTTTTGCTACTAATCAAAGAGGCATGGATCTCTTAAAATGTGTAAAAGCGCAGGAAGGGGTAAGGAGAAACCAGCCTGTGTATATATGGTTGGGAAGAGTTGAGATAAAACTTCTTCCCTGACTAACCCTCTGTCCTGTGACCGAGAATAGCACATATCCAACAAGTTTAAAACAGTGTGGCCTCCAGACTCAGGGCAAGAGGTCTTGGAAGGGAAGAGAACCTACCAACAGGTCCAGAGACCAGCCCATTTAATAAACAAGACCCTCAAAGAAGATTCTGCGGCAACGGAGAGGGCGCCCCCAGACTCCAGCACTCTGAGACCAAGGGTGTGGGCGCCGGTACTTCCTAGGCTGGGATGTTGGAATACTTCCATTTACATTAATGACTTTCTTCAGTCTATTTTGTTATTTTTCATACAAATAAAGGCAAAGTGTACTGTGCTAATATGTTGTTGCTTATGCTCAAAAGTTTCATTTTAAATAGATTTGAAAAATGTTAAATGCTGCTTGTACAACAGACATGACTTCAGTGTGAGAGATGATGAGTGGTGAAGTGCCCTGTGGAAATTTAATGATACTTGTACTTCCATATTTGAATGCCAGTCTTCGAGGGGTATCTCACAACCCTGCTTGTTGTGACTGCTGCCTTCCTAATACAAAACAAGTAATGTGTGAGCGTTCTCTGCTTAGCTGCAAGGCACAGTGCCGCTCTTCATTTTGCAGTTGTAGGGCTGGAACACACAGGACCTATTTAATCAACAGTGGAGGGAATTAGGAGTCATTTTCCAGGAGCCTTATCATCACCCATACAGTAATTCATCTATCAACAAGATACGGTTCCCTTCTTTGTTCAGGACGGTCAGGAATTGTTCCCAACAGGCCCCCATACCCGGATTAGAGAACTCGGAAAACATTATCGAGTTTTTAAAGGATCCCTTACCCGTGGTTTTTTTGTGGTATGCTTCATTGTTGAGATCCTCACTCAGAGTGACGATACATCTAAGTGGGCTCAACCTATGTCAGGGAGCTCTTACATACTGTAGGGATCCAGTGAGTTAAAATGATCCCGCAAGAATACACCGCAATCCGCAAGATTTGATTTATTTGTGGGTTACCTTGATAAAGTTACAAACATATAGACCAGAGACACTAGGGTCATAAAAAACTCCAAGTGTCCATTTCAGTACAAAGGGGTACCTATGTTTTTAACCGTATCAGGATACCCCAATAATAAATCAAATCTAGCCGGTTGTACCCTTGATAATTTTAAGTCACTTTGAGCCCTACTTTGACCTCTGACATAGGTTGCGTCTTTCAGTTGTATAATCATGGATCCCAATGATGACGCATGCCATGAATAAACCACGTGTGAGGGATCCTTTAAAAACTCAATAGGTTTTCACAATTCTCTGAGCCGGGTATCGGAACCTGTTGGGAACAATTCCTGACAGTCCTAAACTAAGAGGTGAACTGTATCTTGTTGGTAGATGACAAACTGGCGCTGATGGGTAACATGACAGCGCCAGTTCAAGCTTCCTACTATAACTGTGTACTCGATGGGAAACCTTATCCTCTGTGGGAGCCAAAGTTCTCATAAAGGTACCCCCTTTAAACACATTTACAAACTGTAAGAAACTCAGAATCTCAATGTGCCTTTATAAAAAATACCCATTGTTTTTATTTTGGACTCCTTGATATTGGTCTCCGCTGTATTGCGAACTATGGCTTGTACTTAACCTGAGACTACCTATAAGTCCTTGTATCGGAAATCTGTGGTTGAGCCTGAGCGACTGCAAACTGTGTCCCATCCTTCAGAACCGAAACTGAGTTAGGGCCTTCTGGTTCGGCTTGGTCAGAGCATTTTTGACTGGAACTTTCTGGTTTGTGAGACCTCACATTGGGGCTGTTTTGCTTTGTGGATCCCAACTTGAATGCTCCAAGTTAGTCTCAGTTAAGATTTTTAGCATACATATTTATTTTTCTGCATTGAACATGCCCTACCATGTGTCTCACCAAAGCGGGAATGTAAGCTAAAGGGTACTCGGGTCACAGTTCTCTTTAAGAAATATTTCTGTTTTTTCCAGTTAAATTTTTAATGTAAAGTTTTTCCTAATATTTTTCATTGGCGACATCTTTCATCATTGTGTTCACCACTGCTTTCAAATGTAATATTCTAATCATTGATTTATTCATTGAGGTGAATATTTGCTCTCTTTCCAAATTTTGTTTGCAGTTATCTTTCAGGCAAACTTCTGATGGTAGGTTCTTTATTTACTAATTCTCTTGATTACAAGGGATTTTTTTATTATCACAATTTCTCCATAAATCTTTTGGTGCCTATTTTTGACTTTCCTTTTGATATTTTTTTTTACTCTACCATTTTTTATAATGATTTGTTTCTCATTAGTTTTGAATTTGGCATCCATCCTAGCATTGAATTTTGTTGGGGTTTTTTGCCTAGACCTTTTCAGTTCAGTTCAGTATACTTTATTCAGCACAGGAATGGCCACAAAAGACACGTTACATTAAAACATACTAGAGGTAAAAATGCATCCATCATAGCAGCAAGGTAAATAAGCAATCTTACAAAGTGCAATAAACCGTAAAGTGCAAACCGTAGGACAATCCTATCACAATCCAGTGATCGCTACATTCACTTAGGTACCTAATGCGTCCTTGACCGTTAGTCGTGTAATAACTTCTTTAAAAACATTTGACGAGGCAAGGTATACTCTAATATTCCATAATCCCATGTTCTAAAAACATAATTTTTGAGTAAAATACCTAGGAAAGTCTAACGGTCTTGCCATCTTAAAGTTTTGGTGAGTTCAGATTGATGTATGCTTGGGTTTGGGACATAACTTCATCCAAAAGCTTAGTCCTCTATCGATTTTTTGCTTCTCACTGCCACTTTAAGAAAGAAGCAGACTCTAAAGCAGACATAAGGACTGCCTAACAGCTGAAGATATAGTGCGACCCTGCACTTTCAGAGTCTTCGAGAAAGACAAAAGGCGCCACACTGTACCAGCCCTGAAGCGACAAAGAAGGGATCTCTCCCAGCGTGTAAGTTCTAAAGTTAAATACAAATCACCAGGAGCCAGGTACGTAAGTAGTCACTAATGGAGCTTTTGTTAAGTTCAATGCTCAGTCTTTGGGACTGACAAAACTCGAGGAAACTGGACTTGACTTTCAGCCTGTCATTCTTAATTATTATAGTGGTAGGTGCATTAAACATGTCAAGCAAGCTCTAATCGTTAAAAGGTTTTAAAACATAACCCAGCCAGGGGATAGCTGAGCCCTTCTCTAATTTGAGACAATCTGAAATAATGTCCCTGTTCGAGCTAGCCCCCAGGTTGACCCAAATGCTGGCCCAGGGCAAAAGCGGGACCAGCCTAGCTTTGTCCGATATATACTCAAGACTTCAATGATACTGGTGTGGGGGAGATGAAGAAAGCGCCGGCACATACGGTTTTTCTGTCGCTGCAGGGCGATAACGTGATGGTAATCCCATGCCCCAGCACCATACAAGGCTGTGGTGACACACTGTGACTTATATATACTCTGGTGGGAAGAAATAGTCCCCCTTCTTGCGGACTGAGGTAAGTGCGATAATGCTCCGCCCCCCCACTGAGCTTCAAGCGAGAGCTACTAATCTGCAGCTGCCATGAACCTGTGGAGTCAAAAATGATCCATAGGCGGCTAACGTTGGTCATGCTGCCAAGAGATTGATCACTAAATGATAGTTTGGAAAGTTTGGAAATGTTTGCGTTTCCTGGGCCGCACGGCATAGTATGTGACTTTTCAAAGTTGGTGTTCAAATCCAGGTTACTCGTAGAAGTCACGGAAGACTCCACTAACACTTGAAGCGCTATTGGGGTCTATACCATGAGTGCAACGTTGTCTGCATATATTAACACTGGTGCAGACAGGTTTGCTATTCTTCGTGTATCCCCTTCTGTGGTTTCTGCATGAGAGCGGGGGAGCATCGCCCCACCCATCCCCGCCAGCTGCAGTCGTGCTAAACGTGAAAGATAAAATGTAATGAAATTATTTTGTTGCCATTTTATTTTTCACATGGTGCACTGCAGCCATCAGCCTGCCTCCAGCAGGGGGAAATGGGGGCATCATCCTCTGCTGCCAATTGGCAAAATAGAGGACCAGAGGAGCTAGTTGGACACTCCAAAGTACGCATGTCAGTTAAGCCGGCTCTCTTGCACCAGCCAAAGTGACGTGCGCATTCTGCAGCTCTACACCCAGCTGTTTTAGACTGGAGGGTGGAGACCAAGCATAGGTCTCCACGGCTTTGAGGAGTATCCAGCCAGCCTGCTCCAGCCAATCCTGGCGCTTCTCTCATGCTGGTTACAAGCATGCGAGTAGCACCAGGATTGGTTAATGGAATTGGCTGGAACAGGAGCACTCGGAGCCAGGGGACCAGAGTGAGGAGGATGTTGGATTTTTTTCAAAGAGTTTTATATAGCGCGAACTAGACACGAAGATATCAGGTATCAGAGCGCCTTACATGAGCATCAGTTTAGTTACAGATGGACACATTCATTTTTGTTAGGCACGTGGAGATTAAGGTGCACATGCATCAAAAATCTGAAAAGCGAGTCCTTATTAGCGATAAATAAGGAATCGCCAATAAGGAATCATTTTTCGGGATGCATGTACAGATTCGGTAAAATCTAGCGATTCCTTAAAAATTGCTAAAACTAACGAAAAACACAATAGCGATTCCTTAAAATAAAGATTAGCAAATACCGAAATCGGTAATACCGAATTCGGTATTTGCGAATTCGGAGATAGCGAATTCGCAAAAAACGGGTCGCACCTGAAGCAGGCTGATGACATCACAACCAGGAAGTCATCCAGCCCATGCCTCATTCACTGCCCTGAGGAGCTCACAGGAGGAGGCAGAGCATACAAGCTGAGCCAAGAGACTTCACCCTCAGAACCCATCCAGACTACAGTTATCCAGGATGGACAAGAATGCATCTACTCTATCAGACACGCCCAGGAAGCGGAAGAGAAAGTTCTCTGGCAGGGAACTGGAGCATTTGATTGAGGGGGTGAGCAGCAAGCATGATAAGCTGTTTGGGAAGCTGTCACTCAAGGTGCCCGAAGCCGAGAAGCGGAAGATATGGCTTTGCATTAGGGAGAGGGTGAATGCTGTCGGAGTCACGCACCGCAGCATCGACGACCTTAAGAAGAGGTGGTATGACCTCAGGAAAAGGGCAAAGGAGCGCATTGCCGAAAGGGTCAAGGAAGCAGCTGGCTCAGGAGGGGGGCCATCCAGAGTACCTGCCAACACAGCCCTGGAGGAGCTCGTTGAGGGGACCATTGAGCCAGAGGCAGTCGTCGGAGTAACCCAGATGGACACCTCCGGCGCAGCAACCACAGAACAAGGTAAGATGCATGTCTGCGCTTATACGTTGTATATTGTTAACCCATGCCCATCCCCCCAGGTCAATCACAGTGTGCAGGGAGAAGTGCATAACACATATACCCTCACATTAGTATTGCATCATGGGAGTTGTAGTCATGTTAGCAAAGTGTTCATGTATGATCACCAATGCACAATAAATGAGACCAGCAGTACAGGCCCAACAGTGTGTCTAAATATGTCATTTATTGTAGTAAAAGTATGCGGAATGATAAACAGATATAGTCACAAAATACACTGTTTCACACACAGATGCATCTCCGGTGGACTCGGATGACAGCGAGCGCCTCATCATCTCCGAGACACTGGCAGAGACCGATGGAGAGACTCCGCAGGAACTTCAATCCACACCACCACCACCGACAACACCACCACCACCACCACCACTACCGACAACACCACCAAGACGCAGGGCACATGTCCCCTCCCTGCAGGTGATGGATACAGAGCTGAGACCAGCACCCACAAGTGTCCCCAGTCAGACACGTGTCACTCCGCCAGCTCCACCACCAGCACGTGGCCGAGTCACACAGCAGCGCAGGTCCATGCGCAGGTTTGCTGAGCTCCCAGGACAGCCAATAAACATCTATGGTGGTGTAGAGGCCCGGGTGCTGCGTGTTCAGCGCCTGCAGGGGAGACACATGGGAACAATGAACCTCAACATCTCCAAATTGGCAAAACACATGTGCACTCTGACAGACGCTGTGCGTCACATTACCACAGTTGTAGCTGACGGGAATCGGGACATCAACAAGAGCCTACAGGAGCTTACCCATGCCATCCTAGCAGGACAACACAGCAAGCGCAGGAGGCATCGGTAGAACTTGCTCCGTACTACTGCATCTACCAGGGGCATCACCAAGCTCTGCAACAGCACTGCAGTTTTGTCCCGTAGCTCCTTGTTACTGCAGGTGGACCTGGGACATTACTGTGGGGATGTAGCGAAGGCCTTAGGCCAGGTGACCACTGCAGTTGAACACTTACAGTCTGGCACATTTAGTGCCAGCAACATGGGAGAGAAGGAGGGCAGTGAGGCCGCATCAAGTGTGAGCAGCGTGTCCGTGCCGGAGACCTGTAACGGGAGGCGCAGTTCGCGCAGCTCTACAGACACACAGCATGGTGAGGTAGAGGAGACACGCGACAGGAGGCTGGGGGTACGTGGGAAGCGGCACTAGACATTCAGTCCCGCATCTTTGTCCATGGTGGTGTAACCAAGGGCCACTTGCATTTTGCGTTTGCACTCCCGTGATGCCAACGGATCAGTTTTTCTCCACAATGTGTAGAATCACTGTCATTTATTCTACTCATGTAAATTCACTTTGACAAGTGCTCATGTGAAGTAAACATTAGCACTCCACAATATATTGTCATGGCTCATTCTTACCTGGCTCTGAAAAGATGTTGTGTGATGTATGTCCGCCTCCTTTGACCTTCAGCTGTGTTTGGCACGTGTGACTGTCGGTGTTGTGCGGGTGGTTGGTTATCCCGATCGTTGTCGTTTCTGTCCATCTCTATGGGTATCCCCCTTCTGGTTGCAATGTTGTGCAGCATGGCACATACTGCTACAATCCTGCAGCAGGTCTCGGGGTTATATTGCAAAGCACCACCAGTCTTATGTAAGATCCTGAAGCGACTCTTCAGGATCCTGAATGTTCTCTCAACCACATTTCTGGTGCTAATATGTGCTGCGTTGTAGCGTTGCTCCTGTGGTGTTGCTGGGTTGAGGTAGGGGGTGAGGATATATTCCCGCAAGGCGTATGCGCTGGTACCTACAGGGGGGGAAGCAAAGGCTTAGCGGCAGTAATGCTAATACATATGTGATACTGATGTAATGAATAAGTATGAGTATGTACCAAGCAGGAGTCCCTCTCCGAATTCACCATTGAGCAGACGCCTGTGGATGCCACTGTGTCTGAATATATAGGAGTCGTGTGTGCTCCCTGGAAATTGTGCCACTATGTCCGTAATTATGTGCTTGGCATTGCACACGACCTGCACGTTGATTGAGTGATAGGACTTCCTGTTACGGAAGATGTACTCATTGGCTGAGGGGGGACAGATGGGGACATGCGTGCAGTCAATGCATCCTATGACATGGGGGAATTGGGCCACCTGGTAGAAGTCCTGTTTGGTCTGCTCCATCTCCTGTGGGGTTGTGGGGAAGGTGATGTTGGTATGTATCATTTTTTAAGCAACAAGAAAGAGGGTGAAGGCTAAAGATACCGCACTTGACAAATTAATAGTGTTTTCTATTCTTGAATTCTATAGTGAAATGAACCGAGGAGCACTTCCCTCTGAACTCCTCAATTGGAAAATCCTATCATAAACATAAACACAACAGGGTTCAGCACTTATCCATGAAGAGTCAACGAATATATAAAGGAATGTCCAAAGTGTAGATGTGTTTTTTCATACGAGATTCTTTTCTTTATTTCATATATTCACAAACATGGAGGATCAAAAACCTCATGGACGTGAAAAAGCCTTAGTGTTTCATCTCTTATAACGAGACTTCTTCAGGGCTTCGAAAAACAGTATAGCAAAATGTTTCAGGTTAATTATCAAAATCCAGAACTTCAATAGGCTTCTTATAGGAGCATGTCAAAGGGACGCGGTGACCTGTTTCTTCCAATGTCTGCAGTCAAAAATGAACCGAGCACCTAAGAGAGGATATATATAAGCCTCCACTCTTTAATATATACTGTCAAAGTAACGCGGTGACCTATGTTATCGATGTCTGCGGTCAAAGAATAAATCGAGCACCTTGAAGAGACCGAGAAACACGGGCAACTATGCCGTTTGGATAATGTATAATAAAGAGTGGAGGCTTATATATATCCTCGCTTAGGTGCTCGATTTATTCTTTGACCGCAGACAAGAAGCCTATTGGAGTTCTGGATTTTGATAATTAACCTGAAACATTTTGTTATACTGTTTTTCGAAGCCCTGAAGAAGTCTGGGTATGTATCATTGTCAGCATGGCATCAATGAATTTACGGAAGAAGCGTGAAAGTGCGCTTTGTGATACGCCTCCCGCTACCGTTATGACCCCCTGGAAACTTCCAGATGCCAGTAGGTGCAGGCTCTATAGGACCTGGACGTGCGCAGGAATGGCATTGGTCCTACGTGTCTGGTGCTGCAGTAGTGGTTACAGGTCAGCAATTAGGCGCATTATCATGGCACGATTAAGATGGTACTTGTCTTATACTTCATCCTCATTTTGGTCCAGCAATATAATGCGCACTCTGAATACCCTCTCCTGGATCCTCCTCCTGCGCTGTGCTGCTGCATTTATTCTCATCCTCCTTGCGAGCACGTAGAGGGTTGCCATTTTGTAAAAGAATACGGGGTCTCCAGGCCCATTTTTGAAGGCTTTCTGATTCATTACACCTGTGGTACACTTTAAAACTCTTTTTTTTTGGGGTGTGTCTGCAACTTTACCTCCTGGTTGAGATTCCCCTTATTCTGCTCATGCTAAATAGCGAATTTGAAGGTTTTCGGTATTAGCGATTTTTGATGCATTCTTTTGCGATTCTTTGTTGGCTAATCGCTATTGGCATGCGCTATTGGCGTTTTCGCTATTTCCGATTCTTTATTTTGTGATTCTTTAATGTACCAGGATTTATTTTAGCGATGCTATAGTTTTTTTGCTATTGGGGTTGATGCATTGGAATCTGTTGTTTGGCGCTCGCTAACGGCCGATTTTAGCGATTCGCTATTTTAGCGAGGACAATTTTGCTTGATGCATGTGCCAGTTAGCGATTTGCCCAGAATCCCAGGATGTTGAGCGTCGTTGCCAAGACTCGAACCCGGTTCCCTAGCTACAAGGCCGACCGCTCTAGCCCTAATACTACATCCTCTCCTCAAATTCGATGAAGTCCATGCGGACCCCAACAGGACCTGGGGCTTTATCACGCGGGCTTTGCCTAATGGCATTCTCTGCCTCGGATAGGGTAATGGACAATGTGGGCGAGTTAGCTAATTTGCCCCAAAGTAATTCTCCCAGACTCTCCTCTACTTCTATATGGTAAATACTACTAAGTGTGAAACCCATTTGGCGCCCATTAGGTTACAGATCAAGAGGGGGTGGGCCAGGGCTTTCCTTTGCCTAAATTGTTTGACCATGTCTAGACATTTTGAATCCCATATCCATTTCCTTGAATTTTGTCAAATTTTTATGATGCAATTAAAAATATTTTTGCTCAAACTGGTTGTGAGCAACACATTTCTTTATATAATCCTGCACTGCTGTGATTTTAGATTGCAAAGCATTTCACCTTCGTACGCTTTCTGTGAGGTTTTCCTTGTCACTCTGGTCAAGCTACAAATAGTGAGCTATGGTTCCCTTCTCTAAATCCTGCAAATCTGTTGACTGGCATGGTGGGCCACTGCCCAAAAGACAACAAAGCACAGCTTCAATAAAGTAGTGTGACTCCCATTTCAGAGATGATCTCAATCAGACAGTAGTGTTATCCCACAGTTTGTAGTTCTTAGCCAATCAAGATCTTCTAATTCTGAAAACAAATATATGCATTATTTACAAAATGTTTATGATAGTTTTCTTGTGCTTCAATAACGTTTCTTAGTGTAATTGCACTTTTTATACTCAATTTATCTTGGTAATTGGTTCCAATAGATCTTTAAACCATGTGGCCTTCCACCTATTACACAAAAATGGCTGAGCAATGATGCCTTTTGTGACGCCCTGCCAGATGCATACATTGCCTCCACAAAACAGACCAAAAGACGTATGGGGGGCCTTGAAGTCGTATCTTGCTAACGGCTCAACCACCTCTTCAGAGATTTCAAGCCCTGCTACTCTAGATAGCCAATGAAAATCATAATCATTACTCCTGAGGTTCAGTGGCTCCACCTATTGCAAGTACTGTACACGCCTGAATCATATTCATCTGTCTTGTGAATGTGAAGTGGTAATCAATGTTTTGTAGGATACTACTTGAATCATATGTGAACTCCTTGTCGAGTCACAATGCAGTTTCACTCTATTACTGTCCCACATGTATGTGCCATTCATCAACTCACGCAATTTGCCCAGAAATGTGGTAGTTTTAGTGTTATGCTTAAACTGACATAAATAAAGTTTTGAAATAAATCTTGATACCATTTTTCTCGGTACATTTCAGGGTGACCCATTTGTCTAGAGGCATTTTGATTGACAATATGGAAAATGGTATGCCTCTGTTAGGGTTGCCAGGCTGTACCTCCTCAATCTGCTGGATCCAAGAGCTAGTTCGCCAGCCTAGTATCCGCAGTGGCGGCCGCCACAAACTAAAAGTGGTAGGGCAGGGGCACGGGGATGGGAGCGCAGGAGCGCTGGGGGGGGGGGGTTAATAATAAAAGATAAAGGAAAACTTACCTCCAGCTGCCTGCCGCCTCCCGCGTCACTCCTTGGTCTTCCTTGTCCCAGCAGACACTTGGGATACATCCCTGGATCCCTGTGCAATCCCCGCGCTGCTCTCATTCTATGAGCGAAGCACAGGGATTGGCCTGAGCGGGCTGAAAAGCCACTCCGCTCTTGGCATTCGGGTTGGTTTCTCGCCCCAGAGACTGCAACAATACTGCGTTGACCCACTAGTAAATGGACTGACGAAATCAGTGACATTTTGGAACACACTGCCGCTGTCCATGGTAGGAAGAATATTTATTTTAATTTTATTTATTTATTTTTGGACTTTTATATAGCGCTAACTTCAGGGCCGGACTGGCCGTAGCGGGCACCGGGCAATCCCCCGGTGCGCCGCACGGGTGGGGGCCGGTTTTAAGCCCATGGGGGCCGTTTTTGTTACAGGGCCGTTTTTTCAGCTTAGCTGCAAAATCGTCCCTGTAACAAAATCGGCCGAAAACCGGCCCTCGCAAAGAGCTCGGCGGCACCCCCAAGCCCAGGGGGACGGCCGAGCAATTTGTCAGGGCCGGTTTTGGTTCCCAGTCCGGCCCTGGCTAACTTGACCCAGGGGTATCAGAGCGCTTTACATAGACTGGGAACGTAATAGTCGCACAAGTTACATATGTGTAGATACAAATAAGTAGGATAAGGGTGAATAAAAATCAGCAACGTACAGTTGACCAGTGAATAGATTATATCTAAAACTTTTGAAATGAAGCTGTTACCAAAGATAAACACAGATACACGTAACAAAAAGAGTAGAGAGGGATAGGGAATTGAGCATACGGTAGATGGATTAATTCAGGCCCTGCAGACCGGAACCAATTAGGGTAACACTGGGGTCAGTCCCTCCAACGGGGCCGGAACAAAGGCAGTCCCATTCAAGTCCTGTGGCAAACCCTCAAGCAGGCTGGGGTCGCGGCACCGCAGCACCACGGGCCCGCCTCGCTTTCAGAGCTGAAGTAAGCTGGTTGCAGAGAGAGCCAGCAGATGGGGCAACATGGCCGACTCGCACCCACCATCTCCACCGACCAGAATGTTTCCTGTAAACTAGCTAAATGGTGTTAGCATGTACATATAGGCAAATAACTTGTGCTACCCCAGGGAATAACCATGTATCTGCCATTACCACATATAGATAACCTAGTAAAGAATACACTACTTATTCTGTAAGAATCTGGTTGTGACATGTAGTGCATGTAGTCACATGCTCTGCATACTTCTGCCATCTAGTGTTAGGTCCGGTGTTGTGCAAGTTGTTTTTCATCAAAAAAGTATTTTGAGTCACGAGGTCGAGTGACTCCTCTACTCGGTGGTAATGTGTATGGGCATCGACTCCATTGTTAGATTGTTTTCATGCAGGCGGGTGAGAAAGGAGTGCAAGGTATGTATAAGTAATGCAATGACCAGCTAAATGTGTAAATAGTGAAAACTAATATATGTATGGAACTGCCATGGCCACAGGTGTCCAGGGAGTAGGATGGGCGCATGTGGATCTACATCTCTACAGCCCATGAACAGATTCTTACAGGGTAAGTAACATATTCAGTTTGATGGCATGTGTGGCTGTAGAAACACATGCTCTGCATGGATTGTAAACAGTCCCTCTCGATAAGCAGTGGCTAATGTGTGGGTGCACCACTGGTTTGAAAAAGAGTATGCAGCACTGCATGTCCTACATTGGCTTGTTGGCCTGCTAAATCATCCACACCATAAGGTTTGGTGAAAGTGTGTGTTGTGGACTAAGTAGCGGCTTTACATGTGTCAGCTTTGGGAATATTTCCTAAAAAGGCAACAGTTGCTCCCTTTTTGCGTGCAGTCTGCACTCTGATAGGAACAGGTAAATGTCTTTTCGCCTTAACACAGCAAATCTGAATGCACTTTACTATCCATCTGGCTATGCCTGCTTTGGATATAGGGTGGCCTTTGTGTGGTGGTGAAAAGGCAACACAAAGTTGCTTAGACTTTCTGAAAGTTTTAGTTCTATCAATGTAGAACATGTGTGTTCTTTTGACATCTAATGAATGAAGATCTCTTTCCGCAACAGAATCAGGTTGAGGGAAGAAAACTGGTGATTGAATGGATTGATTGATGTGAAATTGTGAGACTACCTTAGGTAGTAATTTAGGGTTGGTTTTAAGAACCACCTTGTCTTTGTGTAGAATAGTAGGGAGGAAGATGGTGTTCCTTCCCCCATGTCTCTACATAGTCCAGAATGCTCTTTTTACATTACAGTGTAGCTTCTTTAAGACCCTGGACAGCCTGCTGATTTCATTGGTGTGGGCCAGGAAGCTGAGCCGTGTGGCATTGCCACTCCTCAAGCTAGATCCCCTTGAGAGTGCCATGGGCCTCCCGGAGCTGACTCTTGAGGACAACCCACAAGCGTGCTTGCTTGGTATGGTCAAACGTCTTATAGGGGGAGAAATGAATTGGAAGTTCCTACAGCTTGCCCTGGTATTAGTAAAGAGGAGAGTAGCTGTAGGGTGGTTGAGCACAAGGTCTCCATCGATTACAATATGGTCCAGAGATGTCACTGAGCGGGAGCTGTCTGAGGAGGTGCATGTGAAGCTCAGTCATCGGGATGGTAAGTTACAGGAGGATTTGGAGGTTTGGGCTGCACTGTTGGAGCGTATGCACAGGGAAGGGGGGAAGGTAGTGAGCGGGATACCCACATGCAGGATACGGAGCAACATAACACACAAGAACGTGGGGTGGAGGTCTCGAGGACGGCCAGTTGCACTGGGGCTGAGCAGACAGATGGATAGACAGGCGGGCCTACACACACCAGGTGCTGGAACCATGTCTAGATGTTTCTATGTGTTGAAATTGCTGCTATACCATTGGCCAAGCTGAGTGGAGGGTATGCTCGAGGCGAACAATGGATCATGGGGTTGGAATGTCTTGCTCCGTACAGATGAAAATGCTATGTACCTCCACTTAATGTACCATTGATTATTATTGTGTTTATTTTTTTGTTTATTGCTCTGTTACAATATATCTTCTTCTCATTTGGTAATGTTATAATTGTATTAAGAGGTATCGCTGGTTGCTATTGCCTCCACCCGGGGCCTGTTCGACACAAATGCCAATAAAAAGAACTATTAGAAAAAAAAAAAAATCACACGATGCATACAAACAGGTGTCAACAATACCAATCCTTTTAGCTTTTTTTTTTTTTTTTATGTCCTCATTTTGCCCTTGAAAGGTCACATAGGAGCCCTAGGAGAGAGAAAGGAACTATACTGTCACAGATGAACTGCTAGTGCCATTACCAACAGAAAGTGGCACTCAGTATTATTCAAGCTCTCAAGGGGGAGCGCCACAAGAAGTTAACCATGAAGGAGCAATGAAGCTGCTATTGAATACCCATTACGGATCGGGGAAGCCATAATTTGGGGTAAATCTAGGGAGGGGAGCCTTCCCAGCAGCGTTAATCATCGGACATTAGGGGGGAAAAAAAAAAAATTCCACCTAGGCCCAATTTAAAAGGTGCCAAAAGTCACGTTTTTCCGAGTTGAGAGATCTTGCTAGGTCGATTTTAGATGTTTGCAGTACTGATATACGCCAATCTAATAAGGTGGGAGGCAGTGGTTCCTTCCATTTCCTACAAATCTCTCTCCTTGCTAGTAGGATACAATAGTACAAAAGTTTTTTGGCAGGACCTTGCACTTCCAGTGATGTTCCGAAGATTATGAGCAATGTGTTGATTGATATTTGATACCCCAAAGATGTTGTCAGCGAAGTACTGATGGAGTCCCAAAAAGGTAACAGCACTGGACATTCGTAGAACATGTGTAGGTCCGAGGCTGCTAGCAACCCGCACATAGGGCATGCTACAGTGGAGTCAATAGAGAATTTCGATAACCGCTGTGGAGAATAATACGCCCTATGTAGCGTAAAAAGATGGTTCCTACGCAACCACGCCGGCTTGACTGTGTCCCACAAGATCTTAAAGGAGGAGTACCAGATATTCTCAAGATCTTTTCCAGTAAAAGAAGGGCTCCACAATGTCTCGGGTAAGACAAACTCCCCATCAATTTCTTCTAGTAACATGTTGTACCAGAGCGAGATTTCCTTAGATACAGGAGGTTTGTCCATCATCAGGTCCAATATACCACTATTACCTCCCATTTAAAATCTACCCCTACCAGATCTCTGGGTATGGGCCCAACACGCCATCTGTAGGTATTTGAATCTAGAGAGACCCAACCCCACTCTGGCTAATAGGTGGTCCCAAGGTAGCAAGGTACCATCTAAAAAAAGATCGCCCCAAACCTCCACGCCAGCCTCCCTCAAGGGTATTGCCAAACTGTCAAGGAGCCATACCGGACAGCCCGGAGTGTCCCACAGTGGCGACCTACTTGCGAAATAATCCAGCTTTATGGCGCCTCTTAGTTTGACCCATGTTTTTATGAAACCCAACAAAATGTTCAACTTAGCTTTTTTTTAAATCCTTTTGGCTTTTGTTAGTGTATAGGTTTATATCAGGCACCACTGCCAGATAGTACCTGTACAAAATAGCCACCAGCAGCAGCAGTGCAACAACCACCAACACAAAGAATAGGTACATGACAGGTTGCAGCAGCAGGAGGTGCGGCCGAAGATTCTGTCGCACACAGAGCAGGTACAACACAGCGAACATGTAAGCGTTTCTCCCTTGCGCAACAGGTGCAAATGTGGCAGCCGCAGTCGAAAGACCATTGTTCATAGAACAGGGGCAGCAATGCAAGTTTTCTTCTCATAGGACAGGTACAGCATGGGCAATAGCACCAAACAAGTACAAACTGGGCAGCAACAGAGCAACATTGTTTCTTGCAGAAAAGGCCCACCATGGTAGCTGCAAAGCACGACTCTCTCTGTTATAGAAGATCTCTGCAGACAGTGCAAGCTTCCCTTTCAATTTAAAACAAATTGGCCATGGCAACAGTAGTAAAAGCTGCCACTGCTCACAGAACGTGTTAGTTGCATGTAGGTCGCAAACAGATCTCTGCAGGTGCTGCTTAATCATTTGAGATGAGTGTAGAAGTGGACGAATGAATGAATTTGTGAGCACTACCACAGCTTTCACTCAGGTGGCATTTACCACCAGCACGCTTGCTGCTGTTCTCTTTCTCGCAATGCGGATTATGATATTTCTGTCATATACTGAAAGTCCCGCTGCAGTCAATCTGAGTCTTGCGGCACTGCTGCAACTCCTGTTATTGTTTTATCCTGCACCCTTACTGCTGCTAGTTCCTGTAAATCCCGCTGCTGCTATTCACATGTCCATTTGTCAATGAACCGTAGAACTCTCAGGCTGAGGCCTTGCTAGACATGTGAATAGACCTTCTCTATGCTGCCGAATGAAGAAAAAGACGACACAACTTCTGCAGGCAACATAGAGCAGACTTTAATATAAAAAACAGCAAGCGCGCAAGCGGAAAGTCAGTCAGCTCTGTGGAGCTGGAATCTGAGCTTGGACTTCCAATGCAACGGACAGCTTCTTTTATAAATGTCTTATGAACACAGCATTGTCATCGAAAGGTTATACTTTCAAAAAACGGCTAATCACACGTTTACAAAAAGCATCTCAGGTGCACATGTTATCGTTAATTATGCTTCCAAGCCACCACTAACTACCAGTGTCCTTGACTTGTCTTGTACTTGAATCCTAACAATGCTCTACTCCCTACACATCTGCTGCCTGGCAAAGCCTTACCCCCACCTATTCTGCACCTCTGACCTACCTTATCTACATAGTTTCTCAGATAGGTATTCTTGCAAGCAGGCCTGTGACCTTTCATTTGTGCTACGCCTAATTATATTTCCCTTTTCTACTTATGCTCATACCTACTTCCCTCCCCCCGGAGTCCATTCTCCATCTGTGCTCTTTTTTATTCTGCTACAGAAGACAGCTGAGGCCTGTACTCCTCCTTTAATACGTCATTCTGAACACATCTCTCTGCTGGTGCACTCATTGACATGAGTGTGCCTTCTACATTTTCGACATTCATTATAACACCTACTCGTGGTGTGGACGGCACAGGAAAGAGGGTGGCACCCAACAGCGCCACAACAAGGTGCCACTGTGCTGCTTTTATGTTCCCCCTACTTCACTGCACCGTCTGATCCCCACATTCGACCTCTCTTGCTATTAAATATTCCTCCCTCCCGCGCTCTATCCATTCTCCATGTCTATCGGTTCTCTGGTTTCCTCTCTTTCCCTCCCTGTCTCATGATCATTACTTCATCTTTTATCTCTCTCTTCATTTTATCTCCACTTGTCTTTTCATTCTCTTCTACCTTCAAACTCTTCGTTCACACCTCCCTCTCTTTCTCCCACCATACTCTGCAAAACATAGCCTCCGCCTCACTCTTCTTATTTTTCCCTTTCACCTCCTCTTTCACTTTCATCCTCGCTTACTTTCTCCGTCACCTATTTCTAGCTTCCTCTCAACAGCTAAAGCCTATGCATAGTTTGTTGCCATACTAACCACAGGCATATTTTTCTGAAGCCCTCCTCTAGCAGCAGTGCCACAAGCGTTGTTTTTCCTGGAAACAGAACATCCCCAGCTGATGGCAGCCTACGGATTTGCCCAGTATTCTCTTCCTAACAGATTTTGCCCATGCGTCTCCGCTCTCTCACATATTCTTTCTTAAACCTTCCCTTGTGCACTCTTCTAATATTTGTCTTTGTCACAAGCTTCTAAAACATGTTTCCTTCTCTTCTCCATTTCTATGTCTCACATCCCCCCACTCTCACCTCCTCTCTGATGGGAAACATCCATTACCACGCGGGCATTGCATCACAGTGCCTTTACACCGCAGGTAATACAACGCAAGTCATTACAACAACTTGCGCTGGGTGGCGCTCTAACCTTAGGAATAGTATGATTTACTATTCCAACACCTTCCCTACTGTGCGTAGACTGGTGTTGGAATAGTAAATCATACTATTCCTAAGTCCAGCGCCCTCCAACGCAAGTCGTTGTAACGACTTGCGTTGTAAAAACTGCGATGTAACGTTCCGCAATCATTTTGATCGTGTTGTAACGTCACATATTCCTCCTTGACACCTTTCATTTGCTCACCCCATTTTTCCCCATCCATTAATTGCCTGCTCTCCCTCCCACGTTCTTAATTTCCTCTGTCATCACTCACACATCCCACTCTCATCCTGAGTCATCTCACCATTCTCTCTCATACATTCCTTTCTAACACCTTCGTTTCACATTTTTTTTAGTATCTCCTTCTTCTCACACCATTCTCTCTACGATCCTCCTCTCACATCCATTTATCTTACCACACCACTCTCACTCACATACTCACACCCTTCTCTAAGTTACACACGCTAAACACCACACATACAGAGCTTTCCCTCACCCCAAGCCTCCACCCCTTGTTCTCCTCTCAAACACCTCCACGTCACTTACACTTAGCCTTCTCTTGTTCATGTCCCTCTCTTTCTCATCTTCTGTTTCTCATACATACTTTCACTTTTTTGCCCTTGCTCACACAGACTATGCTGTTTATCATCAGCTCAAAAGTTGAATTAATTTTTCACTTTGATTCTTCTAAAAACAAAGCCTTGTTCCACAATTAGGCACTATTGACTTAGAGGTGCAGTCGATGATGTGTAAAGAAAAAAACCGTATGCAGTATTATTAACTTAAACCAATGCATTGATGAATTCAAGATAAAAAAATGATATTCAGTTGTGAAAAAGAAACAAAATGCTACAGGACTTGACTTTGTGTTGATTATTTGTGTTTTTTACAGAGAGCATATGTTACCTATTAAGTTAGTTATTTGGAGGTGCGCAGCCACCACCTAACTAACTAAGCTCGTATCAGGTACACATGTACCAACCTCTTCGAAAATGATTTGAATGTGTGAGTACCACGTGTCTTGAGTTTCGAGCAGCAATGTTGAATCAGTACAAAATGTCCAAGGCCACCACTGATCCACTGAGCTGTGGGGCGTGGCGCCAATTCCAAGTGTGTGGTTGTGGTCCACCTGAATTGATGAGAATGACCTAGGTTTCGGTGGGGTTATATTTTTTAAAGTCTTCTGCAATGCAAGATTGATTTTATGTTAAAGCAGTTGTTCAGGCTTTGGATGTTGGATGAAGAGACTATCTCAAGATGTAGTTGAGTATTGTCAACATATGGATGGAGTGCAATCCTTTTATCAGCCAGGAGGATGCAGAGAAGCTTCACATACAGGCTGAATAGTGTGGGTGCAAATATGTAACCATATGGGACTCTGTGATTGGCAAGATATGGTGTTGATGTTGTCCAGTGGACGATATTGCAATCTGTTTACAAGCAAAGAGAAGAATCAGTTAAGGACAATGTGAGATATACCCAAGGAAGCGAATAAAGTTGGTCTTGATGATATGTGATGTCAAAAAATGGCAACAGGTCGAGGAGAACCAGTGGTCTGGGTGTCCGTTGTCTGTAAATCTGAGATCATCGTCTCATAAATGCCATTTTTGTAAAAAAATAGCTTTCTATAAGGTGTCTCCCACTTTACATTGCCTCTACTTCATTGCAAATAATAGGGGAATATTAATACCCCGATTCTTTTCCCCCTCAGAACATAAGCTCCTCATAGACGGGTGAGCGTCACTGCGAGCTCCAAAGCCGTTAGCATGCACCCAACGTTCCCCAGCGGTACACATGAGTCCTTTGATGGTGCAAAGCACCGCAGTTTTTACTCGCATAACATGATCGAATTATGCATTTTAAAATTTTTGCCCCAGCATAAAACATAATTCTTGTCCAAATTGTCTGTGGCTCCAGTTCAGTCAGGTCAATCCATAACAGCATCCTGTGACAGAACCCTGAGCGACTGCCCCATTTCTGCAAGGGCCTAGCACAGCCTGCGACTTCTAGGCTACACCTTGCTGCCAAGTGTTAGAGTGGCCTTGTGCCTAACCCGGGCTGCAAGTGCCATGTCTGCCCTCTGATAACCCCTTGCTGACCAATAGCCTGCTCCCCTCGCCCCTGCCGTAGGGCATCCTAAGAGCACGTGGTAGAGCGGATCCTCCTTTGGCTGTTGCGCTTCCTCTGCTGTCCCTCTGTGCTGTCTCCGCCCTCCGCCACCTGAGCCCTACCTGCTATCCGCGGCTGCAACGCCCGCGGTTTTGGAGTGGGTGGTTGGGCCAATGGCAAAGGCACATGACCTCCTCGGGGACAACTGTGCATTTATAACACGGTATGTTCCCAGGGGGCCTCCCTAATGATGCATCCATTTGACCAATCACCGCCCAGAATTTTCCCAGTGTAGGAAGCTGGCTCTGTATACACTATACCAAAGTAAGGTATGGAATGCACAATCTCCAGTGGATCCCCAGAGGCTAAAGTAGATAATACCTTACTCTATTTTGTGGTAGTGTGGTTAAAAAGTAAGGCTGATCAGGAGGGTAGCGGTAAGCATTTGCTGTACACAAGCAAGGAATTATGTCACTCACTCAAAGGCTGAATCCAGACCAATTGTTTGTATAACAAGTTATAATTTTGTTATTTTATTTCTAGATCCAAGATTCACTTGTTTCCTCAGTCTTCTTACCCTTTCTCTTGGGAGTTTGGGCCATCCTTTCAGGCTCCTACACTTCCTGTTCACCCTAAGCTTAGGTTTTATGCTCATGTCTTCACACACACTATCTCAGGGATTTGCAGCATGGGCTGGTGTGTCTTTCTTTCTACCTCAGCCCATGCTGAGTTTTCCAGATCATTTCCAAGCAGACAGGCGGTTGCAAGTTTTGGAGAGACCACTACCTGCTTAAGGCCAATTAAACCCCGTCTAATCTCGCCATGGCTTGGTTAGTAGTGGCACTGTCAGCATTGTTGACTTAATAGGTTTTTCCAGTCAGGTATTGCTCTGGGGAAACTAGTGTATATTTCACCATAGTGACACTGGCACCTGTAACCCTCAGGGCTTCTATCACGGTCCTATTCACTATGGGGTATTGTAAGTACTTTTTCAAGTTAGGGGGCCAGACAGCCAAAGTGGCTAATCCTCCCTCCCCTTCAGAGACAAGAACAGTCTCAGGGTGAACCCTGATTTGCTCTGGGCTCACTGCTGATCACAGCTGGAGTTTTGTCACACCAGTAGTAACAGGAGGGGGGCTCGGGACGTTTATGTTGGGACAGGCAGCATCTCAAGTAGGGTGTCCAACCTTCTTAAAGGCACAACACCAGGTCTTTAGGGTATCAACATTTTTACTCTTTTATCCACCAGTGGATTATGAAGACTCCTGTAACTCACCCTCCTGAACAGGTTTTTGGGTGGCTTTAAAAGACTCTTGGTTTTTATCTTTGGGGGATCACCCCTTTTTCTCTGGGAAGGTTTTGTAACCCCTTTCTTTTGGTCACCCCCTGTGGAAGGTTTGGTCACCCTTATCATGACCCAATGGTCTGTCTTCTTTCCCAATTATTGGGGAGAAATTAGACCCAGGTCTACCAGATACTGGTGCAACTGTTCATTAGTGCAATTTCTTTTTTTGTTTGTTTGTTTTTTTACCATTTATAAAGTGCATGGTTACACCCATAGGAGTGTCCCCGCGCTAAGATTCTAACCCAACGAGGAGCAGGAAGAGAGAGTAGAGAAAGAAAGAGACAACATGTGTTCTTTCATCAGGATATTGCAAAGCCCAACATAGTCATGCACATCACTTACAGCCAACCAACTATCTAGTGTCTTTACTGAGTAATCCAAGAAGTCAACCCAAGATTGACTTGGGATTTTGTGAGCCCCCTGAATCTAATTCTATACTCCTCAGTTGTGAGCCTGAACCCCTCAATCAGGGTGCCCTTCATGAGGTCATAGGACACAGCATCTGGCCCAGTGACGGTCAGTAGTCTGTCGCTACACTTACCAGAGAACAATTCCCAAAGTAAAGCCCCCCAGTGTGACCTTTTCACTTGCCTCATTCCACAAGCCCTCTCAAAGGCTGTGCACCATTTGGGGATGTCATCACCTTCCTCATATTTGGGACAATCCCTTTGGGGATTTTAGGGTCGTAAGAACTTTCTTTCTAATCTTTCTTTTTCTAGAGCCAGGAGTCTGGTCTCTAGGTCCAACCTTTGGGACAACCTTGCTAAAAGGCTGACCTCTTCACTGAGGCTGTCCTCAGTCACCTCACCAAGACCTGGCCCACTTGTGTGGGTTATAGGTGCTGTGAGTTCTATCCTTGGCATCAGGGGCCCAGGAGCTCTGTTCTCCCTATTCAGTGGTGGTGGTGGTGGGGGGGGGGGGGGGGGGGTTGGATAAGATCCTCCTCATCACTGGTTTCATCTATTTCTGAGGTGGGATCTTCTCTTTCAGAAGGGTGGTCCTTAGCATACTCTGCCAAGAGCTCTATGATTATTGCCTTGAAAGGATGGGACCCCACAGGAATCTTTTTCAGTTTGCACAGAGACCTTAATTTTCTCATATCTAAATGGAGGTAGGGGTGAGGTCGAGCTCCTTAACCATATTCTGTACGTCAGTCATTTTACTAATAGCGGGGGTCTTTTTACCAGAGGTCAAAAACTTCTAGAATACTTTCTACCCCTACTACAGTGAGTTTAAGACTTTTAGAATGCTAAAGGGACTTAACAAAGGACTTAACAAGATTTTTAAGAATTTGGAAAAATATGTAAATCCAAAAAATGAATGCTAAAGGCAATTTTCGGATTGTAGTCGTGTGATCAGGTGTTTACCTAGTGACCAGCAAATGCAAAGTTGTAGATCTCACCACTGCCACCAATGTAGGAAGCTGGCTCTGTATATACTATATCAAAGTAAGGTATAGTGTGCACAGAGTCAAGTGGATCCCCAGAGGTATAGCAGAGGCTAAAGTAGTGGTAGTGTGGTTGAGCAGTCAGGCTTATAGGGGGGTAGTGTTAAGCATATTTTGTACACACACAGGCAAGAAAGTATGTCACACACTCAAAGACTGACTATAGACCAATTGTTTGTATAAAAAGTTATCATTTTGTTTTTATATTTCTAGATCCAAGATTAAGTTAGAAGCAAGTAATTTAAACTCTTCATGCAATGTTCTTTCAGCAAGTCAGTAAATACTGGATTTGCAGGGACATTCAGATAACGTTTTGCAGTTGAAAAAACAGTTAAAAATGCTGGTAAGTACTTTTCTATTACTTTTAGATTACAGTTCTGGTTTGGTATGATGCATACTCCCAACACAGTTTACACAACACAAGACATTTGTAAGAAGGATAACTTGTGTGCAAGCAATAGATTACTGTTTGTGCAGTACAAAACAGTTCAACACTTAGAAGAATTTTTAGAGAAAAACCCACCATTCTGCCCTATGGGAAAAACAAAGTGTTAAGTTACAGGTGAGTAAATCGGTTTTGGAATTGGAGTTTTGGGAGGTAGAACCAAGGTCCAGTTTGGCATTCAAGGGGCACCACAAGCTGCACTAGGGGGGCCGGGTGAAGAGTGCCAATATTAGCCATTGGGAATAGGGGGCACCTTGGTTGGGGACTGCTCACGGGCAGGCCACTTGGTCTCAGGAGCTAAGCTCCTAGGGTTAAGATCAGGGCAAAAGGGGTCCCAGGTAAGCACCAAGTCCACACCACCAGCGGCGCTGGGGCGGCCGGGTGTAGGGTGCTTTGGAGATATCAGGAGCCCAGTGCAATTCAAAGGAGGGCGTTGGTCACGAAGAAGAACTGCAGGCTGGAGTCAGAAGACTGGGTGAAGGGAACCAATGACTGGAGGATGAAGTTGAAGAGTTTCTGAACACCAGGACACTGCCGGCCAGGCATATCAGAACTCAGGAGCTGCGGTTGCAGGGGTGTCCTTTCATGTTGGATTCTTCTCACTGGTTCTAGTCATGATTGGGGGGACCCTTCAGGATGAGGCTGCAGGCGTTGAGGTGATGGTCGGTGGAGGTCACCCAACACTGGCACTGAGGTCAGAATTTCTAGGGGGGACCTCGCATGGGTGTTGGGCGACTCGGACTCGGGTCGTGGGTGTCGGGTGCATAGTGGTGAGGACTTGCGGATCTGGAGTCCTGGCTTGAGTTGGTAGTGGACAAAACCGGTGTCCATGGGAGATAGGAATTCTTTGTGAAGGGAAGGCAGGTCTCTGGAGTTCTTGGAGGCTGCTGGCTGCACATGCCAGGTTCAACTCGCAGGGGTTCAGGGCAGGAGAAAGGCCGGTATGGCTGGAGCCAAAGCAGTTGTCGTCGTCCTACTCTTCTGCTTCGGTTCTTTGGTCCTTCTTCTTCTTGTCACGTCAAATCTGAAGAGGCAAGGTTCAGGGTGCTGCTAAGTACTAGATTTAGGGGAATTACAGGGGTGTGCAGGTTGGGACAAATGGGTCTCTTCCTCGGGGTGTCAACACCCCCTAGTATGCCAGTCTCCAGTGGGAGGGGGGCATAAACCTCTTCATGAGTGGAGGGTTCCCCCCCATCTACAAGATGGCGGGGACTGAGATGTGTGCTTCACCTCGCCTCCCCAACCTGAGGGGTGGGGTTGGCAAAGGTGGGTACAGATAGCAGCAAAGGCTGAGGGTAGCTAACAAAGGTGGCATGCCTTTGAAGCTCCCTCTTCGAGGACCCTGCCCATCCTGGTGAAGGAGGCATGACACCTCTTCTCAGGGTGTGCTTTGTTCTCTGACCCAGAGAGCTAGGGGCCTCTGCCCCAGGGTCCAGAGACCTGTCTGGTGGTGGCAGATGGCTGGGAGCCCGCCAGGAGCGACAAACCAGTGTTGGTCATTTTTCAAGGGGCATCTGTAAGATGCCCTCTGTGTGCATTTTTCATTCAATCCAAAACTGTGGGTTTAATGTGCTTCGCAGACTTCAGTAAAGCCAGCATGGAGCTGTTGAGTTTGCATTGAGAAACTCCCAGCCCATGTACTTAAAATGGCTTCACTGCACTTACAATGTCTGTGAATGGCATAGTGCATATGCAGCTATGCCCTCACCTATGGTGTGGTGCACCCTTCCTTTAGGGTTGTAAGGCCTGCTAGAGGGGTGGCTTACCCATGCCACAGGCAGTGTAGGTGGGCATGGCATACAGAGGTATGTGCCTTGTCGACTCCTTAGTTTGGTCTGCACTAAAACACTCAGCAGTCTGCAATGACAGGGTGAGGGGTCTCTAAGGTTGCATAATAGATGCTGCAGCCCTCGGAGGCCCTCTCTGGTCACAAGGCCCTTGGTGCCAGGGGTAACTTTTATAAGGGACTTACATGTGGCCCAGAGGTGTGCCAATTGTTGGTACAAAGGTACAGTGTTGGAAAAGAACACATGTGATGGGGCCTGGTTAGCAGGGTCCCAACACCCACTCAATCAAGTTGGTATCAAGTATTGTAGGGAGCTGGCTCTGTATATACTAAACCAAAATGAGGTATAATGTGCACAGAGTCCACTGGAACACCAAAGGTAGGCAGAGGTAAAAGTAGATGGTACCTTACTCTCTATTTGTGGTAGTGTGAGCGAGCAGTAAGGCTTTATCAGAGGGTAGTCTTAAGCATTTGTTGTACACACTCAGGCACCAAATTATGTCAAACACTCAAAGACTGAACTCAGACCAATTTGTTTGCATCAAAAATATTATTAAGTTATGTTATTTCTTAGAACCAAGACAAGCCAAGCCTGGTGCAGGTAAAATGCATTGAAAAATCGTATGCAATGTTTTACAATTGAATGCAGGTTCAAATGCAGTTGAATGAATTACAGGTAAGTCACTGTTTCAGAATTACTTTTCAGTTACTTTTCAGATTACTATGTATGTTACTTTTTAGATTACTTTTCAGATTACTTTTGCTAATCAGTGTGATATGCCTAGATATCACACTGAGGAATCTCCTAGACATAAGGTAAGTAATTCACTTTTAGTACATAGACAGTTTTTGAATGTTCCATACAAATCAACTCCACTCTTCGAACAATTTTCAAGGAAAAACAGTCAATGTATTACTAAGGAGTAAAATGAAGTTAACGGTTTGCAGGTAAGTACAGGTTTGTGGGAGTTGGTATTCTGAGGTTAGAACTAGGGTTCCCCCAGGGTCAGGTAACACTCTCAAAGCACCCTCAGCGGCACTAGGGCGGCCGGGTGCAGAGTACTGAGCCCCAATGTTATTCAAAGGGGGATAGGTGGCCTCCGTTTGGTGGCTGCTCATGAGCAGGCCACAAGGTTGTGGGAGCAAAGCTCCTGGTGTTAGGCTCAGGGCAAAGGGGATCTGAGTTAGCACCCAAAGTGAACCCGCAGCGGCACAGGGGCGGCTGGGTACAGGCTGCTGGTTTGGTGTTGGGTGTCCTGTTGTTTTAAATTGGGGATTCTCTGGTTGCAACAAAGACTGCAGGCTTGTGGACGAAGATCTTCTGGAGGTGACAAGCGGTTGGACAGGTAAGTTGGGAGGCCTAGGGATGCTGGGACACCATTGGTTGGACCACCGAAGGCCGTGGGACTTCAGCTGCAGGAGTGTCTTTAGGCGTCAGGTTTTCTTACCAGCTCCAGTCGCGGTCGTGGGGGCCCTCCAGAAAGAGACTGCAAGCGTTGTTTTGGAGGGTCCCGGCAGGTCAGAGATCACCAGATTTCAGGTCAGGATTGCCGAGGAGACCTCCTCGTGGTGTTGGGCTATTCGAACTCGGGCCGTTGGTGTGGGGTGTAGAGTGGGGCAGACTCAGAGTTTTGGCTGTAGCCAGAGTCTGTTGGTGAGCAAATCCGGTGCTCACAGGAGACAAAGTCTTTGGTTTGGAGACGGGGCAGGTCATCTGGCTTCTCGAGGTTGCTGGCTGTGGGACACACTGGGATTTCGCTGGAGCAGATTTGAGGTGGGGACAGGCTGCCAGGGCTGGGGCCAAGTCAGTGGGCGTCCTCCTCTTCTTCGGTCCTCCGTCTTCTCTTCTTCTTGTCGATTCTTGTCTGAGGAGGCAAGGTTCAGGGTTGCCCCTAAATGCTAGATTGAGGAGCTTTACAGGTAGGTAAAGGTTGGGACCAATGGGTCCCTTCCATGGGGTGTGTACACCCCCTGTTAAACCACACTCCAATGGGAGGGGGGCATAAGCCTCACTCTGGTTGGATGGGTCCCCCCCATCTGCAAGATGGCGGGGACTGAGAGTTGTGCTTCAACCCGCCTCCCCCACCTGAGGGGTGGGGTGGGCACACCTCTCTTTCTCACTTGGTTTTCCTGCCGATTCTCCCGCCCAAAGTGGGGGTCAGAACCGGAGGGAGCCAGTTGCTGGAAGCAGCAAAGGGCTGGGGTAGCTCACAAAGGCGGCAAGTCTTTGAAGCTCCCCTTCGTGGACCCTGCCCATCCTGGGGTAGGAGGCTTGGCACCTCATCCCAGGATGTGCATTGTTTCAGACCTTGAGAGCAGCAGGCTCTCAACCCAGGTGTCCCAAAACAAGTCTGGTGGTGGCAGCTGGCAGCTGGCCAGCAGCCACTCAGCCTGGACACTAACTAGTGTTTGGTCGTTTTTCAGGGGGCATCTCTAAAATACCCTCTGAGTGCAATTTTCATTAAATCCCACACTGGCATCAGTGTGGGTTTAATGTGCTGAGAAGTTTGATACCAAACGCCCCAGTTTTCAGTAAAGCCATTATGATGCTGTGGAGTTCGTAATGACGAACTCCCAGCACTATATAATCTTAATGCCATTACTGCACTTACAATGTCTAAGAATTGGCTTAGACACTGTAGGGGTACAGGACTCATGCACCTGTACCCTCACCACTGGTGTAGTGCACCCAGCTAGAGGGGTGGCTGACCTATGCCAGGGCAGTGGGTTGTAAGCATGGCACACAGGGATATGTGCCATGTTGACTGTTCACTTTGGTCTGCATCAAAACACGCAGACTGTAATGGCAGTGTGTGTGTGTGTAAAGGTACAGGGCATCTAAGCATGGCACAATAAGTGCTGTAGCCCTTAGAGGCCTTCCCTGGCCACACTGCCCTTGGTACCTGTGGTACCATTTACAAGGGACTGACCATTGGCCAAAGAGTGCCCATTGAGTTTTGTTTTTAATGCAGTTTAGGGAAGAACATAGGCCCTGTTTGGCAGGAACCCAGGGCACACTCAGACAAAGTACATCAGCAGTTTAGCAAAAAGTGAGGACAACCATGCAAAAAGAAGGCACTTTCTTACAAGTTTCTGGCATAAAGTTAGGGGGTAACCATGCAAAAAGGGGCACTTTAATACACCTGGGCTCAGCTTCTTCCCACTTGCGGGTCCTCCCTTAGTTAGGGTTTGTCGCGGGCCCCTAAGCGGTCCAGATGCGCCACCCTGGCCCGCACGCTAAGCCCTCTCAAATGGGTGAGTGCCCTGCCAGATACCCAGCCGTTAGCTTGCACCTAACCTTCCCCAGCGGTAACACACGAGTCATTTGATGTTGCGAAACGGACGCAGTTTTTAGTCCAATAACATGATCAAACAATGCATTTCAACAATTTTAACTCCAGCATAAAACATCATTCTTGCACAAATTGTCTGTAGCTGTAGCTGCAGTTAAGTTAGGTAGGTCCATAGCAGCACCCTCTGACAACAGCCTGAGCAACTGTCCCATTTCTGCAAGGGTCGCGCACATCCTGTGACCTCTAGGATATACCTTGCTGCCAATAGTTGTGGGCAGACCTTGTGCCTAAACAGGGCTACAAGGCTGGGACCACCCCTTGCTGACCCTTTGCTCACCAATAGCCTGCTCCCTGTGCACCTGCCATAAGACATCCCAAGAGCACATAGTAGAATGGTGCCTCTTTTGGCTATTGCGCCCCCACTGCTAGCCCTCTATGCGATCTACGCCACACTGCCTGTGGTGGTCTACTGACCACATGCAGCTCCCCACATGCTCTACCCTTTGTGCTCTCCTAGTCGGAGCCTATAAGTTCACAAGCCATATCAATATTGAGGCGGAACAGGACCCACAAACTTCACGCAGATCTAACATTGTTACTCTAGTTTTTTTTAGTACATTGCCAGACAAGCTCCTAGCACGATAGCATCACCTTCTTTTAGGCATTTACCACCTATACGGCCCCTAGGCTTCACCTTGCCACTGGGATTTGATGTGGGGGCCTTTGTGGCTGGCCTGTGCCGCAAGTGCAATGCCCGCCCTATGCTGACCGCCTTTACTGACTGTTTGCCTGCTCCGCAATGCTCCTGCCGAAAGGCATCCCAAGGACAAGCACTGGACCGGCTCCTCTTTATAGACTGTTGCGCTCATCCTAGCTGAGCTTCACTATATTCCGTAGGGGCAGCTCTTTACCCTCCCTAGTCAGCTGAACCCATCTGCCTTGTAATAATGCCCAGGAGTTCTTGGATTAATGAGCTACATGCCCAACTGCGTTGAGGTGGACCCTGTCTTCTGTGTCGTAGCCCGGGCTCTGACGTTGGGACCACCTAATTGCATTGTTAGACTCACAGGGTAAATGCTTTTCCAACTTTATATAACAAATTGAAAGATTGTGCACCTGCCAAATTTAATAGCCTTGCATCAAAAGGAGTTCCAAAAGGATCAAGGGTAACATATTAGCTCCCTAGCCCTCACTGCAGACAGCTGACCAGAGAAAGGGCAACTTGTTATATGCTGCATTCCTTTGCTTCTGCTGCGAGCACTCAGAACTTTGACAGAAGGTTTAATAAGGTTATCTTCAACTTTAGCCACATCAGAAAATTATTTAAAGACAAAGGGCTGAAGCAAGGATGTGCCCTAGCACCATCACTATTTAACTTACATTTTTCTGACTTAAGCCTGGTGCTTGACTTCAATTTATCTTTCCCACTGAAGTTGCAGGACCCAAAATCTGACTCTTCTGCCATACGAGAATGACACAGTAATAATCAGCTGGACATTTGTTGGTTTGCCAAGATCCTTAAATGCATGGAACAAGTACTGTTAGAAAAACTGTCTAGGAACTAATAAAGGTAACCATAAGCTTGTGAGCTTTCAGTGCAAGATAAATAAATAAGGTTGTGGAAGCTAGAGGGGGTCACACTGGATGGCATTGGTTCAAAGAATACAACTGGCAGTATTAAAGACCATGTCTTTGGTACTCAATGAATTCATTATTTGGTTTTGACAAGATGACCGGGCTGTATATGGGATTAATGACCCAAGTTGTCGACAGAATGTTAATGCCTGCCCTTACGTACGGACTGATGACTTTTTGTTGTACATGAACTAAATGACTTTAAATGGCTCAATGCAGAACATATTGTTTATCTAGATCATAATTCCACCTCTTTGACAGCCCAGGCGCAAGTGACTGGAATTTCCATGCTGTACTACAACGACTTGTACTGGGAAAACGTACAGAACATTGAAATGTTCTCAGACTAATAATGAAAGGTTGGGGTTGGGGGAGGAAAACATGGTGAATATTTCATCGATTATTTAATTGCACTTCCATCAGGAAACTTTGACTAAAAAAATGGAATAAAAGTCCTCTGCCTGGCATGGAATTCCTTGAATTTGGCAACTCCGAGCGGCATTGCTCCGACAAAGGGCAGTGAGATTCATATATCTGTATTTGGAAAGGACCAGCACCAGTCGCCGTGAGTCTCATGTCATAGTTTATGCACGGTGCTACTGGAATTGTGCACCCAACAAGCTTAATCTCACTGAAATGCCGTTAACATACACTGGAGGGTGATCAGTTGACTCTAAGCAATCACCTGTTGTTGTGAGTTGTAGGAAGCTGGCTCTATATATACTATACCAAAGTGAGCTATAGTGTGCACAGAGTCCAGCGGAACCCCAAAGGTAGGAAGAGGTAAATTAGATAGCACCTTACTCTCTATTTGTGGTAGTGTGGGCGAGCAGTAAGGCTTTATCAGAGGACAGTGTTGAGCATTTGTTGTACACACTCAGTCAGCAAATGAATTCACACACTCAAAGACTGAACTTCAGACCAATTGTTTTTGTATAAAAATATTCTTTTAGTTATTTTATTTACTAGAACCAAGCAAGCCTGACACAGGAAAGTGATAAATACTATGCAATAAATATACAGTTGTAATACAGTTTGGATTGTAATTGTATATGCACTTTGTTTTGATTTACAGTACTGTTACTGAGAAAAGCAATGCTTTGGAAAAACAGTACATATACTTTGAATGGGCTTTTTAGTAAAATGACCAGTACATTACTTTCAGATTACTTTTCTTACACATTGTAGTATATCTGTATACTACACTGGGACATTTCCTGTAAACGCATAAGTAAAAGCGTTTTTGTTATTTACTACAGATTTTCCAACTCCACACTAAGAAACTTTTCATAGAAAAACAGTCAATGTTATCCTATGGAGGAAAATAGTGTTATCGGTTTAAAGGTAAGTACTTTGTTGTGGGAGTTGGTGTTCTGGGGTTAGACTCAGGGGTCCCCCAGGGTCAAGGATACACTCTTGTTACACCCTCAGCAGCACTAGGGCGGCCGGGTGCAGAGTGCTGAGGCCCAAAGTTATCAAAGGGGGGATAAGGGGCCTCCAGTTGGTGGCTGCTGACGAGCAGGCCACTGGGTTGTGGGAGCAAAGCTCCTGGACTTACGCTCAGGGCAAATGGGCATTTAGGCCAGCACAAAAGATGCACCCTCAGCGGCACTGGGGCGGCCGGGTAAAGAGTGTTGTTTTGGCGTCGGAAGCCCTGTTGCTTTCAATGAGGTGTCTCCGGTTTGCAAAAGCACTGCAGGCTCGGAGACAAAGGTCTTCTGGGTGTGACCATCACTTGGAGAGGTAAGTTGGGATCTTGGGGTTTGGTTAGGGACAGTCGGTTGGGCCACCCAAGGCCGTGGGAGGGTCAGGTGCAGGGGTGCCTTTTAGCGTTGTGTCTTCTTACCAGCTCCTGGTCGCGGTTGGGGGACCTTATGGTTTGAGGCTGCAGGTGTCGGCTGGAGGTTTGAGCAGGTCAGGGGTCACCGGATCTCGGGTCAGGATCGCCGGGGGGACCTCCTCTGGGTGTTGGGCCACTCAAACTCAGGCCGTGGGTGTCGGTTGCAGAGTGGTGCAAACTTGCAGATCCTTGCGAAGCTGGAGTCTGTTGTTGAACAAATCTGGTGTTCACAGGAGACAGAGTCTTTGGGAGAGAAGGCAGGCAGGTCCTCTGGGTTTCTCAAGGTTGCTGGCTGCAGGAAACACTGGGATTTCACTGGAGCAGGTTTGAGGTGGGGACAGGCCGCTAGGGCTGGGACCAAGTCAGTGGACATCCTATTCTTTTTAGCTTCGGCACGGCTGTTCAGTCCTTCTTCTTTTCTTCTCTGGTTCCTTGTCTGAGGAAGCAAGGTTGAGAGGTGCCCCTAAATACTAGATTTAGGGGCATTACAGGTAGGGAAAAGATTGGGACCAATGGGTCCCTTCCCTGGAGCGGGTACACCCCTATTATGCCACCTTCCAGTGGGAGGGGGCATAAGCCTTTCCCTTGTTCGCTGGGTCCCCCCATCTGCAAGATGGCGGGGACTGGGAGTTGTGCTTCAACTCGCCTCCCCCACGTGAGGGGTGGAGTTGGCAGCGGTGGGCTCACCTCTCTTCCTCACTTGTTTTTCCCGCCGATTCTCCCGCCCAAAGTGGGGGTCAAAACGACCAGTTGCTGAAAGCAGCAAGTGGCCTGGGGAAGCACAAAAGGCGGCAAGCCTTTGAAGCTTCCCCTTCGTGGACCCCGCCCATCCTGGGGGAGGAGTCTTGGCACCCCATCCTAGTATGTTCATTGTTTCAGGCTCTCGAACCAGGGGTTAATAAACATGTCTGGTGGTGGTAGCTGTAAGCAGGCACTGAGCCTGGACACCAGTGGTAGGTCGTGTTTCATGGGGCATCTCTAAGATGCCCTCTGTGTGCATTTTTCATTAATTTCCACACTGGCATCAATGTGGGTTTAATGTGCTGAGAAGTTTGATATCAAACTTATCAGTTTTCAGTGTAGCCATTATGGTGCTGTGGAGTTCGTAATGACAAGCTCCCAGCACCATATACTCTTAATAGCAGCACTGCACTTTATTATTTTATTTATTTAAGAGGTTTTATATAGCGCTGGCCAGACCCGAAGGTATTGGAGCGCTTTACAGTAGATAGGAGAGAAATCACATAAAAGAGACAAAGGTAAACATAAGTGTTCAAAAGTTCCAGTGTGCTGTGCGTCCGAGGTGCGCATTGAGGTAGAGAGGTCCAGTTGTAGTCTCGATGCGTGGACAAAGTCTTGGGCTAAGTCTTCCTCCGAGAGGTGATGCACGACGAGGGGGTTAGGGGACGGGGATGAGGTAGGGAAGTTGGAGCATTGCCTGGTGGCTGCAGAGTGCAGGCTTGTGTGTTTTCGGATTTCAGTTCGGGAAGGCACGGTTGAGGTAGAGGCCTTTTAGGAGCCTTTTGAATTTTATGAAGGGGGGAATAGTCCTGATATCAACAGGGATGAAGTTCCAGATTTTGGGTGCGTTTCCTGCAAAGGAACGTGATGCAGTCTTTTGCTTGCGTGTTTTCAGAGGGATGATTAAGAGGGTGTTGGAGCTCCTGAGGTTTCTTGACTGGCCGGCTTTCTTGAGTTTGGAGGCCATGTATTCCGGTTTCCCTGTGTGCAGGGCTTTGTGTGTGAGGCAGGCAGTTCTAAAGCTGGCACTCATTTCCACTGGGAGCTATTTTAGTTCTCTGAGTGGGGGAGATAAGTGGTCATATTTTTTTACTCCGGTGACCATTCTGGCAGCAGCATTGAGAGTTGTTTTGAGTGGCGCTAAGTGGGAGAGAGCTGTACCGGAGAGAACTGCGTTCCCATAGTCCAGTCTAGATAACATCAGTGATTGGGTGGCTTGTTTGAGGTCCATGGGCGGGATGAAGGGTTTCATTTTGTTGAGAAGTTTCAGATTGAGGAAGGCACTCTTTGCGGAGATCTTAATGTGTTTGGTCATGCTTAGTTTTTGGTCGAGGGTGATTCCTAGTGATTTTACCGAGTTAGCCAGGGTGAGATTACCGTTGAGAGCATTGATTGTTTTCAGCCACTCTACGATTTGCGGGTTTTCATCTTTGTTGGAGATGAGGAGGATTTCGTTTTTTTCTTGATTGAGTTTAAGGTGGTTTGTTGATAGCCATTGTTGAACATCTTTAAGAGTGTTGTTGAGTCTTAGAATGTCGTTAATGGAGGAGGTTTCCAAGTAGATCTGGGTGTCGTCTGCATATAGGTGGAAGGGGATGTTGGCTTTTTTCAGAATGGTGGTGAGGGGTTCCATATTTATGTTGAATAGTTGAGGGGAGAGTACTTATCCTTGGGGGACACCTCTGTTGACGGGGAGTAGGTCTGACGTAAAGGATTTGATTTTTATCCTTTGGGAGCGATTGAGAAAGAAGGAGGAGAACCATTGAAGGACCACCTCGTCTGCACCTACTCGGTCTTTGAGAGCCTTGATGAGAAGGTTGTGATCCACCATGTCATAGGCTGCCGAAAGGTCTGAGAGTATGAGTAGGTAGCATTGGTCAGTGTCAAGGGATTTGAGGATGTCATCGACGATGGTAAGGATCGCGGTTTCGGTGCTACAGCCTTTTCTGAAGCCTGATTGGTGGTGCTCTAGCAGGTTGATATTGTCAATGTGCTGATTCAGTTGACGGAGAACGCATTTTTTGAGGATTTTGGCTTGGAAGGGTAGATTGGAAACCGATCTGAAGTTGTTCAGGTCGTTGGTGTCTAGGCCTGGCTTTGTAGTGGTGTGACTTGGCCAACCTTGAGGCAGTCTGGTATGATGCCGGTTTTTAAGGAGCGGTTTATGATATCACACCATAGTGGTGCACGGGAGAGTTTCAGCTTTTTGGTCATTTGGGTGGGTACAGTGTCGAGGATGTGGGATGAGGGCTTGGAGTAGGAAATTAATTTGAGAATCTCAGCTTCAGGTACGGGGTCGAAGGATCTCCAGGCTTTCGCGGGGCGCAAGCTAGAGGTGATTTCGATTGCTGGGACTACGTTTTTGGCGGCGGGATTGAGGATGATGTCAAGTGATAGCTCAATCTTGATGATTTTGTCGTTGAAGAAGTTTGCGAAATTGTCACATAGGTCTTTGGAGGTCTGGGCTGGGGTTGCAGAGGTCTTGGAAGTTTGTTGCTTGATGATGTTAAAGAGTTCTTTTGGACTGTTTTTCGCCTTGTAAAGAGCGGTGCAGAAAAAGTTGTTTTTTTCATTATTGACATGTTTTTTGTACTTTCTTCTTGCTGTTTTGAGTTTCTCGCAGAGGCTAGAAGAGGGATTCTTTCTCCATAGACATTCTGTGGCTCTAAGTTGCCTCCTTTCGTCGTTAATGTCCTTGTTGAACCAGGATCTGGAGGGGATGTTCCTGGGTTTTTTCAGTTTCAGGGGGGCTAGTTGGTCTAGGATGGAGGACATAGTTGTGTTGTAGTGGGGTGTGAGTTCTGTTGTTGAGAGACCGTCAGGGGAGATGGGCAGGAGGGTGCTTATTTTTTCTTCTAAGTTGGCTATGTTGATCTGTGTTACGTTTCTTGTCCATGTGGGGGGGTCTTGGATGGGAGGTTGGCACCTGATCGGTTTCTTTTAAGCAGTGCTGGGTAAGGTTGTTGGAATGTAATAGCTCGTTCAAGTTTTGTATTGGTGCGCTGTTTTTATCATTCCAGTGCAAGTTGAGGTCGCCCAGAATTAGGTTGTTGCTATCTCGGAGAGAGCAGTGAGCAACCAGGTCTGAGAGGTGTTCCGTGAACGTGAAGGTGTTGCCTGGAGGATGGTTTAGGAGATGACAGTGTAGTGGTTTATTGTTGCTGATGTTAATGTTGGCGGTTAGGCATTCGAAGGAGTTATAGTTGAAAGTATCAATTTCGGTCACGGACAGGTTGTTGTTGTGAATGATTGCTAAACCCCCACCTTTTTGGTCTTTTCTATCTTTGTTGATGATAGAGAAGCCCGGGGGTAGGAGCATATCCATGATTGGAGGAGAGGTGTCATTTAGCCAGGTCTCTGTGATGAAGGCTATATCAATGTCATGGTTGAGGATGGATTTAGCTAGCTCTGTGGCATGTTTAGTGGCTGATCTGCAGTTTACGAGCATGAAGTTGGTAAGGGGTGTCTCCTTTTTTGGTTCCTTTGTTAGGGGGGCAATAGGGATGTTGAGGGAGGGTGGGGGTCTAGTGGGTTTCAGAATGGAGTGATCACTTCTGAATCCAGTGATTACCTGAATCGAGGATTGGGGGATGTGAGTAGAGGGGGTGGTGTACGAGGAGGCCAGCTCGATCGCTTCATCAGAAAACATGGCTTCCATAGTACTTTTAGGTCTCAGTGTGTGGTTCGAGAGGGGGGATGAGGTCCAGCTGGGTTGCGGAGCCTTGAGGAGCCTTTGGTGAGTGTGGTTGGAGATGATAGGAGTAGAGTGGGGGTTTAAGGGGGGCTTATGGAATGTAGCAAGGTTGCTTAGGATATCGTTCAGGCCCTGTATTATAATAGCCACTTGGCTTTCAATCAGAGAGTCTCTTCTTGGGGGGGAGTGGGTGGATTCTGGGTGGGGTGTTCTCGGAGTGGCGAAGATCTGACAATGTTGTGTTTTCTTTTGGTAGGTGTTGTGTTGTCAATTAGGGTTATGGGATTAGGCGCGGGGTGAGGAGGGTCATGTTGTGGTAGTTGTTTTCTTTTGCAGGTGGGTATAGGAGGGTGATTGGGAGACTTAGAGTGAGTATTGAAGTCGACCGGTAATGCTTGAAGGAGGTTATGCACAGAGGGGTGTTCGAGGGGACGGACCAGTGCAGGAGGGGGCACCTTGTTCTTGATGGTAGAGGTACTGGAGGTGGTTCGAGGTGGAGCGTAGGGGTTAGTGATAGCAGGTGCCAGAATGGTGTGGGTGTCCTGCTGGGGGGACTGGTTGTCCGGGTAGAAGGGGAACGATGGGAGGGGGGGGCTGTGTGTGAATGGCGTTAGTCCTCAGAGAGGGAAAGAGGAGGTCAAATGACTCAAGTTTGACATTGTTAGCTTGAATCAGGACTGTGCCGTTGGAGTAGATGGTCACAAAGGTTTTCTCACAGCGCGCCGTGCGGTTAGGGATAGAGAATGATAGTTTGCAGCTATGGGAATGATAGTTTGCAGCTATGCACTTACAATGTCTAAGAATGGACTTAGACACTGTAGGGGTACAGGGCTCATGCACATGTACCCTCACCACTGGTATAGTGCACCCAGCTAGAGGGGTGACTGATCTATGCCAGGGCAATGGGTTGTAGGCATGGCACACAGGGATGTGTGCCATGTCGACTCTTCACTTTGTTCTGCACCAAAACACACAGCCTGCAAAGGCAGTGTGTGAGTGTAAAGGTACAGGGCCTCCTAAGGGTGGCACAATAAGTGCTTGAGCCCTAAGAGGTTTTCCCTGGTCACAGGGCCCTGGGTACCTGTGGTACCATCTACCAGGGGCTGACCTGTGGCCAGAGATGCCAATTGGGTTTTATTTTCAATGCACTTTTAGGGAAATACCATAGGCCCAGGGTACCTGATTAGCAGGTGCCAAAGACACACTCAGTCAAAGCCCATCAGCAAAAAGTGGAGGTAACCGTGCAGAAAGAGGGCACTTTCACACATGAGTCAATACTTCATTCTTGCAACCTGCCACCCTTTATAATACACAGCAACTAAAAGACTCGCTCTTGGCATGAGAGCCCAATATACCTGGATCTGCCACAGACCTCATCCTGGCGTGGCAGAACTACCAGCCACATGTCTCCTAAAGTTATTGCCACCCTTTGTTGCCGAATATGCGATTAATTAGCATCTTTGTCCTAGTAGGTGATCAGCCAGATCAGAACTAGCTTCCCGGGCAGCGTGCTGTCGACCACACCGCTGCCCGACTTCTCAATTTTCACCATGGCACAGGGTCACTCACCACCATAGTCTTCACTGGCAGAGCACTCCTCCGCACATCGCTGCCTGACTTATGAGTTGTGCCCAGGCAGGGCACTACCCTCACGTTGCTGCATGTGGTCACTCGCAATATTCACAGGCAGCGCACTCCTCTGCACACTGCTGCCCGACTCACCCACCGCATACGGTCAGCATGCTCTCCTCATGCCACTGCCCACTGCCCACGATCACTTGCAGTGCGGCTAGAAATCCTTCCTGATGCAGTGATTGGTGCCCAGAATTTTCCCAGGACAGCTTCTTCCCGCTCGCAGGTCCCAACCTAGTTAGGGTATTGTCACAGCCCCTAAGAAGTCCAGCTGCGCCTACCTGGGCCATATGCTTTTCAATTTTCCAAATGTAGCTATGTATGCAATCTACCACTCACTAGGCAGAGAGTTCAGAGCTGCAGTGTGACTAATGTACATGCAATAGTAGAGGTGGGTAAGCCACTGAATGCTCGAGCCAGCCTCGAGCTTGAAGCCTGGCTCTGACTCAGCTTAAGATCCTGTTGGAACCTTTAGCCCATATAGAGCCGAGCTTTCATGTGGCTTCTGCCTGACTCCCTTACTCCACCCAGGATGTGGCATTACAGTCAGAGCTGCTGACTGTGGAACTGGGGAACCAGGTTCAATATCCTGTGAGGCTGGGCAAATCACTTAATTTATCCGTGCCTATAAGGAATGCATGTGATCTGTGTAATGTAACTGATACTCGTGTAAAGCACTAAGAGGTAGAAACAAAGCCTCTTTTTTCAGCCTCGGGATTGGGGAACAGCTTCCCCAGCTGCTCGAAGAATTATTTTTCAGTTTAATGACGATAGCGCGCAAGGCCCGCCGACGTCATCACACTGAAAGTGGGAGTGAAATGAGCTGTTTGGTTTGTTTCACTTTCACTGCCTCCGTGCTCATGAGGCTATCTCAGTCCCACAAGCACCAAGGCGGACGGGCGTGGTATCATTGGAAAGGGGAGAGTCTCCCCTTTTCAGTGGTACCCTTCCCTAGTGGATCCCTGCTTGGGGATCAATGCGGGAGGACGATCCCCAAGCAGGGATCCACTCCATTAGGCACCAGGGAGGTTGGAGCGGCCCCTTAGGCAAGGGCTTTTGCTCCCCCCATGGTCAGATCAGTCTTTATGTTCCCCTTGGGGGCGGGGACAGAATTACTAATAGATGCCAGGTTTTTGTTTGCACAATGTAGGGGTGGGGGCTGCCCAAAATTGGCATACCAATGCCCCCAGCCCCCCAAGTCCGGGACCAAACACGCAGGTGCCCCTATCTATCTCAAAACAACCTGTTTTTTCAAGGGGACCACCTGCGTTTTTGATCCCAGGGTCAGGGGGCATCTAGGGAATCTACCAATCCCAGACATTTCTGAAAACTAGACATCTGGGGGTGTCCAGGGAGGTGTGGCTTGTGTGGATTCCCCAGTGTTTTTCTACCCTGAATCCCCTGCAAACCTCAAATTTAGCTAAAAAATCACGTCATCCTCACATTTCTTTGTGGGAAAGTGGTGGGATCAGTGAACCCGTACAAGTTTCCTATCACCTAGCATGGCCCCACACAAGGGGGTGCCACTTTTATGGGGACACTGGGGGAACACGGTGTGGTAGGAAATTTGTGTCAGCAGGGGATTTTGGGTAGCAAAACTTTGGGGGATCCGCAAAAGGGACACCACCCTGGACTCCCCTGGGTGTCTAGTTTTCAGAAATGTCTGGGTTTGGTAGGTTTTCCTAGGTGGCCGCCAAGCCTTGGAACAAAAATGCAGGTGTCCCCCTTTCAAAGCCAGGTCGTTTTGTGATAGAAAGTTTTTATGTTTCCACAATTCGTTTTGGGCCATTCCCTATTGCGGGCACATATCCCACCCACACGAGTGAGGTAATATTTTTATCGGGAAACCTGGGGGAATGCTGTGTGGTGGAAAATTTGTGTAGGCTCGTTGATCCCACAACTTTCCCTCACAGAAATGTGAGGAAAATGTGATTGGGGAATGCCTGGTGGGTGGAAGTTTATGACTCCTGCAGATTCCAGAACTTTCCTCTAAAGAGAGGGATTATGGGCAACAGAATGTGGTGCGAGCCACACAAGTCACCCCATCCTGGATTTCCCTGGGTGTCTAGATTTTAAAAATGTACACGTTTTCTAGGTTTCCCTAGGTGCCCACTGAGCTAGGGTCCAAAATCCACAGATACGCACATTGCAAAAAAGGGGTCAGTTTTCACTGGAAAAATGTGACGTATCCACATTGCGTTTAGGGCAGTTTCCTGTCGAGGGCACTAGGCCTATCCACACAAGTGAGGTTCCATTTTTATTAGGAGACTTGGGGGAAATGCTGGGTGGGTGGAAGTTTGTGGCTTCCCACAGAATCCAGAACTTCCCATCACAGAAATGTGAGGAAACTGTGTTTTTTACAAAGTTTGAAGTTTGCAAGGGATTTTGGGTAACATAACCTGGTGAGAGCCACACAAGTCACCCCATCTTGGGTTCCCCTGGGTGTCTAGTTTTCAAAAATGTACAAGTTTGCTAGGTTTTTCTAGGTGCCGACTGAGCTAGGGGTCAAAATCCAAAGCTAGGCACATTGCAAAAAAATGGATCCATTGTCAGCAGAAAAATGTGATGTGCCCACATTGCATTTTGGGCTGTTTCCTGTTGTGGGCACTAGACCTACCCACACAAGTGAGGTACCATTTTTATCGAGAGACTTTGGGGAACACAGAAGGGTAAAACAAGTGTTATTATCGTTTGGCTTTCTATGCATTTCTACCTTCCAAAACTAAAACAGTGTGTAAAAAAATAAGTCATTTTGAAACATACACCCTAATCCACATGCTAAGATGGGTACCCACAAATTCAGAGATGTACAAATAACCACTGCTTCTAAACTCCATATCTTGTTCCCGTTTCAGAAATACATAGGTTCCCTTGATACACAAACACTTGAAACAACGGCGGACTGGAAGGAAAGCACCATGTTCACACAGTATACACAGTTAGTAACGTTCCATGCACTACTCATCCGGTACCAGCCGTTGTTTGGTGCCACTGGCCAGCAGTATACAAGGATGATAGCAAATGGAGAGGTGTACCGGCAAGAGTCCAATAAAGAATCCAATATGTGTAATCAAACATCCAATGTTTATTATTTCTTATTATTTCTTCTTAAATCCAAACAGAAAACAAGATCCAGCAAAAGCATTTAATTCCAAATAAGTTTAGAACTTCATCAGGGCTTAATAGTGTAGATAGCTGATATATCAAAACATATGTAGAATGTGTATACGTAGTTCCATCCAATGTCAAACGATGTTTCTAGAAATCAATATGAACTGTATCATCAATATCCATGATTACGCGGTCATTGTATATAATAATGAATAACCGCCACAGGAACCTTGATAAGCGTCCATGTGCTCCATCAGCGTAGTAACAATATGTACTTACTGTACACCCTGTACACAATGAAAAACCATGGCAAGGTGCAGCTCAGTTATTGGCTCTGGGTACTGCGGGTTCTTAGTGAACCTACAAGCTCTATATATCCCTGCAAACAGAAGGGGCCCGGGAACGTAATGGCATATTAATTTAAATAATCTACCATAGTTAGAAGAAGTTGCAGGTTAAAATGTAGGCACAAATGGCTGTTTTTTCAACTCAATTTCAAAACGTTTCATTTTTACTGTTACTTTCCTTAGGAAAACCTTGAAGGATCTACAAAAGTGACTCCTTGCTGAATTCAGAATGTTGTCTACTGTTCGGAAATGTTTGGCCTTCCAGGATCCATTATTGGTTGCACTCCCATTTCTACCACTAACTGGAAGGAGGTTGAAAGCACAAAACATAGGAAAATAGGCTATGACCCAGTAAAATGCCAAAACTGTGTAGGCAATTATGGTTTTCTAACAATCGTCTGCCTGTTCCTGAAAGCTAGGAAGATGGTAGTTTTAGCACCACAAACTCTTTATTGATACCATTCGCAGGGAAAAAAACAGACGCTTTCTTCTGCAGCACTTTATTCCCATTTTTCCCCAAAACGAACCAAATGTAGCTGTATTTTGCCTAATTTTTGGTTGCCTGAAAGGGAATCCACAAACCATGGGTACCTTTGGAATCCTCACGATGTTGAAAGAAAAGGAAACACATTTTATTTGGATACCTTATAGGGACAAAATGTTAGGGCGGCCTAAGCACCAACTACCCCAATAGCCAAAAAAAGGTATGACACTGGAGGCGACTGGCAGCGAAAAGGTTAATAAGTACTCCTCAGTACAGTGCTATAATGTGCCCTAATAATGTCAAAGCTTCTACATGTTAAAGAAATACACTTTTTTGACTTTTGAAGAGACTTGTATCATATTTTACGTGGTATTTTTTGTATGATTTTCAGAGCAATTATGTTCAGGGCTTGGCTCGCCCATGGGCGGGACCTGGCTCGGCTCTGGCTCAGCTCTCCCTGTTAATTTGCTGGCTCGCCCACCTCTATGCAATAGCTTCTGGTTCTGCATGTCCATTTCCCTTTTAAGTTGGAGAGCTGCTGCCCTTTCGAGGCCCTTGCAAAGTAAGGTGAAGTGGTGTTTCCAGCCCATGGTTGTATTCGTGCCCAATGATGGAGTAATGGCGAGTGCCCTTGAAGAACCAGTGCCCATAAACGTACGTTGTCGTTAACTGCCGCCTCTATTTAATGTGCCTTTCCTCTGCCTTGAATTGCTCAGGGAGGCTGACAGTCCCTGCAGTGCTGCAGTCAATAGCATCCGGCCAGTGCTGCTGGCAAGAGCGCTCCCCTCCAAACCTCCCTCCGGTTCCGAGGTCCGCCCCCGGCTCGTGAGCCCGCCCCGCCTCCCAGGAAAGATCAGAGAGGAGACCGAGCCCCCCGGTGCAGGTGAGCGGCATCTCCCGGGCCCGGGTGGGGGAATGCTCCGCAGCCACTACTACATCCTCAGCGGAGGCCATGCCCCTGCTCCGTTTGAACCATCCCACGCATCCATCCCCGTGTCAGTATCCCTCCGCGGTACCCACGCTGCCGCAGCTACCTGGTACCCGTTCCCGCACTCTGGAGGGGTGGGGGGCTTATAGACGCCTCCTGGGCCTTATTTACCTCAGAAGTGTAGATCCTCCTCCGTATTCATCTTTAGTGAGTGGTCGTGTGTTGTGTGTGTGTGTGTTTGTGTGGTGGGAGCAGGGGGGGGGGGGGTTAAGGCTAGTTCAACCACATTGGGTGGGAGGAGTCCTATCCTCCCGACTCGAGAGGCACCTATATCTGGGCACCTTCAGAGCTGTGAAATTCCCCTTACAAACGCACGCACCCCTGCGCCCCCCAAACTCCCCCTTGTCTCCCTTACCTTCACTGAATTTATGTTTACTGTGTTTTCGTGCTGGCCCTGCGTCACCAAACCCTGCAAACTTCTATTAATATGATTATATGCTAGGGCAACCAATACGATTAATTGCAATATTATCGTACACTCCTGACACCTCTAAGGCAGTTCTTTTTAGCGTTACTGCAATTATCTGTACGATAGTTGTAGAGGTACAATAAGCTGCACCATCACCCCCTACCCTAGCCCCCAACAGTACCATGCAAGCTCCAGGTTACTCTGCGTCTAAGCGCCTTAGGAATGTCTGTAGTAGTGTTGTTCGGATTAGTATCTTTACAGTGATAAAACACACACACGTGCTCCCGTACGACCTGTTTGTTACACTAAAGAGTGCTCTCTGTGTTTTTTATGAGGGGTGGAGTAGGGTAAATTATTCTCGATCCTGGGTTCCCTTATATGAACACCGAGCGGACAAATATAATTAAATAATTTGCCTTTTTTTATAATGTCCCCATTGTTTACATAGTTTTTATGTGAAGTCATGTGATTCCTCAGATCAGAATATTTATTAAAATATTAACATTCTATACGGCACTTAACCCATAGGTTAGCCAGGCATTGTAAAATGCATAGCTACAATCACCTAACTGAATGGCACATAATGGATGGAGCTCAGAAGGATGAAAGCCCAGGCAGAGGTTGTTCATCGCATACTTGCCAACATATTCGACTGTGGTGTTGGCAAGTGAAGATGTGGGTCAACTGCAAACATACATTGAGCAAAACAGCATGCCCAGCCCTCTCCTAGCTGGATGCAGAGCAATGGGGCGCTAAGACTGCACGTTTGCCGTACTCCAGGGATACCTAGTTCTTCTAGACCTACCAAGGGAAGTCAAGACTCTCAACCACACAACCACAAAGTTTTAGTCAAAAGTCTCACTGCAGTTGGAGAGGGAATATGGACCTGCAAATGGTGACCCTTATTCATCCCCTTACCATGCTCGTATAAAGAACTCTCCTCTTTCAGGCCAGCTTTGCATGCGCGGTTCCAAAGTGTTTATAATATATATATATATATACATACACATACATCATGGCCGAAACGCGTTTGTCATGCCAGGGACGAAAGTAAAGTAAAATTGGATTTATACAACTCGAATGTGTGCCGCACCTTTGTGTAACAGAGCATTTGGAGAAATATATATATATGCCAACCGACGCTGCAGTGTGGAAGCAGGTATGCCCTTGGATGACTGCTATGACAGCACAAACATCAGCGCTGCTGACGCAACCCACTGTGGACATTATTGTGTTTTAATATGAAGAAAGCATATGGCGCCTCACTGTAGGAAGGTTATTGCACTACAACCTCCAGCAGGCAACGCAGGTGACCACGCCCACTGAGGCGGGGAGAACGCTTGAAATATAAGTGCAATTGAACACTGCCAAAATCTTGTCTTCACAATGCCGTAGCCCCTGAGGAAGTGTTTAGAACATGAAACGCGTTGGGCAGGTGAATCAACTCTGCGAGACAACACCGATGTTTGCAGTCTGTGTGTCCTTCGTGAATAAATGGCGAAAGCATACATACCTGTGTGTGGACCTTCTTACAGCAGGCAACTTTGGTGTTTGATGTTTGACGGACCAGCGTGAGCCGCGAGAAGTGGCCCGCTACACTCCGTGCAGTCTTGCGGCAGCGCCAACCGACGCTGCAGCGTGGAAGCAGGTACTTTAGTAAGGAAAAGAAAGAAAAGTATAAGAAAACAATAAGGATTTATCATAAAAGTATACAGGAGGAAAATAAGTTATTTTTTGCTCGAAAAATCGAATCTGCCGGGAATAAAAGTAGAAAACTTTTCAACATAGTGAAAAGCTTCTCGTCACCTAATGCTGGATCTAACCATCCCTCCTTTTCCGCTGATTGGATCAATCAGTTAGCCAATTTTTTCTACACAAAAATAACAGAGATCCAATCCTCGTTTAGATTGTCAGAGGGATCTGAAAATAAGGATCCCCCCCTGCTAAATTGTCAAAACAGGATAGGAAATGTTTCTCTTTCCTGCTTCCCCCCGGTCACTTTAGAATCTTCCTTAGTAATAATGAAGGGTCTGAAGTCTGGCTCCCCGTCAAACCCTTGCCCTGCCAAATTTCTGGCCAATATGGCAGAGATATTGAATCCAACAGTTAACAGCATCCTGAACCTGTTTTTGAGCACTGGTCAGGTGCCCGAGAATTGGAAAAGTGCAAAAGTGATTCCGTTATTAAAGAAACCCTCTGCTGACCAAACTATACTTTCCAACTATAGACCTATCTCCCTTCTCCCATTTTTTGCTAAAACATTAGAAAAATATGTACATTCGGTAGTTTCCTACTTTGCTGAAATTAATAACCTCCTTCATTCAAGTCAATCAGGTTTTCGTTCTAACTTTAGCACGGAGACGGCCTTACTTGAGGTCTCTGAGACCATCAAAGAAACCCTTGATAAGGGAGGAAAAGCTGTCCTGATTCGTTTAGATCTTTCGGCAGCTTTCGACACCGTGCCCCATGTTCGGCTTCTGCAGAGATTACAGGAGTGTGGTTTCGGTGGCAAGGTGTTGAGATGGTTTGCCTCCTTTCTGAAGGACAGAAGGCAGGAGGTATGGTCTCCCCCTTTCGCCACCAGGATCCTGCTCCTAAATGTGGGGGTCCCCCAGGGCTCTATTTTGAGCCCTGTATTATTTAATCTGTACATGTCCCCCCTTGCCAAGTTGGCGGAGACGGGAGAGGCGAAGATTATCTCTTATGCGAACGACACTCAGTTGTTGTTCACCTGTAGGAAGAGTGAAGATTTTAATGGTCAGAAGATTAGAGATTGCCTAGCTGAAGTGTTCTCCTGGTTTCAATCCCACCAACTCAAATGCAACCCTGAGAAGTCTGAAATCATCTTCTTCGGCTCCCCTCCGCTGGACGTTTGGAAACAGTGGTGGCCTGACAAAATGTCGCTACCCCAGACGGCAGTTGACACCGTTAAAAATCTGGGATTGAAAATGGATGACATGTTATCCATGAAAACTCAAGTCCAGACAGTGACTGGCACATGTTTTGGACTGTTAAAAATGATTAGGAAATTTCTCTATCTATAACCTATGACTCATAGAAAGCTAGTCGTGCAGGCCCTCATTACTTCTAGATTGGACTATGTTAATGCCCTGTATCTTGGCCTCCCGGAGTTCTTACTGAACAGGTTCGAGATTGTGCAGAACTCAGCGGCCAGAGCGGTCCTGAAGTTAGGAGCCATAGAACGGATTTCCCACCATCTGAAGAAATTACACTGGCTCCCGGTCCGGTGTAGAATTCTCTTCAAAGCCCTAACCCTTGCCTTTAAAGCTTTGCATGGGCTAGGGGCACATTATATTCGAAAAATAATTCTCTACTACATCCCGCGCAGATCGCTTAGATCAGCCCATCAATATCTGATCTTGACGCCAAGTTTCTGTAGAGCCCGCTGTGGAGGACGGTCTTTCCAAGTGCATGTAGCCCACGCCTGGAATACCCTGCCTCTATCCCTGAGAAAGACCACTACCCTTCTGGCGTTTAGAAAGCAGTTAAAACTTGGATGTTTCAACAATTACCATAACTTATCACCTCAGCTAATTTCTGGTTTCATAGTCTTTGCTTTTGTTTCTTCTGTCATAGCGCCGGGACACTCTGTTGAGTAGCTGTGCGCTCTATAAATCCTTGATTAACATAACATAACATAACATAACATATGCCCTTAGATGACTGTTATGACAGCACAAACATCAGCGCTGCGGACACAACCCACTGTGGACATTATTGTGTTTTAATATGAAGAAAGCATATGGCGCCTCACTGTAGGAAGATTATTGCACTACAACCTCCAGCAGGCCACGCAGGTGGCCACGCCCACTGAGGCGGGGAGAACGCTTGAAATATAAGTGCAATTGAACACTGCCAAAATCTTGTCTTCCCTGAGGAAGTGTTTAGAACATGAAACGCGTTGGGCAGGTGAATCAACTCTGCGAGGCAACACCGATGTTTGCAGTCTGTGTGTCCTTCGAGAATAAATGGCGAAAGCATACATACTTGTGTGTGGCCCTTCTTACAGCAGGCAACTTTGGTGTTTGATATATATGTATATGTATATATATTATCTACTGGCGGTCGCCAGTAAATAGTTATAGTTAGGACCTATTTTCCATAGGAAATCCGCAACATTCTATTCCCAAGAAGTCTGGCACCGGTTGATAAATCCTCGCGCAATTTTCCAAACTTTTGGCCAGCACCGCTCCGCTCCTACCCTGAAAGTTTCGTGGTGATTCATCAAGCGGGGGCCGAGAAAAAAGGGGGGTCCCAAAACGCATTTTCCCCATGCAATTTCCCATAGGATCTGTTGTCGCAGCTACAGCCCGAGCCGCTGAACGGAATGACACCAAATTTGGCAAAGAGGTAGTCCTCAGTTCAGACTCGTGCCTTTTGCATAAATGGTGTGAATCCGTTCAGTAGTTCCTGAGAAAATTAGAGTTAAAAGTACATATATATCTATGGCCGGGGAAGATCCGCGGACCCTACCCGCACCGTAAGCGCACCCTCCCCGAACCAAGCGCGTACCCTCCCGATCGCGCGCTGAATGCTAATTGGCTGTCGAGTGTCTGTCTACATTCGAAACCAGGAACTGTTGGCGGCCATTTTCTGCCTCGGTAGAAGCGAGGCTGAAGAAGCAAGGGGAATAAGTGTGTAAAACATATAAAGGGGGCAGAGTGGAAATACTCTGACCCTCTAGAGGTGCTTAGGGGGTCTCAGGAGGACCCCCTGGGGCCCCCTTTAAAAAAAAAAAAACGGCGAAATGCGCGCATGGTGCACGCATCTTATCCCGTTTGGTGCACAGATCCTCTCGCGTTGGGTGCGCAGATCCAAAAACATGGAAAAAAATATATAAAATAAAGTTTTGAACATAAAGTAAAAAAAATATTTTGAAAAATATAAAAAAATATGTTTGAAAAACCCATTAAATTAAAATAATATTTTTTAATTTTTAAAAGAATTAATTGAAAAAATAAGTTTAAAAAATGGTGATAAAAAAAACATAATTAATGAAATTGACACACTGAAAAAAAATATACAAATCCAATCAAAATCATTAAACATGATATCTTCAGAGATAAGTTAAAGATAGGAATTAGCATTTAAAAAACCTTTGAAATTCACTGAAAAAACCATAGGTTTCATGCACGTTATAGTTAGGAATTGGCATTTAAAAAACCTTTGAAATTCACTGAAAAAACCAAAGGTTTCAGGGGCGTTATAGTTAGGAATTGGCATTTAAAAAACCTTAGAAATTCACTGAAAAAACCATGGGTTTCAGGGGTGTTACAGTTAGCTGGACATTTCCCTCGTACAAAACCCTAGAAATTCCCCTGTTATAGTTAGTTCAGCTAACTATAACTCGCGCCCTTGCAATGCACTGCTGATGACGTCACATATTACATCACTCATGACATGGTCAGTGACATCACTGATGACATCTCAAATGACATCACTGATGACATCAATGATGACATCATCCATGTGATAAATTAGTGCATCTTCTCACACCCTAAATTAACCCTTGATACACCGACTCAAAATTTCAGACGGCCATTCAGTGAATATATATATATATATATCCAAACAAAAAGCAAGTTGAGTAGTGCGCTCTCAGCAAGAAACAGGCAGTCAGCAAGGTAAATAATCCAAGTGTTTTAATTCACACAACGCGTTTCGGCGGCCAGACTTGTTCACGTGTGAAAGTGCACGTACAAGCAGTCTTAAATAAAGCATTGAATGTTTGTGAATGGTCATCACACTCAACGAAGGACTACACGGCAGTGCGTGTAGCCGCCATCTTGGAACGGTAAATAAACAAGGGAAAGAATAAGAATAAGAAAGTGCATCTGTATGAACATGTGAATCACCATGTTATAACACAACAATATGTATATATACAAAAAATATATATCATTGTAATTGAGCTGGCATGCGTCACAACGTAATGGAATATGTAGTAAAAACCGCCAACTTGAGCTGATTTGCCATCAAGGGTGTGCGATGACATAACATGAGAGGGTAAATACCCTTGGATACTGTAATGTGCATACTGTCGGCAAGAACATGATCAAACAGTAAATGGTTACCACTGGGATACAAAATGAAACACATAAGCATCACTCTCACAGTAAAGGAGGTTGGAAGAGCTAGTAGATAAATGGCAAGTGCATTCATAAATGAAATATAAATCAATATCCCCAAGTAAATGCCACAAGTGGCGTATAAACTTCCAAAGGGTCCCAGTGTATAAGTCTGCGGGCAAGTGCCCCGACAACCGACAAGTATGCTAAAGTCTCAATCCCAGTTCACAATAATAATGGTGACCAAAATAATTCTGAAATAGAACTATAAACAGGCCAAAATCATCAAATACATGTAATGACCCTAGGTCAAAAGAACTTATCTTAAACCATGAGTGTGACCAGATAACGTGCTCATATGCTTTAACAAGGAACTGCTGGTGAAGATGATGGAGTGATGAGCTAATGAAGAGTGACAACATGGAGGAAGGAGCCCTTCACTTATATTCACCGGCACGGGCATCCTACCCTTTTCCTCCATGTTGTCACTCTTCATTAGCTCATCACTCCATCATCTTCACCAGCAGTTCCTTGATTTTGGTCTGTTTATAGTTCTATTTCAGAATTTTATGAATGCACTTGTCATTTATCCACTAACTCTTCCAACCTCCTTTACTGTGAGAGTGATGCTTATGTGTTTCATTTTGTATCCCAGTGGTAACCATTTACTGTTTGATCATGTTCTTGCCGACAGTATGCACATCACAGTATCCAAGGGTATTTACCCTCTCATGTTATGTCATCGCACACCCTTGATGGCAAATCAGCTCAAGTTGGAGGTTTTTACTACATATTCCATTACGTTGTGACGCATGCCAGCTCAATTACAATGATATATATTTTTTGTATATATACATATTGTTGTGTTATAACATGGTGATTCACATGTTCATACAGATGCACTTTCTTATTCTTATTCTTTCCCTTGTTTATTTACCGTTCCAAGATGGCGGCTACACGCACTGCCGTGTAGTCCTTCGTTGAGTGTGATGACCATTCACAAACATTCAATGCTTTATTTAAGACTGCTTGTACGTACACTTTCATACGTGAACAAGGCTTGCCGCCGAAACACGTTGTGTGAATTAAAACACTTGGATTATTTACCTTGCTGACTGCCTGTTTCTTGCTGAGAGCGCACTACTCTCCTGGGTCCCAGCAAATCCGGAAGGAGCAACTAACTTTGTGTATATATATATATATATATATATATATATATATATATATATATATATATATAGTTATATTTATACATATTTGTATATACATCCCATTAGAATAAATCTTAATTACGTGACAACATAACTTGATGTGCTGAAAATAAAAAACGAATTTAAGGAGTATTGGCAAATTACACAGCTACTAAATACTACAAGAATGTGGAACTTAAATTGTTATTTTTAAAACTAGGTTTCCTATGTGTTATTGTTGATGCTCATATCTTCTTAAATCCATCATATATATTTGAAACTTTATAAACACAGCCACTTCCTTTGTTCCTATAGCAAACAACTATGTATTACTTTACTTGTTTTTTCTTTTCAGGTATGAGTGCCTTTAATACGTTTTGTTTTAAGTGTTCTTTGGTCCTGAAGAAGACCAGTTAATGTTCTGTCATCCCAGCATGCACGTTGAACAGTGTAGGAAACCCTATTTTTTTGTCTTATGGCATACACAGGTGCTTAATTGCTTAATTTTTCAATATAAGCTATGTTAAATGGTTTCTGTCTTCTGAAATGTGCGCAAAATCCACCACTTCACCCGTTCTTCGTGAGATTTCCCTTTCGCTCCGTGTGACCTATCAATACACAAAAAATTGATTACATTGACTCACAAAGCTGTAAACATATCAATTTACATACATTTAGTTTTAAATCATTTCTAAAAATATATTCACATTTGAATAAAAACAATATATTTTTATAATCTGTGCAGCTTGAATGCTACTTAAACTTTATAAAAAAACGTGCAATACTATTTGCTATGGTATCGTTACACCTGACTAGCTAAATAGATATATTCAGTCTCTAAATCAAATTTCCTTTCAAGGGGCTACAGAATAAACAAGGCAGGTAACTGCCACTCTCCATTTTATTTCATGCACACATAATCATTTTATTTTCCCGGGTTCAGTTGAAGCCGTATGTATTGCTTGAGAAGTTTCTGATTTGTAGCCTCTGGAACTCTCCTGCACTCACAGATGACCATAATCAATTAATACCAACAGGGTATGGATCCAAGGAGTCTATAAACACACAACCGCAACACACTGTGTGCCCCAAAATCCAATGTGAAGGAAACACGAGCCCAGCAGTGCTCTTTATGTGTATGTGTACACTACAATGTGCATCATTTGTAACATAACACTAACATTGTGAGTTGTGTGTGTTTGTTTATGTGACGGGTCCACTCATTCCGTCTTTCTGCAAATCACTGCGGTTTTTCATGCCTTCTTGCGTGTGTGCCGTTGCACTAATATGCATTCTTGATTATTGTGTTTCTCCCTAACTTATTATAATTGTGTTCCTGTAACTGTATGTGTTTTCTTGTTTTTGTGTTTGGGTTATCGTGCATTTTGTTTTGGCACCCCCGTATAACCCAGGGATAGTGATGTTGGAAAGTGGAGGACAAGCGGTCCAAGGCATCTTCCATTCTCATTTGTGTTCTTAGTAGCAAGGCGCACTCTCAGTTGACATTAGTATTCATACATTTCGTCTTAATAGCAACATCAGTAGAGGAACCTGCCAAGCCTTTGATAAAAGGCGTTGTTGGGGCAGGAAAAGTCTGCACCAAAGGGACAGAAAATGACCCTCAAGAGTTTGTCTCTCTCTCTCTCTCTCTCTCTCTCTCTCTCTCTCTCATACAAACACACACACCTCTGCTTAGATATATAGATTCAGCTCACCTGCACAGGAAAGCTTAAACACATCTGATTTGTAGCATGACATGTTATACCTGGTTTTCTTTTCCAGCGTCTTCTCCATTTGTTTTTGTTTACAGACCCAAAAACTGTTTGCAGACCTGTGACACCATCAGTATGAACGGCTCGAGGCGTGGGTGCCGGGCCGGCATCTCGCAGGCTCTGCTGGTGCTGCACCTTAAGGCTCTGCTTCAGTCAGGTGAGGGATGTTATTAAACCGAAAAGATGTCAAGACCTTAGATACTGCTATAACTTAGCTGAATGGGCTCTTACTCAGTAGCTTGAGGCTCTGTTCTGTCAAAATTTACTCACTCTGTGGTACAACCACGTAATCATGGAAGAGAAGTATCAGTCCCACTCTTTGGAATGTACACTCTTGACTTTGTTGTACACGAGGAGAGGACAATTAAGTATGTCAATTTTAATTGTCCTGACATGGTGTTTGAGGAGTACAAGGTGAGACGATCCAAGTCTTAAGCATTCCCCTACTTTAGGCGTACTTAGCTAACATCAGGGTCCTATGACAGTGCAAGGTACTGAGGAGGTGCCCATGTCTGTACTCCCTTGGAGACCCCTCAAATCCTGTGGCCTAACATGGTGCTGGGGTGTCTAGATGATTCCCATGGTTGTACCTATAAGAAGGTACTGAGGTGGTTCAGAAAGTTGTACTTCTAAAGAGGTACAGAGGTGGCCCCTTTGCTTTACCCCTATGGATACCCCAGCCATTTTATAGCCATCAAGTTCTGTAATTTTCTCCTCCTTCCTCCAGTGTCTTTTCTGTTTCTTGCAGGTTTAGGGGAGCCTGAACCTCAGATTAATGGGCAGTCCTCATCGGTCAGCACCTCACAGGAGAATGAGAGTCGCGAATTCACGTGTCAGGCCGAGGGCTGGCGTCCAGTGCCGCTCCTCACCTGGTACCTTAATGGCAAGAAGCAGGAGGTAAACAGCTCCACAGTGCTGTCAACTTCAGCTGAATTGTTCGAGCAGAGCTCCAATACTTTCACCGTGACTGCCCGAAAGAGTGACCGGGAGCTCAACTGCACTATCACTGACCCAACGTCCGGCAGGGCCGGCAACGCTTCTGTCCTACTCAACGTGCAGTGTGAGTACTTGCCTTTTTTGGAGGTGAGGGTATGAACTGTTCTTGATGGAGCAATACTTTGTGGGTGTGGTAAAATAATCTAATGGACTTTGACTTCAAAAATGGCATTCCACAGTTGAAATAATATTTAAAAGTGTAATTTCAATGATTCATATTAATGGAAAGTAAGCAAAATCTCAAGATTCAAGGGAAAAAAATGAATTTGACACTCTACTTCAGTGTCTTTGTCTTAATCACGGACATAGATTGGGCCAGGACTGATGACCTAATCAGTGATGTCAACCATGGCATAAATGACGGCATCAGAAAAACAGCAGAAAAATAGATTGAGGTAGGACGTACTGTGCAGTCCCACATTCCAAACTACAACTATTTAAAAATGCTGTGTGTGATGTCATTTTTAAAATAAATATTGTATTGCCATTTATTCAGCAATACAAACATATATAAAAAAGACCTCAACATTCCGCTGAAATGCGAAGAAATCAATGCCATTCAACCAGTCTTTCCAGAAAAGGCAACACACACTTATGGGACCATCTCCGAGAACCACCCCTTTTTTTGCGTCTTAGTCTGATTGATACTGTTCCTGCTATGGTTAACAGGTCTCAGAACATATATTTTTAAACCTAGTTTTAATTTTTTCATTACCGGGCGCTTTGCATCTATCACTGCTTGATAGTATGTCTAGATACATTTTGTTTAGACCAAGTGGAATGTAATATAATCTATGGAGAAATCTGAGATGTATTAGTCTATGTCTGCCATTAGGGATTTTGGGGGGGTTTGTAAACAGAAAAATGCTGGTCTTTGGTGATCGGGTATTCTAGGTCTAAGACTGTGTTGTATAATTGTGTTACTAATTTTGTCATTGATCAGGCTGTGATTATCAGTGATAGCAAATAGCACTCATCTGGCTCTTGGAGATGCATAGGGTATGTCTCCATCATCGTGTTTCTCAGCATACAGTATAAGAATAGGTCTACTGGAATGCTGGTTGGTTTTCCCCGATATCTGTGTGTTGTCATAAAGCTATTATGCTCATATAGGTCGCCAATTTTATACAGTTCCCTTTAATTCAGTCATTCTGTAACTTTGGGTTCTTCAGATAAAGGAATTGGTTGGTTATTTCGCAGGGTTACTTCTGAAGAGTATATATTATAGATACTACAGGCTCTAGTCAGTCTTTACTAATCCCATCATGTGCACTGGGCTGTAATTACTTTGTTACGGGGTCTCTGAGATTAGCCAACTGTAATTGTCTGTAGTAATTTAGGATATACCTTGTCTCTTGCTGTCTGTCTATGTGGGGGGTTATTTTCCAAATGAAGCCAGTGATACGCATGTTGGGCCTACACTATATGCGACATTTTTGTACAGTGCACATCCAAACTGAATTGTTTCAAGCTGCTCTCAAATGTGATGATCTCAGAATAGGAGACAGAGGGGAAAAAAATAGTCGTCCAGGATCACACAGTTTGGTCAGGCTGGGAAGCTGTGATTGAAACAGGGCCTCTGTGTCATGTCATTGCATTTTTCATCTTAGGTGTAGTATTGACTCATCTTTCTCCATAAGTAAATATACATACTTCAATCCTCGTATCTATCATTTACACAGCATGGAAGTTATAATGCAATGAATGTAACATGTGGAATCATATATATGAATTATTCACGTCTCCAATGCATCTTGGCTTGTATTTGTACTTTTATTCCCTAAACTAAGTTAACTACGCCCTCCCTTTCCCTCCCCCACTTCCTGGTCTGTCCGTGTGCCTCCATCTATTCCGTGTCATATCCTTGAGAAATCATGGATTCCAACCTATACCTCTGGTGTCCCATGGGCCTTCCCTCATAGCCTACCCTAACTGTTGTTGGCTACGTGTTAAATGGCGGACTGAATCAGGAGAGTGGATCAAGAGATGTAAGTGGGATATCCAATTGTGTAAGTTCTTCTAACATAATGTACCATTCCATGGAGATGGGGCGTTTTCTCAACCCCCTCGCCTCTTCTCGCCTGAGTGCCGTGCTTTCCGCGCTGCCCCACCTGATTACCTCCTCTTTCCATAAATGTAGTAGGGGGCTCCTAGGGGATTTCCACCTCATTGTAATTGCTCTAATCGCCAATATTAGCGCTAGATCTAGGAAACACAGGTGGACCTTCTGGGCTTTGGTGCGCTTGCGTAGACCCAAGAGGCCCTCCAATATGTTGCCTGTCATTGTGAGATGTGTAATTCCTCCCAGCATATTACAAATGTGTCCCCAATATTCCCTAAGGTGTGGGCAAGCCCATAACATATGAACAAATCCAGCCTTCTCCTCTCTACACCTCGGGCAGTAGCTCTGGGCCTCCGGGAACATACAGGGTATCCGCTTCAGGGTTAAATACGCTCTATGGAGAACCATATACTGTATAAACTTGAGCTTGGCATTTCGGGAGACCCGCTTGGGGTGTTCCAAAATTCTTTCCCACGCCTTATCTGTGATTACCATGTCTGTAGTTTCTGCCCATTTCCCACGGAGGTCCGTAATGCAGATGGAGGCCAGCGTTTGGATGCCGGTATATAGCCACTTTACAAGGTGGCCACCACTCCCCATGTAATAAAGTAGATGGACCAGGTCATGTTGTGGAGGCTCGCTACGCTGGGGTGCCCATGTCGTCTTGATGTAATGCGCTGTCATTGCATGTAGCAAGTAAAGGCGGTCAGGAGCCCCAGTGTTCCTCACGAATGTATCATGATCTAGGAGCACACCATCCCGAAGAATGAACCCACCTCTGCTACTCCCGCATCTATCCAATCCTGTATCCTAATCATTGTAATCCTACTGCCCATGACTGGCAGCCCTAGTAGTGGGACATTAGATGCATAGGGAATCGCGGTCGACGTGTACTGTAGGGCCTTTTTCCAACATTGCAGTGCCGCTTTTAACAGCGGAGGGCCGTCAGAGGGCGGTTTCGCCCCTGGGAGCAGCATACTATATAGTGTACGCCTGTCCAGCTCTTGTGCGTTATAGTTTATTTCTTATAAGTTCCTGCCTGCCATCCAGAAAGACAGCCATTGTAATTGGGCGGCATAATAATATGCTTGGAAATCAGGGACACCCAGCCCTCCTCAGTTCGATGCCAACTTCAGTTTCTTGAGACTTACTCTGCGCCTGCCTCCACCCCATATGAGTTCCAACAAGAGTGTGTCTAGAGTGCAAAATGTGGCCTGGGGCACCATCAGAGGCAGATTAACAAAGAAGTACAATAGCCGGGGCAGCATCACCATCTTGGAGATGGCTATCCTTCCCATCACGGACAGCGGCTGGGAGGTCCAGAAGGAAATGCTCGGGCGCAGCGAAGCTATGGCCTTCATTAAATTACCTTCTAGTTGGTCTAAAGGAGCCCTGTACACGTTAATGCCTAAGTACTTAAATGTGTCTAGTGCCACAGGAATCTGGTAGGTGCTGAATCGGATTATGTCTGGACGAAGACCCTCTTGGAAATAAAAGGCATGAGACTTTCCTGCATTAATCGCCAGCCCCGATATAGTCTTGAAGGCGGAGAAGACGACAGGGAGCGGGCTCGCCTCATTCTCCAAGTCGCGCAAATATATGAGGATATCGTCTGCGTAGATCGAGACAAGGAGGGTATTATCCTGTATGGGAATTCCCAAATCTCCAGACAACCACCTCAAAGCTATGGCCAGCGGTTCTAACGCAAGCACAAACAGGAGAGGGGAAAGTGGGCACCCCTGCCTAGTACCTCTTCGTACCGCGTATTCTGAGGATATTTACCGCCCCGTATGTGCCCTTGCAGTAGGTTCAACATAGAATAGGTGTTTCCACCTTAAAAAATCTTGGGGGAGACCAAAACGCAACAGGGCTGCAAACATGTACTCCCACGTTATGGAGTCAAACACCTGACGTAGATCTAACGCCAGACATCCCGCCTTGTCATTGTCACTGGGAACACCCCTCATTATATGGTGGAGTCTCCTAGTATTGAGTGAAGTGCTACGTGCAGGAAGAAACCCACATTGGTCACTGTGTATAAGAGTGGGGAGAGCGGGGACCAGACAGTTGGCTAAGGCCTTACTAACAACTTTATATTCGGTAGCCAGTAACTACAGCGGTCTATAGTTGGACATCTCAGTGCTGTCTCTTCCGGGCTTGGGGAGTGACACCACCATAGCTTGCATTGTGGATTGCGGTAATCTACCGGTTTCCCAAGCCGTCTTATATAGCTCCTCTAGTTTAGGAGTTAAAACCTCCGAGTACGTCGCATAAAATTCGACGGGTAGGTCGTCTAGGCCCGGGGCTTTATTGAGTTTAAGGCCTTTGAACGCTGCTCTTATTTCATGTTGGGTGATGGGGCCTAAAAGGCTCTTCCGTATGGCCTCCGTGATCTTGGGAAACTGTAAGCCATCGAAGAAGGCATCTATTAGGCCATCATCAATATGCGTTGGTGCCGCATACAAAGTACTGAGGTGATTACAAAATGCTTCTTTAATCTCTATTTGAGTATGAATCAGTCCCCCCTGTGGTGAACGGATACAGGTGATCAAAGGCGTTTCCAGGTTATCCTTTAGTAATCGTGCTAGTAATGTTCCTGATTTGTCGGCGGCCGTGTGTTTCAGTTGTGTATATGCTCGGTAATCCATGAGTCTAAGTGTTTCCAGAGTCTCTGCATGTCTAATACGGGCCTCCTGGTGAGATGCCCTTTTGTCATCATCTGTCACTGCGGCTGGCTCTAAATCTGTCATCAATGATTCTGTATCTATAAGTCTTTTGTGTGCTTCTTGGCGCGCCCCTACAGTAGCACTAATTGCCGAGCCTCGAACCCTCACTTTGAAGGCGTCCCAATCTATGAGGTTGGAGGAGGCTGTATTCCAGTTGTCTGTGAAGTAGTTATTAATGGTATCTAATAATGTGGTCCGAAAGTGGGCATCCTCTAGGAATTGGGGCCATAGTTTCCAAGTCGGCACAGGGGTCGGAACCCTGCCCCATGTTAGAGTAACTTCAAAGGGATTGTGGTCTGAAAATGTTTTGGCTAGGTATGTTGATTGATGTATTTGTGTAGCTATAGAGTGAGAGCAAAGAAATCTATCAAGCCTAGTATGAAGCTGGTGAACAGGGGAGTAAAAGGAATATTCCTTGTGTGTAGGGTGAAGCATGCGCCATGCATCTATGAGAGCCCAGCCCTGCATCCAAGTGTTCAGAAATTCAGCCTGTTTGTGTGCACTGGCCCCGTGTAGTGGTGGATGGGATCTGTCTAATTCAATGTCTAGGACCACATTGCAGTCTCCCCCTAGGATCCAGGAAATGGCATCCCACCCCGTCAAGGCTCTGCCCAGATTAGAGAATAATTTGTCTTGATCGAAATTTGGCGCATATATGCAGTCAAGGATTACAGGCAGACCATCTAAAGTGCCCTTCAAAAATATATATCACCCCTGGTCATCTATATGTCGATCCACTTCCACAAACGGGACTCCATGGTGGATCCAAATGGTCGCCCCTCTAGCAAAGGCCGAATAGTTGGTGGTATACAGTCGGCCTCCCCATTTTTTCCGACTTTTCCCCGCCTCCGTCTCCATCAGATGGGACTCATTTAATAACCAGTCATGTGGCAGAAAATATAAAGCAAAGAGAGTTACATCTGAGACATTTAATGGAGCAGTGATTAGTTTCTAAGCTCGAACACTGCTTTTGTTGATTATTCTGTGCACTGTATTGCCTTTGTTCACATATAAAATGAATCTATTGAGCAGAATATATATGACATGTTATAATGTTTTGTGATTAATTTTTCAAAGTGGAAATAACAAACACTCATGTAATTGCCACAGCAGGGGCGTAGCAAGGGCAGCGTGGCCCTGATAGGGTGAAGTGAGCCCCCATAAACCCCCGGGTCCCGGTGCCAGTGCGCTCGCTGCACTCTTGATAGCCACGCCTCTGGCCAAGGGAGCCATCTGACGCAGTCAGAGTCCGGGTGGTATTTTCAGCACCACTTCACATGAATGGGGATTTGTGGGTAGAAAACAGGCAGATCTCAGCTCAATCAATAGCCAATCGGCATCAGATCAAAGCCTGGTCAGCATCCGTGCCCTGACCGGTCTCTTCCATTGGTTGTCATCGTTGGCAGGAGCCGCTTTCGAGACCTCCATAGATTGATGCTGATTGACATCTTTCAATGGATCTTGAGCTAAACAAGGAGATATGTGTGCAGCTCAGAAGCAGGGGAGGGAGATGACACCGGAAGACAGGCCACGAAGCGCAGGATGTGTGGCGGTGCAGGCTCTGTGCGTGCGGTCTCTACCAGAGGGCAAGGTGAGGTGCCGGATTTATGAGTGGCCAAACCCTGCCGTTGAACAAGGTCACACCTCATGAAGTAAGATAGAACAGGGGCGAGGAGTACGGGCGAGGTGGTAGGGGTTAGCTGCTGTGGCGTTTATTATTGTATTTAATGCCCCCGCCACTTTATGTAGATTGGTTACATTAAGAAGTCAGGCTTTCACAATTCGAGTCCGATTTATCATGTTAGAGCAGTTTTTAATGTAGATTAGCCAGGAAGGCTTGGGGATGTCTCACGCACATTCAGGCAGGGCTTCATTTGTAAAATTATGAGTGCAGGTGTCTGAAGCGCCGCTCAGAAGCCCGGCCGGCGCTTGCCGGCGCTATTAAATGTCTGTGCGGTGAACAGCAAGGCTCTTTAATCCACTGCCAGGCACTGCTACCCCTTTATCTCACTATTAATGCTTTCTGCCCTTATGCCCACTTTTCCGTCTTTCCCTTCCTTTCCTGTTTGTGTTTTTCTCTCGCTCTTGTTCTAAGGAAATGACTGATGAGTAAAAATAAGTGCCAGTCCTCACAGGGGCGGCTCCTCCATTAGGGCGGAGGAGCGTCGGCCCACTGCTTTCTCGCAGTGCGAGAAGCAGAAACATAAAATGGTAAAACTAGCATTTTATGTTTCTGCTTCTTGCACTGCGGTAGGGGAGGAGTAGCTAGCCCAGTGCTGCGGCCCTGTGGGGCAGACCAAACCAGTCATGCACACTCCAATATTGTCCTGCATCACAGAGCATGTTACCGGCATCAAACAGAGCATGGGTGGGGAGGGCGATTGGGCCAATTTCCTCTAGCCCAACTTCTTGAAGATGCCTTGCAACATCCTATTGGAAAGGCTATCAGCATGTCAAGCTGTTTGGTCAACCTTGGAAGCCAGGATTGAAGCAAACACAAGGAGATGATGGACGGAGCGCTGAAACTTTTCAGACACTCACCCCTTGTCACAGATCTGGGTTGAATCCATCATCGTTCTTTAGCTCACTTCGTCACCCCAGTTCAGACCCAGCCATATGCAAATCAGTCTTGCCCCTCTGCCTCATGGGAACAGTCCAGCCCGAACTGCCAAGCCAGGCCTTCCCTGGACCTGAAAATAAGTATCCTGGGACCGGTTTCGGGGTAACACCCCTCATCAGCCAGACTAGCTTGTATCCAGTAGCAAAGTGAGCCAGGATTGAAACCAGGTTTCCTGAGTTGATTGTACAATTCTGATCCTGTATGGGTATCACATTCTTTCCCCCTTCTGCCCTGCTGACAATTTGTTTTGTGACCCAAGAGGCAAGTCAATTGTTTTGGGCCACCTATACAAGGTCTTTATTGCTGTTAAAGATGAAGCAACAGTATTGTCAATTACACAATATGTGGGAAATTTGTGTACAGTGCACATCCTGAACTGAATTTGTTTCAAGCAGCTCTCAAATGTGATGATCTCAGAAAAGGAGACATAGGGAAGAAAACGAATTGTCCAGAATCAAACATTTTGGTCAGGCTGGGAAGCTGTGATTGAAATAGGGTCTCTGGGTCAGGGCCCCTCAACTGCCCTTGGTCTAACAAAATCTTTTTATTGGCCTGGGCATGTTATGTAAGGGCATTCAGATTATTCATTTAAAAAAAAAAAAAAAGATGGGACAACAGTAGTGGGGACACCCTTCTTCATTGAACAGCTACAACTTAGGCAGAACAAACTCTACGAAAAGGTTTTGAGTGCAAGCACTCCAGGTGCTGTGCAGCTCCGAGGATCGGTGCTGCACCTGTTCAAAATGGCCGCCAGTGTATTTTAAATATCGTAGCTGGAATGTTCCTATGATGTGCATTGATTAAAAACAGAGCTTATCTTTTCGCTGTCAGGATTTAATAACCTGTCATGTGGCAGAACTGAAAAGCAGGGTTACAGCTCAGACCTTCTAGGGATGCAGTGATTAGTTTCTATGCTCTAACACTATTTCTGCTGATCATTCTATTCACTGCATTGTCTTTATAAACATATAAAATTAATCTATTCAACTGAATATATTTGACATGATACAAAGTTTTGTGATTAATTTTTCAAAGTATAGAGACTATTGGCAACCGTTAAGGCTATACCTACAGTCCCATCCAATTGATTAATTACCTCTCAGTATATATTATGTTGTACTCTGATTGTGGCTGTATCAGTAATGTATGGAGCATTGTACTAAACCACTGTGACACAACTACAACTTGCAAGTTGGGGCGAGTGTGTATATTAGCCTGTATCTTTTTTGGTTGGTTTTCTTTTTCTCTTTTCAATGTATGTTTCTGATTTAACGTACAATAAAAAAAATATATATATATTTTTCAAAGAGAAAACACTTGTAATTGCCACACCGGATGAATAGTAACAGCAACATGGTCCCTAATAAGGTGAAGTGGTACCCATAAACATCTGGCCCCAGGTGCCAATGCACTTGCTGCACTCTTGATAGCTCAGCACCGCTGAACATGAATGGGGATTTTTGGGTAGAAGACAGGCAGATGATCAGCCCAATCAATACCCAATCTGCATCAATACCTGGCCCAGATCAAAGCCTGGTCAGCATCCGTGCCCTGACAGGTCTCTTCCATTGGTTGTCATCGTTGGCAGGAGCCACCTTTGAGACCTCCATACACTGATGTTGATTGACATCTTTTAATGGATCTTCAGCTGAAACATGGTGATATGTGTTCAGCTCAGGAGCAGGAGAGAGCAGGGGAGGGAGATGATCCCGGAAGACAGGCCACGAAGCTCAGGATCCATGGAGTACATAGGATGTGTGGTGGTGCAGGCTCTGTGGGTGCGGTCTCCACACAAGCATAAGATGAGGCACTGCATTTATGAAGGTACAGGTTCTTGGGCATGTAGGCTTTAGGGGCATAGGGGCAGCAGAATATATGGGGGGGGGGGTACATGAACTAGGAGGGTCCATGACCTAGAGGCCTAACAGCGAAAGGCTCTGGGGTGCATATTCTGTAGAGACATAGGATCCAGATGTTGTATGGTAGTGGTTCTTAACCTTTGGACCACCACGGACTCCATTGAACTTCAACTGGAAGTCAAAGATGCACAAGAAAGTTCTGAGATTCAAATCTGAATAAAAATACCCCAAAAAAGTCACAAACCAGTGCTCTATATGAACTCAGTATGAACACTGAGTGTTGGATCCCTCAGACAGATGCAGGAGGTGGTTACTGTTTCAGAAAAGAGTCCCACAGTGGACTTCTTTTGTTCATATCACGTGTATAGACCCTGGTCCCCGTGGGCCTAGAAGGGGTTGTCCTTGTGATATAATAAATCTATATGAACTCAGCACATCTATTATCCTCTGAAACAGTATATTTAAATATGAGAATGACTATGCAGTGATATAAAACTCAGGTCGTGTTCACAAATCAACAGGCAATCAGTTCAAGTTGGAGCTTTAAGCAGAAGTGTGGGACAGAAGTAATAACTGGATTGACAGCGGCTTTGGAGAGACACTGGGCAACAATCAAATTTGGAAGGGACAAAGCCTGAGACCATGCTGGGTCTTTGTGTCACAAAGTGATAAAGACAGCAATTACATAAACGCTAGAAGACCAGGTGCTCATTATGCTAGAGTACATGCTGTGTGGCAGGCTGCCTGTGAAAGGGTTTGTGCTCTGCAGCAAAGTGCAGGCATGCCCTATTTCCAATACAAGAAGTGTAGGTGTGTGGAATCTGTAAGTGCCTGCCCATATAAAGCAGTGGATGAGAGAACCTACAGCCTGTAACAGCCTTTTGGGGAATCTACATGTGTATGTAGACCAATGTTGTGAAACGGTACACCCATTAGTACTGCAGAGGTTGTGGAAAATTGGGTCTACGTGTACTTTACTGAATACCTTCCGGTATGAAAAGCTTATAGCAAACTGTCATATCCATTGGATGATGTCATTGGTCATATCAACAGTGATGTCGTCAGCAATGTAATTTGAAATGTCAATATTCATAAGCATTTTTGAAAAATAACTATACAAAGATAAGTCCTCCTACAAGGATAATAGTTTTATCAAGTGATAATACTTTCTTGAAGTCTACTGCATTGCTTCCGCAATGTATATGCTACATGTATTCATAAAATCAATAAAGATATGTTTTTATAAAAATTACAAGTTTTTAGAAATATTTTTAGTCAGAAATTGGTTGCTAGTTCAGAAAACAGCATGTGTGAAAGCCCACAGTCACTGGTCACAGTCTGACACGCTCTGACCTGAGCTAGCAATCAGTGTCTGACTAAAATGCTTTTAGTGTGCACACTTAGAGGGCCAGTGTTCTAACTGCTCAGTGATCTATGTGTACATAGACGGGCACACACAAACTGTGACATCATGCTTTTTTTAGGCATCAGGTGAACGAGAGGAAAAGTGTGGGTGGTCTACATTTGCATCCTCCCTCTTATGATATACAATTACCACCATGCAAATGACACACATAAAGGTCAACACCGGGACTTTTTCTTTGTATTGACGAGTAAACTATAACTTTCTTTTGTTTGCCAAGAAACCCCCCAAAATATATTGATCTTTCTATTGTGCTCTGGTAGTCAATTCAAAAAATTAAAAGGTATGGCAAAACCATTCCCAACACCTTTCCTACTGCTCACCCTGATAGGGAGTCAAAATGGGAGGAGACATTTGGGAGAAGAGCCTTTTCATCTACCAGCTTGGTGCTCAGGGCCGTGTGTACCATCTGCCTGCTGGGAAACTATTCTCACACCCTTTGGGACTTGGCGGCTGAAGTCTTCCCAGATGCTTTAATGATCTCTAATCAGTCCTTGCCCAGGCCATTCAGGGCAGTCGTGACACAGCCAAGTTCACACTTCGTAGTGGCTTTGACACCATCGATTGGACACCATCGATTGCATCGGATGGGCACCAATGTTGCCATTTGCCTCCTCTCTTTGCTGCGGTCCACTGGTTTTTCAGGTGATGTCCAGTCATCCTTCCTTAGGAGCAGCAAAGAGCAATGAGACACGTGTGATGGGTTTATTGGTGTAGATCAATTTTTAATTTCTTTTTAATTTTAATTTCATTTCGTTTTTCCGTTTATTATTTATACTTTATTCTCGTTTTTGGTTAAAAATCTTTACAAGTTTTTTCTATGTAAACTTGTAGCCGGTAATTGGCGAAACGTGGGCTCGCAGTCTTTTTTCCTTTTCCATGCATCACATGGATTTAAACGTAGCAACTCATCTGTTCGTGTTACGTGAACTACACGAACGAGCAGTATAGCTGCAGATGATTCTTTCAACGCGTGGTGATCATAGCGTGTCTTATCCGTTAACCTTTGTGGTAAGTGGGGAGCATTTTAACCCTGCTCCTGCCTTAGTCATTTTAGGGCAAAATACAGCCCCAGTTGTAACCGGTGCTAATACCCTCATGTTCTTATTTCTAGACTTCGAAACTCGGACCCCAGACCCTAGAGAGTGGCTCTGTACCTTCCTTAATAAGCGAGGTCCCTTACCGGGAGCACGACCACGCAACAAAATTGCAGTTAGAGTACCTATACCGTGTTTATGTTAGCTATGGCTTTAAACATTGCTTTACGGTGTATTTAAACGGGTGTCCTCTCATTTGGTCCTATAGAACTAGAACCATTTTGGACCACTGTATCTTTGGCATTAGATTTTCCGCGTCGCTCTGACAGCTGGTTCAAATAAAGGTTAGTGTCGTTACCTGGGCGGTTTAGATACAGTTGTCCTGTTTAAATAATTCACAATCGCACTATGTGGGGGGTCTAAGCTGTCCACATAGAATACTATTATTATTTTTAACATTGCACTTCTATTTATCTTTTTACTTGATAAACCACGCCTGCAGGGCCCGATTCACAGAACTAACTTAAGACAAAATCCTAAACGTACTACCATTTTGGTATTAACAGAAGGCACTTGCTCATTTTGGTATTCACAGAAGGCACTTACTCATTGATGTGATGGTTTATATATATTGAATCTGTATGTATATATTTTGTGTATTGTTTCATTTAACAAATATATATATAGATACAAATACCACTTTGTTCTGGTGTTGGTTTCTGAATAAGAAGAGTAGTTTGGACATTAAATTCCATGTAAGGGATTAATTTAATTTTCCTTAAAAAAACAAGTTGATTTCAGATCCATTCCGCCGCATCAATTTTTGTATTTCCAGTGTTTCTTTGCCCAGATGCGGGCGGAGTATTAGGGCAAACCCCCTTTATTTGAACAGTCATCCTTCATGAACATGCAGTTCGACAGGATTCATCTGTTTGGGGACAAGGGAGACTCCGCTCTCAAGCGGTTCAAGGAGAACAGGGCCATGGTACACTCCCTGAGCTTACCTGTCCCACCTCACCAGCTGCATTAGCCTACAGTTTGCTTTGTGGCTTTGGCAGAGGTACCCCATACTGGCTTTGGTGCCCACTGCCCAGAGGTCAAGGTCAATGGGCCGCTCAGTCCACTATGCCACCCTCCTGCTCCTACCTGTCAAACCCCTTTAGCATGTTCCTTGTAGAGCACAGTCACCCCTTTGGAGGCAGGATCTGATGATGCTTGCTGGGTTGGCAGGCCATAACATCAGACAGGTGGGTCCTGCAGATTGTTCGGAAGGACTATGCAGTAGCCTTCCTTTCTGCACCACTGCATTTTCCGTCATCCCCCCCAAAAGACTGACAGAGGACCATCTTTTTGTTTTGTGGCAGGAAGTGCAAGACCTTTTACCTAAAGGGGTTATCGAGAGAGTGCTTGCACCAGAAGTAGGATGCTGTTGCTATTCCTGCTACTTTCTGGTGCTCAAGAAGGACGGAAGCATTCTGCCTATTTTAGACCTGTGCCCTCTCAACCTCTTCCTCTGGAAGAAGAAAAATTGAAAATCCTCACACTGGCACAGGTCTTTTCTCCTCTCGACCCGGCAGACTTGACGGTAGTGATGAACCTGCAGGATGCCTATTTACATACCCATCCTGCAGGCCCATCAGTACAACCAGCGGTTCAGGTTGGGACAGGAGCATTTTCAGTTTGCTGTGCTCTCTTTTGGTACCAACAGTGCCCCTCAGGTGCTCACAAATGAGATGGTGGTGGTGGCAGCATATCTTAGGAGGTCACGGTGAAGTCTTCTCCTACCTCGACGACTGGCTGTTGAAGGCGGGCTCCAAGCAGTCATCAGAAACCTCCATTCGATGGCGAACCTCCCATCCGGTTTGTTGTTCACTATCAACATGGGAAATTCAGGCTAGCATCCTCATCTTTCAACCCAGTCCTAAATTTCATAGAACATTAACACGGAGGCTGCTGGGACTTATGGCCTCCTACATCCTGTTGGTTGAGCATGCCAGGTTGCACATGCAGGCTGTGCAGTGGGATCTGAAGTCTCAGTGGGCCCAACATCAAGGGGACCTGTCCGACTCAATTGGGTCAGTGGCAGACTTCTTTCCCTTCCCACTCAGAGATCACATGGTGACCAATGCATTGCTTCTGGGTTGAGTTGGCCATCTGGTACAGGTAAATATCAGTGGCCTCTGGGCTCCAGTGGAGTCCCGGCTCCATATCAACCTTTTGGAGGTGGAGGCCATTCATTTGGCATTGAAAGCCTTCCTTCCATCCATCAAGGGGAGTCTGGTAGAGATGCTCACCGAAAACACCACCACCATATTGAACGGTAACAAACAGGGCAGTTTGGTATCATGGATAATTTGCCAGGAGGCCTTGTGCCTCTGGAAATGGATGGACCACCATGGAATGTTCCTGCTGGTAAACCACCTGGTAGGATCATTGAAAGCCAAGGCCGACAAGCTCAAACATCAGCACCTTGTGGCTCACAAGTGGTAGTTACACAGGGAGGTGGCACAAGGTCTCTTCCGTGAATGAGGATAATCTAGGCTTGTTCTGTTTCTTACTGCAGAGAACGTGCAATGTCAGCATTTCTGCGCATTGGAGTTTCCAAGGCATCTCTTGCTTGGAGATGCGTTCCGCCACAAGTGGAACTTGGGACTCCTATATCCCTTTCGGCCAATACCACTCCTGCCCCGAGTTCTGAAGAAGATCAGGTCCAACTGAGCCCAAGTCATCTATTGAACCGGGACTGGGCACGGATTGTATAGTCTCCAGAACTTCTGGGCTTGAGTATCTGTCCTTCTATCAGGCTGACCCTCTGGGAGGATCTGCTGTCGCAGAAGCAGGGCAGGGTTCTGCATCTGGGCCTTCGCCATCTCTACTGTCATGTTTGGAGTTTGAGCAGCGATAGCTGAACACCTTTAACCTTCCTCCAGAAGTGGTTGATTTCAACTTGGCAGCCAAGCGCCCCTCGACAAAAACTGTATACGCCTGCCATTGGGACAAATTTGTTGCATAGTGCGGTACTGGCTAGATAGACCCTTCCAGGGGAAGTTATTTTAATGTTTTGTCCTTAGCCCGGCAAGACCTTTCTCTGGGAACAGTAAAAGGGTACTTTCCAGCTCTTCCAATTGCCGAATCAGCCCTCTTTATTTAAGTATTCAGTTGTTGCACACTTTTTATTTCATCCCTCTTCCTATGTCATGCAACAGTGGGAACATAACTTTGTGCTCACTTTTCTAATATGCACTCCATTTGAGCTGCTTCACAGCTGTTCCTCGTGGATTCTCACCCTCAAAGCAGATTTCCTCCTTGCCATCACATCGACACGGTGTGAGTGAGCTTCTAGCTCATTGTGTCAATCCACTGTATACCATCTTCTTCCCAGACAAACTGGCTCTGTGTGCCCAGGCATCCTTCTTCCCTAAGGTTGTGACGCCATTCCACGCTGGTCAAAATATCACCTTCTCGGCATTCTATGCTCTTCCTCACCCATTTAAGACGAAGGAAAGAGTCCATTATTTGAACCACAAGAGAGCGCTGAGCTTCTACATAGATTGTACCAGTGAGTTGACAATCAGCTCTTTGCAGGGTTCTCTGGAGCAAAGAAAAGCATGGCAGTGAAGAATAGGACCATCACCCGCTGGTTTGTTCTCTGCATTATGATCTGATATGTACTGGCTAATGAGCAGGCTCCGGTAGGATTACATGCTCATTGTATCAGGACCAAAGCTGCTACCACTATGTTAGCTCACGGAGTCCTTGTTCTAGACATTTGCCAGGCGGCTATGTGGATGTCTCCACATACATTCACAAGCATTATTGTCTGGATAGCCTGGTTTGCCAAGAGGGGCATTTTTCCTGCTCTGTCCTGCAGGGCTTTCTGGTGTGAGTCCATCCACAGACCCACCTCCGTATAAGTGCTGCTTTGGGATCTACTCAAAAGGTGAAGAATCTGCAGCTTGAAGTCTCTATGAGAAAAAAAGTTATGGAACTTTAGTAGCACTATTTCTGGTTGAGGCTCTATCTAGCTGCAGAATTCTCACTGACGTTCCCTTCCACCCTGTTCTGTAGTTGGTCTCTATCCATTAATAAGATTCCACATCTAGGAATCTGCAATTGATCACACCAATTTGCTTTTTGATCACTGTGTCTGGAGGCACAGACAGCCTCTAAAACAACTGAAGACAATGCACTGGAGTGGCACCTATGTGGGCTCCGCGTTTCATTACCAGAGCCGAACAGCGTTAGGGCAGAGCCACATAGCTCCACCTACCGGTGCGCAGAAGTACTGCTGAAAAGTTTACGGATCCAGTCTGACGCCTTGGTAATATTCAAAAGGTGAGGAATCTCCACCAGAAAGAGCATTACGGAAGGTAAGTAACTTGCTCATTTGAGAAACATTTGAAGCAGGAATATTTCGATTTTCCTTTCATTTAAAAAAAAAAATGTGCTTAGAATTGTACAAAATGGTGCTGAAAGCCTACTTTCCCACCACTGCACCAGACTGCTAAAATAAGGTTTTAGGAATGACTGAGACTCAAACAGTGGCCCTCATAATATTTTCTCCTCGTCTGTTGTTTGTAGTGGAAAATATTTTTAAAAGATGTGATTCTGAGCTTAGACGAGTCCACATCAGAATGTGCAGCACTCGGGTGGAGGTCCCCTGCATGGCCCCAGTGTATTCTGGTACTTGAAGTCTTTCATATCAGTCTTTCATCTTTGTTTTTAGATATAAAGACAGTATCACATTGCATGTACTCAATCTCTAGGTGTATGTATCACAGTCATTCTGATTTTCAAAGAAGCACAGCTTTTCATAAGTTGCTGAGCCTGAAGGATTAATAGTGTGCATTTCCTTGAACAAATTTTACACAAATGAAGCTTGGATCCTGTCGGATATGGCAGCTTTAGGATTTATAGCATTTAAGTGTTAGTATCTAGCGAAATTTCAGTGTAACTTTGTACTTGCTGTCTTTCACATGACAATCTTTCATAACATTCAGTCCTATAGTGAGTATCACATTAGATGTACACCATCTCTTCGCCTTTCTTTCATGGTCATTACCTGCATCAGAGGAGCGCCTCCTCTCAGCAGCCCCTCAGACTGGAGTCATTCTCACACTTGTGGTCAAACACCTTCGTTCAGAATCACTGGGGCTTCCTGCCAGCAGGGGGTTTACAGGACCAGGATACCCACAAAATATATTGAAGTAGGAGACATGACTCTTATATAACATTGGTTGGCCTTGGTGGTCGCGATTTGGATTTTCACATGCGTGAAATTCCATGCTTTGTTTTAAGACCAGCGTTCCATGAGGGACAGTTTCTTTGGCCAGCATGGGAGGTGGTGGAGCAGGTGTATTGTCTCCCTTTGACATCACCATCAGGTCTGTTGTGACTGTTGATGCCAGCGCCACAGGCTTGGATGCGATTCTATCCCAAAAACATGGTGAGACAGAAAGGACTGTGGTGTTTGCATCCAGATCACTCTCAACTGTGGAGAGGAACCACTCAGTAATTGATACAGACTTTGGCTGCAGCTTGGGGAGTTGAGTACTTTCATAAAAAATTTTAACGGGTACCAATCTATTCCCGGGAGTGGATCAATGAACTAGATCTCCTAGCAGACGAAAAACTGATCGTTAAATATCGCCTTCGTACTTATACTTACAAAACATCCATATCTTGAGATCCTATCTCGATCGGTATGTGAGTATAAAATAAAATAAAATCATAAATAAAAAATACTCTCTCTAAGAATTAAATGGCATATTCTAGGAGTTTTACTGAATGTGTACGCATATATGTACAAACGGAACAATTGTTCCATGATTGTTCTTTTCGGCGTCCCTTGGACCAACCCCTTTCCCATTTGCCTCCAGCTAGGGTTACAGGTCACGTCTGACCAATCCCGTGCGGGTAACTTCCCCGATCACGTGCTGACGCTGACCAATCCTATCGCTCGCTACAAACAATACGGAAGTATAAACTTCCCTACTACCGTGACACGGCGCGAAACGCCGGGGATCGGGTCCTAATAGGTGGCGAAGCGGAGCAGGACTCTTGACGAAGTAAGTCTGGTGCGCTAGGACGAATGCCTTAAAAAAATTTGGGTCCCCTATCGGAAAAAGAATCAGCATCAATTACTTTTGATCATGGATGCCCTAAACTTCATAAGCGTTTGATACCATTTCGCTTCATATTTTCCCTGGGGCTAACGTTAGGGTTTGACTACAGAGCTACTCCAATAGCCCTTCCATCCCCTGAGAAACGACTACCATTCGAAGTGCGGGTAAGCAAGTATGCAGGAGCGAAAGATACTTGCACAATTACCCATAGGTGTTAAGAGTCACGCATGTTTTTAATACTGTGTTTTATCACAGATAAGGTGTGAATGAGAGGTGTGTGGGATGATTTTATGAGAGTCTGTTTTCATTGATAGTATCCACGGTTTATTGACTGTTTCTAGATAGAATGCGAGCATAATCGCCACCGCACAATATATCAGACACGCCAATTAACTGTACAGAGACACAAATCTTGAGTGACACAGACGTGGATATAGCTGCACACTATTATGCCTTTTGACCACCTGGCACTTATAGGTGTGGCTCTGGATTCCCAACACGAGTTTGAAACACGTCACTATGGAAAAACCATAATGCAAACCGATTTGTATAAGTTGGATATGTGTTTCTTTGTGTTTTTTCTTACAGATGGATTCACAACGCAAGACAGATTACTAAATCCGTCTTTCATACAAGGAGTAGCTACTCTACCCTTGTCTATAAATAAAACAGAATAGGGAATTCCCCCTTCTGTATCCCAGGGTGGTCTCATTTGCCCTGAAGAAAGTCCTGGACCTTTATGGCCACGGTGGACTGAAACATGTTGGCACTAGGGTCATAGGACCATAATATTCCTATATATACCCCTACTCATATTATTTTTAATCAACCCAGACAGACCCAAAAATAAAGGGAAACCGGGGATCTGCCTGAGGTTTTTTATCTTATAGCCTCCCTGGTCTACAACTTCTTCAAAGCGCTCCCAACACTGTGGTTGAGCCCACCCCGACTTTTAGGCGTCGGGGTGACCCGATGATGAAGCATGACACCACTAGGGTGTGTGAGGGTACTAAAATTAAAAGGAATTGCTTCCTTGCTCACCTAGTGGTGAAGTTATAAGTTCCCCAGCTCATCTGTTAAATCCATCTATAGGTAATGTTAATGACCACGGTATGGTCAGTTGGAGTAAAATTATTGTGTAACTACTTTCATATGTACATATGGGATATGAAATTCACCCTTAGATCGGATCACAAGCCTCTTATTAAAGCACTTCTCCCTGTCGGGGCAGGTAAAGGGTCAGCAAGACTGGCGAGATTGGCAGGCACACTCCAAGAGTATGGATACCAAGTTGAGCCCCTTCCGGGGTGGAAAAACATACAGGCAGACTGAATTAATGTATTTATTTGCATAATTACTTGAAATCATTGCACAATTGCGATACAGTATCAAAATTAATGTTTAAAAACATGTCTCGCACCTTTGTTATTCATGTATCAAATCCTGTATCAAAAATAACATTTAAAACAGGTCACAGACCATTTGTGAAATGGGGTTTTGCCCTAAAATACGTAGGTTAAAATTACAATTAAAATATGCGGTGCCTTATATAATAATTGAATATGGGAAAAGAGTCTACTCGATACGTTACAGTTTTCATAGGCCCCTCGTGGTCCTTTTTCTAGAGAGGGAGCCTCACTGTTCGTCCCCGTCTGTGCCCACAGGAATCACTGCAGTTGCGGCCTCACCGTTTACATCTGTATTGTTTTCGATTAGGACCCTTCGAGCCATGTTCATGAATTTGCCAAATTTTCCCAGGTCCGAGGGCCCTGTGCAGGACTGGAGCAAGGCCACTGCATCAATGCATTTTCTGATCCCATGCCTTTGAAACATTGATATTAACAATTTACAATGGTTTTGGAATAGGTCTGGGCAGCAACATATTAGCTGTACCAACGATTCTGCACTGTAGTTGCACAGCCTGCATCTGGTTATGCTACTCAGGGATTTCCAGCCTGGGTTCAGTTCCTTTATTGGCAATGGCACTAGGGCCACCCATTGCATTTCTTTCAAGAACTTCCTTCCTAGAGAGTTGTTCATGTATGTTGGATTTTGTGTGACTCATATACTTTCATTAGGCCTACCAACCCTCCGATATCCTTGAATCTGGCTATGTCTTTATTCCTTGATATCTGGGTGATTTGGTTATTTAGTGCCTTCTTTATTGCTGAATAGTTTAGTTCCTCTTGGGACCGGCACGCTGTGGATAGACCCAATTCAGCCACTGTCACCATACAGTACTTCTGCCATGGGTTCGGTCCTCCTTGGAATATCGTTCTCAGTACCTCCTTAAAGGATCCTTTCTGGGCTTTTAGTCTCTTAAACCAGAATTTTACCAAGGTGTCCTGCATTCGTATTTTTGTTGTACTAGGGCAAACTCAAGACGGATCAAGGCGTTTTGTGTGTATTTGTGAAGCCCAAAAAGCCTTTTATAGCTTAGGCACTGGGCTTTTTCCATGATCTTTTCCATCTTACTTGGGAATGCTTGTGATTCATACCCAGCAACGGTGAGCAATTTAGATTTTGTCACTCTCCTTATAGGTTCTGTGGTAGGGCTGTGTAATTTGTCTTGTAACTTGCACAGTGCGTAGATGGTAGCTTGTATTTTTGCTTGCGAATTACCCTGGTGCCTTTCCTTTATCATTTAGCCACACCCCTAGATAGTGGTATGTGCTCTCTGTTGCTATGTATTGCTGCCCAGTCTCCACTTTAAGCACACTTTCTTCGAATATTTTCCAAACATCACGACTTTAATTTTAGAGGGATTATCCACAAGCTTGTTTTCCTAGTTGTAGATGTTTAATGCGTTTAAACCTCTTTTCAAGCCTACTCTGGTGTGGTCGAGAATCATCAGGTCATCGGCATAGTGGAGCACTTGTAGATGTTGCTGTCCGATTTTCGGAGTTACCAAACTTGCACCATGGAGGGCTTTCCCCAGGTCTGCCGTGTAAAGGTTTAAGAGTGTTGGTGCTAGAACGCAGCCCTGCTTTAGACCTCGGTTTGTGTGACCGTGCCCCCTGCCAGTTTGATTCTCACCCAAGTGTTGGTGTACAGTGACATAATTGCCTTCAGTAATTTACCAGGGATCTTTAAACTGGACAATGTATGCCATAGCTTGCTTTGGTTTACCCCATTGAAGGCTACTGAATAGTCTACAGAGCATGCAAATACTGGCAAGCTGTTTCTGGAATTTGCCTGTTGTACCAGGAACGAAAGTGCCATTATGTTATCTATAGTGGAATAGCCTTTTCGAAATCTAGTTTGATAAAAAGGTAATATTCCATTGTGCTTGATTCAGGCTGTTAGGTCCTGTAACAAGGTACTGGAGTATGCTTTACCATTGATGTCTAACAGGGCGATAAGCCTATAGTTTTTTGGGTCTGTTTTTGCTCCCTTCTTATACATTGGCTACAGTAACGAGTCATGCCAGAAATCCGCTATGTCCCCCAAAGCTCTGCATTCTGTATACAAAGGTGATAGGAGGTCCGCCCACCCCTTGGAATCCTGTTTGAACAGGCCACCCGGTAGGCCATTGGGACCTGGGGCTCCATCCCTTTTTATACTTTTTAGGACCTTTCCAATCTCTTTCGGGTCCTGTGCTGAGGCCGCGTCGCGTGTCTGGTCTTCATCATCTGCATCTGCCCCATTGCCAAAGGGGACCTCCTGGTGCTTTGGCGTCTGGATTTTGTTGTGTAGATTTCTGCCGTGTCGGCCAGCCAGGCTTCCTCTGTAACTGAGTTCCACCTGTCCATTTTGGTGCTTTCCATCTTGGCTATGTACTCCCAGAATTGCTTCTGTTTGTTGGGTTTGCACAAGTCAGATAGCTTGATCCATTCCTTCTCAATCGTCAGGCATTTCTGTTTCGATAGTAGATGTTTGTGGTTCCGATGGGCTTCTTTGTGAACACTCTCTGCCCCCAGGGAACCACTTTTTTGGTATGCCTGTCTGAGAGGGCGGGTGCTGTCCTTCAGCCCTTTGTTATATTCCCTGATTTGTTCTAGGTTCCCCACCATCTTATGGGTTATATTCCTAACTCCTTCTAACAGGGCCGCCCGCAGGCAGACTGTTTATCTAGGATGCCAACAGAAAAAAATATGGTTTAAGTCCAGGTGATGCTGCTGCTGCTTCTGTTCTTGATGCAGTTGAGTGTGGTGAAGGTGCTTTTTTAGTTGATGAATGGAGTCAAGAGATGAAGACGGTTCAAGTATTGAAAGAAGTGATGAACATGGTAAAGTCAAGAGTGAGAAGGGAAAGTTGCGTACCGGTGAGTCCTTTCATCAATATATTGGATTAATTAACTTTGTGTGGGGACAGTTTGCTCATGAGGGGAGACAGATTTGTACCATCTTTTGGTTTGAGATCCAGACTTGTGAGACTGGCTCATGAGGGGCATTTGGGTCAAACTCTGACGCAAAAAAGACAGCTCAGTTTTGGTAGCTGGGACTTGATAGCCAAGTCACTTCATGGGTTGAAAAATTCTTAGTATGCAAGGAAGGTGAGAAAAGGCTAAACGTAGGATTGCTATCTAATGTAGGACGCATTGATAATCCTGGTAAACCTTGTCACAGTGGGTGTTGATTTCACTGGTTCTATGAATGAGTTACAGAGTGACCATACATTTGCATTAGTGCTTGTAGATGTGCTTTCAAAATGGATTTGTGTGAAATTCTTGAAGGAAATTACTACCAAAAGTTCCATTCACTGAATGGAATATTACTTGAAGAAGGTTTTCCGTCTGTTATAATTACAGATAACAGCACCCAACTTGTTTCTGATGAGATGAGAATTTTTTTTAAAGTATGTGGTTTTAGTCAGCACCACAAGGAAATGACATTATGGAAAGAGCAAATCGTTTGGTGAAGGGTGTTATTTAGATGGCTTTTGGGAGTGGAAGGAACATAGAGAGGCAAGTCGAACAGATGGTTTGGGCATATCGCACAATGATCCAAGAATCCACTTCCTAGTCTCCATTTGAGATCATGAGGGGTACAGAACCAAGCACTAAATTGGTACCTGCTTGGATGAAAGAGTGGATGTTGCAAGGTGGACGAAATGGGGGAGGAAGCGCAGCGACTGCTGATTGTGTGAACAATACTATGAGATCAGGTGATTGGCTAAAAATCAAGGCAGGAAGGTTTTAAGGGTTTATAAAAATTCCGTGGACCTCACAGAATCAAACATGTGTATACATTTCATGTGTTGTTGGAGACTGGTGAACGGTGGAATCGTCACAGAGTGGCATTATACCAAAAGAGCGGGTGAGTATCCCCTAATGAATGATGACATTTGCTATAGTTTTATGTTAAAGTGTGATGAGGATTGTGTGGGACAGAGTTTTAATACTTCATTGACCAATGGTGGTAGCCCAGGAAGTAGCCCTGTGGGTGGTATCAAACCAGTTACAGGAGTTAGATCTGTAATTCAGGCTGCCACTAGAGAGGGAAGGTGTGCAAGAGAATGCAGACCACATGATTTCTTAAAGATTTTTGCATTGATATATGCTTTATATTTGCATTGTTCTTCTAGGGAATGTTCACCAACTTACTCTATTTTCAATTTAGTCGTTAATTTTTATTTCTCTTTACAATTTTATCCTTTTTTGTGCATGTCATTATATTTCTATAAAACTTTGTTTTGCAGTTTTAGAAGTAAAGGAGATGTGGTATACAGACTTGGTTGTCGCTTGTTGGAGTGCTTTGTTTTAAGACCGGCATTCATGAAGGTCAGTTTCTCTGGCCAGCATGGGAGGTGGTTGCATACCGCTCTGACTCCAATAAAAGGATGTTTTGTTACAAAGAGTGAGGACCATACCTTCTTTGTGTACCACAACTTCCCTCAGACATAGCATCTTCAGAATGTTAAGGAAAATCCTGCCTTTTGGCTTTGCTTAATTGTTTCCCTCTGTCTCTGTCTACAGTTCAACCAGAGATTGTAAAAATGGATGCCAAGTACCGGGAGAGCAGTGAGCCCGGTCTCTTCCTGGTACTGTTTGTCCTGGTGCGGGCCAATCCTGCTGCCAACATCACCTGGGTGGACCAGGATGGACACTTGATAGTGAACACTTCAGATTTTATGGTGCTGGACACCAAGAGCTATCCATGGCTAACCAACCATACGGTACAGGTCCAGATCCGAAGCCTGGCACAGAACTACTCCTTCTTGGCCGCCAATGACATAGGCATCACCAACTCCTCCATCGCTTCACCAGGTCAGAGTTCATTTCTTATCACATGAAGGTGTGTGGAGTCTGTGTGAGATAGGGAGATCTTCACCTAATGGAAATTCCAGTTGGCCACTTAAAAATAATCTGTACTGAATCTAGTTGCCACATTTGACATTTATTGAACTGCTGTAGGAAAGTCCATTTGAGTGTTGGAACTGGTTGTTTGTGTATCATTGCTTTGAATTGTTCTACTTGTTTAACCAGTAAAACTTCCCCAATTTTTCTTAGCATATATCGATATAGAACTTTGATATGAAGCTGACACTAGCAGAAAACATCTTTAACTGGTAATATGAGGGTTAGCACACGGTTTCCTACTTGTGAAGCGAAATCCTAAACTTGTGGGTACCTAGGTACCACCAACATGCAAAGAGCCAGTCATTCAAGTACATTTTGAAGTGAAATATAATCTTTCCCGACTTTATTTTTTATAGTTTTCATGCAACTTCTTTTTTTCCAGTCACTGCAAAGTAGAGTTTAGAGTTGAAATATTCAGACTTTTTATTTTCCCCTAGAAACACTTGGCAAGGCTCCAGGTTCTCTTGGAGAGAGGCGTCACGGCACGGGCACTCTGATCAAGAGGCAGAGAAGACAATGAGATCACCCCATGAACCTCACGCTACCCATTTAAGAGAAGCTCAGGTTATCTGAATATTAGCATATGCGATATCAAAAACCTTTTCATATCAAGCAATAAGGATACGTTCTTGAAACAAAAAAGAAAAAAGTTCTTGAGTCATAATATGTATTTTAAAAAGAAAAAAAACCTTTACTGCTGGTGCATAACTCAGGAGTTTCCCCACTGACGAATGATACTTGTATATGCTATCAGGGTAACTATGCAGCTCTCTTAGTGTTGCCAGGCTGTGATCCAAGAGAAAAGTGAGAACTACGGTGATCACTTTTGGAGGTTGGAGAGGGTACGGAGGGAAAAGTCCAAACTGGGCATATGGATGTCCCCACCGCAGAGTCATCTTTAAAAATATCTATACACTGATCACTGGGTAGACTTGAAGGCAACTGACATTGTCCTTTTCCAGGTCTCCTGCACTCGAGCGTCGAGGTCCCTGTGCTATGGCTGATCATCGGTGGGGCATTGGGGGGTCTGATATTTTTCCTGCTGAACATCCTGATACTATGTCTGCTCTTCAAGAAGAGGAAGAAGTACATAGGTGAGCAATGGCCCCTTTGATCTGTCTGCCATTTTGGACATTTAATTCTACATCAACCCAAGTTTTTTTGCTGCTTGTTGATAAGTAACCTTTTATAAAAATGTTTCTGTGCCTTGTGGTGTCCAAAACACCTTCACTTGTGGACATGTGGTGCCTCCTGACAGATGTTCTTTGTAATGGGCCTTCAAGCGCAACAGGGTAGGCGCAGTACATTCAACAGTCATCAGCTAGTAGAGTGGAGTTATGGTGAAGGGGTTGAGATGCGTTCTAGTATTGCAGAAGTGTGTTCTAGTGTGGAGCAGATGTGATGTGCTTAAGGGGGAGGGGATGTGGTCTTATATGGGGAATGTAGGAAGTTTACTTTTTTGTAGCATAACAAAATGAGGTACACTGTGTAGAAAGTCCAGACGACCCTTATTGGCTTATTACAGATTTTGAATTAATAATCCCAAACGCTCTCTTTGTGGTAGTGTGGGCGAGCAATTTAGGCTTATCAGAGGGTAGTGTTAAGCATTTGTTGTACACACACTCAAGAAGAAACTCGAGACAATTTAGAAAAATAACAGATTTTTATATAATTTTAGACACCAAGATCATCGGAATCAGGTAAGTACTTTAGATGTTATTTATTTTCACAGTAATGACAGTAAAAAATGACAGCTGTCAGATCTGAGGCATCAGCTTCAAATGCGGTAATGTTATCCTATGGGAGAATCATTCACTGCATATCTACACTTACAGATGACTTGCAGAACTGTTCTTCTGGACTTAAAGTAAGTAGTGGCCAAAGTGGGGGTGTTTTGGGGGGGGTTGGAAGGGTAGTGGGGGGGAGTTTAATTACAGTTGAGTTATGATGACGTTCATAAAAATGAAGAGAATAATGAAGACGGAAAATCCTCCACCGATACGACATTGGGCCTATTGATGACATGTATCATTGTTAAAACGTTCATCACCTCGGCTGAGGTGGAAGAGATGTATGATTGTTTCTGTACATTGTCTGCTGATTTGGAGGAACAACCTAATAAAGAAATTTATTTTAAAATGTAGTGGCCAAAGTTCAGGACATCACCGTCAGTTCAAATGTACCTGTCTTGTGGTGTTTGGGTGCAGAGGTGCTTTACTCAGTGGTAGACTCGACTGCTACATGCGAAAGTCAATGGGGAAAAGTGCCTGTAAGAAAAAGGCTGCAAGTGGGGACTGGGGGACCAGTCTGGTAGAACCCGGGGGGGGGGGGGCTTGGCTCTCAAGGGTCTCAGGACCACAGAGAAACAGTTGGTTTATGTGAGACTGGGCTGAACAGCTCGGGTGAAGAGATGTTTTGCCTGGCGGATCGGTGAGTTGGAGGCTCAAACGGGTCTTGGTGCACCTGTAAAAGAAGGAAAAGAAACATAGCTGGCCTGTCCCGGTGTGGAGCTGGACTCTCTCAAAGTCCCTCAACATGCAGGAAAATTTAGGTGCCTGTGGTGTTCCGACTTAACATAAACAAGCCTTTGTGCTTACAAGTGGCTCCAGTACCCCTGGTATTGGTGCAGGGCGGCTATGGGAAGGCTCAGCGTCTCAAAGACTAGATGGATCAGCGGAGCTGACCTCCTAGTGCTCAGTGACCTCCTCCTGGTGAGTTTCTCCCTTGGTGGACCCGATGGTCCGAAAAACTGTGGACCGAATAAATGCCGTGGGTGCCTGCAGGCTGCAAGGAAGTGGCTCTTCCACTTCAAGTGAGATGCTGGCTGGTTAGAGAAGTGCTGGCAGACCTCCAAAGCTTTAGGAGGATGCACAGCTGCAGGACGAGTTTGGTTGTTGCAATTGTCGGGACAGCAGCAGGCAGGGCTTGGCACCAAATCCGGAACTGTCCACAGCTCTTACACTTTTCGGCTTTTCTTTGTCCTTCTTTTTAGGTCTCGCCTATGCAGCGCACATGCGATGTTTAGGAGGACCTTTAGCCGTCGCTCTGGTCATTTTCAAGCACACACTCGTGCTTGTGGCAGCATACACCTTGCGGGAGCGTGCCGTGGCGCGCCACAAGCACGAGTGCAGTGCTTGGAAATTAGCAGACTGCTCTCCCGGCTCGACATCCTTGCTCTTTCACTTTCGGTCGCAGCAAGCGCGCGCACGTGCACCACTCGCGGGCTCACCTCCTGCTCCCTACCTCATCTCCCTCTCTCTCCTCACCCACTGGCTCCGCCCTCTCCGTCTCCTTTTTGAAGACCGCTTGTTTACTTTTGCCACCATTTCTCGCAAAGCAGGTGAGGAAAAAAGCGTTTTCATTTGACTTTCGACGTCCCTCGTCAGTGCTTGTTTTAATTTGTTTTCACTACGTTCTTTAACTTTATTCTGCCGCACTTGCACCTTTCTATTGTGCACTCGGCACCCAAACATTGCTTTTTATTTAAATTAACAAACCTGCGCGCTATTTAAATTAATAACACCATGCACTCGACAATGGCGTCTGTCCCGGCAACTCCTCCCGCCCCCGGGTGCTGCGCTCCTCTCTGTTTCCTTTTTGAAGACCGCTTGTTTACTTTTGCCACCATTTCTCGCAAAACAGGTGAGGAAAAAAGCGTTTTCATTTGACTTTCGACGTCCCTCGTCAGTGCTTGTTTTAATTTGTTTTCACTACGTTCTTTAACTTTATTCTGCCGCACTTGCACCTTTCTGTTGTGCACTCAACACCCAAACATTTTTTTTAATTTAAATTAACAACCCAGCGCGTTATTTAAATTAATAACACCGTGCACTCTACAATGGCGCTTGTCCCTGCAGCTCCTCCCGCCCCCGGGTGCTGCGCTCCTCTCCGTCTCCTTTTTGAAGACCGCTTGTTTACTTTTGCCACCATTTCACGCAAATCAGGTGAGGAAAAAAGCGTTTTCATTTGACTTTCGACTTCCCTCGTCAGTACTTGTTTTAATTTGCTTTCACTACGTTCTTTAACTTTATTCTGCCGCACTTGCACCTTTCTGTTGTGCACTCAGCACCCAAACATTGTTTTTTTTATTTAAATTAACAACCCAGCGCGCTATTTAAATTAATACCATCGTGCACTCGACAATGGCACCTGTCCCTGCAGCTCCTCCCACCCCCGGGTGCCGCACTTTACAAGTACAATGAAACATTTTAATATTTTGCTTTAACTTTAATATGGCGCACTCGCACCTTTCTTGTTGTGCTCCTAAAAGTAGTCTTTTTATTTATTTAAATTAACACGGCGCATGCTCAACAATGGTGCCTGCCGCCGCAGCCTGCCTCCGCCCCCTGCCTCCGCCCCCTCTCACCCCTGGGCACTGAGCTTTAGGTTACATATTCAGTATTAAAAAAACCTCTGCTCCCGAAGAGTTTGAGATCAAGGAGAAAGCCAATAGTTAAGGTGTGTTGGTTTTCGTTGTAATCGTTCCAAACCAGACGAGATCTCTATTTAATGGTAGTTCAGCTGGGCTAACGTAGCAGCCTGCAAAGTCTACTTGTATCCTGCAAATATCATGCTATAATATTGTGAAAATAGCTTAACTAGTTATATACTTGCTACGGATGGCTGTGGTTAAACTCTGCTCACAGGTCAAAATCATAATGACCCAGAGCGTTAAAGTGTTTTCTGCAGAGCACCACGTTGGTTCAGTGGGTTGATGTGTTTGTTGCGTGAAGGACACACATTCATATGCTAGTAAAATAGCACAGTGTATTATGTTCCCGTTGTGACCATCTGAGTGATATCTGTAAGACGTACGTTTGGTACCATGCATGTTTAGCTCAATCGTTTGTTCTTCTTTGGTTGACAGCATGGGTTCTATTGATTTTGGTAAAAGTAAACGTACTTTCTTATGTTCTAAAAATAGCTGTATTGTGTGCTACACAAATAGTAATGATTAGCGTAATTACACATGCACAGCATTGGCATAGCCAATAGGTCTCACCTTTGGGACCTTATAAGTGTTTAGCCATGCAACAGTTGATATTGTTGCACCAAGGATATTGTGCTGGATAACTAAACACTTATAAGGTCCCAAAGGCGAGACCTATTGGCTATGACGATGCTTGTTCTTTCAGGCAGATGGATCTGAGTTCCTGGTATCAGGGAATCTCCTAAATACTACTTACCCCTGGGGTCACTATACTGCCTGTATGACTATTCTTGTGGGCAGTGGGCATAACTCTGTCCCAGAGTTCCTAATGCTACCAAAATGGCCAAGAGGAAGTGGCAGACTGGATGACTGACCACTGCCACAAACTTAACGGGAATAAGACAGAGGTATTGGTAGTAGCAAAAACACCCACCATATGGTCATCTGCATGGTGACCTGAAACACTAGGACAAGTTCCTCTCCCTAAAACAGAAGTAAAGAATCTTGGGATCTGGGTTGATTCCAAACTGTCCTTTGACAGCCAGATACGTAAGGTTGCGGGAAAGTGTTATGGAGCAATGAAAACCCTGAGGAAGGTTATAGATCTGCTCCCATTAAAAGCCAGGAGAACCATAGTCCATGCAATAATCACCTCTCAACTAGACTATGGAAACGTACTGTATCTGGGTGCCTCCAAGAGAGGACTAACTAAATTACAAAGGGTGCAAAATGCTGCTGCTCGTATGGTCCTCAGCCACCCAATGAGAACGAATACGAAGAGGGCCCTGGCAACCCTCCACTGGCTGCCTATAGAGAAGAGAATCCTATTCAAGGCTATGTGCTACTGTCATCGCATACTCACACACAAAAGCCCTCGTTATCTTCAAACACTACTGACAAGATATACGCCTGGACGTAACTTACGATCCAGGGATATGGCCTTACTGACTGTTCCTAGAATATTTAGAGCCAGAATGGGAGCCCGCTCCTTCAGGTACCTGGCAGCCAAATTATGGAACACTCTGCCAATCACCATGAGAACAGAACCTAGCGAAAACACCTTTCGTAGAACCCTGAAGACATGGCTATTTTCACAAAGTAGATATCTGATTGGCGCGCACTGCTATTAGGTACAGATGTCTATCATTTGGTGTCCCAGCGCGGGGACACACCGTCAGGTGTAACCAGGCGCTTTATAAGTGAATAAATATAAATATAAAAACAAGATTATGGAACCCTTTTTTAGTGGAACGCATCAGGTAGCCCACCTTAGGGCTGTGACTAGACTGGAGGTGCACATGCCTACTTGCATTGCTAAGTTCCCACATGTACTGGTGCCAAATGGGCCACAGGGCAGAGGGTGGCATTCTCAAGGTCTGGAGGAAGTGGGGTCGCATCTCAAAGGCGGAAAAAGCTTTGAAGCCTCTGGCCTTGGTATGCAGATTCACTAGCCATCCTGCTGGAGGAGGTGATAACACCTTGTACGTAAAAGGCATTGTTTCCTGACCTCAGAGAGCACTGGCTCTCACTACAGGGGGTCAGAAACTCATCTTTGGTGGAAGGCTGGATGATACCAGTCAGCCTCCTCACTAGAATACTAGTAGGGTTCAGGGTCCCCTCTAAGGTGCCCTCCGGATGCTTGTCGTAATAAATCCAATACTGGAATCAGTATGGATTTATTAAGACAAGGTATTGGATACCAAACACCATAGGTTTCTTTGAAGCCATTACATAGCTGGGTAACTCGGAATGACCAATGCCTAGTCAATTCAATTCAATAATACTTTATTTCGACCTGTTTCGGCCATAAAAGCAGCATAAAAAACACAGTACATTAAAATACACAATGTAAAAACAGCAATACTAAAATTCAGAGCTGATAAACCCTGCATATTTGCGGAAGCCCAGGTTCCTACAAATCGGTACAATCCAGTACTTCCGGGCTCTACTGTACATAGGACAGAAGAATAAGATGTGACAATCATTCTCTATGTCCGTGCCACAGCCTGGGCATTTGGAAACCCGGGTACTAGACCACTTGTTTGTGAGGCATGCTAGAGGGAGGCAACCAAACCTCCATTGGATATATAGCTTTCTGGCCAGTACAGGGTAAATTACATTCAAATAATCCTCAAAAGAGTATACAATTTTTATCTCTAAGAATGAATTTACCATAGAGCCATTACATGAGTCATGCAACCATGCGCTAGTACATCTAGATCTATAAGACTGGGTAAACAGTTTCCCCGAGATCTCACTACAGGCAATTGCTGGCTGATGCCACATGTCTGCAAGGCCCATTGTCACTAGTTCGTGTTTGACATAAGAGAGCCAGGGAATCTGCACAGCTTTACTCAAATTTAGTACTTCCTGAAGTTCAGTTCTGTATTGAATAAGTTCAGGAGTTAGCCATAATCTCCTCCAAAACCTAAGGGGTTTAATAGATAGTTCCTCCTGAATTGGGAATAAACCCAAATCGAGCCTTAAAGGAATAAGAGGAGTGCTTTGTGGAAGCGATAGCAACTGCCTCAAGAATCTATTCTCCGCTTTGGTTATTTCTGGGCTCACAACATGCCCCCATAATTCCCTACCATACAGTGCCGCTGCTCTTGCCCTAGATTTATAGATTTCAAGCCCTGGGCTTATGGGCCTAAATGTAGAGGCATTATTCATTTTCAATATTCCACCCGCTGTTTGGGTCAGTTTGAGCTGTGATTTTAAGAGATGGGGAGCCCAGGAAAGGTTTTCGCTCAGTGTGACACCCAGATATTGGAAGGTCTGCACTCTCTCTAAAGAGACTGCATCCAAAGTGGGGGGAGGTCTGGTGCGTGGAGAGGGATTAAAAATCATAAATTTAGTTTTGTCTACGTTGATCTGTAGACCATGATCGATACAAAATTTATGAAAACCATCCAGTATGCGCTGTATCCCCATGGGTGACTTAGATAGTAAAAGAGTGTCGTCGGCAAACATTATAGCCGCGACTTTCTTGCCTGCCAACCTAGGTGCGTCGTTGTTTAGTACTGCATCCAGGCAGGATATCAACCCATTCACATATAGGCAAAACAGGGTAGGGGCAAGGACACACCCTTGCCTAACTCCCTTGTTTACCGGAAACCTCGAAGACAAAACTCCTCCCCTCGCACACCTGACCTGTGCAAAATTCTGTGTATGCAATCTCACTACTATTTCCAATAGTGCATTGGGGACTCCCAAGTCCCGGAGAACAGCCCAAAGTTTCCCCCTTGGCACGGTGTCGAATGCTGAACGGAGATCAACAAACACCATATAGAGGCTGCCACCCTCTATTGTGACAGTCTTCCAATACAACATTACTAAGCGGAAAATCTGATCCGTAGTAGATGTTTTGCTCCTGAACCCAGCCTGGTAAGGTGACAGAATCTCATTCTCATTGATCCACTCTTGCAGACGATCTAGAATAAGTCGTGCAAATATTTTTTGGGGGACATCAATGAGACTGATGGGTCTGTAATTTACTGGGAGCAAGGGTGATCCCTTTTTGAAAATGGGTATAATTTCGGCTCCCAGCCATGAGCCTGGAACTTCTGCACCTCGCAGGATAGTATTAAATAAAGCGCACAGGTACGGGGCCCAAATCATTGGTTGTTCCTTAAACATGTCACCGGGAAGTTTATCTATTCCTGGTGCTTTGCCCCACATCAGTTTTCCCAAGGCAATGGTGATATCCTCATGGGTGAATTCCAGAACCTCGTCTTCATCATCTCCAGGTGTGGGTGGTTGTATGGGCAGGAGATCTAAATCGGAAGTTACTGCGTAAAGAGTCTTAAAATGGGATTCCCAAACCCCTGGATCTAGGTTTACTTCAATTGCATTGCGGGGTTCAGCAGACCCTGTATTCACAATTGCCCAAAAGCTCCGCGATTCCTTGTTGGTAAGTGCAGAGGCAAGATTGTGCCAACGCTCCCAATCCCAGGCAATTTTTGCCTATTCCATTACCTCCTTATAGGAACGTCTAAGAGCACGTATAATTGTGCTATCAGTACCATCCTTAAGTGCATTAAGCAATTTGGTTTTTGACTTCCTACACGCAGCATTATACCAGGAGGAAGGGCGGGGCACCATAGGTTTGTTAGTTGTTGCAATTGGATTAAAAGTATCAGCTAGCGTATCCACCAGATCCTGGTGAAGAGTTAGCAAGTTCACAGATGGAACAGAGTACTCTCCTGAAGTCCAAATGTCCCTTGCCATAGTGAGGAAGGGGAGAATGGTTGAATATAGGCTGGAAAGTGCATCCCCCTTCTCTCGCAGTTTCGCCCATTTGACACGCCGCCTATTGGTGGATATAACAAGGCCAGGGTCATTAGGCACTTCAGTTGGTCTCTTTGAGACTTGGGGGGATTCCATCTTTAACACCAGGGCGTTATGATCACTATCCGTCCTGAACAATACCTCCAGATCCACAATCTTTGGCCAAAGCCTGGTCTCGACCATGACATAGTCTAGGTGGGATTCATGGTCTTTTTTGTTATACGTACACCTAGAAGGGATATCCGAGGATTTCCTGCCATTAACCGCCCTAACCGAATTATGAAGGGTAAGGGACATAATCTGTGTGGCTAGTGGAGACCAAGCCTTTGCAGGAGCAGAATTGCAGGGAGGGATTCCCCAAAACTCATCCTCTTCCATCAGGGCCCCCTCGTTCACCCCATTTAAGGGCTCATAATGGCAATTGAAGTCGCCTGCAATTATATACTGGATTTCCCGATTCAAGGAATCGAGAAAAACTGATAGTTGCCTAATAGTGTTTGATTCCTTTGCCAATGCGGTAGGACGTGAGTAGACATTAATTAGTGCTAGTTTAAAGGAGGATGGCCATGTCATTAGGACACATAAAATGTCATCTGAGTTGGTCTGAATTGGTTCTGCTTTGCAGCCCAGATGAATACCAACCCACGTGGTCAGGCCGCCGGAAGGCCGACCAATGCCTCCCCAACGCGCCAGAATATTAAAAGCCACGAACCCCAATCTATGGGCTCCCTCCCTAGCCCAAGTCTCTTGAAATAAAATCACATCAAAAGTATCTACAAAAGTGCCCCATTCGGGGCACTTAAGCTTAGTACTTAATCCCGCCACGTTCCAGGAAGTTATAGTCATATGCTGAACGTGACTCATGGATGGGGATGAGAAATCGGGCGGGTGGGATAGACTCTCCAATTGGTTGGGTTCAGTGGGGTAAACGGGAGCAGTACTAGCATTAACTAGTTTTACTGGCAGATGTGGCTCACTAATACTACAGCAGGTTCTCTCTAAAAAGGAACCAGTACTAGTCCCTGCGTGGTAGGAAGAAAGCTCCCAATTGCAGGAAAGCATGTTACCTTCACGAGTTACCTCTTTCTGATCGGGGACCTGGGTTCCATCTGTTGCCCTAGCTAGTCAGTCAACCTGATCTAAATGGCTGAACCTGTTATAAAGGGGGGTGAGAGGGCGGGGCAGGGTATAAGCATCTAGCCTTGTATTCCCACCACGCCCCCAACGGGAGTAGGGTACTTGGGTCCATTCGTTTTCCAGCCGGATCAGAGATTCGCTAGGGTAGAAAGATGTGAGTGGGCATACTGCAATTTTAGTTTCTGAGCGGGAGGATCCCCACCTGCAGATGTACTCCACTGTTCTAGGATCCCTGAAGTTAACTATAACGCAGTCACCTTGGAGAGTTTTGGGGGTGTGTCCTATCCAACCCACCCTTCTGACCATGATAATCTCACTTCTAACGTGAGGGGGCAGGGGCCTGTGGGTGCACAGCCATTGCATCGTCTTATTCTTCAAAGAATTAAAATCCTCCGTAGTAGCTCCATTAATTTCAGGAACCCCTGTGAGTATGGCCATATAGGGGCTTGCTTCAGGAGGTAAGTCAATTGTCGTAGTGGGCCCAGGTACCTCTCCCTTTCCTCCCCTCCTTATCGGTCTTCCATTAACACTACCTTTTGTCGCAGGAACCAGTTCTGGGATGTTGGGGACAGGGTGTTGGATATCAGAGAGCCTATCTTCGTGTTGTAATGAAGGGGGGTTGGGGATATTAGCAGGAGCTGCCTGTGCTGCTACAGGGGGGTTGTTCAGTGGCTGGGTGTTTGAGCAATTGGAAGAAACAGCATGCGATATCCCGTCTGTCCTACTATTAGGGGTGCAATTGCAAGAGCATTGCGATTGTGTTTTATTACAAACGTTACCAAATGTACCCTTAATATGAGTCTCAAGCAGTGCCAGGTGAGATGCTATACTGTCTAACCTTTTTTCCAGGGGATCTAGTAGGGTATGCAGCAATGAATTTAGTTGCATAATTGTTACAGCCCCATCAGCTTGAAGTGAGGTGTTAGGAGGAGCACTTACATTGTCCGTTAAAGGAATAGAATCTGGGTGCATGGTACAGGTCTCTGAGTCTTCAGTGAGCATAGTGGGAGCCGCAGTGGTTATATTAACCCGGTGTTTAATAATTTTGGTTCCCCCAGGGTTAGTTCTTTTCCCACTAGGAGCTTTGGACTTAGTTTTGGGAAGCATCCCCAGAGTTTTATCCTTCTTCTTTCGCAGGATTGGACCAGAGCTCGGCAGTGGAGGGGATCTAGCTTTCGGTGATGCTGGCAAGTCATCACAGCTCACAGTATCACTTTGAGGTGTGTCGTCTATAAATTGGGTCAAAGGGAGTGTAGATGGTTTAACACCTGTGCAGTTGGGAGTACCCTCCATAGCTCGGGGGGTGCAAGCAGAAGCAAAAAGACCCAGGGATGATCGTCTAGCCAGTGCGAGTTCCTGTGAAACTCTTCGTTCCATGAGAACAATGCCCTGGTCTATCACTGAATTTGCTCTGATTATAAAATTGTCTAGGGTGCCCGTAAGGTTAGCATTTGGAGTGAGGTTCCTGCCCGCTTTGGTAGCCATTACGCTAACAACAGGATGTATGACAGAATAGCGCTAGAGCGCCCACAGCTATGTCAATCAACAGCCTAACACCAGCTATGCCCTGTCGGCCAACAGAATGCATACAATGTATATTTTAAGCCCAGTTAAAACCTACACGTAAGTCCGTGGATGAAAGGGGGGTGGCCTGGTCCGGACTCTCTCGGGCTCGAACGGGCTACAACGGGCCCGGCCTTGGCCCGGGCTTCGCACCACGCTTCGTTCCGCGCGCGTTCCGCTGGCGCGGAGAGAGTGGGCCGTATTTGTCCGGAGGGGGCAGGAAGGGGGAGGGCCAGGGAAGAGGACCCAGCTGCGCCGATGTTGCTCCAGGCGCTGGAAAGCTGGTCCTCGCAGTCCCGCCCTCCCTAAAGCCGGTAGTTCAATGAGGCGTGAAGGCAGCAAAGATGGGTCGGCCAGAGTATCTGGACACACAGCGTCCTCCCAGCAGCGTTTCAGGGCACACAAGAGTTTCTCACACCACGGGTTTTTATCGCCGAGCAGCACCCGCGAAGCGGGGGCCGTGAGTCGCTGCGATTAACAAGGGGGAGGGCCAGGGAAGAGGACCCAGCTGCGCCGATGTTGCTCCAGGCGCTGGAAAGCTGGTCCTCGCAGTCCCGCCCTCCCTAAAGCCGGTAGTTCAATGAGGCGTGAAGGCAGCAAAGATGGGTCGGCCAGAGTATCTGGACACACAGCGTCCTCCCAGCAGCGTTTCAGGGCACACAAGAGTTTCTCACACCACTGGCAGCCTGCATGCAGTTTGTATGAGGGTCCCTTAGGGTGCATAATACATGCTGCAGCCCTCAGAGACCCTCTTTAATATCCATGACCTAGGTACCTGGGGTACAAGTTACTAGTGACTTACAGGGGTGCTAAAGTGTGTGCCAATTTTAATACAAAAAGACCAATTTACCTTGTTTTTAGAGAAAGAGCACTGACACTGTGGCCTGGTTAACAGGGACCCAGTGTATATCATTCGAAAAACATCAGTACCAGTGGAAATAAAGTGGGTGTGACCATGACAAAAAGAGGCCCTTTCCTGCAGGGGACATGTGGTTGAGTGGGCAGGGAATATGCTAGAACATGGGGGAGATGTACTCCAATGTTGAGGAGATATGGTGTTGTGCGGAGGAATGTGCTCTAGTATGGATTGGATGTACTGTAGGGTAGCAGATACGTTTTAGTGCCAGTTCTTGTTGTCTAAAGTCAGGAGACGTGCTCAAGTGTGGAGAATATGTGCACTACATTACATACCATTACAGAATACGTGTTCTGTAATGGTGGAGATGTGTTCGAGTAGGACAGGTGTGGTGCAACCCTAAGGGATGAGTCAGCCATTCCACTATCTGAAGTCAATATATGAGATTATGACTGTCTCTATGTTAAAAAGTATGTTTGTGAAATTGCTGTCTTTTCTAACCGTATTTTCTACCTTCCAGGAGGCCTCAAAGCTGAGCTTCCTCCAAGGTAGGTCCTCCTTTCAGGTCCACAGAGTCCCCACCCTTTTCAACCACCCCCTCTTTCTCGCTCATACTTTCTCACCCAGGCACTTCTCACTTCAGAGGGGCCTGCTGCTATGAGTTTGGTGAATAACCAAGATGGAGATGCCAAGCCAGGGTTCCTAGAGGTTCATACTCACAATGAAGATTCCCGGCCTTGTTCCTTTATGTTAATATTCTCAATAGAGAGTCTAGGTCTTCTTTCCTAATGGTGCATATTCAATCTGGTATACTATCCATAGGTGGCTTTTCACTATGGCATTCATTGGCTTTGGTTTCTGTGTGTATTCTCACTATCCTATTTTATATGCAAGTTTTTACGTATGATGTTTTACAATGGCTGATTCCTATAGGTATAAAATCACTTTGCAGGATCAGTCCTGGTTCCTATATGTGTTAATTGTGTATTTCAACTATGAATATTCCAGTCCTGGGTTCCTATATGTTAATATTCACCATGGAAATTCTAGGCTTTCCATCCTATAGATGCATTTCATCTTGAGGGAGTATCAGGCTAACTCTCACGTTACATACATTTCAGACAACACCACTGTGAAGTGCACATTTTCAGGTTGTGAAATGCTTTACATCTCAACATGTGTCTCTGTGGTCCTGAGACCCTCAACCTCTTGTTTTGGCAGTGATTCCAACAACTTGAAACTCACCAACGTTCGCCTTCCACGAGACAACATGTCCTTGCCGTCCAACCTCAAACTGAACAACCTAAGCCAGGGAGCTAAAGGTAACCTCAGGCCACGGGGCAGCGGGGGCATCAGAAGACAAGGCGTAAGGGAAGAGTGGGAAGGGTTATGAACTGTAGTATTGCCATCTCACTGATGTCATCAGTCCTGGGATTTTGTTTTATGACCCAATGCGTTCTGGTAGTCATAGGCTTTATTTTCCTCCATTTCACCAATTGAAATATGGCACTTGATGGCTATGATTTGTAAAAGGAAAGTCCAGGACTGGAAACTGCAAAATGAAGCGAGGTGGTGACCCTAATAGAGAGCAGTGGCTCACCCCCCAGCTAAATTTGGTGATTTCTTTACAAATGTACTAAGTAAGGCTAAACAAGACTTCTTGACCAAGCAGCGACTGCTGAATGGCCTGTGTTGCACACCTGTTGCCGTATAACAAAATAATTCACACTCTCCTTATTAGCGCCGAGCACACCTTTTAAATGGTGCGCTCCGTGCTAACAAGGAGAATGTGCCGTGTTATGTTGAATGCTCTGCCCCAGGGCAGCCACGAACTCACGCTGTCCAGGGGGCAGCGTATTCAAGTGATTCTGTGTTACACTGTGCAGGCGGCAACCCACCTGCACTTTCAAAGGGGATTAGAGATCGCCTTCCAGGTGGGTGCAGTTGGTGACTGCACCAGCCTGCAAGAGGATGTCAGGGGGATCCATAAGACACCCTATTCCCCTTCGAGAGAGCTGCTATCAGGGGTCGCACTGACAGTGTGCCACCTTTTAGGTGGTGCAATTTCAGTGCACCTCCTGACAGCTTCTTTGCCTCTGCGCCCGTATCTATAATATGGCATGGGCACAGAGGCAAAGGGATTTCCTAATTTGCGTGGGGCTATGCCCTCATGCAAATGAGGGAACACCCTCTGGTGATAGCGCTGGCATTACATGTGCCCCAGTGCTATCTGTATTACAGAAAGCTCTGCACAAACACTGGCTGCCCTTTCTGTAATACCCAAGAGCATCTGGGGCGTGCAAAGTGGGCGCACATGCCCATTGCACCCCCAGGGCACTTTCTATAATACGGCCCCAGGTGGAGAGACTTTGGACGGTACAGTTGTTAGGAAGCTGGGGAATGGAGACATGTTGCAGGGAACGCGTATCAGCAATTGTTGGGTGGGGGCAGTAGAAATGTGTTTGTGTCGTTGGTGGATGTCAAGCAGTGGTAGGCAGGAACTGAGAGAAGGGGTCAATGATGTAAAGTAGATCGGCTCTTTTGACAGAGAGAGTGGAAATATTTAAAAGAAAATGTGTTCGCTGTTCAGTGTGGCTAGGCACTGGTGCATAAGAAGTGGAGATGTTGGAGGAAAAGGATATTAGTGGGTGGTTCTGTCTAGAAACATTTTGAAGGTTAGAAGAGCTCTGCCACCGCGTTGAGTGGAGATGTCTGAGGCATCAGTTGTCAGCGGGGAGTTGCTCAGTGCTCTTACACAGATTCCAATGCTTTCTTTGCAGGGATGCCTGGGGACGCCCTGATTGAGATGAACCTCAATGAGGAGGACATTTCAGAGCAGGATAGTTCGGAGGTCTACGATTATGCCCCCCGAGGTACGGTGTCTAGGGCAGCTGTGCTTACTTGCTTTCTTGGGCTCTGCAGAGCTCCACCTTTACCATATTATGTGTCTCTCTTTCCAGGCTTTGGTCGCTTTCCCACGGTGGGCTACATCTACAAGGTGTCCAGCATGAGCAGCGATGAGATCTGGCTGTAGTGTCTCTTCTGCCATTCATGGATCTGCATGCCATTGTGTCTCCTCCTCCCTCACATCTCCAAGAGGTGTGGTCCTCAACTACATGCCTGCTACTGCCGGCTGCACACCGCTGCACAGTCCACCAGATATGTTCCCTGACAAGTCTGTATTTGCTGGCTTCACCCAGCTGCTGACCACGTTTGAGCCTCCAGACTTTAGCATGTTCTTTAAGAAGCCTCAGATCCCCATCTCAACATGACCTCCAGCAGCTGGCCATGCCTCAACTTGCAGATGTCAGCGCATTCTGAGCAAGACCTCAGGTGTCGGAGGATTCTGCGACAACTGAACAGACTTCAGCTTGTTCCGTGAGGCCTCTCATTCCCCTCACAGGTAATTCCTGAGTATGTGGCAGCCCCTTGGCTTCCAGATGTCTTCCTTTTGCCAGTGTCAAGGAATTCCTCTTGAGTCGACCATACCTGGACCTCCTGATCTCAGCAAGTCCCCTCTGCATTCACTGATGTCCACCCTAAGGTATTGCCTGTAAGCTGACTTTGTCATGACTCCAGGAGTCTTATCACGATATCTTTCTGTCTTCTCCCACAAGTTGACCATATGACACCTACAGACTTCAGTATAGTACTGAGGCTTCAGACGTAAGCTCCAAGACTCATGTAGCATCTGATGAGGCCTGGTTATCCTGACTGACCCTGCTCCCTTGTGGTCCTCAGATACTGTTACTCAGTTGTTGTATTCTGCTCCTCTGCAGTAGGTTGGTTAGGCCTCATAACACTGTTATAGTCACAGGTATGCAAGTGAAGAGCAGCACTGGAAACCTTCGGACCAGCGCCTGGGTCTGTGTGGGATGATGTGGTTTCTTTTAGAAGGTTGGTGGTTGGTAGTCTTCTAATGATGTGGAGCAGGAATGATGGTTCCTGTGTGTCTCCATGTCTGTATATATGACTCCCTTTGTCTCACATAGTTGATATGAGCGTTGCTGCCTTCCTGTACACATGTCCATCTCTCTGTTGCACTGTATGTGTCAGTGTATCACTGTCCAAGTGTGTGTGTGTCAATACATCCACTTCCAAATGTGCATTTTGTTGACTACCTTTCCCAGCGTTTAGTTCAGTCCTTCCCTGTTTAGTGTGTTTACTTATGTCTCCCTAGCCACATTTGTGAGTGAGTCAGTGTCTCCCTGTCCCTGTGTGTCGCACTTGCCATCTCACCGCCAGTATCTTCTGCGTAGCATACCTGCCCATTAAATCACAGTTGCGTTTGTGCATGCACAGACACACACACTTGATAGCAAGAAGAACATGGAGGCCTGTTCTGTATGTTAGTAAAGTTTAGACTGCTGCAATCACTGCTGTGTGTGCATTGCATGTGTGAGGAGAGCTTGCACTGCTGTAGCCACTTCTATGCCCATGTTGAGTGTGGAGGGAACACATCTGATGCTACTGACAATGATGTAAATGTACTGTGTGAGGCCTGGTTGCCATGCTGCAGTCAGTGTTGCACCTTTGTTACATGTGCAAGGAAAGCTTCCGGTTATGTCGTCACTGCTGTACTTGTGCTGCATAAAGAAGATTTGAACAGCTGCTGTTTGAACTGTGCCCAAAATGTGTGAGAGGAAGGTGTACTGCTTGTGAACCTGCTGTAACTGTTGTATGTGTGTGAGTGAGCGTTGTATCGCTACAATCCATGCTCTGTTTGTATATGTTCATGTGTGAGAGTAATACGTTTGCATTTTTGTTACCCGTGCTGTACTGAAGGTAAGGGGGTGGATGTGTTTGTAATAGAAGGTTCCATCGTTGCATGTGCGCTAGCAAGGGGCAGAGTGTGTGTGCATAACAGACTTCTCTGTTTGCCGGTGTCTCGTCTGCAGGTGCCTCTCTGTGGGTCTGTGCCGCAGGCACATGCTGAGTTAGGTAAGAGGCAAGAATGAACTAGGAGGTGGTAAGAATCACCCTTTAGGCAGAACACCTGCCCTACACCCACAAACACATATCACATAGCCGACAACACCACGCTCAGACTACCTCTAACCGCAGGGCATGCAACCATCCGAAGACACGTGCAAGCACCCAGTAAGGTCATTTGGCCAAACTTCTTCGTCATCAACCTCTTCATCACAAGTAAGACACAGCTCCCCAACCTAACGACAACACGTGAAGCAAATCAGACTCTGGTGGCCATGGGAACTTAGCGACAGGGTTGAAGGGCATCTCCAGAGAGCCTACGGCATACAAGGCCATACTTATGGCAGACTGTACCGTATGCAAAGGCCTGTGACATGTCATGATATGAACAGCCTTGTTTCCTGCATTGCTTGTGCCTTTGAACCCCTGGGGCTGTAAGGTGTGTGGGGTGGAGGGCATGTCTAATTTTAGGCCTAAAACACTAAAAAGCCTTCTAAATTTCTTTACATTTCAGAAAAGTATACAGTGCTTTAAGATTCGTGTAATACATTTTAGCAACTTATAATTTCTGAGCCTCTGCAATACAAGTCATGTGTTGATTGATATGTAAAAACTCTAAAATTATCAATGTTGGTGCTATGGGATCCGCCAGGGCAAAATGAACTATGCACTTTGACACCTGTCACCTTTGCAATAGCGAAAGTTCGTCAGATTGGCCCAGGGAGGTGGGCAGGATCACCATGCATGAGGAAACCCCCCAGCCCGTGGGCCATACGAGGTGCCACTCACGGGGCCTTCTGTGTAATAACCAGCACCAAGGGCAGGAAGCTTGCCTCTAAAAAATGTCTTCCATTTGTGGGTGGGGAGGGGGTGGTCTGGGTGGGCTTAAGGGAGAGGACTATTCTGTCTATGATATGATGAATAAAAACATTAAATCAAGAGTATTCTGTCTATATGTGCACCGCTGGGTCTCCTCAGCAGTTCTTCCCCACAAGGTAATCCACCATTTATTACCTCTGGAGCAAGAGAGTGCAATCAATGATAGTCAACACTGCTGTTTGTGAAATGCTGCTTTAATGTGCGAGGCCTGAGCTTGCAAACATCGCTAGCTCTCTGCTGTAGACAAAAAACTGCTGTAGTTATGTTCCTTTAGTGTAAACGTCCTCCGCACCTGTGCTTTTCCAGACCTTTCCCTTGTATTGTATTGTATTGTATTGTAATTGCATTTACATACGGCTTACTACCTTTGACGAGGCGTCAACGCGCTTTTTCAGTGAGTGGGACGCTACTCCGGAAACCATAAAGGATTAGTGGTGAATTAGTATAGGGAAATATGAAAGTGATTTGAGTGGTGGATATGTTAGTCAGTTGTTTGGATTGAGAAGGGTAGTGGAGGGATAGAAGAGGAAAGGCTTTAGACCTTTTTTTGTTTTGGAGCTTATAGCAGTAGGAGGAGGCTTGGGATGAGTAAAAGGGAGGTGGAGGGGAAGAGTCAGAGGGAAGGGTTTAGAAAGGCTTGTTTTGGGTGATCGTAATAGTAAAAGAGGTATGAGATGATGCAAGGAGGGGTCGAGTAGGGAAGAGTCTAGAAAGGGTTATTTTGAGGATCATAGTAGTGGTATGGGGTTTGGGATGAATGAGAGAGTGGAGGTAGAGGATATATAGATAGAGGTATAGGGTGAGAAATAGGGTAGTGCATTGGACAGAGTAGTAGAAAGAGGTTTGAGATGAGTCAGAGAGTTGAGGTAGAGTATATATTGAGAGTGGTATAGGGTGAGAAATAGGGCAGTGCATTGGATATTTTGAATTAGAAGAAAAGTTATAAATATATAGATACATAAGTACATTGGAAGGTATATAGATGCTTAAAGGAAGGTAGTACATGTAGATTAAATATGCTTTAAATAAACTCTGGATTTCAAGTGTTGTACTTTAAAAAAAAATTTTTTTAAAGAGAAATTGTCATTTAATAGTGAAGCCATTGTACATAAATAGTTATGATAAAAGATTTACGTATTTATGCAGTCACTTATATACATGTTAAAACATAGAAGAATGTAACTATCAGTAATATGTACATTTGTTAAACAGAACTAATGAATATCTATTTTTTTTAAAACAAATATTTAACACGTTTAGGTTATGTTATTAAGATTTATACAGCACACAAATACCAACGGTGTCTTGGCACTAACAGTCCAGGAAGCAGGCAGGTGAACTATTCATTAAATAGCCAAGTTTTTAGGGCCTTACAGAAGGATGGAAGAGATGGAAGATTTCTGATGGAGAAGGGGTGGGCGTTCCAGAGTTTCGGAGCTCCCACAGTAAAGCTTCTACTGCCCCAGTTAGCCTTACAGAATCTTTGAGAGAGCATCAATTTTGCCCCTTTGGACCTAAGACATCTGTTTGGGACGTACCAGTTTAATGACCACCTCAAAAACTGAGAGCTGATGTCGTGGAATGCCTTATATGTGACACATAAGGCCTTAAACTTGATGTGACCCTTGACTAGAAGCCAATGCAGCCTCCTAAGATGTTTACCTATTGATTGAAACTTAGGGATCCCCAGCAGAAGCCTAGCCGCTGAATTCTGGATCAACTGCAATCTATGAGTCTGCTTCACGGGCATTCCGAGATAGAGCCCATTGCAGTAGTCCAATTTAGCCATGACTAGGGAGGTAATCACTGTTTTTCTGCTGTCTATTGGGATTAGAGGTAGAATTTTCTTGATCCTCTTGAGTAAAAAGAAGCTATCTGATGATACTGCCTTGACTTGTGTTTCAAAATTTAGTCTGTGGTCTATAAGCACTCCTACATTTTTTGCTTTAGTGACCGGGGTGGGTGCTGCTCCCAATTTATCCGGCCACCAGATCTGTGACCAGTTAGGAGAAAAATTCCCTAATGAATCTCCTCTGTCTTTCCTGAATTAAGCTTGAGGCAGTGCAAACTCATCTATGCATTGACTGCCAACATATAATCTCTAAATCTATTTACTTGTGAGATGATGCTTCTGCAGATAGACAGAATGATTTGCGTGTCGTCCGCGTAGGATGTTAACGCCATCCCGAAGGATCTGATTAATGTGGCCAATTCCGATACTTAAACATTGAAGAGTGTAGGACTCATTGAGGAGCCCTGAGGGACTCCACATGGGAGAATGAAAGACGGGGAAACATAATTACCCAGTGCCACGGATTGTATCCTGCTGGTTAAGAAAGAAGAGATCAAAGCTAAAGCGTTGTCCGTAATGCCCGGCACATTTAAACAAGTAATAGTTAATGGTCGACCGTGTCGAACGCTGCTGACAGGCCGAGCAGGATAAGAGCCACAACACCACCTGCATCCAAGACCACCCTGATTTCGTTGGTGGCTTTTATCAAAGTGGTCTCGGTGCTATGCTCAGCCCTGAAACTGAATTGGGATTCATCCAGGAAGTTATTTTCCTGTAGATACTGTGCAAGTTGTTTATTCATAACTTTCTCCACCAATTTGTCAGGAAGTGGAAGACGTGAAATGGGCCTGTAATTATTGGTGTCAGTTTCATCAAGATTTGATTTTTTTTAAAGAGGCAAAATCGAAGCCCTCTTCCATATAGAGGGAAAACACCCTGTTCAAACATAGAGTTAAAGATTGAAGTTAGGCTAGGGCCGAGAATCTCAGGAACTTGTTTGAAAATCATCAGGGGAGAGGATCAGAAGGAGAGCTAAATTTAGCCTGAATAATATGGGTGGTGACCCCGTCCACCGTTACAGCTCTAAATTTTTTGAAGATTGGAGCATTAGGAGGTGGTGTGACGCTAGGTCTCCAGTCTCAGACCTTGCCCCATTGTCAAAGGTGGTGTATATTTGTTCCACTTTGCTTTGAAAATGTTGGGCTAGTGAATGACAAAAGTCCTGAGAGTGATTATTCGCTGTTTTACCTGGTAAGATAGATAGACTAGTTACCACTCTGAACAGCTCTTTGGTTTATACAAAGCAATACACATTTATAAATACATATCAATAGTACAAATAAATGCTTATATACAGAGGGATATGCTGTATATTTCTGTTTGCATATGGTGGTATGTGGGGAAGAGACAATTCTTGAGTAGTTTTCTAAAGATAAGGTGGTTATCCGTGGATCTTATCTTGGGGGTAAAGAGTTCCATAGAGAAGGATGTGCCACCTATGTTTTTTTTCTTGTACATTGGGATTTTGAGGCGGATGCCACTCTAGAGTGGAGACTCCTTTGTTGAATGCGCTTGGTGATTTTATTCCTGTTGAAGAGTGGCCCCGTTCCATGTATCGCTTTGTGGATGATACAATGCAGCTTGAATGTGGATCTTCTGGCAACCGGTAAAAAATGCAGAGCTTTCAAGGCAGGGGATATGTGGTCTTGCAGTTTTATATGTAAGAGTAGTCTGGCAGCCGAGTTCTGATGCTGTGTAGTCTTTTCATGGTTGTTAAAGGTGATCCAGGTTAGAGGCTATAGGCATAATCGAGTTTGAACAGAACAAGGGTGGTTGTAGCCTGGACATTGTGTGGAAATCCCAAATGGGGGAAGATTTGTTCCAGAGTTTTTATAGTAAGAAAGCTTGATCTTGCTAGTTTGTCCACTTGGGCATTCGCTGATAGCATGGAGTCCATGGTCATTCCAAGGTTTCTTCCTTTCTTCGATACTTTAGGCGGTGTTCCCAGATCATCGTCCAGGTGGCGAGTGGGTCATAATGTTTCCAGTCGCCACACGTGAGTTTTTCTGTTCTGAAAGCATTCAGTTTGAGATGGCTCCACGTCATCCATTGATCCACGGCTCTGAGACAATTGAAAATTGGCGAGTTTCCAATGTCTTTGGGACATTCCATTTGAAGGAGTATTTGCGTGTCATCTGCATACTTATAGCACATGAGGTGAAATTGATTGATCAGTGCCAGTAAGGACTTCATGTAGATGTTTAAAAGCATGGGCGAAATGATAGAGCTTTGAGGGACCCCTGCTTTTGTGAAGTACGGTTCAGACAAGAAAGGGGGGGTATGGGTGACATTAGTTCTGTTGCTAAGGTAGGATGTGAGGCAGTCTAGAGCAGTCCCCTCTTTGCTAGCTTCGAAGAGTCTTTGTATCAGAGTGTCGTGGCGAACTGTGTCAAAGGCAGCTGAGAGGGCCAAGAGAAGTAGCGCAGCTACCCCGTTGCGGTCAACTGTGTTCTTCAGGTCATCCTAGATGGCAAGGAAGGCAGAATCTGTGCCTCTTTCTGCATGGAATTTTGTTTAGAAGTCTGAAAGTATGGTATTCGCTTCAATAAATTGTGACATCTGGGCGAATACTGCTCTTTCTATCAGTTTGCCTAGGAAAGGTCCATTTCTAATGGGTCTGTAGTTGTCAAGGTTCTGCGGGACCAAGTTTGTTTTCTTCATTAATGAGCGTATGTATGACGTTTTGAGTTCTTCTGGAAATATTCCGGTAGTTAAGGAATTGTTGATGATTCTTCTTACTGGAGTGGCAGCAGACATTGTTTGGAGTATTGTCTTGAAGGTTTGCGGTAGACACAAGTCAGAAGGGGTGCTGACAGACCTGCTTGCTTTGACCAGGTCCATAAGTTCATTGTGTGAAATGTGTTGGAAGGAACAGAGAGGATGGGTTAAAGTATTCTTGGATGATAGATGCCAATAGACTCAAGTTTTTTGAGTGGGAGACTCAAGATTTTTTAAGCCAAAAATGGCTTTATTATGTCCCATGCCTTAAATTACCTGTGCTTCAATAGAAGTGAATGGGGGAAATACATCCTCACAATTATCTTTTTTAAATCTCCCACTTTGCTTTTCTAAAATGTTGGAACGTGTGCTTTTCTTCTCTCGCCTCCGTCGTTCCCTGCTGGCCAGAAGTATAGCCGACTCCCCTGCAGCCCAGCAGTGCGGGTGAGGAGGGGGTCCCAGGCTTCTTATACATGAAATGTCTGGCTCTCAGCTTGTCAGCTGGGTATGTATATGTGCCTTTATAAGGCACCTACAGTATGCAGCAGGCGCTGAACGGACCCCGCGCTGACTCGGGACTGAAGAGAAACACAATGCCTTATTTTTTTCTTTTTCAGTTACAGCCTGCAAGGCCCATTTACCAGAGTTTGTGGTGCCCTCTCTGAAAAGTACAAAATGAAATGCAAGATACGCAGCTCTCCTCAGACAGACAATTACTCTGACTGAAACATTTTAAGCTAATTATGTAACTAACACAGCTTTTTTAGACTCCCAGCAATTGTGACTGAATGCAGTATTTTATACTGTCTCTACTAATTGAACATGTTCCTCACTACATGGTTACTATACATGTGAGACCTTTAAAGACCACAGACCATTGTGTACATAAGCACTACAAAACAAGCATTGGCAAAGCCAATACGTTTCGCCTATGCGAGCGCTATTGGCTTTGTCAATGTGTTTTTACGCATTTTCCACAACAGCACGAGTTCCTGTGCAGCATGGCTTAAAGTAAATACTAATAATGTGATAAAACACACTAGCAAATCTACGAACTTGCCCAAAATTTGACATGGATGACTGTCATTTTGAAATAATGATGCCCATTTCTAAATCAACAGTTTAAAAGTCTATAGAAGGCAAAGTCTCTCATGATAAAGAAGACATTGCCACCGATTACTTATTTTAGGCAGTCCCCACACAAAAAAAACCAAAGTGAAGGAGATTTGCCACTAAGAGCTACAAAGTCAAATTAAGTGCTCTATTAAGAATACTGTCTGGCCCAGGCTTTAGCCAGGCCAAATCGCATTCATATCTTGCAGCACTATCTGCAATATAGTATGACATGTTCCAGTTCTGAGCCTCAGACAACAACACCTTCCACAGGCCCACTCGCCACATTTATTTAGACTTCAACTCAATTTGGGGCATGACCAACTTACTACACACACATTACCCCTGAGGATCTGTTCGTGTGGGCCTTGTGGCCTTTAAACAGGTGCGCTTACAGAGACTTTCTAAAGCTTCTTTGGGACTGTCGATGGCACAGTTCAAAAGGAAATTAGTTTCAAAACATAGGTCACTGAAGATAGAAAGTCCTACTCGCCAAAGAGCGGTATTCATAGTGAGAAACCAATAACAACTTGCAGTCTAAATTCCTAAAGTTCATGAATGCAAGTCTATGGAAGCATTTAAACACCATGAAACCTTGTCCTTAGCAAGTGGTTCCACATCACCAACACCAGTCCGGGACTTTTATTTACTAAATAAGTGCATTATGGGATTTGTAGTTTTGGTCTAGTTAAACTGTTCCAATTGAATGTGTCTAACTTAAAACACTGATTTATTAAAGGAAATTTCAGGACTCGAAAAATAAGCCAGGGTGGCAGAGTCATATGGTAACCTTGAACACTGCACCACTATTATTCACGGAATACATCTCTCCTGAAAGAATAATAAAAATAAATAAACAAGTAAAGCAACCACACAACAATCAAAATGGTCTAGCTACTGGACATGGAAGTTCCATACACGTGCAAGATAATTTCAATGATTGTACTGGTCATTTTCGCTCTACAGGTGCGAAAAGTCAATTTGCAATAGAAAATAGCAACATATGTAACGCAAACCAAAGGAGGGCACTCGTGAGGACATGTAGGAATAACCAGAAACCTAATTAAAAAATAGACTTTTGGTTACAAACTAGCGAAATAAGAATGTGTATATATTATTATTCAGTAAGATAATACACATTTAAGAGTTTGCACCGGCCCAAGCTACGATGACCATTACAATGACTTTAAAGCGGAATGCTAGAGACTTGAGCAGAAAGAAGTTCATTCAACCATAATCGGTTCTGCCTGTGTCTGGGTGCAACCTGCTTCTCACAATACATGGTCTTCCTTCAGGCTCTGGTGAGAAAAACCATTTAGGAAATACAAGATAACATAAAGTGGACCCATTCATACATGAAACAAATATGCAATCAACCAAGTAGATATCAAAAATATATATATGTTTTATTAGTGTAACAAAGTTTTTTTTGGTAGAAATATTTCTTCCTAATAAATAAGAAACCACGAGTATTCTAAAAGTTCATGTTATACGCTAGTCTATTGCTGCTTTTGTCGTACGCAGACATGCTCATTCATTCCTTTTGCACTATAGCTGTTTATCCACTATTAGTTTAAATCCTTCCTAGATAAACAGTAAAGAGCATATATAACATGTTGTTTTCAAATTACACATAGACAATAGTTAGAAAATAATAACAACTCAGTATGCGAAAACATTGACATAGTTAAAAACTGTCATGGCTGAAGAGATTCGTGTCTACGCGCGTTTCGGCGTTATGCCTTCATCAGGTAGCCATGTAGTGAAGTAAACCTTCCTTGAACTATAGAGGTCTTCTAATGTTTGATTATTGTAAATATGGTATCAATGGCACAGTAGATACCTATGTGCGTAAATTAGGATATGATGATAATGCCGCGTTAGGAGAATGGCCGCACTGGTGGATGTCAGACAAGATAGAATACGGAGCGATATGTCCCTCGAGTGCTCGTATTCGCATATCACTCTTTATAGTTCACACCGTATTTTTTTAGGGCGATTTTGAAATGCCCGAAAGTGTTAAAGAAATGCTGCGTGGTCACTGTTTGAAGTAGAAGTGTGTAGAAATCACATCTTCTGATATAGTGTACAGCCGGGAGTTCACCTCCACCGTGGATTCAGCTATTGCAGGTGCCTCCGTTTCGAACTATATCATGCAGAATAAATCTCTATCTTTGCGAACTGTGGCATTGCCTCCAATCGTCTTGAGCTGTCGGCTAAGGTCCCGCAGCTCTCTGTTGTTGCCTGGTGTCCAGGTCCAGCGTAACGCTATATTGTGCAGGTTAAATCTCTATCTTTACGAACCACGGCGTTGCCTCAAATCGTCTTGGGCTGTCGGCTAAGGTCCTGCAGCTCTCGCCCGTTGCCTGGCGTCTAAATGGTTTTTCTCACCTGAAAGGTATTCCCTGATTTAGAAATTTTAGTTAGGGGTACCCCTTTTTATCTACAAAAAACTTGCTTCAGGCTCTGCCCAGCCCGATTTTACATATTCCAAAGCAATGTATAGTGCATAGTACTTACCAGAAGGCTAAACCCCGCACCAACCATAGATAGACTCTTCAGAGCAGGGAAAGAATACGGAAAGGTTTTTCTGCTTCAGGTAGTGAGAAACGGAACGAACGTGAATGCCCCGCTCCTTTCTGGAGAGAACTTACGGGGATATACTCAAGAACATGTGATAATTATCGCAAAATTAGTTTAACGCAACTTTGCACATCGCCAGCTATTGCAGGAAAATAACACCGTGTTAACGTTGTATTCTCAACCCGGTGGCACCATGTGATAGACTCCCAATAACCTGCCAAATAACCACGTTAAAATCAACCCGACGCCGGAAAAATTTGAAACATGCCCCACAGACGGCCATCCAGGAACCTCGGGGTCGGGGTAGGCCAAGGAGAAGAGGAAGAAGAGGTTCAGCCCGCAGGAAAACAAGATCATCGTTACGGAGGTGATAGAAGACTACCAACAACTGTTTGTCACCTCCAAAGTGTCATTTGCAACAAAGACGCAAATATGGCAGACCATCGCGGACCATGTGAATGCAGTTGCAGCGTTGAGGAGGACAATGGAAGAGGTCAAGAGGCGCTGGAATGATGTGAAGGGCAAAACCAAGAAGAAACTCAATACCAACATGAAAGCAGAAACACAGATTGGAGGAGGGGGTCCAGCAGCACATCAGGAGCTGGATGACATGGAGAAAATGGTGGCCACAGTCATCAGTCGGGATACGGTGCCAGGAGTTAGAGATCCGGACACTGCTCAACATGACCTGACACAATATCAACAGGGTGAGTACTGACCAGGGACTGGGGGGACAGGCGGAGATGGGCACAATGGCACACAAGCACAAGTGAGTAGGCCACACTGCACGTCCACAATGACTCTGGACCATGTCCCTGGTCCCTTGGCACATTGCAGCACACATTCAAACAGCAAGTAGGACCCCGTCCACTATGGGCACAAAGGGGCCCCTCTCCACACAGCACCGATCTCACAACCAACCCATGCACATGTTATTAAAACCAGCAAAGCTGCGTGTCTGTGAGCCACACTGACAATGCAAGTGACACTGCAGGACGAATAGCATGTCTGCAGTCCAATTACCATGACATGGTGCACATCACGACACTGAGGTGGCTGAGTGTGGAACACATCCGGAAAGGAGCAGGTCACACTCTGACGCATCCACATGCACAAATAAACCCCTGACGTCAACAGCACATCTGCGGCTAAACCATGCCCAAGAGTCCAAAATACGAACAAGAGCCAAAATTTGCCAAGTCTGAAACATCTCAGGACTTTAGAAGCACAGAAGTCAAAGGCACACTGCCTCACAGGGATAAGGGGCAGCAAAATCACAGCTGCAGGGGTGAGTCTCCCACAATGCAGCACACACACATAGCATTAACAGCACATCAACATTGATGACAATGTGGTACAAAGTGCAACACTTTCACTACAGAGCAGAGGACACAACTGGTTCCGCTTGTGCGTAGAAACTGGCCAATCACATCAACCTCACATCCGTGATGTAGTTCAAATGTCCACTGTCCCGCATCAAATAGTCAGCCCCTCCCAAACAGTCATAATGTACATTCCCATGCAGTCTGTATGTAAACTTGAACAATGAGTCAACATACATGTTAACACAATGTTAAAATGCATCTCCCCTTCACATTGCAGAGGGACAATCAACACCTCCTGCAGACCAGACCAGACAACTCATCAGTGATGATGAAGAGGCCCTCCACACCTTCGACACCGACGCCCTACAACAGCTCATGGACATCTTAGGCAACCCACCTCCAGGAGCAGGGCAGCCTAGCTGCATCGAGGAGACCCCACACCCTGCACAGACCACACAGCAGGAAGCACCTACCACCACAGCTAGCTCCCAACACCTCACGAAACACACATCGCATTCCAAGGCCAGGTGTTAGAATCCCAGAAGGAGGTGGCTGAACATGTGCGGGTGGGGTTCGACCTCATGGCAGCCGAACTAGATTACATACGTGGGTGTCTAATTCCCATCAGGGACCACTTACACTCCCCAACGGACACCCACACTGCGACAGAGACACACGCATTTGCGCATTTCCAGTACTGAACCACGCCCAGAGGCCCGGGATAATGAGTCACACCCCTACTCTGGCCTGGCGTACGCCGGGCCAGCCCACTCCGCTCACGCTTACAGGGGGGGACGTAACAAGCTACATTTCCGCGATCTTCACCACTGCATGGGGTAACATGGTTGTGTCCACTACACTCCAAACTCCAGAAGTATATGTCGACATGGACATGTCTGTGGTCTGCATACTGCAGTCTGGCCAGCACATCCACACCACACTTGGCATTGTGTACATTCTCATTCATGGGTCACTTACCTCCTTCGCACATGCCTGGTGCCCACCTCTCCCAACATTCTGCTATTGTGTGGCTGAGGTGCCATGCTGTTGTTTGCTCGTGTATATGGCTAGCCCAGGTTACCACAGTGAACCACAGTGAGTTGTGCTGTTGTGTCTGGTAGGTGGGCATGTTGTTTGGCATGTTGTATGTGAGTTTGTAACGTGTGCATTCCCAGAGTTGTGAGTTACATGATTGTGGAGTTGAGGTGTGTGGTGTGTTCATTTGGTACTTACCAACGAGCAATGCATTCCCATAGGTGCCAGCCTCAAATCGCTGGTTGATGATGGACTGTCGGAAGATGAAGGAATCATGCACACTGCCTGGGTAGTTGGCGACGACATTGGTGAAGAGTCCCAGGTGGTCCACTATTGCCTGCACATTGATGGAATGCGTGTGCTTCCTGTTGCAATAATTGTGTGCAGTGGCGGCAGGGGGCACGAGGAGTACACATGTGCAGTTGTTTGCCCCCAACATGTGCAGGAAGCCAGCTATGGCGTAGAAGCCTTGCTTGGTCTCCAGCTGTTCCTGCGCAGTGTGTGGGAAGTAAAGGTGCTGGGGTACCAAGCTGGTGATGGCATCCAAGACAGGTGTGTGGAACTTGGATAGGGCTGGCTGTGAGACTCCTCCAACTCTCTGCGGAGGGATGTTGGTTGTCCGCTGTGTTGGTAACATCAGCCTGTGGGCAATGATGGCCAGGATGCGGATGATGGTTGTCCTTTTGAGCCTGTAGTGGGCAATGACATCCTCTGGTGTTAAGTCTGTGAGGCTGGTGCGTTTTCTGAAGGTCCGCCATCTTTGTCTGCGCTGCCTCTGTGGTAGTCTGGGGGGGGGGGGGGGAGTCCGGGGAGGGGTGGCGGGCCTGGGTGTGGATGAGGTGGGTGTTGTGGCCCTATTGGGGTTCTGAGCTGCATGATGAGTAGCTCCATGGCATCTGTTGTTCTTCAGGTGTGGCTCTGGGCTGGACTCTCATGGTGCAGGTTATCGTCCGACTTAACACCAGGTCAGAGCAGGTGTTAAATCCCTGCTGCTAACGCGCCTTATCGCCTGTTTTGGGATCTTATCGCCAATTTGGCTGGTTGTTGAGAATATTGCGAAGTGGTGTTATCATGGCTTTTTGCATAGGAATGCCTACTCTGCATCTCATTAGCGTTAGTTGTCAGTGTCACCCGTGGCGATGTTTTTTGTGGCTGCTAGCGCAGGAAAACTGGCGATATCGGCTGTTAGCACCAGCTTGTGGATAGGGCGATAAATCAATTGCCACTTTGGCTGCGATAAAGTGCCGCTAACTCAACGATGAGTCCTTGAGAATATGCCCCTTAGTGTGCACATAGCTGTTGTAAGCACTAAAGCGCGTATGACCAATTTAAGGACCAACATGCTAGAGGAAGATAAAGACATAAGCAGTGAGTTGGGCGAGTAGGGCATGACTGGCAATCCAGGATCTGCTGTACTAACGCTGATCATCTTAATGGCTTTTAATCCTGAAATCTTGAAAATTGAAAAAAACAGTTCCTTAAAATGCTATAACTACTCTATCCTTGCAGTAAAGTCGATGCACGCTTATAGTGTTTACTTATTGTAAGAGTGCAAAATGGTGCTTTTTACTCCTGATTTTCTCATGGTGGGAATGGGCAAGAAAAAAAAGTGGGAGAGGTTGGGAGCGATGGGGACAAGAAAGAAGGAAACTGGAGGGGGTGTGAGGGATGTGGGCCAACAAAGAAGGAAGCGGTAGGATGTGTAAGGAATGATGCGGAAGAGGGTGGGAGTGACGGGGCAGGCAACAATGGATTGGGAAGGGTTGTTATGGAGCAAGCAACAAAGATGAGAGAGGGGATAGGTGGATGTGAAGGAATTGAGAGGGTCTGCAAACACATCCACTCCTCTGGAGGGCTAGACTAAAAGTAAAAAATAAAAGTACCTCTGCAAGCTGGTGGCCAATGGAAGGACACTGTACTTGGTCCATGCTCTTGTGGCGGACCAAAAGACAGGAAGGTAAAGTGGAAGGAGGAGGGCAGTCCAGCACAAAGCAAGGAAATAAGAGCGACGTGAATGTTAGCCTGTGATAAGTAAGGGGCAGGCTCTAAGCCTATTTTAAAGCTTTTTTGTGTACAAGAGCTTTTGCAAAGACACCACATGCGTGCTGTCTAGGTGAATCCTGAAAACAGATGACCGAGGGAACAGGACCAGGGGCAAAACAGGCCTAGAGAAGCCCAGTGTGCCCTCCAAAATCCTTTCTGTGAATAACTTTAATAAGGAAAAGCAGAACTATTTGTACTGTTCAGTTTTACATTCCCTCAGTTAGCCAATAGAGTAACTTGGTCTAATTCCGATGGTTTTCATAAAAAGGCAAGTGTCTGATTTTTTGACATTTGACACAGGGGAAAGCTCATAATTTATTACCACTACAACCAACCGTTTGGTTTGGTGTTTTGTAGTTGTGTGAATAGCTCATGTTTTGGGAAATATTGTAAAGGATTTTCTTTCCAGCCCTTACGTCCTAGATTCTTAGGTTGCGGTACTATTTGATGTATATTAGGCAGGTGAATACATTTTCCTGAAGACAAACCACGGAGTGACTTCATACAGGATGTAGATCTGTGTTTTGAGATGGATAGCTCGTGACTGAAGTTCAGGCTTAGGACGTTTCACTGCTGTGATACTTATGCTTATGTTACATAGTTTTTGTAAAGCACAGCTTTATTCCTTGGACTCTTGGTGCCGTTGCTGGATGTAGACTTCCATTAGCAGATTGTACTATAAGGCTGCATATGGGAAGGTCATTGCTTTAAAAAATGATGAGCTAACCTTTCGGGTTTGCTCTTTCTTGAAGGCGGCGGCACGTACTCGTAACTCTATGTGCCCCTGCTGAATCTTTTGTATTTTACCTTGATATTTTAACTTTTAAGATATATGTCATTTGAACGGATTCTGCACTTTCTATCTTGTATACTGTACTACTGGAGGACTCATTTTAATTTCAACTGGTTTCTTTTTAACTGTCCTTTTGTTGCTGATATTTTTCGGTGAATATGCTGCTGTTTGTCTGCACTTTTATGGATATGTATTTGTATCCGAATAAAGTTTATATTGATTGATTGATTGATTGGCAGATTGTGAGTGTTTCCAATGGAGGGGCATTGCATGAGTCCTGAGTGTTAAAACCTTCGTCCTTGCGGGTATAACTGAAATTGGTTGGATTGTGGGTGGTGGGCAGCCCCAAATAAGGGTCCTCCAAATTTTGTGTGTGCGATTGTGTATATGTGAGAATGTGTGCGTGAAGGTGTGTGTCACTGCATGTGAGAGATATCTGTGAGTATGAGGTTTGCGTGTGAGCTCTGTGAAAAAAGGAAAAGAAAAAACAATTAAAAATACAGGATGAAAAGGAAACACACATCTTAAGATACCTTGAAACCGAACTTTGAATTCAATATTTTCAATCTTTATGAACTCGGTAGTTTATTTTTTCTAATACCTTTCCCACAGGAAGCTCTGAATGGAATTAAAAAAAAAGCCCTTTGAACATGAACCAACTTAAAAATAACTCAGAGGGCTACTAGCAGCTGTCTGAGGCTGTGTATAGGGAATTGAAAGAAAAACGTCTACCATGGGTCATTTTACTTTCCACTGCACTTGAACAAATTCTCAAGCCAATTGGTGCAGTAGACCAGGGAGCAGATTTATTTGCCTTTAGGAGAACAGATATCTCCAGCTGAGGTGAGTGGAGCAGCCCACCGCAACACCGGCCCAATAAATGTTGTCTTGTGTGCGCCCGGGCTTTCATGAAACTTGTGGATTGCAGGGGATAAAACATAAAACTGCTCCTTAACAAACCCTTGCAAAAACATTTATTCTTGATGCTGTGTTTTTAAAGAAGAGCTCCGCGTGGGGAGCAACAAGGAGAGCACAGAGGGTGGGGATGTGAGGGGAGAATGAGCACATATGAGTGAAAGTTAAAAAAAAATTGCACTCCCATGAAATTCTCAAGAAGAAGGAAATATTCCAAGATGCGAGCAGTGGAAGGGTACAAGTCATGCAATGAAAAGGATGGCAAAAAAGATGTACTCCGGGAGAGGAACAAAGAAAATAAGAGGAAGGAAAGCTGTTGAATAAGGTGCAAGAAAAGGAGATTGACAAGAAAGCCAACCAATGTAAGGCATAGTGTGACCAAAATCCCGCTGTAAGTATTTGTATGGTACACAGAAGGTCTTTGACAAAAGATAGATAAAAGCTGTCTTTAGGTGAGACCTGAAAACGTATAGAATGATATGTGGCTCAGTGCAATTAGCGTTCCACCCACCACCTTTTTTGTTTTTAAATATAGCAGCATCACACCTCTGTTCCTATAGCACTTATGATGGAAGGGCATGTCAAAATGTTAATGTGACAAGACCTGCAGGGTGGCTCAGTGAGCAAAATACCCGCCACTTGTCATGGCCAACTCTACCTTCCATCCTTCTGGGGCTGATGAAGTAAGTGTAATTAAAAACTGATAATACTCACCCTTGCTTGTTTTTTTACAGCGCTTAGAAACAGCAGAGATATAGAAGCCAATATGACAACATCTTTCCAGTTGCAACCTACTACGTGAAATGGGTCACTGTAAACTCATACATAATTTGGTGGAAACTTATTTTGGATTTTATGATTAATAGTGTGAAACAAAAAGGGTATTGCTCGTGTATATTTTGGCCTCTTTTCATCAGTCGTTCACAGTAACTGGGGTGAGGGGAGAAATCACAAGTGATAGAAGAATGGGTGATGGCTGTTAAAAAGAGAAGGGGCTGGGGAAATCCCTCTAAGGCTGCATCAACAAATGAAGAAACACATTAACGTTAAGCCAGGCATTTATGAAAATACAGCTGTTCTCCTGTTGCCGAGAGAGACTGTATTACAAAGCAACAGGTCAGAGGAAATGTGATGACAACCTGCTATTAGCTATAAAAATGGCTGCCTTTTACAGTTTCTTTTATTTAAAAAATAAAAGGTATGGGCCATATATGAGGATAAACAATAGAAGTAGCCAGCCTTACTAAACTCGGGAAGGCTCGTTCAAGCGAACAACCTTTTAAAAGCAGAAACAAACATTAGTAATACCAACAGGTCTAGTTTAAAGGAATGTTGGATGGCAAAGTAAAGCATTACCAGTAACTAGCAATAGAATGGATATGTATTTGTGTGGAAGCAAAGAACTGTAGAATAATATTGGTGTAGATTAAAAGGTCAGGTGACAGTTGCACTCTCAAGCAAGACCTAAACATCTATATAAGTTAATGTCTGCCCTCCTCCCATCTTTGCTGCTGCCAGAGAAATATGACATAAATTATCTGGTTAACACTTAGAATTACAAGTTCTGTGTGTGCCCCTCAGCTCAGGCAGCTGGATAAATAAAATGGTGACAGCTGTGTGAAGGGCAAGCACTTTTTTGTGGAAGCACACAACTTCTGTCCAATCAAAACATATACTCCTGATTCCCAACATGTGGGTGGCGCCAAAGCCTCTTTCTAGTGATGCTCACATGATTTTCTCGCGACAGCTGCACTTTCAAACCAGACCATGAAAACTGTAACGTGGAAAGAGTGACAGAAAAGCTCCTGTAGACTGATTTGAGAGGAGGAAATATTGGCAAAACAGGAGGAACTCTGAAAGCAAACACTTTATTCACAATTTTGCTGTGTGCCTAGGAACCGACAAGTAAATAGGAAAGGGTCAAATGCCAACTCAGAAGGGGGACAAAGGGAGGAAAGAATACCCCACACCACAGCTGTAACTGCTTTCAGTGCAGTGAAGCGAGCAAGCATAGCATACACATGTCCAGCAAAAGAGGATGCAGCTGGGCAGAAGAGACTGTATTAAAGTGAACACAGCACTATTCAGGACACATCTCAAAAGAAAAAAGTAGTTCCCTAAAAGTGAGCAGAGGAAGGATACAACGTCACCCAATCAGAAATATGGTAAAAACGTGATGCTCCGGTGACAGGTCAAACACAAGATGGACGGGCTTGGCCAAGCAAAGGAGAGTGACAATAAAGCCAACAAATGGTACGTAGTGGGCAGACTTTAAGCCCCTTTAAATTGTTAGTGAGCCCACAATATGTATTTGGCAACCAGGCAGCTTTGGCTGTCTGGTAGATTTGACTTAAATTTCCATTATAAATGCTGTGTCAGGACACATCAAACTATTGACATCATCTGCAGTATCTTCATAGTGCTGAGGACATCAATAGGTTGTCCTCTGTGCAGGCATTGTCTTTCCTTAATGGATCCCTGCTTGGGAATTGGACTGGGCATGCAAGCATGGATGCAGTCTGCAAGGTCACCAGGGATCTTTGTTTGCAGGGAGAGTGTCCACCCTAGGCATGGGCCTGGGCTCCCCCTCCCCCCCATGGAATATCAACTTTCCGCCATAGCAGATAGGTGGTGTTTCCTCCCATCAGCCCCCAGTAGCGGTGAAGGGGCAGAAAGCCCACTAGAAACTCGGGAATATTGTTTTTAATGTTTTTTGGAGGGGTAGGGGAGCGTCCCCCATGGGAATGGACCTGTTTTGCTCCTAATCCCAATGCAGGACAGACTTTATCACCTCTCTGGGGGGCAGATAGGGGGTGTTTACCCCTAATCTGTCCCCCAGGGAGGAAGCCCATGGGACACCAGGGACAAACGGATGAAAACAAATTGGAGCTTTTCTTTCAACTTATTATCAGTAGTTCTATTGAGCACGCAGTCACTGGAGCATCTTGACACCAGGAACAGAAAAGAATACACTAACACAGACTTAAAAACATAAAATACATATTGATAGGACAGAACTAGTGTTACAAAATAGGAGCTACAAAGGCTCCAACCCACAACTGGGGCTAGAGCTGGGAACGTACGATAGTTTGTACTTGCCTACATACAAGCTAGGAAGTTTGACCATCTCTCCTGAGGGCGGTCATTCAGAAACTTGGGTCCAATGAAAGAGAAGTCTCCACAACCACATTTGATCTATTTGAAATGTAGTACGCAGAGCAGTGAGATAGCCCTGCTGTAACGCAGCAATCGGGGGGAGCTGGTAAGGAGTCAGTAGGTGAGATAGGAAACATGGGCCAGTCATAAGGAAGGAATGCTCTATGGATAAGATTTTACCGGAAGACATTGCCAACTGTCCCTTGCCTGGAAGAACTAGGTTGATCACATTGCGGTAGCATTGGTCGAATTAATCAATCAATCAGCATTTTTTAAATGCAGCTTATCACCCCGGGGGTATCCAGGCGTTGTGTTGCGGTGAGCCTCAGTCAAAGAGCCAGGTCTTGAGTTCCCTCCTGAATTCGGTGAGTGAAGGGGAGGTGCAATGGTGGAGAGGGAGGTTGTTCCAGGACTTGGTGGCGAGGTAGGAGAAAAAGCAGCCTCCACTGCAGCTTCGTCGGATGCGATTAACATGCACAAGGGCGTGGGAAGCTGATCTGAGATGTCTGGTCGGTTGGTGGAAGGTCAGGCAGTGGTTGATGTAGGAGGGCTAGCACTATGGAAGGCCTTGCAGGCGAGGCTCAGCAGTTGAACTGGCATCTCTTCGGGATGGGGAGCCAGTGGAGGTTTCTTAAGTGGGGTGATGATGGTCCATTTGGGGAGGTCGAGGATGAGTCTGGCTGCAGCGTTCTGGATGGTCTGTAATCATTTGAGGAAATGGGTGGAGCTGGTGTTAAGTGCATTCATAGTCTAGACGGCTGGTGATGAGGGATTGGGTTACTGTTTTCATGGTGCTGGTGGGGAGCATGTGGAGTGTGAGGAAGCAGAAAGAGGTGACTGCATTGAGCTGGTGAGAGGTCACTGTCTAGGTTGACGCCGAGGTTGCGGCATGGTTGATGGGAGTAAGTGATGGGAGTAGGTGCCGGGGGCCACCATTTGTCGTCCCATGAGGAGGTGTTGTTTCTAAAGATGAGAACTTTGGTCTTGTCTTTGTTCAGTTTAAGGCAGTTAGATCTCATCCAGTCGGTGACATTGGTCATGGCATTCTAGAAACTGCATCTGGTGGTTATCCCTGAGGTAGAGGCTGAGTCGGGTGTCATCTGCGTTTTAGATGATGTTGATTCAGTGTGTGTGGATGATGTCACGTAGGCGTTGAAGAGGATGGGGCTGAGGGATGACCCCTGGGGGACTCCGTAGATGATGTTCTTGGCCTCGGAGTTGAATGGCGGAAGGTGGTTTCTTTGTGTGTCCTGTGAGGAAGGAGGAGATCCACTTGAGGGTGTTTCCCGTGATGCCGATGTGGTGGAGTCTGGCGACGAGATTGTGGTGGGATACAGTGTTGAAAGCTGCTGAGAGGTCAAGGAAGTTCAGGTCCGCTGACTCGCCAGGGTCAAGGATGGCTCTGATGTCATCGGTTGCAGCTATCAAGGCAGTCTCGGTGCTGTGGTTGTAGCGGAAGCCTGACTGGGTGGGGTTGAGTAGGTTGTTTCCTTCCAGGTGATCAGTCAGCTGGTGTTTGATGGCTTTCTACTGAACCTTAGCCGGGAAGGGGGGCAGCGAGATAGGACGTTAGTCCTTGAACTCGCTGGGGTTGGCAGAGGGCTTCTTGAGGGGTGTTTCACCTCTGTTTGGTTCCAGGAGTCAGAGAACATGGCAGTGGTGATGGAGGAGTTGAGGATGGTCGTGAGTGCGCTGCTATTGCCTTTTGTCCCAGGTTGAAGATGTGGTGAGGCAGGGGTCTGTCTGTGCTCCAGAATGAATAGAGGTCATAATCGCTGTGGTGATAGACATGGTGAGTGGGGTCCATTTGGTGAGGTGGCTGTAGGAGTTGTAGGAGTGTGTCGGGACGTGGTAGAGAGTCAGATGGCAGCTGGGCAAAGTTGCTGTAGATGTCGGTTATCTTATTGTGGAAGTAGTTCGCCAGGGAGTCGCAGAAAGTTGGGGAGGGGCGGACCAAGGTCTCAGTGGCAGAAGGGCATGAAAATTCTCTGACGATGCTGAAGAGTTCTTTCTTTTGGTTGCTGCTTGCTTCAATGCAGATGGTCAGGGTGACCTTTTTGGCTTCATTGAGGTGGTGGTAGTGGTATTTGCTGAGGGCCGCTTTGAAGGTGGTTAGGTCAGAAGTTTTCTTGCTGGAGCGACATCGTCTCTCCAGTCGTTTGCACTCGCGTATGAAGCATCGGAATTCGGGGGGGGGTGCCATTAGACATATATGGAGGATCTTCTAGTACTGGCCTTTTTAATGGGGGTGACAGTGTCGGTGCAGTTGGAGATCCAGTCGGAGAAGTCGCGGACGGATGTCTCAAGGTTGTTGAAGGTGTGGGGTCTGTTGGTGTTGAGGGCGGCAGTCCAGTTGGGCTCATTGATTCTGTTCCAGCTGCGGTGTGCAGGGGTGTGGGATTGGCAGTGTGTTGTGGTGAGCCTGTGATGGTGAAGTGGACAATGCTGTCTTCAGTCCAGGTGAGTTTGGTGGTGTGGCTGAATTTGATTCTGTCGCTGGCTGTAAAAATAGGGTTCAGTATGTGTCTTACGCAGTGTGTGGGGCTAGGGACTAGTTGAGTGAGTCCAATGTTGCTCATGCTTTCCAGTAGGTTGGTGGAGGCGGGATCACTGGGGTTATCTAGGTGGAAATTGAGGTCGCAGAGGACTATGTAGTTCCTGGAGTCGATTATCAGGGGAGTGATGAGTTTGGCGATGGCATTGCAGAAGCTGGAGCGGTGTTCCGGGGGTCTATTGGCGAGAATTCCTCTGATGGGTGTATTTGCATAAATCCACATCTGGAAGTTTAGATGTTCCATGATTAATGAGATGTCATCCTGGAGGTGGTACAATGGAGGGTCTTCTTGTGGATGATGGCGATGCCTCCTCCGTGTTTGTTGGGACGGTCCCTGTGTAACATCTTGTGGCTGTGGGGCGTTGCAGTCATGATGTTGGAGGTTGAGGCCGGAGTGAGCCAGATCTCGGTGATGAATAGCATGTTGGGTGTGGAAGTGGTGATGGTGTCCCAGATTTCAGTGGCATGCTTGCAAAGGGATATGACGTTGAACAGCTTGCACTGGAGCTGTTGCGAAGGGTTGAAGGTTGGTTGTGTAGGTGCGGAGGGGGTGTTGGTTCTGCAGGTGAACCAGCAGCAGTGGCAGGCGAAGCGTCCTTCTGTGTGTCTGAGGGAGAAAATGCAGCAGTTGTTGCAGCCGCCACTGGGGCCAGGACAAGGAGCTCAATGGTGGTATTGCGATTGATGGCCGAGGAACCTGGGTTTGTGGCACTGAGCGTGGTCCAGGCTTGGATGGGTGCAGATGGGCTTGCCTTTGGCTTGCCTTCGATGTGCCAGCGGCGCGGCCACGAAGCTGCCTGCATAAGTAGTCCTGGGAGGGGGTGGGGCTGTCAGGGAGGTAGGTGGCTGGGAGCGGGGAGCAACAGTGTGGAAAAAAATGATAGGAAGGGTGGGAACGGGTGCAGCCATGCAAGCAACAATAAATAGACAGTGGATTACTGAAACAATAAAATCAAGCAAATAATGGACTGTTGAGCTAAATAGACTAGACAGACAAAAGCTATACAGAAGACAAATACATTAGATACCACCAGCTATACAGATGACAAATACCAGGAGTGGAACCAGCATCCGGGTGATCGTGGGACAGAACCGAAGTCTTGGGATTGAGGACGAGGCAGCAGATTCTGGCACTAGGCAGAGGCTGTGGGGTGCGGCGCACAGACCAGGGTGGTCAGGGCTACTCACAGATGCCGCAAAATGGCCTGCATAAATAGTCGTAGAAGGGGAAGGGGCTATCAGAGGAGTGGGAGCGGGGAGCAATGGGGGAGGGGGAATGGTGGGAACTGCGGGGACGAGCACAACAGCGCAAGCAACAACAAACAGATACTAGACTACTAAAGCAATAAAATCAAGCAAATAATGACAGTTGAGTTAAATAAACTAGATATACACCAGATGTACAGAAGACAAATACACTAGGTAGACACCTCTATACAGAAGACAAATATCAGGAGTGGATCAAGCACTGCGGGACCGAACCTGAGGTCTCGGGGCTTGAGGTCGAGGCACCAGCCTCTGGCACTAGGCATAGGTTGCGGAGAGCAACGCGCAGACCTGGGACGTCAAATAAAACACATGTTCAATCAATCTGTCCAGACTTAACACAGGAAATAAAAGGTTGGATTTTTCGTAGAGTTCTAATTTGAGCAAACCTTATAGCCCAGACTATCAGGATCCGGGGGGGGGGGGCGGGGTACAGATTCTGATCGAAGGTATGCTTGACAGACTTTACTGGCATGGGGAAGGGGCTAAGCTGCTGGGTCCAGAACTTGGTTCAGGTCTTGGAATCCTCACTGATGATTAATAGCGTTGTCTTGTCACCATTTAGCTGAAGGAAAAAACGTGACATTAACAGCTGTTTGCCAGCCAGGCAATGCTGCAGCTGTCTAATGGAGTTGGTAGAAAACTGATAACATTTAAACAGAAACTGCGTGTCATCTGCATAGCCTAACATAGCAAACCCAAATGATCATATTAGGTCTCAGAGTGTCTTGATATAGATATGAAACACGATAGGCGCCGTATTGACAACAATATGATGCATCCCTGTGCTTTCCTCTCTGCTGGCACACCATTGGCTGTCTAGCGCCAATGCAGGCAACTTTGCACCAAGGTGCATGGGTGCCTGCGTGGCAGGGATGATTGTTTTTGTGTGGGAAGGTACACCTTCCTGCACAAAAACAATCATTGATGGTGTTTTCCTCCTTCTATGTGTGCTGCACACATAGAAAGAGCAAAAATCGAGGAGAAATAAAGGCATTTCTCCTTGTTGCGCCACTTTAATGCCTCGCCCGGGGAAGCATTAGAATCTGACGCATTCCCAGAGTTATGAAACCTTGTAAATGTGGGAATGCATCAGAATCCATGGGTGTTGTGTGGGAACACCCACAGCAACACCCATGGAATGCATCTTTCACGCAGAGTAATGCTTGGAAGGGGTTCATATTTACAAGGCTATGAAAAGCCACGCAGTGTGGCTTTGTGTGGCCTTGTGAATATGGCTCAGCATTTTGCGCCACCGGAGCGTAAAACAGAAGTGACACTCCGGTGGCACAGGGGCCTTGTAACTATGCCCCTGAGTTCTGTGTATGAAAAAAGAGGCAAACTGATCTAATGTCCACCCAGCTATCCTGGCAGCATCAAAGCAGTGCAACAGGATGTCGCGGTTGACCATATTGAAAGCTGCTGAATGATGCAGCTGCACAGTCATTGGTTCTGCTATATACACAGCTGATCAAGCATGGTCACTAAAACAGTTTCTATGCTATGTCCCGGGCGGCACCCAGCATGACCCTAATCTAGGACACTCCTTTCGTCTTGCCGGCCTGGCTGGCATTTTGTCATGCTTCTAGCAACAGAAGGGGTTTGCTTAGTAGGTCAATACGTTTTTGTTTTTAGCTAAGAAGAGTCCCACCCTGATTTTTTCAACAGGGCATTATTTCCCCTTTTTTGAAGAGCTTTATGTAGCGAAGAATTGATAACCGATTGAATTGCTTCACCTATTGCAGACAGGGGGCCTTGGAGACAGGATTATGGAGCAGGGATCGTTCAGAAAGCTGACTTGATGTCAGGTAAGATGGCACTCACTTTGGTAAGACTGAATGGGCGAGTTGTGATATGGTAACTGGCTCAGTAAATTCTGGCTTCCTAATGGGATTAGAGGTGCGCCTCCGTCGCCTGAACCTTAAACTCCTCATAGATCTTGTTGAGTTTAGTAGAGATGAAAACAGGCTGTGGAAGAGCATCTGGAAGGCAGCTATTTCTGGCTTTGTTTAGGATGTTGCCCTCCTCCTCCTTTAACTCTCTTAAAAAGGTCTTTGGAGATAATAGATGAAGATTGCAACTGGGAGGATATAAAGTTAAACTTATCCTTATACTCTTGTTTCTTATCCTTAGTGTAAACTTTCCAACACCTCCAGTAACATTGTCTCACTTTAAGCCTTTACCATCTGAGCTTAGAGGAAAACTATTTGTAACATTGCGTGATTCTCCTGCCGCAGGTGGATCCAACTGGTGCAACCCTGTCTTCTAGAGATCTAAAAGCCTAAAAAAGGGCATCCGGGGAGGTGTTCAATGTATCCCACCCAAGTAGGAGTGGAAACATGCCAACCTAGATGTTCTCCATCCCATTTTCTAACAGAGAAGACCACTAAGCTTCTTTGAGCCTTCGTCTTCCTCATGCCTCATCCTTGGTCACACAGATTAAGAAACACTTTAAAGCAGGTGCACCCCCTCTGACCAAATGGTCAACATTCATTGACCTTTCTGCTTCGCTTTCTCGCTACCAACATCCTTTCTGACTCATCCGTCATCCATCAGGGCCCTGCTAGTCCTTATTCGCCATCCTGGAATTACCAGCAATTATTCCACTATCCCTTTCTGCAACAATCAGAAATTAATAAATGCACACCATAACTCTTCTCTGGGATATCTACCTGCTCTGATGAAAAATCCTGATCTTCCAACCCTAGTTCCAAGTTAGCCAAAATAATTCATCAAAGAGGATAACTTTCTGACAAATTACAGCCTCATCAAATTCTGTCTACAGAGAACCATCACCTCAAAAATGTACATATCAATACAAAGTACTAATCCATCTGCTAAACCCATTCTGCCCGTTGTGCAATTTTGTTTGCATTTTATCAATAATAACCAGCCCTACTGCTGACTCCGTTGATGCTGCTATTCTGTAAAATGCAATTAAACTCCCCCCTGTGGGATCAGCTTCCCCAGACACCAATACTTGGTACCCTAGCATTGCCCTTTTGCTGTCATAATTAGACACTTGCCTATTCTACGTACCCGTTAGCACTTGGAGCACCCCAGGCGCCATCACTGGACAAAAACCATCCTTCCTTTGAGCAACCTGGTAAACCATCACACCACCAAGCCCTCATCCAACTTTACCCTCCTTAAGGATACCCCTCACTAGGCCTTTGAGGGTTCTTTATTTCACATTTACTCCGACCCTCTAAAGACCTCAGAGCGGATCCAAGTAAAGGAAGTATGGAACAACTTCGCCCTTCATTGAGGTCTGTATTCCTCTGTCAAAACTTACTTAACTCCCAGCAATACTGCAACTGGCCCTAACACCCATATTTGGAACAACCTTCTGCTCAGCTCTTGCTGACAGTCCATACCTTCAGGACCATTTACCATAAGCAGATAGCACTGCCATTTAACCTGCTACAATCCGGAGAGAGGCCATCCCAGATCAATTCCAGTTAATAAATATATCATATCAATATTCCTTGATACCATACAGTCAGTCACTAAAAACTTCAGGGGCTCCAATGTAATATATTTTATTGGCTCGTAGTTAAGAAAAAAACAATGATGCAAGAGTAACTGAAGCAGCTGTCAACCTTCTCTCATGTTCAAAACAAACAGTTGAATGGAGTCAACCTGGGGAGGCTTGTGCACATGATTGGATACAAGAAATACCAGAATACACTTCCTTACAATAAAAAAACACAAATACCGCAAACTGCACACTTCACAGACAACGCGGCATGCACAAAAAACATGCACATCTACAAACTTCTTACTATTAAATACTAGTATAATGAAGAGAAACAAACTAAAACCACATTACATGTAAAACACAAAAACAACAAGAAATTAACTAAACTTTTAACCACCTTGGACACCTACAGTAGTATTGACACCGTTCTAATAACTTTAACAACAAACAGGAGAGTAGGGCGGACAAAAGCAAAAATCCGATGCCCACCCACCAAAATAATTCATACCACAACAAGAGAGCCTTACGAAAAATTAGTAAGGAAACTATGGGCATATGTATAAGAAAGTGGCGGAGCGTGGGTTAGCTTTAAAATTGCTAACACCACGCTCCGTCACTTTAGAAATGCAGGGATGCGCCGTATGTACAATAATACGATGCACCCCTGCATTTCCCCTAGCGCTGGTGCTAATTTAAGCTGCCTAGCGCTAACGCAGTATGGTGCAAGGGTGCCTGCGTTGAGGGAATACTTGTTTATGTGTAGGAAGGTGTCCCTTCCTGCACATAAACAATCCAGAATGGCGATTTGTAACTTCTATGTGTGCTGCATTGTGCAGCACACATAGAAGTTGTAAATCGTCATTTTTTTATGATTGTGTATGTGCAGGAAGGGACACCAGGCGAATGGTTTATTGCATCAGGAACGTCACTAAAAGTGACATTCCTGTGCCGAAAGGTGCTTGCAACTATGCCCCTATATCTATTTAGTGCAAGTGGAAAAAGGTGGACATTTAAGGTGGGAGAGGGTTCTGTTTTATAAAGGTAATACCTAGAATAGAACTTCTATGATAAGGCAAGATAATGTGTTTATCTCAAGATCAAAAGCTAAATTCTCTAATAAAATGAGAGCATCCTTTGTATCTATTGGGTAAGAAAGCATCTTGTTCATTAAAGGCCTTAAAAAACAGTCTGTGATTTGGGACAATGGTTCTAGTATGGAGCCTACGCCTGACGCTATAGGTCTCTCAGGCGATGTAAAGGATGCAGCAGTAAGGAGCTTTAGGATAGTCTGTAGAAATTCAGCTTCTCATTTGTTCATTCATTCATTATCAAGTGGGGTTACTGCCAATTCTGTAAGACTCTTGTAGGGTCCAAAGAGATCTTTTAGTAATAGGTTCTGTTATTCAGTTGGCAAAAGTACTGCTCGCTTCTCACAGTATGTTATAATGATTAGAGAACATTATTCCTTATTCTATATGTTTTTATTCTCACAGGTTCCATGAGATGATTCAGTTTTATCCACTCGTTAACTATGTCTCCTAATTATTTGCAATTACTCTTTTATTACTTCAATGAGGGTTAGGTCCTGATGAAATCACACAGCAGCTTTCTCTAGGTCTACTTTTAGGGCAGTCCATGAGAAAAATGTTTCTATATGTCGAACTCCATGTAGGGTGAATTAATAGAATGCCCTTAACTCTTAATCCTGGTCATTGTGGACAGTAAATAAAGGCTGAGAGGGTCTACCAATAGGCAGTGTTAACAATTCACTCCCATATCAGGAAGCACCCCCAGATATCATAGAGCTCCCTCTACCTATCACACCTCAAGAGCTTCATTGTATCTATATAGGGGTGTAGCCCACATTTCCCTTTTATCCATGTGAGAAGGAGCCTATGATGAAGCAAGCCACCCAGTGGGTTGGCAAGAGATTCTGTCTTATAAAGGTTAGTATCTAGTGAATTGACACTAGATACACATAGAGGCTTATTTACAAGTCCATTGAGCCGCTGGTACGCCACTTTTTCCCATATTAAATATGACACACCTGCAGCGTGAGAGGTTTGTAAATAAGACCCATAGGGGCATATTTACAAGCCAGTATTGCCACAGTAACATCACGTTTAACGACGTTCCTGTGGCGATAGGGGCTTTGCCTTATTTAAAGGTGGCATTAAGCCACTTAACGCCGCCGTGTAAATAAGGCCCCCTTTCATGCTACACTTAGCAATGGGTGTCGCGGTGGGCGTCCTGCTGCAACACCCATTGATTTTGACGCCGCCCCCTATTCACAAGGGTGGCTTAAATAGGAGGCAGCGCCAAAATAAAGACCAGGGAACACCTGGTCTTAACGTGGCAAAACAACGAGAAATGCTTTATTTCTCCTTGTTTTTGCTGTTTCTATGCATGCTGCATTGTGCAGCCACATCAAAACAGCAAAATGCCATTGATTGATTATGTGCAGAAAGGTGTCCCTTTCTGCACATAAACAATCATTTAAAAAATCATGATTTGAAACTTCTATCTGTGCTGCACAATGCACAATAGTAAAAAGGTGTAGAGGAGTTCTCAATACACTCTATTAGTAGGAATGCATATTGTGGTCTTAGTTTTTTTTAGAGAAAGTGTGTAAGAGATAAGTACTGTAATGATTAGAAGGTTAATTATTTTCTTTAAAAAAGTTACAATCTCGTGAGACTCCTGCAACATTGTGAAAAGTAGGAAGGAGTAGAGGATGTCTGAATACACTCTGGTATGCACACTTAGTAATGTGGGAAGGAGTCTTACTGGAGTGGGTGTTTATCAGTGACTACTATGTACACACATTAGCTTGGTATGAGTTGTGAGAAGAGTTAAGGCTCTTCCCACACCCTACTATGCACACCCATCATAAAAGAGAGGGGTGTTAGTGGGGAGGACAGTCCCTGGCTGCAGCATACTATGCACACCCATCATCCAAGAGAGAGGTCTCAGCAGAGAGGCCAGTATTTCTCCACATACACTACTACACACACTCATCATCTGAAAGGTTGGTCTCAAATGAGAGGCCAGTCCATCCACACACTCTAATATGGACACCAGTAATCTGAGAGAGAGGTCTGACAAGAGAGGTCAGTTGCTTCCCATACGACCAACTACGCACATCCGTCATCTGAGAGAGAGAGGTCTTGAAGGAAAGGTAAGTTCATCCACCAACCCTACTATGCACACCAATCATCTGAGAGAGATAGATCTGAAATAAGAGGCCAGTCCCTCCGCACTTACAACTATGCACACCCGTATTCTGAGAGAAAGGTCTGAAAGGAGAGGCTGGTCACCCCACACTGTACTGCGCACACCCGTGATCTGAAAAACAGGTCTAACAGAAGAGGTCTGTTGCTCCCCATACACCCTACTGCGCACACCCGTCATCTGAGGGAGAGTTCTCGAAGGAAAGACCAGTCCACCCACACACCCTACTATGCACACCCATCATCTGAGAGAGAGGCCTGAAAGGAGAGGCCAGTCCCTCACCAATTACAACTACGTAGCCCATCATCTGCGAGAGAGGTATCCAAGGAGAGGCCAGTTGCTCTCTATGCACCCTACTATGCATGCCTATCATCCGAGAGAGAGGTCTTAACGGAGAGGCCAGTCCAACCACACAACCTACTACGTACACCTGTTGTCTGAGAAAGAGGTCTGAAAGGAGAGGGCAGTCCTTCCCCACACCCTACTACGCACATCCGTCATCTGAGAGAGTGGTCTTGAAGGAGAGGCCAGTCCATACCCACACCCTACTATGCATATATGTCATCTGAGAGAGAAATTTTAAAGGACAGGGCAGTCCCGTCTCACACCCTAGTGTGGACGCCCATTATCCAACAACGGATTCTCAGTAGATAGGCTAATCCCTTGCATATACTACCATTTCCTTAGAATTGTTTTGCGATCCTTTAGGAGTAGTATGCAAGCTTCAAGGCGTAAAGCTCGCTGCGTGAAGCTGATCCCCCGAGCATCTTGTGAGACTCGAACAGGAAATTACTGGGTCTGCCACGAGGTGTTTCACCATCCCACGAGGGTCTCGCAAGACTAGGAGAAATATCCGCATGGGGGCAGACATTTGTGGCTCACGCTCTTGCGAGAGTCTTGCGGGTGTCAGTATGCCCAAAAAAATGGAGCTATAATATAACATAATATTATAATGTAGGAATAGGGTGGGTCTGACAAGAGCCTTTTTGCTTAGAGTGCATTGTTCAGTTACAGATAGAAATAGATGTACTCCTTGATGTTATTAAGAAAGATACTGTTCCCTTCTGCAGTGAAGTGCACTCCATCTCTCCTATAGGCACCTGGCATTTTGCTATGATATATAGAGCCCATGCCATGGTCTCCATGAAATGCAGAAACGTTTTTATTGACATGCTTCTGAGACTACTCAATCTTATGACAAAACTCTTTTGACTATTGCCATTTTTGCCTTTGACATATATTAAAATATACAAAGGCAGTCTGAGGGAAGAGAAAAATCTATTGTGAGATGGTCTCCTTCATTTGGATTTCAAGAGCAACCCCGGTGGTTTTGCCTAACTCATTCCCACCACAGTGCATTATCATCAGGTCTGGGTACTCACAATCCAAAATGCTCTCAACCATTGGTAACAACTGATGGCAAGTGTGGAAATCCAAGATTTGTGTTGATTCTACAATTAAAGGCACATTCTCCAACCCAGTTGATGAAACTGTGTCCCAAAATCCAAAGGCGAACCATGGTGCAGTATGGAGATGTCAGTCACAAGAGTAGTGCTCAGCTGAATCAGTAAGCTTCAGAAGGAATAAGGACTTACAAGGGAAGATAAAAAATGGGCGGGAGTCAAAAATATAACTGTATTTGGTAGCTTTTTGGCAGTTAGAAAAGTAGGTTAGGTTGTGACCAACTGCTGTTTGTATGGTGTAGAGTCCCACGTTAAACAGAAGAAGCTTTTCTATTGCGTGATTTTCAAATTGTGCTATTGAAGGATTTGAAACAGCCGGGGGTTCCTGCAGTGTCTCCTTTATCATCGGATGAGCAGTGTGAGGCTCTCGCCACCTTATTTGTCAAAAAGGTGGAGAATATTTATAAGACCTTTCCTCATGCTGCCATGAGTCCTGACCATGTGCCTGGACTACCCCCTACACACACACTGGCTGAGTTCCCGCTGGTCTCCTTGGAGGAGCTACGGTTGCTATGTAAGAAATTTAAATCTGGCTCCTCTGCTGACCCCCCCTCAAGCCTGCCCAATTCATGAAATCGCCACCTGTGCTCCTGTCACCTCTGAGCCAGGTGATCAATCTATCCTTGTCCAGTGCAGTTGTTCCCAGTACTTGGCAGCAAGCCATGGTGGTTCCTTTGCTTAAGAAACCTTCCCTGGATGCAGCCAAACTGGAAGATTTTCGCCCCATCTCGCTCCTGCCGTGGATCGCTAAGATCACTGAGACCCACATCATTTCTATTCTCACTAGATTTCTAGAGGAGAATAATCGCCTGGACATGTCTCAGAATGGCTTTCGCCCAGGTCATAGCACGGAGTCTGCTCTCCTAGCTGTCATTGAGCATCTTAGGCTTGTTCTAGATGAGGGTCATACATCGGCTCTGATGCTTTTAGACCTCAATGTGGCATTTGATACAGTCTTTCATCAGATCCTGCTGCTTAGGCTGGAAGAGGAGGGTATTGTGGACTCTGCCCTGGATTGGTTTGCCTCCTTTCTCTCCAATAGGACCTTCCAGGTTGTGGCCCCTCCATTCGCCTCCACGACCCACTCCAACAAACAAGGGGTTCCTCAGGGCTCTGCCTTGAGCCCCATGCCTTTGAACCTTTATGTCCAACCTTTGGAAGTCCTGGCATGGAGCAGAGGGCTCACAATTGTATCATATGCTGATGATACACAGTTGGTAGTTGCTCCCTCGGATGACTCCATGGGGAAGGCCTCTAAGTTTCAGGACTATCTCATGGCTGTCGCCGAGTGGATGACTGCCAACTGTCTCCAATTGAAGTAAGTCGGAGGTTCTGCTGGTAGGGAGAGACCCGGTGCTATGGGGGGAACGTTGGTGGCCAGCCATACTGAGCTGTGCACCCACCCCTAAGCAGGTGGTGAAAGACCTAGGTGTCTGGGTTGACTTGGCCCTCAGCTTTCAGTCTCAAACCAAGAAAGTTGCAGGGACTTGTTTTGGCATATTACAGGGGCTCAAACCGCTGCTGGGGTTCTTTGACCCATCCATCAGGTAGATGATTATTCAGGCCTCCATCCTGTCAAGACTGGACTATGCCAATATACTCTATTTAGGGGTCAACAAGACTGAAGTCCTGAAAGTGCAAAGAGTCCAAAATGCTGCAGCCAGAACTCTTATGGGCCTCCCTAGAACCTGCCCCACCTCCAGTGTGATTCGTCCGCTACATTGGCTGCCTGTTGCCAATCGAGTAGAGTTTAAGGCCCTTTGTACCGCATTTAAAATTCTGAAATCCTCCTCTCCAGACATTCTGACAAACCTGCTCTCATTCTATTCTCCCTCGCGCCAACTTCGTTCAATGGGACAATTCCGGGTAACTGTGCCTATGAATTAGGAGGGCTCAGTCGGGCGGGCGCTCCTTTCGTTTATTGGCTGCCAAACTTTGGAACACTCTGCCACTATCCATCCGTGCCATGAATAACTATCTGGCCTTCCGTAAGGCTATCAAAACTCACCTTTTCCCTTCACTTTAGTGTCCCTCTTCTGTCATCAGCCACTATGTTTCTGCCTTAGCGCTGGGACGCCTCTTTGCTGAGGCAGCTGTGCGGTCTACAAAACTTGCTAACATAACATGCAGCGGGAGTCTCGCGAGAGTTGGTACACACCCACGTGGGTGAGGTTTGCAGAAGGTTCTGTGGCGCTCTACAGAAGTACAGTTGGAAGTTGTTGTGAATTTATTTATATATAGTGCTTTGAGGTGGAGATTTCACCCACTCCCCAGTTGAGCGCCCAAAATCACCCAGTTTGTACAACGAATTGGTTCCCCCAGCACACGCTAATGTCAACATGTATTACATAAATAACAGATATCAACAATTCATGTCTTCTTTGTATTTGTTAGGTTTATTCTCATATGTTCTTGTTTAGTTCTTTTTTTTGCCTCTTTTTAGCCAACACGTGTCCAGTACATCAGTTCCCACCTTAATAACCCGTTCTCGCCCTACCTTTCTTGGTGTAAGTCATGTATTTGGTCTTCGAGGTTTTAATTTCAAGTCTCTGCAAAACTGGTTAAAGCCGTCAATCAGGTTTCACAGACCCCTCCTGGTTTTGGATATCAACAACAAGTCGTACGCAAAAGAAGAGGGCTGGTACTTTATTACCCCCGCTAGGGTAGGGAAATCATTGACACAATTTAATAGATAGGTAATAGGGTTGTTCATGTATAGGAGAAAGAAGGGCATGCTGTCATGTGCTTTGTTTTCTTTCCTGTTTTTGGGCCTTTCGTAACATTCATTCATTTATTATAAAGGCATTTATTTTTTTATTGCTTACATTCATTATATAGTGTGGTGCTTTGATACAGGCTGTTAGTGCATCAATACCTCATATGTTATGTACTCAATAACGTGGTTTAGAAAGAATAGTACTGATTGGATAGGGGAGTCCCTCCTATCGTCTTTGACTAAACCCATACAAAATAATGTGGGTTTGTGGGTTGCAATGTATGTCAATGCACTACTGAATTATCATTCTCTCATTGTTCGTAACTGCATTGCTGAATTGTGCTGTACTGTTCTCTTTGTATCCTCAAAATCAATTAAATTGAGTATATTAAAAAAGGAAGAATAGTACACTTAGGCAACTGTGCAGAAGATATTAACATGTTTCTCTTTTACACCTCACATCACAAATTACTGGTCCTTTTTCCTCAATTGTACTGAAAAATCATATATATAAGTCAGATGCGGAGGCTTCAGGTTTCAGCCTGAATGAAGGTCATTTACTGGTGCTGTCTGTTGCTTCCTCAGCCAAAATGTGAGTAGACTAAGATAAAAACTAACCTCACTTGTTGCAGACTGAGAAACATCATAAAAGACTATGGGGCATATTTACAAGGAGTTAGCGCCACCAGAACGTCACTTTTTCCTGACTTTCTGGTGGCGCTACGTTCTTCACATTTTTACAAGGCAGTGGTAAGCCACTTAACATGGCTTAATTCCGCCTCATAAATAATGCCCTTATACATGCAGCACTTAGCGTGAAAGGGGTGTGCAATGGGTGTTACAGTGGGTTTTACACCATGACACCCATCGTTTTTTGACGCTGCCCCATATTTTTAAGCAGGAGATACTAGGAGAAATGTTTCATTTCCTCTCACATTTTTCCTCTTTCCATGTGTGCTGCATTCTGCAACACACATTGAAACAGCAAATCACCTGTAAATATTGTTTATGTGCAGGAAGGTGTCCCTTCCTGCACATACACAATCATCTGTTGCAACATGGAGCAAGGGGGCCTGTGCTAGGCAGCTTCTTTAGCGCCTGTGCTGGGGAAAACGCAGGGGTGTCCGCATTCTTGCAAATATGGCGCATCCCTGCGTTTTGAAACTGAAGGAGCACGGTGTCACCAATTATGGCATAACACCACTCTCCACCAGTTTCAAGTAAATATGCCCCCCTGAGTGAAACGTATGTGTATAATAAAACAATATAGGAAACTCATTTAAAATGCTGCCCACAGTGCTAATATAAGGGAAGGTGACAGCCTAGAAAGAGGATGATTCCTAATAAAGATTGATACCATCAATGATTTGATCCAGAGGTCACCATCTAATATTTTGCCATTTTTCTCATACTCACATTTATCATATTTTCATCATTATTCATATTTCTGCAATAATGCTCATTCAGATTATATGCACTAGAACAGGACTGTAATATTTAATAACACATTTTAAAAATATACTTAGGGTGGATTTCTTGTGTCCATCTTCTGGGGGAAATGGCTCCAGACAGAGCTCACTAACAGTCTCTGATTGGAATGATTATCATTCAATATGGCAAGTAGTCAAGTAAAACTTAATTGGATTTTTCCTGAAAATCATAAAATACACATTATTTCCTGGTAAGTCGCGGGAGGTGTGTAGGTCTTTTTTCGTGTTGGAAAGTTGTTTCATGCCTGTGCATGCCAGTAGGCTGTGAAAGTCTATCCAGGCCGTATTTAAAAGGGGGCTTTTAAAAACGTATCAATGCTTCCTCAAAATCTTATCCATTCTCCCACTCTCTCACACACATTCCAATCTTCACTCTGGGGTGTTGCTTCAGAGGGTGAACCGCCCCACCAATTAAATGCATTCTTGGATTCGTAGATGGGTCTGGGGGCACTGGGTTGTGTCTGCTTTGTCTGTGTGGGCTATTCTTGTCATTCTGATTTCACTAAGAGGTTTTAACTTGTTAATTTTTTCAATCAGGAACCTAAATATATTTAGACCCATAGTTACACAGATTTTGCATTGGTGTTACGTTACCTTTTAACGCAGCCCCTATGCAAAAGTTGTTTTGTTATTTACAAAGCATGCAAAGGTCCATTAGCAAAGCTTTGTATGAAAAAGTAGCACAAAGCCGCTCTTTGCACCTACCTGACCCAAAGTAAATGCAATGCGCAACCTTGTGTTACTTTGCATCAGGTAGGCATTCCGTGAGTGATGTATGGGCGTTCTTGTGTATCCACCCATGGATTTTGAGACAGTTCCTGTGAGAGAATGGGGTTCTGTTGCAGTACGCCCCCACTTTTTGCCTGGCTTTTGATGCAACTTTTACTGTAGAGTACTGGGTCCCTGCTGCCCAAGTTCCCTGTACCAATATTCTTTCCCTAAATACACAATTGGTAGTTCTGCCCCCCTGTAAGTCCCTAGTAAGTGGTACCCAGGGTGCCTAGGACCTGGAGGCTGAAGAGGGTCCCCTAGGACCATGCCACTGCCCCTGCAGCTGGCATGCCCCTGTGAGGTGGAAAAATGACCAAGCTGACATGGCACACTGCCTGTGTGCCATTCCAGCTAGCACTGCCTAAGATATAGGTAAGTCACCCCTCTAGCACGCCTTACAAGCCCTAAGGCAGGGTGCTCTATATCCCAGGTGTAGGCATAAATGCATGAGCAGATATGCCCCTTCAATATTAGGGTCTATTCCTTAATATCGTAAGTGCCAGGGAAGGCATTGAGAAAACATGGACTGGGAACTTGACAACTTGAGTTCCACAGCACCATGATGGCTTCACTAAACCCAGTAGTGTTTGGTACCAAACAGCTCCTTGTCATAAATCCACACTGATGCCAGTGTGAGATTTATTAAACCATGTATTCAGAGGACACCTCAGAGGTGTCCCCTGAAACTCTACCGACCCTGGTGTGGGCACTGACTGGCTTTAGGCAGCCTGCCACACACAGACATGTTTCTGGACCCCTAGGTGGAGAGCCTCTGCTCTCTGGGACCAGTAACAATGCACATCCTGGGCAGAGGTGTCACACCTCCCCCCCCAGGAAGGGCCAGTGCTTGAGGGGGAAGCCTCAAAGGGTTGCCGCCTTTGTAATCCGCCCCAAGCTCCTAGTAGCAGATGGTACGACTAGGAGGTGTGACCACCTTTGCCAACTCCACCCCTCAGGTGAAGGAGGCGAAGTTAGGCACACTTTTCAGTCCCCTCCATCTTGAAGATGAGGACACTCGTCCAATCAGGCTAAGTCTATTCCCCCTCCCACAGGAGGGTGGCGTAATAGTGGGCATAGTCACCCCAGGTAAGGTGCCTATGGGTCCTACCTTACCAAGCCCCTAAAACGCCCCCTAAATTTAGCATTTAGGAGGCTCCCTCAAATCTACAAACTAGATCTGTGACAAGCTAAGAAGAAAGATGACATCCCTGCAGAGAAGACTGAAGACAGCAACTGCCTAGGACCCAGCCCTACTGGCCTGTTTCCTACTTCTGTGAACCTTCTTGTAGCCAGGGACCTCTGAAAGCCCTGGGAGGACTGCTGACCCAAATCTCTTGTGGACTGCAGACCTGTCCAGAAGAAACCAACTCCAACGGCTCTGGATCCAGCTGGAACCGCGATCCCTGCCCACTCGGCACCCGACACCCACAGCCCGAGACTGAGTGGCTCACCTGTGCAGTGAAGTCTCCCCAGCGATATTGACCTCATGGGCAGCTTTGGCCAACCTCTCCTGATCTTAACGTCAGCGCCTGCAGGGTGAATCCAGTGGATCACCCCACGACTGAGACCGGCTCCGGTAAGAAGACTCTGACTTCAAAAGGCACCACTGCACCCGAAGCTCCTGAGCCTTGGTGAGCTGAACCAACAGTGTCCTTACAATCCTCTACATCTCTACTTACCTCTGCTATTGTTGGTCTCCCTCCTGCATCCTCTGGTGCCACGCCTGCAGCCTGTTTGCAAAAACTAGAAACTCAATTGAAAAGCATTAGGCACCCGACGTTGAATTTGCACCCTGCACCATGCTGCCCTTGTGCCGCTGGTGGTGTATGTTTGGTGCTGCTTTGTGCCCCCCCATGCATGTCCTAACCCCCAAAGCTTGGCCCCTGCAAACAATTTCGTTACCTGCAAGCAGTGTTGCTACAGGCACCCCCTGTCTCCATTGAAAAGCACTGGGCTGAACTCTGATTTTGACCACTGTACCCGGCCGTCCTTGTGCCGCTAGTGGTGCAGTTTTGGTGCTCACCTGACTCTTGCCCCTTACTAACTTTTTGTTCCAAAGACTGTAATTGTAAGTGCATTACTTACCTGTTTAACCTCAATATTGTTTTCCCCACATGATAACATTGAACTGTGCTGAAATGTTTCTATGTGTCATTTTTCAATGACACTTAGAAAAGTATTTTTATTTAAAAACGTACTTACCTTATTGCAAATATCTTGGTCTTAAAATAAAGTATAAATTAAGTATTATTTTCTAAAATTGGTCTGGATCTCCTTCTTGAGTCCTGTTTCCATGAATGATCACTGTTGTGCATTAAATCTCTTACACTCCTTTTTGTTAAGTCTAAGGCTGCTCGCCCACACTACCACCAATGGAGCACTTTAGGTTTTACATTGAGCCCTGTACACGTTTCGGGAAACCCTGGACTCTATGCACGGTATTACTTCTACAGCTTCTACAGACCCATATTTACATTGTGACATACGTTTGCGCCAAAATGGTGTGCCTGCCCAAGGCTGGCATAAAGAGGAGAAATAAAGACATTGTTATTTCTCTTCGTTATTTCCTCTTTCCCCACTCTGCAGCACACATATAAAAAGGAAAAGGTCTAAAAGATAGTTTTTGTGCAGTAAGGTACCCCCTTCTGGGACAAAAAGAATCCTGACCATAACGCAGACACCCTTGCACCATGGAGCAAGGGTCCCTGCATTGGTGCAAGACAACATTAAGTGTGCCAGCTCGTGGACAGAGCAAAACTGCACCATTTCTTTGAAGAGATGACACAGTTCTCCTCTCCTTCAGGTGTCTAAACGCGTTGCAGCAACTTTGTTTGCTGCTCTGCATAGTGCTCATTTTTTGTAAATATACCCCTTAGTGACCGGTTTACCAAAAAGTAGCAAATCTGCACCAATAGAACTATTCCTTTAATAACTACAAATTTACTTCTTTTTAGAATACACAAACATTGGCAGTATAAGGTTTGGAAAGCTATGCCAACCTCAGGTTTCCAGTCATACTACTGCAGCCAAACACCCAAAAGGTGGTAGGACTAATTTTTGCAAATAGTCTTAACCACTGGCAATCCCTCAGGGTAGCATTACCATTATTTTTCACCCACTGGCCCACTCTAGACAGAGGGCCTAATTTAGGATTTTGGCACACAGGGTGAACAAGGACTTTATTGCCTTTACTCTGCCCACCTGGCAGACATCGCTATACATTGGCAGGAACTGCTGTTATGATAGTTCCTGTCATTGTAGGGAACGTTTAACAGACAGCTCTGTCAAACATGATAGCTGGCCGCCAAAGATTTAAACAGTTTTTTTTTATTTTTCAAAAACAAATTCCCAAAGCGGGAGTATATTTTTGAGAAATAAAAAAAATAATGAGCCCCACACCAGTTTTCTGCGATTGTTTGGGGCCCTTTTTTAGGTCGTGTCTGCGACAGCACATGCGTTCTCGCTTACGAGACACTATTGTTTACACTAAAGGGCTTGGATCCCGTCCATGGCTTACCATGTACTAGCTTCTGTGACATTCTTCTTTGCAGCCTCCTAAATGGATAGCACTGCCAAGTGAAGTAATCAAAATAGTAATCCCAAGGGCCACACTTACCAGTGGCCCGCAATATCAAGTCAATAATAAGCAGTTGGCAACGTAGAAGGTTCAAGCGTTTATTGGCCACAACACAACTCTACATAGAGGAGCCTCATCGATCTTCACCCATCAGGTGCGCCGAGGAAGACTGTTGGCCCCTTGACAGAATCACACTTATATACATAACAGACTCAGCATACAAAGTATTGTAAGTGGAAAAACACCAGTTAGCCCTAGAGCTCCTAAATGAGCTCATACCATCTTCACACATAAGGTTACTATCTTCTTCAGAGAAGGTCGGCCGGGTGTCTCCCTTTCGTCTCGGGCACAGAGGAATTTTGCTTAATACTCCCTGCTGCAGATGTGACCTTGGGCCTCGGCCGTAAATACAATTCACCCTGTCTCTAAGCTGGTACGAGCTAAATCATACAGCCGGTGTTCAGAGAGAACCACGTGATCTGAGGCACAACTGGTCATGATCCAAGATGGCCGCAGTATAACTTTTCGGCCCTTTCTATCATACAAGACACTGGACCAAATGGGCTGTTTTATAAAGCAGTTCTCGATGCATATGGAGTAGAAATACAGCCCAAGAAACGTTATGCTAACTTCACATACTGACTTGAATCCCACACAAGCGTCACTTTTGTTTCTTTCTGTGGAGCAGGGACCAAGTACAGATTGATTCAACTTAATCAGGGCCCATCCGCTGCTACAGACGTGATTGAGGTACTATTTCTTCTCCCACCCATCCCCTGCCACATCTCTGTCTGGTACTCCTAACCTCATTTTGTTTTTGCTATACCCCCGTCCCCCAGCTATTTGTTTAGGCTGAGCCTGGGCAGCGCATGCGCTGCTCTGAGAGGCATGCTGTATTGGAGTATGGACTTGAAGCCCCGCCTACTCTCCGCCAATATTTGTCATTGGCTTGTGTCATTGTCCTTCGTAAATGCTGGTTTAGGATTTGTTAAGAGGCTTGTAAGTCCCTCCTTAGTACCACCTTGTCTTCATTTGCAACCTCTCATGAGGACTGGCCCTTTTACTTTGGTTGTTACACCGTACGTCTTATTTAGTCTGTAAGCACTATTTTCTTTAATGCGTTTCTCCTACTGCAGGCACTACATGCTTTCCTGCAACATTCAGAGCATTCAATGCGCCATGCGTGCTTACACAGGGCGCTTTTACAAAAAATAGCATTTGCTTGTCAACTTGACAAACACATGCTTTTTTGGATAAAAGCACCCCATACCACGCTTGCACTTTAATAGCGGCCGCGGACCTCTCTTTGGACACAGCTCATCTAAAGAAAGGGTCGTGGCCTCTATTACGGTGAACGTGCAGTATGGGGCGCTTGTAAACTAAAAAGCATTTGCAATGCAATAGGTCTTGCATTTTAGAAACTTTGACCTATTGGTATTGTAAATTACAATGCCTTTTATTATTGCATGTTTTTTAAACAAATAAATAGAAGGCATTGTCATTTACAATGCCAATAGCTCAAAATCTCGCAATTGCGAGACCTATTGCATTGCAAATGCTTGTTTCACATGTTGCACTGCAGCGCAGGTTGTTTGTTATGAGCTAAACTCGTTTAGAATGTTAGTAGTGTCAGCAGACTTGAGCAGCTCTATTAAGCGTTTCTGAATAAACTCCAGTTTGTTTAATTTATAAAGTGTGTTGCTTCTTAATAATTCCAATCCACTCCTTAGAGTACAGGTGGTAATCGTTTAAAGGGTCAGATGTATGTCTGTTTTTTGCGGTCGCAAAGGGGCTTTTGGGTCGTTTGTGACTGCAAAAAACAGATGCACAATGTACTAACCTTATTTTGCGAGTCGTTAATTTACCAACTCGCAAAATAGGGTTAGCAACTCGCTATTAAGAAGGAGCGTGCCAAGGGTGCCCCTTCCTAATAGCGAGGCCGTACCCAATGTATGATTGTTTTGCTACCGCAATTGCGGTCGCAAAACACTCGCTGTTTTACACTCTTCTCAGAAGGGTCTCAGGGACCAGTGCCTGCCCTTAAAAAATTAAACTGAAACTTTCTTTTTTCGTTTTTTAAATGCATCCCGTTTTCACTTAAGGAAAACGGGCTGCATTAAAAAAAACTGCTTTATTGACAAAGCAGTCCCAGACATGGTGGTCTGCTGACCCCAGCAGGTCACCATCCCTGGGAAGGCCAGCCATTCCCAATGGGGTCACAAATTGCAACAGCTTCATTGGTTTTCATGAGGCATGCAATTTGTGACCCCATTGGGAATCGCAAACAGTGTCTGAGACACTGTTGTGCACCGAATTTTGCGACTCGCAATTTATCGCAATTTGCGAGTCCCAAAATTCAATGGTCGTACATCTGGCCAAAGGTTTTAATGATGGTAATAACATGGTGTTAAGAGATATGTCATGTAAATTTGTTGTTTATATGTTTTACAAAAGATGTTTTAATGGAATACAATACTTAGAACTGGTGTCTTAGTTTCAAGTCTTGTGGGGAGATTTTCATACCTTTTGTGCCGGTTTAGCGCCACAAAAGTGACATAAACTAGCGCAATTTTTTTTTTCCTATTTTCTTTCCAGCGCAAAACTTGTTTGGACTTGAAGCCCCGCCCACTCTCCGCCAATATTTGTCATTGGCTTGTTTCATTGTCCTTCGTAAATGCTGGCTTCTGATTCGTTAATAGGCTTGTTAGTCCCTTCTTAGTACCGCGTTTTCTTCATTTGTAACCTCCCATGAGGACTGGCCCTTTTACTTTGATTCCCAAGTAAGCCTGAGAGCAGTTTAAATCACTGAAGCATAATTTCATGGATTTCCCGTTACACAAAAAAGTTTCTGAAATTCCACAATTATGCCACTTAACGTAATTATGTGCTTCATGATAAAAAGTTACTGAAAATAGTGCAATTTGAGGTAATTGTTTTGACCATAAATGCACAGAAACAGAAAGCAAGGACTGTGCTCTTGCTAAAAAGCATCCTTGCGCCATAAATTGACGCAAGACTCCATTTTGCTCTAAATTTTGCGTCAAAGCAAATTTTACAAATTTCACATACCCCCTAATCCCAAGATCTGTTTGTACCAATTTGACTTCTTCGCCAAAGCTCCAAAAATGTCAAAATATTGCCAGTGTGCAGGCATGTCATCATCAGAAGGCAACAGGATTCAAGCCATGCCACATGTGTTTGAAGTAGTTGTCCATTAAAGACCAGCATGATGTCTGGTTATGGTGCCTCGTGAACAAACATATCTCCAAGTCCTGCGACAAAATTTGCAGATGCACCAAAAGGCGATACGGGCACAAGGGCCCAAAATTAATTTTGCAGAACATAAGAGCCCTGCACCATCATTGAGCCTGGACAAGGTCAGCCAGCTTTGCCACAACTCAAGTCTTTGAAGCTTGCCCCTCTGATGGTGCCATGTCTGGCTCCAGTGATGCCAAGTCAGATCTGTCCCATGCCCCGGATTCAGAACCAGGACCATCATCAGCAACCGCTCATCAAAATAGTCCCCTCACGAGGATTCTGATCCAATTCCATACCACAACAAGAGAATTTTTGGAGGATCGAGGAAATGTTTTAATTGGTTTCAGATGGCATCTAAGCACTTAAACATATTTCAAATGATGAGGAGGAGGATGATGAGGAAAAAGCAGATAATTTGCTCCCTCCTTACCATGAAGATTTTGGACTTAATCTTGATTTGCAAAATACCAGTGCCTTGGATCCTTCTGTGGATCACCAGATGACGCAAGTGTCTCTTTTGCTGTAGTGGTTCAGAGGGTTGCAAAAGTCTTGGAATTACCACAGCTCACTGAGATGATTAAGGCTAACCTACTTATAGACATTTTGCAGCCTAGGCCAGCTACCTGGAAGCCCTTGCTAGCTTTCAACAAAGCCTTCATCGATTTAATTCTAGCACTTTCCTCTAAACCTTTCTCAGCTCTGGCAGTGGGTCACCACGAGCCCTCACAAACCAATGCCATGCAAACCTATGTTTTGCAAGTCCAGAAAGGCTGGTGTACAGGTCTCCACAAGTAAGGTAAACTCAAGTCACCAGACACAGAATCTAAAAGAATTGACACAATGGAAAACAAAACGTGTTTTCTTCTGACTGCATAGCATTGAATTCCTTGAGTGCAGTTTGCTTATTACAATGCTACACATGTATCCTTTGGGATATATAATGCAAGATTCTGGCAGCTTTGCCACAAGAAATGTGTACTACCATCGCCCGAACAGTGCCTGGTGGGAGGATGCGGAAAAGTATGTTCTACCTTCAGGATTCCACACTACAGACTCTGTTGCTCTAAGCAGTTGTTGTCCTCTTCAGATGACATGCCTGGATGCACTCCACTGGATTCTCAGAAGACGTCTAGGCTGAGAAGTTGTATATGGTCCTTTAATGGATCAAGGATATTAGACAAGAAGGATGATGGAGTCTTAGAAAGATTCAAAGACTATAGAGCTGCAGTTGCTCCTAGGGTTACTTTCCTCTGCACAGTGGTTCCACCAGCAATACAGGAAATTCAAAGCATATTGAAGGTATGTTGCTGACTGCCAGTGGCAACACACACAACCCATGCTTACTCTGGCATGGAGCAAGGGATGAGATCAACAGCAGTAATGCTCAGTCTCTTCTACTCTTCCAAGTCTCTTTATTTCACCAACCAGGAATCTGTTGTGAACAGTAAGTGGCAGAGTTCACCAGTGCCTGTCCTTCTAGAGCTCCATCACATCAGACCTTCAATCCTCCAAATTCTTGGTTATGCCCATCCCTTTTTAGATACCATAAAAAGTGCCCCTGGTTTTTACATGGATAATTGAAAATGACACCCATAGTTGGGTCAAAGAAGTGCTGATTCTGCTTGCTAAAGGGGTACTCAAAGTCGCGAAAAGAGCGAAAATGATTCTATACCTCAGATTCCTGAATTCTTTCTTCAAAAAGGAGAATGATCATACTTGCACTGGGCATGCTGGCCTTGGATACTGAGGACTGACTGACTGTTGTCCCTGGACATGCAGAATGCATAAATATTTTGTGCCGATCCTATAGTCCATCAGGAAATCTCTTCCCTTTGTGGTGGGTTCATACCACTTCCAATCCAACATCCTGGCCTTTTGATTTACATCAGCCCCTTGGGTCTTTTTTGATGGTCATGGCAGTGGTTACAGCAAATCTTCACAGGTCATGAATACACGTACCTCTGTACTGTAACGACTGGTGGTTGAAGGTGGGCCATGGACCACCTACAGACAACTGTCACGTTACTGTCCACAATCAAAGGGAATTTGTTTGGGAAGCCTCATGCACAGCTTATTCATAACTATAACATTATACTTACATACTTTGCACATCTCCCAGAACAAACAATTCCAACCACAACAGCCTTTAAATCTTTTTTAAAGCATCTCATCACAGATGCTATTCCTCCGTATGAGCAAGAGTGCCCTAAATCGCCTTACTGTGGTGTACCCTCTAGCACCTGGGTCCACATTGACCAGAGCCGAATCAAAGACCCTGGACCACTATGAACAATGCTAAGTGACCTAAGAACTCAAGTCACCCGCAAGCCAATCACAAATACTATCACAACCTCAACCATATCCCCTTCCATATTGAGATAGATTGGTAGATAGACAGACAGAGTAAAGTCAGCCATCTTGGAACGTTTTAAGAATCATTTTAATATAGCTGCCCAGTAACAGAGTGGTGGCACGGGGGGGGGGGGCAAGAGAGCACCTAATTTTGTTTAAACAAATAGAGTGGTGGAGGAAAGTACAGATTGCTGAATCAGGAAGACTGCAATAGGGAGAGAAAGCAGTCCCTCATACAATGCAAGGTTTGACATCTGCAGGGCAACGATAAAAATTAGCTAATCAAAACACTGAAAGACTGTAATGCTATTTGTGTGTGGCAAACACCAACATAGTAAGAAAGGAACTGAAGTAGACAAGAAAGACATCAAATAAGGATGCCTACAAATTATAAAAATGAGATGCTGCAACAATGTTTCTAGTTTATGAACCATTCTCCACTCACCACACCATCCATGACAGAATATTATGAAACCCCATCCCCCCCACAGCACTGGAGAACATTTTAAGCTGCCATTCCATGGCTTCACCCAGCGGCTACTTCAAAGTCCTGTGGATTTTTCTCTAAAGCAGACTGTACAATTTCAAATCAACTTTCAAAACCACTCTTAACCTTCCTTCATGGTGTTGGGTGAAGATGCCTCTGGCGAGACAAATGCAGTGTGTCTGCAAGGTGTTCCCCCTACCCGAACTACTCTGCAAAACTAAATCAATTGTCTCAGCACCTTCTGCACCGTTTAGATGAGCATGTACTTTTCACGTATCTCTTCACTCAATAACCTTTGGCTTCCTCAATCACTTGCACACAGAGGTCAGTTCATTAGCATAAAAATAGTAATATGCTGAAGCCACATCAAATGAAAACATGGTATAACCAGCTATGCAACAGGGAGGTCAGTGGTTTGGTGAGGAATCTGCAGGTAGATGTGGTATCCACCAGAAAGAGCCTTACTGAAGGTAAGTAACTTTTTCTTCTGATGAATACTTCTACCTGCAGCTTCCTCGCCTTTTGAATAGATTCTCCAAGCAGCCACCACCCCTCAACCAGGAGTTAGGTGCATAGTGTATTATACCAAGACATTTTGAAACTCTGAGCAACCGAAGTGACCTTCCCTCCTCTCTTCATAGTCCAAACAATGCTTTGCAGCAGTGTGGAAGGATACTCAGAGGAAAGCTCTACAAATGTCTGCAAGTGGCATGCCTCCTGCCAGTGCAAATGTGAAACACTTGGTTCTCGATGAATGAGCACAAATACCTTCTTGTGGCTCCTTGTGCTATGATGTAGCAGATCTTGATGCACAGAATGATCTATCTTGACTATGTCCTTTATGCACTAACTTGCCCTTAATCTTTCCAACTTATCCCACTAGGGGCTGGTCATCAAGTCTGAATTCACTTCATGACCCTGTAGAAGCTGCCCGCTGTCTTGGGGTCAAGACGGTGAAACTTTTCTTCATCCTCCATTGGATGTCAAGTAGGATAGAATGCTGGAAGGAAAATGGACTGGGCTGGGGGTAAGGGGTTAACCACCTTTGACAGAAAGGCAGCCCTGGTTCTTAATACTAGTTCGCCTGGAAATAAATAAATAAATGGAGGTTTCACCGATATGACTTGTAACTCAAATTCAAAAGAACTTTATTCGGTTTCAGAAGAAAACCATATACGTTTATAAAATCGACATTACAATTTAAAATTCCAGTGATCATTTTACATAGCAGCACAAGGGGTAAATCATGCAATTCAATTAATTAAGAAGTAAAGGAAAAAGCAATGCAATCCTAAAAATCAGTCTGATCAAAATGCGTTCTATATTACGAGCACTTAGTGCCATAACAATATACAGCTCCCTCCATAAAAATACACCGGTACTTGTATTTTGAATAAGAGAATTACACTATTCAGGTTCAACTACAATAATTAATACCGTTTCCTAATAGCCATTTCAACTTTAATGTAGTTGGAAACCATAGTGCATATATCATAGGTAGCCAAAGAGTGTAAATAGTTAAAGCCTTCAATGTAGGAACATGACCTATTTTTTTTTTTTTTTAAATCAGAACTAAAACATTTCCTCTTGGCTCTTTATAGAGGGGGCAAAATAGCATAAAGTGCAAGTTGCTTTGGACTGTTAGATTATCACAGGGGCAAGGCTCCATTTTATCTATCCACCCCGATTGTTTCGGGAAAGGCACTAAAAAATGCAGGGTAAGTAAACAAAATCTTATTAGATTAAATCGTGTCTGTGCATTTATGGAGAGGGTTAGGTAAAATTGCTGTTGGACAGGGGCTAACCAAGGGAGGCCTATAGCCTCAGGCTGGGAGCGGCGTATGTTCGCACCTGCAGAATGTGCCTCTTTTATGATATTTTTTGCATTTTCATGGATACCAGATGGACAATCAAAATAGTGCCCCAGACCTAACTTATAGAGACCATCCTTTACAAAACGGAGCCAAGGGATAGTTAGTGCTATACCAAGATTAATACAATCTTTGATGACCTCTCTGGAAAACATTAACTCCTCAGTCAACTAAATTTTGGCCCATAATAGCAGGGGAGCAATGTCTATACGATCCTCTACAAAGTCAAGCCCCAACTCATGATGACAAAAGATTGTGGGGGCACTATTTGGAGCCATCAGTAACCTTTATATAAATGTATTTTCCATAATCTGTAGGTGGTGGCTGTTATGGTATCCCCAAACACCTGCTCTATATGTTGCAACAGGCACACATTTGGCTTTACCAGCTCAGTCACTGGTTTGTGGCCCAGCTTACAAGGAAAGCGAAAAATCCCTTCAGCAACTCTGCCCATTTGTTGCACCCTTGCAGTGACAAGTGATTCCCAATTCATCTTGTTATTAAAAATATTCCCTAGATAATTAAAATTATTCAGTTTGTCAATTCCCTTGTCTCCTTCAGCAAATTTCCTACTTTTGGTCATTTTAGGACCACACACCATGGTATAAGATTTAATAAAATTAACTTTTAAATCAAGTGCCAGCATAAAATCTGTAAATGCATTAAGTAATTTTTGAACACCATTAGCTGTCAGGGCCATTAATACAGTGTTGTCCGCGTATGAGAGTAGTGGGACCTGTGTGCCCGCGATGCGTGGACAGTCAATTTCTTTATCTATGAAAAAGGCCTCTAGCCCATTAGTATAAATTAAAAAACAGAAAAGGGGCTAAAATACATCCCCGCCAGACTCCTTCTGAGGAGGCTATAGGCCTGTTTTTTTTCTCCCTGTGGACCATATCCTATAATCACAGAGGTGGACGCATAGAGCCTCCGAAGAAGAGAGATAAAAGCCTCCTCGACTCCCATTTTCTCCCTAAGTGCCCACAACTTCTCACAATTTACAGTGTCAAAGGCGCTGGACAAGTCCATGAAGGCCAGGTGGATAGAACACTTCCTGGCCCTTGTACTTGCCCATAATCAGTGACAAGTTGAGGCATTGTTCCATGGTGCCCATCCCTCTTCTAAAACCGTATTGCGATCTTGTCATAACCCCTGTATCGGTCGTCCAGGTTTCAAATCGGGCGAGGACTACCCTCCCCAATAGCTTTGCTGTGGCATCGATAAGGGAAATTGGCCTATAGCAGGCTGGGTCACTCCTGTTACCTTTTTTAAACACAGAGACCACGACAGCCTCCATCCAGTTGCTGGGATAGGGCCAACGACCACTGCTTTAAACATATTACTTAATAATGGAGCTCATAAATGAGGATTACTTTCAAAAAGATCTAATGGCACTCCATCCGGACCTGGAGCTTTCATGTTGATTCCTTTTGCTATGGCTTCCTCAACCTCAGCTACTGAAATTGATGCACTTAAGTTTGATGCCAATTTTAAGTCTAAGGGCAAATCCCCGCTAATTACCTCAGGCTGGCGGCCATTAGGATTAAATATAGCCATAAAGTGTGTTTCCCAGACATCCCCCAGGATCAGTGAATCTGTCTTCCTTGCCTCTTTGACGAATAAAGGATGATTTATGATATCCCAAAAGCTTTTAGAGTCCTTAAGGGAACTCGCTGTCACCAAATCGTCCCAGGCTAAGCACCTCAATTCCTCTTTCCTCTGCTTAACTATATTTGCATGAGCCTTCCTAGCGATTTTGATTTGAGCCCTATCACAAGGGTTAGCATGGAGAGCGAATTTAATTTTTTTTGGGCTCGTGAGCATTCCGCGTTAAACCACCTAGTCTCCGGGAGATCCCGGACCTTATTCGATTTGGTCAGATTTTTAGCTATATCAGAACAAATCAATTCAAACTCACAAATTATCTCAACTGGGGGCAAGTCATGATCCAAACACCTCATAATCGAATCATAATTATTTGTGACAGTTTTAGCCTCAAATTCAAAGGGGTTTACATTGTTCCAATTGAGTTTTAACTCTTTATTGGGATTAAAATGAATCGGGCAGTCGTCCCTTTCCCCTTATGAGCTTTTATACTGAGGGACGCTATGAGGGGGTTATGATCACTAGCATTATTTGGCTCCACTCCAAAGTCTTCAATAAGAGACAAAAACTTCAGTGAGATAAACATAAAGTCAATAAAACGTTCCCTGCCTCCTCCAACATAAGTAGGGCACTGTGTTACAGGATTATTTGCTAAGTCATTAATGAGGTCCAAATCATTCTCCATGATAATAGAGTTTAGAGTTTCACCCTGAGGGGTATGAATAAAATGCGGAAGGTGTTGCCCTTCAGTATTTAGCAACCCACAAACTTCATTAGAGCTATGAGAATCGCTCACCCAAAGAATACATAAAGGTTTCCATTTCTCAAAGATATTATTAATTTCTGCCTGCAGAGCCTCAATAATATGGCAGCTATTTGGATAAACAATATTATAATACCAGTTTACCACTAATAGCTTGACCTGTAACATGCTGGAGATCAGGATTAATTGAAACCCTCCCTGCTAACGAGGGTGTAGTGTGGACCGTGTAAGAACAGTAAGTATTCAGCACAATGTCTTCCTTGTACCACGTCTCCTGAAGACAAATAATGTTAAAACCTCTGATATAATTTAGCCATGCCTCATCATGAAATAAGTTTCAGTAGAGACTTAACATGAGCCTGATTTGCCAGTCCCGCAATTCCATTATTTATGGCTTGTTCAGCTTCATCGCGACAAATGCGCATGCATGGGCGGCCGCGCATGCGCATTTGTGAGGAAGTCGTCGGTGAGAGAAGGAAGAGAGAGCCCCGGGACGCCGCAGCTCAGGTAAGTTATTTGATTTACTTAAACCTTGTTTTTTAAAAGTTTACCATTATTCTTAATGTATTTTAAAAGCGGGCGGCAGGGAGGCGGGTGGCGGGCAATGCGCTCCGCCATGGGTGTGCGTAGCTTGCATGCCCTACGCCTACTTCGCGGATCGCGAAGTAGGCAAAGCTACGCACACTCCGCGGCCGGAGCCGTAGCACTGCGCCCAGGGTTAGTGTTAATGTGGTAGCATGTTAAGGTTTTTGTCTAGAATAATTCCAAGGGGTTTGGTTGAGTCTACTAGACTCAAAGTACAGTTTAGCGGCATGATCACGTTGGTCCATTCCATGATACTCGTATCGCTTTTCTGGAGGGAAATCAGAAGGAATTCTGTTTTATGCGGGTTAAGCTTGAGATGATTACTAGTTAGCCAATGGAGGGTCCTCTTTAATGCCTGGTTCATGATACCAATATCTTTCATCGATGTAATCTTGATATAAAGCTGTGTGTCATCTGCATACATGTGGAAGATGTTTGCCTGCTGTAAAATTTCTGTTAGCGGTTCTACGTAAAGATTGAATAGAGCAGGGGATAGTGTTCAACCCTGTGGTACTCCAGTTGTAAAACATCTTTAGCATTGCCTGCAGACTAGCCTTTGATGACTCTATCGCACTTAGGGGCATAGTTGCCAAATTTGGAATTGTCACGCTCTGACATTTTTTAAACACAGAGTTACGCCATATTCACAAGAATACAGGCCAACCCTATGTTTTCCCTAGCACTGGTGCAAAACAAAAAGCTTCCTAAAGCCAGCGCAGGACCCCTGCTGCTATGTTGAAAGGGTGCCTGCGCTGCAGGGGCGATTGTTTATGTGCAGGAAGAGATACCTTCCTGCACATAAACAATCATTCATGGCGATTTTCTCTATGTGTGCTGCACAACGCAGCACACACATAGCAAAAAAAACCAAGGAGAAATGAATAGTTTCTCCTCATATCACCATGCAAAGACCAGTTAATTCCTGGCATTAGCTTTTAGCGCTGCCTCAGCCTTGTAAATCTGAGGCAGCGTAAAAAAGCAATGGGTGTAGCGTTGTAACACCCACTGCAACACCCATTGTACAGAGGACTGCGGCGACGACGAGCATATTTACAAGGGTAGCATTAACCCACATTAAGTGGCTTGGCGCCACCTTGTAAAAATGGGAAATGGCGCTACGCCACTGGAGCGTCAAATATAATATAATAAATAAATAAAATAAGTGACACTCCGGTGGCGAATGGGGCTTGTAAATATGCCCCTTATTTTTCCTGCTGTCTCGGTTAATTGTGAACTAACTCAGAGCAGGCAGTTGCAAGATAAAGATTTTGTTTTTCCAGTAGTGGAAGCATAAATCACTGAAATTCCTGGCCAGCTGCCAACGGATACAGCATTGAAATTTAGATTTTAAGTTACATTGTAGGACGTAGGTGGTCGTGAAATCCTTCCACCTGTGTAGTGCTCCACCCTTAAGCTGTACGATTTAAAGGAGGCGAAGACAGAACCACTTTACTGTATTGGAAAGACTGCTGCTGCTGTGTTTGAATCCAGTGATACTAATCATGGCGAATGGCAGGCTACGGGCCAGGCTTCTCCAAGCAACTCTCCAGCTAAGTTAAATTAACAAGCATTGGCATAGCCAATAGGTCTCGCCTTTGGGACTTTATGTGTTTAGCTAGAACTTTTGGCTATGTTGTAGAGCATTGTGGCTTCTGTGCATTATGTTGAAAAGTTATAATAAAAAGTGTTAAGAATTTTTGTTACCTTTATACAAACGAAGAAGACATTATATACAACTGAAAAATCTGATTAAAAAAAAATTACATAAAGAATGCCTTCTAGTTTTTTTGTACTTGCATTGCTGGCAACTTCTTCCTGCCTGTTCTCATGCTTGTTTGTTATTATTTTTTTTGTTATGGGGGAGCGGGACATAAATAACGGGAGAGTGGAGGTTGAAAAACAGTAATTTAATTAGAAGATGAGCAGCGGACGGACACTAGAGGAGAATCAACAGATGCCAGATTTCAAGGCCAGATTGAGGTGATGCTTAGGTGGCGCACTGATGCAAAATGGTGGTGGTGAATGATGTTTGGTGCTCAGGTAGTGAAACTATATGGTGTGGATTGGAGGTACGTTGTGGATTGTGGAGTTGAAATATGTTGTTTGGTGTGTAATTAGGTGGTGTGTATTGGAAATGTGTGGAATTAAATTGTGTGGCCTGGAACTGTGGTGTCGAGTGAAATTATGTTTAGTGAAATTGTGTCATGGTGTGGAGTGCATTTATGTTGATTGGTGGTATGTGGTATAGAGTGCATTTATGTGAAGTGTATTTATGTTGTATTGAGTAAAGTGTAATGATGTGGTGTGTAACCATGTCGCACTGAGTGGTATTTTGTGGAGTGTATTTATGTTGCATTGAGTAGAGTGTAATTATGTGGTGTCTAATTATGTGCCACAGTGGTCTTATGTGGAGTGTATTTATGTTGCATTAATTAGAGTGTAAGTATGTGACATGTAATTATGTGGTACTGAGTGGTATTATGTTTAGACTATTTATGTTGCATTGAGTAGTGTCAATATGTGGCATGTAATTATGTGGCACTGAGTGGTATTATTTGGAGTGTATTTATGTTGCACTGAGTGGAGTGGTATTATGTGGCATGTAATCATGTGGCACTGAGTGGTAATATGTGGAGTGTATTTATGCTGCATTGAGTAGAGTGTAAATATGTGGCATGTAATTATGTGGCACTGAGTGGTATAATGGGGAGTGTATGTTGTATTCAGAAGAGTGTCATTATGTGGCGTGTAATTATGTGGTACTGAGTGGTATTATTTGTAGTGTATGTTGCATTGAGTGCAGCATAATTATGTAGCATAGAATTATGTGGCACTGTGTTGTATTGTGCGGAGTGTATGTTGCATTCAGTAGAGTGTAATTATGTGGCCTGTAATTATGTGGAACTGAGTGGTATTATTTGGACTGTATGTTGCATTGAATGAAGTGTAATTACGTAGCACTGTGTGGTATTATGTTGAGTGTATTTATGTTCCATTGAGTAGAGAGTAAATATGTGGCGTGTAATTATGTGGCACTGAGTGGTATTATATGGAGTGTATCTATGTTGCATTGAGTAGAGTGTAATTATGTGGTGTGTAATCATGTGGCACAGAGTGGTATTATGTGGAGTGTATGTTGCATTGAGTGCAGTGTAATTATGCAGCATATAATTATGTGGCACTGAGTGATACTGTGTGGAGTGTATGTTGCATTCAGTAGAGTGTAATTATGGGGTGTGTAATTATGTGGCACTGAGTGGTATTTGGAGTGTATGTTACATTGAGTGCAGTGTAATTATGTCGCATATAATTATGTGGCACTGTGTGGTATAATGTGGAGCGCATTTATGTTGCATTGAGTAGAGTGAAAGTATGTGGTGTGTAATTATATGGCACTGAGTGGTATTATGTGGAGTGTATTTATGTTGCATTGAGTAGAGTGTAATTATGTAGCAAATATTTATGTGGCACTGAGTGGTATTGTGCGGGGTGTATGTTGTATTGAGTAGAGTGTAATTCTTTGGCGTGTAAGTATGTGGCACTGAGTGGTATTATGTGGAGTGTATGTTGCATTGAGTGCAGTGTAATTATGTAGCAAATATTTATGTGGCACTGAGAGGTATTATGCGGAGTGTATGTTGCTTTCAGTAGAGTGTAATTATGTGGCGGGTAATTATGTGGCATTGAGTGGTATTTGGAGTGTATGTTGCATTGAATGCAGTGTAATTATGTAGCATATCATTATGTGGAACTGTGTGGTATTATGTGGAGTGTATTTATGTTGCATTGAAGAGAGTGTAAGTATGTGGTGTGTAATTATATGGCATTGGGTGGTATTATTTGGAGTGTATTTATGTTGGATTGAGTAGAGTGTAATTATGTGGTATGTAATTGTGTGGTACTGAGTGGTATTAGTTGGAGTTTATGTTGCATTGAGTGCAGTGTAATTATGTAGCATATCATTATGTGGCACTGAGTGGTATTTTGTGGAGTGTATGTTGTGTTGAGTAGAGTGTAATTTGGTGGCTTGTAATTATGTGGTACTGAGTGGTATGTGGGTTGTATTTGTTGCTTTGAGTAGAGTATAATTATGTGGCGTGTAACTATGGCACACTGAGTGGTATTATGTGGAGTGTATTTATGTTGCATTGAGTAGAATGTAATTATGTGGTGTGTAATTATGTGGCACTGAGTGCAGTGTAATTATGTAGCATATAATTATGTGGCACTGTGTGGTATTATGTGGAGTGTATTTATGTTGCATTGAGTAGAGGGTAAGGATGTGGCATGTAATTATATGCCATTGAGTGGTATTATGTGGAGTCTATTTATGTTGCATTGAATTGAGTGTAATTGTGTGACGTGTAAATATGTGGTACAGAGTGATAATATGTCAATTGTAATTATGTTGCATTGAGTAGAGTGTAATTATGTGGCGTGCAATTATGTGGCACTGAGTGGTATTATGGGGAGTGTATGTTGTATTTAGTAGAGTGTAATTATGTGGCTTGTAATTATTTGGCACTGAGTGGTATTTGGAGTGTATGTTGCACTGAGTGCAGTGTAATTATGTAGCATATAATTATGTGGCATTGTGTGGTATTATGTGGTGTGTATATATGTTGCATTGAGTAGAGTGTAAGTATGTGGCGTATTATTATATTGCACTGATTGTTATAATGTGGAGTGTATTTATGAAGCATTGAGTAGAGTATAATTATGTGGAGTGTAATTATGTGGCACTGAGAGGTATTATGGGGAGTGTATGTTGTACTCAGTAGAGTATAATTATGTGGCGAGTAATTATATGGCACTGAGTGGTATTATGTGGAGCGTATTTATGTTGCATTGAATGTAGTGTAATTATATGACGTGTAATTATGTGGTACAGAATGGTATTATGTTGAGTGTTTTTATTTTGTATTGAGTAGAGTGTAAATATGTGGCGTGTAATTATGTCGCACTAAGTGGTATTATATGGAGTGTATGTATGTTACACTGAGTAGAGTGTAATTATGTGGCGTGTAATCATGTGGCACTGAGTGGTATTATGTGGAGTGTATGTTGCATTGAGTGCAGTGTAATTAAGTAGAAAATCATTATGTGGCACTGAGTGGTATTTGGAGTGTATGTTGCACTGAGTGCAGTGTAATTACATAACATATAATTATGTGGCATTGTGTGGTATTATGTGGTGTGTATTTATGTTGCATTGAGTCGAGTGTAAGTATGTGGTGTATTATTATATGGCTCTGAGTGGCATTATGTGGAGTGTATTTATGTTGCATTAAGTAGAGTGTAATTATGTGGTGTGTAAATATGTGGCACGGAGTGGTATTATAGGGAGTGTATGTTGTATTCAGTAGAGTGTAATTATGTGGCGAGTAATTATATGGCACTGAGTGGTATTATGTGGAGCGTATTTATGTTGCATTGAATGTAGTGTAATTATATGACGTGTAATTATGTGGTACAGAATGGTATTATGTTGAGTGTTTTTATTTTGTATTGAGTAGAGTGTAAATATGTGGCGTGTAATTATGTCGCACTAAGTGGTATTATATGGAGTGTATGTATGTTACACTGAGTAGAGTGTAATTATGTGGCGTGTAATCATGTGGCACTGAGTGGTATTATGTGGAGTGTATGTTGCATTGAGTGCAGTGTAATTAAGTAGAAAATCATTATGTGGCACTGAGTGGTATTTGGAGTGTATGTTGCACTGAGTGCAGTGTAATTATATAACATATAATTATGTGGCATTGTGTGGTATTATGTGGTGTGTATTTATGTTGCATTGAGTCGAGTGTAAGTATGTGGTGTATTATTATATGGCTCTGAGTGGTATTATGTGGAGTGTATTTATGTTGCATTAAGTAGAGTGTAATTATGTGGTGTGTAAATATGTGGCACGGAGTGGTATTATAGGGAGTGTATGTTGTATTCAGTAGAGTGTAATTATGTGGCGAGTAATTATGTGGCACTGAGTGGTATTATGTGGAGTGTATTTATGTTGCATTTAATGTAGTGTAATTATGTGACGTGTAATTATGTGGTACTAATGGTATTATGTTGAGTGTTTTTATTTTGCATTGAGTAGAGTGTAATTATATGGCGTGTAATCATGTGGCACAGAGTGGTATTATGTGGAGTGTATGTTGCATTGAGTGCAGTGTAATTATGTAGCATATAATTATGTGGCACTGAGTGGTATTGTGTGGAGAGTATGTTGCATTCAGGAGAGTGTAATTATGGGGTGTGTAATGATGTGGCACTGAGTGGTATTTGGAGTGTATGTTGCATTGAGTGCAGTGTAATTATGTAGCATAAAATTATGTGGCATTGTGTGGTATTATGTGATGTGTATTTATGTTACATTGAGAAGAGTGTAAGTATGTGGCGTATTATTATATGGCACTGAGTGATATTATGTGGAGTGTATTTATGTTGCATTGAGTAGAGTGTAATTATGTGGTGTGTAATTATGTGGCACTGAGTGGTATTATGGGGAGTGTATGTTGTACTCAGTAGAGTGTAATTATGTGGCGTGTAATTATTTTGGCACTGAGTGGTATTATTTGCAGTGTATGTTTCATTGAGTGCAGTGTAATTATGTAGCAAATAGTTATGTGGCACTCAGTGGTATTGTGTGGAGTGTATGTTGTATTCAGTAGAGTGTAATTATGTGGTGTGTAATTATTTGGCATGGAGTGGTATTTGCAGTGTATGTTGCAGTGAGTGCAGTGTAATTATGTAGCATATAATTATGTGGCATTGTGTGGTATTATGTGATGTGTATTTATGTTACATTGAGTAGAGTGCAAGTATGTGGCATATTATTATATGGCACTGAGTGATATTATGTGGAGTGTATTTATGTTGCATTGAGTAGAGTGTAATTATGTGGTGTGTAATTATGTGGCACTGAGTGGTATTATGGGGAGTGTATTTATGTTGCATTGAGTAGAGTGTAAGTATGTGGCGTTTAATTATAAGGCACTGAGTGGTATTATGTGGAGTGTATTTATGTTGCATTGTATGTAGTGTAGTTATGTGGTGTGTAATTCTGTGGCACTGAGTGGTATTATGTGATGTGTATTTATGTTATATTGAGTAGAGTGTAAGTATGTGGCGTATTATTATATGGCACTGAGTGATATTATGTGGAGTGTATTTATGTTGCATTGAGTACAGTGTAATTATGTGGTGTGTAATTATGTGGCACTGAGTGATATTATGTGGAGTGTATTTATGTTGCATTGAGTAGAGTGTAATTATGTGGTGTGTAATTATGTGGCACTGAGTGGTATTATGTGGAGTGTATTTATGTTGCATTGAATGTAGTGTAGTTAAGTGACGTGTAATTATGTGGTACTAATGGTATTATGTTGAGTGTTTTTATTTTACATTGAGTAGAGTGTAGATATGTGGCGTGTAATTAAGTGCCACTGAGTGGTATTATGTGGAGTGTATGTTGCATTGAGTGCAGTGTAATTATGGAGCATATAATTATGTGGCACAGAGTGGTATTGTGTGGAGTGTATGTTGCATTGAGTGCAGTGTATTTATGTAGCATATAATTATGTGGCACTCAGTGGTATTGTGTGGAGAGTATGTTGCATTGAGTGCAGTATAATTATGTAGCATATAATTATGTGGCATTGTGTGGTATTATGCGGTGTGTATTTATGTTGCATTGAGTAGAGTGTAAGTATGTGGCGTATTATTATATGGCACTGAGTATTATGTGGAGTGTAAGTATGTGGCGGTTAATTATATGATACGGAGTGGTATTATGTGGAGTGTATGTTGCATTGAGTGCAGTTTAATTATGTAGCATATAATAATGTGGCACTGAGTGGTATTGTGTGGAGTGTATGTTGCATTCAGTAGAGTGTAATTATGTGACACTGGGTGGTATTTACATGTCACATAATTGCACTCTATTAACTGCAATATGAATACATGATGACATGTAATTATGTGGCACTGAGTGGTACTATTTGAAGTGTATGTTGCATTGAGAGCAGTGTAATTATGTATCATATAATTATGTGGCACTGAGTGGTATTGTGGGGAGTGTATGTTGAATTCAGTAGAGTGTAATTATGTGGTGTGTAATTATGTAACAATGGGTGGTATTTGGAGTGTATGTTGCATTGATTGCTGTCTAATTATATAGCATATAATTATGTGGTACTGAGTGGTATTTTGTGGAGTGTATGTTGCATTTAGTAAAGTGTAATTAGGCGGCGTGTAATTATGTGTCACCAAGTGGTATTTGGGGTGTATGTTGCATTGAGTGCAGTGTAATTATGTAGCATATAATTATGTGGCACTGTGTGATATTATGTGGAGTGCATTTATGTTGCATTAAGTAGAGTGTAAGTATGTGGCGGTTAATTATATGACAATGAGTGGTATTATGTAGAGTGTATGTTGCATTGAGTGCAGTTTAATTATGTAGCATATAATAATGTGGCACTGAGTGGCATTGTGAGGAGTGTATGTTGCATTCAGTAGAGTGTAATTATGTGACACTGGGTGGCATTTGGATTGTATGTTGCATTGAGTGCAGTGTAATTATAATGCATATATTTATGTGGCACTGAGTGAGTGGTATTAAGTTGAGTGTATTTTGCCTTGAGTGCAGTGTAATTATGGAGCATATAATTATGTGGCACTGAGTGGTATTGTGTGGAGTGTATGTTGCATTGAGTGCAGTGTATTTATGTAGCATATCATTATGTGGCACTGAGTGGTATTGTGTGGAGAGTATGTTGCATTGAGTGCAGTGTAATTATGTAGCATATAATTATGTGGCATTGTGTGGTATTATGTGGTGTGTATTTATGTTGCATTGAGAAGAGTGTAAGTATGTGGCATATTATTATATGGTACTGAGTATTATGTGGAGTGTATTTATGTTATTGTGTTTAGTGTATGTTGCATTCAGTAGACTGCAATTATGTGGTGTGTAATTATGTGACACTGAGTCGCATTTGGAGTGTATGTTGCATTGAGTGCAGCGTAATTATGTAGCATATAATAAAGTGGCACTGTGTGGTATTATGTGGAGTGTATGTATGTTGCATTGAGTAGAGTGATATTATGTGGCGTGTAATTATATGGCACGGAGTGGTATTATGTGGAGTGTATTTATGTTGCATTGAATTGAGTGTAATTATGTGATGTGTAATTATGTGGTACTGAGTGGTAATATGTGGAGTGTATGTTGCATTGAGTGCAGTGTAATTATGTAGCAAAAAACTATGTGGCACTGAGTGGTATTGTGTGGAGTGTAAGTTGCAGCCTGTTGAGTGTAATTATGTGATGTGTAATTATGTGGCACTGAGTGGTATTATTTGAAGTGTATGTTGCATTGAGTGCAGTGTAAATATGTAGCATATCATTATGTGGAACTGAGTGGTGTTTTGTGGCATGTATGTTGCATTTAGTAAAGTGTAATTATGTGGCATGTAATAATTTGGCACTGAGTGGTATTTGGAGTATATGTTGCATTGAGTGCAGTGTAATTATGTAGCACATAATTCAGTGGCACTGTGTGGTATTATGTGGAGTGTAGTTATGTTGCATGGAGTAGAGTGTAAGTATGTGGCGTGTAATGATATGAAACTGAGTGGTATTATGTAGAGTGTATTCATATTGCAGTTAATAGAGTGCAATTATGTGACATGCAATTATGTGGCAATGAGTGGTATTATTTGAAGTGTATGTTGCATTGAGTGCAGTGTAATTATGTAGCATATGATTATGTGGCATTGTGGGGAGTATATGTTGCATTCAGTAGAGTGTAATTATGTGGTGTGTAATTATGTGGCACTGAGTGGTATTTGGTGTGTATGCTGCATTGAGTGCAGCATAATTAAGTAGCATATAATAATTTTGGAACTGTGTGGGATTATGTAGAGTGTATTTATGTTGCATTGAATTGAGTGTAATTATGTGATGTGTAATTATGTGGTACTATGTGGTATTATATGGAGTGTATTCATGTTGCATTGAGTAGACTGTAATTATGTGGAGTGTAATTGTATGGCTCTGAGTGGTATTATGGGGAGTGTATGTTGTATTCAGTAGAGTGTAATTATGCGGCATGTAATTATGTGGCACTGAGTGATATTATGTGGAGTTTACTTATGTTGCATTGAATGTAGTGTAATTATGTGATGTGTAATTACGTGGTACTGAGTGATTATGTTGAGTGTATATAAGTTGCATTGAGTAGAGTGTAATTATGCGGTGTTTAATCATGTGGCACTGAGTGGTATTATGTGGAGTGTATGGTGCATTGAGTGCAGTGTAATTATGTAGCATATAATTATGTGGCACTGAGTTGTATTGTGTGGAGTGTATAATGCATTCAGTAGACTGTAATCATGGGGTTTCTAATTATGTGGCACTGAGTGGTATTTTGAGTGTATGTTGCATTGAGTGCAGGGTAATTATGTAGCATATAATTATGTGGCACTGTGTGGTATTATGTGGAGTGTATTTATGTTGCATTGAGTTGAGTGTAATTACGTGGCATGTAATAATGTGGCACTGAGTCGTATTATGGGGAGTGTATGTTGTATTCAGTAAAGTGTAATTATGCGGCATGTAAGTATGTGGCACTGAGTGGTATGTGGAGTGTATGTTGCATTGAGTGCAGTGTAATTATGTAGCATATAATTATGTGGCACTGAGTGGTATTGTGTGGAGTGTATGTTGCATTCAGTGAAGTGTATTTATGTGGTTTCTAATTATGTGGCACTGGGTTGCATTTGGAGTGTATGTCGCATTGAGTGCAGACTAATTATGTAGCATATATTTATGAGGCCCTGAGTGGTACTATTTGGAGTGTATGTTGCATTGAGTGCAGTGTATTTATGTAGCATATAATTATGTGACACTGAGTGGTATTGTGGGGAGCGTATGGTGCATTCAGTAGAGTGTAATTATGTGATGTGTAATTATGTGGGACTGAGTGGTATTATGTTGAGTGTATGTTGCATTGAGTGCAGTGGAATTATGTAGCAAATAATTATGTGACACTGAGTGGTATTGTGTGGAGTGTATGTTGCATTCAGTAGAGTGTAATTATGTGGTGTGTAATTATGTGGCACTGAATGTTATTTGGAGTGTATGTTGCATTGAGTGAAGTGTAATTTTGTAGCATATAATTATGTGGCACTGTGTGGCATTATTTGGAGGGTATTTATGTTGCATTGAGTAGAGTGTACGTATGTCGCATGTAATTATATAGCTCTGAGTGGTATGTGGAGTGTATTTATGTTGCATTGAATTGAGTGTAATTATGTAGCATATATTTATGTTGTACTGAGTGGTATTATTTGGAGTGTATGTTGCCTTGAGTGCAGTGTAATTATGTAGCATATAATTTTGTGGCACGGAGTGGTATTGTGTGGAGAGTATGTTGCATTCATTAGAGTGTAATTATATGGTGTGTAAATATGTGGCACTGAGCTTTATTTGGAGTGTATGTTGCATTGAGTGCAGTGTAATTATGTAGCACATAATTATGTTGCACTTTTTGGTATTGTGTGGAGTGTATGTTGCATTCAGTAGAGTGTAATTATGTGGCAGGTAATTATGTGACACGGAGTGGTATTGTGTGGAGTGTATGTTGCATTCATTAGAGTGCAATTATGTGGTGTGTAAATATGTGGCACGGAGTGGTATTTGGAGTGTATGTTGCATTGAGTGCAGTGTAATTATGTAGCACACAATTATGTGGCACTCTGGTATTATGTGGAGTGCATTTATGTTGCATTAAGTAGAGTGTAAGTATGTGGCGTGTAATTATATGACACTGAGTGGTATTATGTGGAGTGTATTTATGTTGCAGTGAGTAGAGTGTAATTATGTGACGTGTAATTATGTGGCACTGATTGGTATTATTTGGAGTGTATGTTGCATTGAGTGCAGTGTAATTATGTAGCATATATTTGTGTGGCACGGAGTGGTATTATTTGGAGCGTATGTTGCCTTGCATGCAGTGTAATTATGCAGCATATAATTATGTAGCACTGAGTGGTATTGTGTGGAGTATATGTTGCATTCAGTAGAGTGCAATTATGTGGTGTGTAATTATGTGGCACTGCGTGGTATTTAGAGTGTATGTTGCATTGAGTGCAGTGTTATTATGTAGCATATAATAATGTGGCACTGAGTGGTATTGTGTGGAGTATATGTTGCATTCAGTAGAGTGCAATTATGTGGTGTGTAATTATGTGGCACTGAGTGGTATTTGGAGTGTATGTTGCATTGAGTGCAGTGTAATTATGTAGCATATAATTAAGTGGCATTGTGAGGTATTATGTGGAGAGCATTTATGTTGCATTAAGTAGAGTGTAATTATGTGGTGTGTAATTATGTGGCACTGAGTGGTATTATGTGTAGTGTACTCATGTTGCATTGAGTAGAGTGCTATTATGTGGCGTGTAATTATGTGGCTCTGAGTGGTACTATGGGGAGTGTATGTTGCATTCAGTAGAGTGTCATTATGTAGCATATAATTATGTGGCAGTGAATGGTATTGTGTGGAGTGTATGTTGCGTTCAGTAGAATGTAATTATGTGATGTGTAATTATGTGGCACTCAGTGGTATTATTTGGAGTGTATGTTGCATTGAGTGCAGTTTAATTATGTAGCAAATAATTATGTGGCACTGAGTGGTATTGTGTGGTGTATGTTGCATTCAGTAGAGTGTAATTATGTGGTGTGTAATTATGTGACATTGGGTGGTATTTGAAGTGTATGTTGCATTGAGTGCAGTGTAATTGTGTAGCATATATTTATGTTGCACTGAGTGGTATTATTTGGAGTGTATGTTGCCTTGAGTGCAGTGTAATTAGGTAGCATATAATTATGTGGCACGGAGTGGTATTGTGTGGAGAGTATGTTGCATTCATTAGAGTGCAATTATGTGGTGTGTAAATATGTGGCACTGAGTTTTATTTGGAGTGTATGTTGCATTGAGTGCAGTGTAATTATGTAGCACATAATTCTGTGGCACTTTGTGGTATTGTGTGGAGAGTATGTTGCATTCAGTAGAGTGTAATTATGTGGCAGGTAATTATGTGGCACTGAGTGGTATTTGGAGTGTATGTTGCATTGAGTGAGTAATTATGTGGCAATGAGTGGTATTATTTGAAGTGTAAGTTCATGGAGTACAGTGTAATTATGTAGCATATAATTATGTGGTATGGAGTGGTATTGTGTGGAGTGTATGTTGCATTCATTAGAGTGCAATTATGTGGTGTGTAAATATGTGGCACTGAGTGGTATTTGGAGTGTATGTTGGATTGAGTGCAGTGTAATTATGGAGCACATAATTATGTGGCACTCTGGTATTATGTGGAGTGTATTTATGTTGCATTGAGTAGAGTACAATTATGTGGCGTGTAATTATATGCCACTGAGTGGTATTGTGTGGAGTGTATTTATGTTGCATTGTGTAGAGTGTAATTATTTGGTGTGTAATTATGTGGCACTGAGTGGTATTATGGGGAGTGTATGTTGCATTCAGTAGAGTGTAATTATGTGGTGTGTAATTATGTGGCACTGAGTGGTATTTAGAGTGCATGTTGCATTGAGTGCAGTGTTATTATGTAACATATAATAATATGGCACTGAGTGGTATTGTGTGGAGTGTATGTTGCATTCAGTAGAGTGCAAATATGTGGCACTGAGTGGTATTTGGAGTGTATGTTGCATTGAGTGCGGTGTAATTATGTAGCATATATCTAAGTGGCACTGTGTGGTATTGTGTGGAGTATATGTTGCATTCAGTAGAGTTTATGTGGCGTGTAATTATGTGGCACTGAGTGGTATTATTTGGAGTGTATGTTGAATTGAGTGCAGTGTAATTATGTAGCAGGTAATGATGTGGCACTGAGTGGTATTTGGAGTGTATGTTGCATTGAGTGAGTAATTATGTGGCAATGAGTGGTATTATTTGAAGTGTAAGTTAATGGAGTACAGTGTAATTATGTAGCATATAATTATGTGGTATGGAATGGTATTGTGTGGAGTGTATGTTGCATTCATTAGAGTGCAATTATGTGGTGTGTAAATATGTGGCACGGAGTGGTATTTGGAGTGTATGTTGCATTGAGTGCAGTGTAATTATGTAGCACACAATTATGTGGCACTCTGGTATTATGTGGAGTGCATTTATGTTGCATTAAGTAGAGTGTAAGTATGTGGCGTGTAATTATATGACACTGAGTGGTATTATGTGGAGTGTATTTATGTTGCAGTGAGTAGAGTGTAATAATGTGATGTGTAATTATGTGGCACTGAGTGGTATTATTTGGAGTGTATGTTGCACTGAGTGCAGTGTAATTATGTAGCATATATTTGTGTGGCACGGAGTGGTATTATTTGGAGCGTATGTTGCCTTGCGTGCAGTGTAATTATGCAGCATATAATTATATAGCACTGAGTGGTATTGTGTGGAGTGTATTTTGCATTCAGTAGAGTTTAATTTTGTGGTGTGTAATTAAGTGGCACTGAGTGGTATTTGGAGTGTATGTTGCATTGAGTGTAGTGTAATTATGTAGCATAGAATTATGTGTCACTGAGTGGTATTGTGTGGAGTATATGTTGCATTCAGTAGAGTTTATGTGGCGTGTAATTATGTGGCACTGAGTGCTAATATGTGGAGTGTATTTAAGTTGGATTGAGTAGAGTGTAAATATGTGGCGTGTAATTATGTGGTACAGAGTGGCATTATAGAGAGTACATGATGTATTCCGTAGAGTGTAATTATGTGATGTGTAATTATGTAGCACTGAGTGGTATTATTTGGTGGTATGTTGCATTGAGTGCAGTGTAATTATGTAGCATATAATTATGTGGGACTGACTATTATTGTGTGGAGTGTATGTTGCATTCAGTAGAGTATAATTATGTGATGTGTAATTATGTGGTACTGAGTGGTACTATGTGGAGTGTATTTATGTTGCATTGAGTAGAATGTAATTATGTGGTGTACAATTATGAGGCACTGAGTGGTATTATGGGGAGTATATGTTGCATTCAGTAGAGTGTAATTATGTGTTGTGTAATTATGTGGCACTGAGTGGTATTATTTTGAGTGTATGTTAAATTGAGTGCAGTGTAATTATGTAGCAAATAATTATGTGTCACTGAGTGGTATTGTGTGGAGTGTCTGTTGCATCCAGTCGAGTGTAATTATGTGATGTGTAATTATGTGCACTGAGTGGTATTATTTGAAGTGTATGTTGCATTGAGTGAAGTGTAATCATGTAGCATATAATTATGTGGCACTGAGTGGTATTGTGTGGAGTGTATGTTGTATTCAGTAGAGTGTAATTATGTGGTGTGTAATTATGTGGCACTGAGTGGTATTTGGAGTGTATGTTGCATTGAGTGCAGCGTAATTATGTAGCATATAATAATGTGGCACTGCGTGGTAATATGTGGAGTGGAGTTATGTTGGATTGAGTAGAGTGTAAGTATGTGGCGTGTAATGATATGACACTGAGTGGTATTATTTGGAGTGTATACATGTTACATTTAGTAGAGTGCAGTTATTTGACGTGTAATTATGTGGCACTGAGTGGTATTATTTGAAGTGTATGTTGCATTGAGTGCAGTGTAATTATGTAGCATATAATTATGTGGCACTGAGTGGTATTGTGTGGAGTGTATGTTGCCTTCAGTGGAGTGTATATATGTGGTTTGTAATTATGTGGCACTGGGTTGTATTTGGAGTGTATGTTGCATTGAATGCAGTGTAATTATGTAGCATTTATTTATGAGGCCCTGAGTGGTACTATTTGGAGTGTGTGTTGCATTGAGTGCCGTGTAATTATGTAGCATATAATTATGTGGCACTGAGTGGTATTATGTGGAGTGTATGTTGCATTCAGTGGAGTGTCATTATGTGACATGTAATTATATGGCTCTGAGTGGTATTATGTGGAGTGTATTTATGTTGCATTGAATTGAGTGTAATTATGTGATGTGTAATTATGTGGTACTAAGTGGTATTATGTGGAGTGTATTTATGTTGCATTGAGTAGAGTGTAATTATGTAGCATATAATTATGTGGCACCGAGTTGTATTATGTGGAGTGGATCTATGTTGCATTGAGTTGAATGTAATTATGTGGCATGTAATTATATGGCACTGATGGTATTATTGGGAGTGTATGTTGTATTCAGTAGAGTGTAATTATGTGGCATGTAATTATGTGGCACTGAGTGGTATTATTTGGAGTGTATGTTGCATTGAGCGCATTGTAATTATGTAGCAAATAATTATGTGGCACTGAGTGGTATTGTGTGGAGTGTATGTTGCATCCAGTAGAGTTTAATCATGTGATGTGTAATTATGTGGCACTGAGTGGTATTTGGAGTGTATGTTGCATTGAGTGTAGTGTAATTATGTAGCATATAATAATGTTGCACTGTGTGGTATTATGTGGAGTATATTTATGTTGCATTGAGTAGAATGTAATTATGTGGAGTGTAATTATGTGGCACTGAGTTGTATTATGGGGAGTGTATGATGTATTTAGTATTGTGTAATTATGTGGCGTGTAATTATGTGGCACTGAGTGGTATTATTTGGAGTGTATGTTGCATTGAGTGCAGTGTAATTATGTAGCAAAGAATTATGTGGCACTGAGTGGTATTGTGTGGAGTGTATGTTGCATTCAGTAGAGTGTAATTATCTGTTGTATAATTATGTGGCACCGAGTGGTAATATTTTGAGTGGATGTTGAATTGAGTGCAGTGTAATTATGTAGCAAATAATTATGCGTCACTGAGTGGTTTTGTGTGGAGTGTATGATGCATTCAGACGAGTGTAATTATGTGTTGTATAATTATGTGGCACTGAGTGGTATTATTTTGAGTGTATGTTGAATTGAGTGCAGTGTAATTATGTAGCAAATAATTATGTGTCACTGAGTGGTTTTGTGTGGAGTGTATGATGCTTTCCGACGAGTGTAATTATGTGATGTGTAATTATGTGGCACTGAGTGGTATTTTGTGGCATGTATGTTGCATTTAGTAGAGGGTAATTATGTGGCCTGTAATAATGTGGTTATGAACCCGAAACCAGTCCCAGGATGCTTGTTTCCGGTCCAAGAAGACATAGCTTGGCAGTTCGGGCTGGACTGTTCTCATGAGGCACAGGGTCAGACTGATTTGCATATGGCCATGTCTGAACTGGGGTGGTGGAGTGAGCTAAAGAATGATGATGGATTAAACCCAGATCAGTTGACTGGGGGTGAGTGTTTGATTTGCTCAAGCGCTCTGTCCATCAGCCCCTTTGGTATCGCTTTGTTCGCCCTTAGTTGACAGGGTATGCCCAGACGTGGGTCCCTTGCTCACTTTGCCAGTGGATTCAAGATAGCCTGGCTGATGAGGGTTATGAACCCGAAACCGGTCCCAGGTTGCTTGTTTCCGGTCCAGGGAAGACATGGCTTGGCAGTTCGGGCTGGACTGTTCTCATGAGGCACAGGGTCAGACTGATTTGCATATGGCCATGTCTGAACTGGGGTGGTGGAGTGAGCTAAAGAATGATGATGGATTAAACCCAGATCAGTTGACTGGGGGTGAGTGTTTGATTTGCTCAAGCGCTCTGTCCATCAGCCCCTTTGGTATCGCTTTGTTCGCCCTTAGTTGACAGGGTATGCCCAGGCGTGGGTCCCTTGCTCACTTTGCCAGTGGATTCAAGATAGCCTGGCTGATGAGGGTTATGAACCCGAAACCGGTCCCAGGATGCTTGTTTCCGGTCCAGGGAAGAAATGGCTTGGCAGTTCGGGCTGGACTGTTCCCATGAGGCACAGGGTCAGACTGATTTGCATATGGCCATGTCTGAACTGGGGTGGTAGAGTGAGCTAAAAAATGATGATGGATTAAACCCAGATAAGTTGACTGGGGGTGAGTGTTTGATTTTCTCAAGCGCTCCCACCATCATCCCCTTTGGTATTGCGTATAATTATGTGGCATTATTTGGAGTGTATGTTGCATTGAGTGCAGTGTAATTATGTAGCAAATAATTATGTGGCACTGAGTGGTATTGTGTGGAGTGTATGTTGCATTCAGTCGAGTGTAATTATGTGATGTGTAATTATGTGGCACTGAGTGGTATTATTTGGAGTGTATGTTGCATTGAGTGCAGTGTAATTATGTGGCGTGTAATAATGTGGCACTGTGTGGTATTATGTGGAGTGTATTTATGTTGCATTGAGTAGAGTGTAATTATGTGGTGTGTAATTGTATGGCACTGAGTGGTATTATTGGGAGTGTATGTTGTATTCAGTAGAGTGTAATTATGTGGCGTGTAATTATGTGCACTGAGTGGTATTATTTGGAGTGTATGTTGCTTTGAGTGCAGTGTAATTATGTAGCAAATAATTATGTGGTACTGAGTGGTATTGTGTGATGTGTATGCTGTATTCAGTAGAGTGTAATTCTGTGGCGTGTAATTATGTGGTACTGAGTGGTAATTGGAGTGAAAGTTGTATTGATTGCAGTGTAATTATGTAGCATATAATTATATGGCATTGAGTGGTATTATGTGGAGTGTATTTATGTTGCATTGAGTAGAGTGTAATAATGTGGCATGTAATTATGTGGTACTGAGTAGTATTATTTGGAGTATATGTTGCATTGAGTGCAGTGTAATTATATAGCATATAATTATGTGGCACTGAGTTGTATTTCATGGAGTGTATGTTGCGTTGAGTATAGTGTAATTGTGTGGTGTGTAATTATGTGGCACTGAGTGGTACTATGGGGAGTGTATGTTGCATTCAGTAGAGTGTAATTATGTCGCATATCATTATGTGGCAGTGAGTGGTACTGTGTGGATTGTATGTTGCATTCAGTAGAGTGTAATTATATGGCGTGTAATTATATGGCACTGAGTGGTATTTGGAGTGTTTGTTGCATTGAGTGCAGTGTAATTATGTGGCATATAATTATGTGGCACTGTGTGGTATTATGTGGAGTGTATTTATGTTGCATTGAGTAGAGTGGTAATTATGTGGTGTGTAATTGTATGGCACTGAGTGGTATTATTGGGAGTGTATGCTGTATTCAGTAGAGTGTAATTCTGTGGCGTGTAATTATGTGGTACTGAGTGGTACTTGGAGTGAAAGTTGTATTGAGTGCAGTGTAATTATGTAGCATATAATTATATGGCATTGAGTGGTATTATGTGGAGTGTATTTATGTTGCATTGAGTAGAGTGTAATAATGTGGCGTATAATTATGTGGTACTGAGTAGTATTATTTGGAGTATATGTTGCATTGAGTGCAGTGTAATTATGTAGCATATAATTATGTGGCACTGAGTTGTTTTTCATGGAGTGTATGTTGCGTTGAGTATAGTGTAATTGTGTGGTGTGTAATTATGTGGCACTGAGTGGTACTATGGGGAGTGTATGTTGCATTCAGTAGAGTGTAATTATGTCGCATATCATTATGTGGCAGTGAGTGGTACTGTGTGGATTGTATGTTGCATTCAGTAGAGTGTAATTATATGGCGTGTAATTATATGGCACTGAGTGGTATTTGGAGTGTTTGTTGCATTGAGTGCAGTGTAATTATGTGGCATATAATTATGTGGCACTGTGTGGTATTATGTGGAGTGCATTTATGTTGCATTGGGTAGAGTAAGTATCTGGCGTGTAATTATATAACACTGAGTGGTAGTATGTGGAGTGTATTTATGTTGCATTCAGTAGAGTGTAATTATGTGGTGTGTCATTATGTGGCACTGGCTGATATTTGGAGTGTATGTTGAATTGAGTGCAGAGTAATTAAGTAGTATATATTTATGTGGCCCTGAGTGGTATTATTTGGAGTGTATGTTGCATTGAGTGCAGTGTAATTATGTGGTATTATGTGGAGTGCATTTATGTTGCATTGAGTAGAGTGTAATTATAGGACACTGAGTGGTATTATGTGGAGTGTATTTATGTGTCATTTAGTAGAGTGTAATTATGTGGCACTGAGTGGTAATATTTTAAGTGTATGTTGCATTGAGTGCAGTGTAATTATGTAGCAAATAATTATGTGACACTGAGTGGTATTGCGTAAGGTATGTTGCATTCAGTTGAGTGTAATTATGTGATATGTAATTATGTGGCACTGACTGTTATTATTTGGAGTGTATGTTGCATTGAGTGTAGTGTAATTATGTAGCATATAGTTATGTGGCACTGAGTGGTATTTTGTGGCGTGTATGTTGCATTTAGTAGAGTGTAATTATGTGGCATGTAATTATGTGGCACTGAGTGGTATTTGGAGTGTATGTTGCTTTGAGTGCAGTGTAATTAGGTAGCATATAATTATGTAGCACTGAGTGATATTTTGTGAAGTGTATGTTGCATTCAGTAGAGTGTAATTATGTGACGTGTAATTATGTGGCACTGAATGTTATTTGGAGTGTATGTTGCATTGAGTGCAGTGTAATTTTGTAGCATATAATTATGTAGCACTGTGTGGCATTATTTGGAGTGTATTTATGTTGCATTGAGTAGAGTGTAAGTATGTGGCGTGTAATTATATGGCACTGAGTGGTATGTGGAGTGTATTTATGTTGCATTGAATTGAGTGTGATTATGTGACATGTAGTTATGTGGTAATGAGTGGTATTATGTGGAGTGTATTTATGTTGTATTGAGTAGAGTGTAATTATGTGGCGTGTTATTATGTGGCACTGAGTGGTATTATTGGGATTGTATGTTGTATTCAGTAGAGTATAATTATGTGGCGTGTAATTATGTGGCACTGAGTGGTATTATTTTGAGTGTATGTTGCATTGAGTGCAGTGTAATTATGTAGCAAATAATTATGTGGCACTGAGTGGTATTGTGTGGAGTGTATGTTGCATTCAGTAGAATGTAATTATGTGGTTTGTAATTATATGGCACTGAGTGGTATTTGGAGTGTATGTTGCATTGAGTGCAGGGTAATTATGTAACATAATTATGTGGCACTGTGTGGTATTATGTGGAGTGCATTTATGTTGCATTGAGTAGAGTGTAATTATGTGGTGTGTAATTATGTGGCAATGAGTGTTATTATGTGTAGTGTATTCATGTTGCATTGAGTAGAGTGTCATTATGTGGCGTGTAATTATGTGGCACTGAGTGGTACTATGGGGAGTGTATTTTGCAATCAGAAGAGTGTAATTATGTAGCGTATAATTGTGTGGCACTGAGTGGTATTGTGTGGAGTGTATGTTGCATCCAGTAGAGTGTAATTATGTGATGTGTAATTATGTGGCACTGAGTGGTATTTGGAGTGTATGTTGCATTGAGTGCAGTGTAATTATGTAGTATATAATTATGTGGCACCGAGTTATATTTTGTGGCGTGTATGTTGCATTTAGCAGGGTGTAATTATGTGGCGTGTAATTATATGGCACTGAGTGGTATTATGTGGAGTGTATTTATGTTGCATTGAGTAGAGTGCAAGTATGTGGCATGTAATTATATGGCACTGAGTGGTATTATGTGGAGTGTATTTATGTTGGATTGAGTAGAGTGTAATTATGTGGTGTGTAATTATGTGGTACTGAGTGGTATTATGTGGAGTGTATGTTGTATTCAGTAGAGTGTAATTATGTGGCATGTAATTATGTGGCACTGAGTGGTATTATTTGGAGTGTATGTTGCATTGAGTGCAGTGTAATTATTTAGCACATAATTATGTGGAACTGAGTGGTATTGTGTGGGGGGGCCTCCTGCCACATACCGAGAAGAAAGGCTCTGGCAGTAAGAAAGTAATAAATCAATTTGTGAAAAAAATGTGCGCAGCAACAGACGGCACTGCAGAGAAGAGGTTGAATGCCTGCCAACCCTTCAAGTAAACCAGAAAAACAAGATAATCAGCGGGACCAGGCTGATTGCCACCTGTTTCCAATTAGATAATTGGAAACAGATGGCGCTGCTGCTCGCTCCCGAGCACCCTAAGCCAGGGGACAGAGAAGGCGGGACATGCACCTGCCTGGGGCGATTTGCATGCTGCCTTTCTTAGAAAGACGCATGCAAAATAATTTAACCCCTTTGATGCTCATGACGGTGCGATTCCGTCATGAGCATAGGTTGGGCTGTGCTCATGATGGAACCGTTCCGTCATGAGCATAGTCCATGGGGGAAGCGCTGGCGCTCCCCCCTGGGTTACCGATCTTGCCCCCACATAGGGGGATGGCAACGGAAGAGTTTCCACAGCCACCTCCGACCACCCCACACATTCCCATGACGTCAGCCCGGACAGCGTGCGCCGACGTCAGCAGGAAGTGCTGGACATTCTGGAAACCATTTGTTTTCAGCGCGTCCGCTAGGAGGGTAAGTTTCTGCTTCTCCGGTGGGCCGGGAGGGCACATTGCGGCACATTGAGGCATCGGGGGAGAGGAAAAAGTGTTTCCTCTTCCCTGATGTCTCAATGCAGGGCATTCCTGGTGCACGATTGCGCACAACGTCGCGATCGTACACCAGGGATGTGTTTTTGATACAAAGGAAGTGACCCCTTGGGCAAGGGTTGCTTCCTAAGGGGGAAATTTTATCTTAGACTTTTCTGCATCCCCCCTCCCCCCGGGACAGATCGGACGATTTTTGGTCGTTTCAGGACCCTGGGGGGGGCGGGGGGGGGGGGCAGAAAATTCCACTAGAGCCAGGGAATTGGTTTTTTTTCAAATTTGAAGCGACCCCTTGGGCAAGGGTCGCTTCCAGGGGCCCAACTTATTTTAAAGTATATTCTGCCCCTGGGGGCAGATCGCCTGATTGTTTTTGGCGTTTCTGGCCCCAGGGGCGGCAGAAAAGCCCACTAGAGCCAGGGAATTTGTTTTTATTAAATTGGAAGTGACCCCGGGGGCAGATCGGTTTGTTTATTTGGCGTTCCTGCCCCCATGGGGGGGCAGAAAACGCCACTAGACACCAGGGAGTGTTTTAAATTTTAAATGGAAGCGACCCCTTGGGCAAGGGTCACTTCCTTAAGGCCCTAAATAATTTTTAAGACTTTTCTGCCCCCCCTCGGGGACAGATCACCTGCATTTTTTGCCATTTCTGGCCGGGGGGGGGGGGGGGGGGTAAAAGCCCACTACAGCCAGGGATTTAAAAATAAATATATTGTTCGCTTCCAGGGGACATCTATTTTTTTATGTGTATTCTGCAGATCTGCCCGTTTATTTTGGCCTTTCTGCCCCCATTTGGGTAGCAACATGTTAAGTGTTTTATTTCTTGTGAATTGCAATTGTAATGCTTTATTTCTACCTTTTTGTTCTAGTTCAAGGCTTTTGCTCTTTAGACTGTTCCAGGTTGCGGTTTCGTTACTGGTGGTTCTGCTGTTTGTGTAGTCGCATGTGTTTGGTAAGAGACTTTTTTTTGTACAATGTAAATGTTTTTCATTTCTCTGCGTGAATGTGTTTTTTGCAAATAGTGTAATAATTGCAGTATGTTTGACTTCTGCTTTTTGATTGTCAAAAACTTTTTGCATTTGTGCTCGATGTGTATTTTGTTGTTTTGTAAGTTATTTTTTTTTCTTTCTAGTGGGATATTGTTTTTGCTGTCTCTCTGCAGAGTAGGTGCTGGTGAGTTTAGCGGTCTCTTGCAAGTGAATCGTATAGTTTTTGAGTATATAGATCTATGTGATAAAGGCACACATTTTTTTTACTTACTTATTTTGCACAGTGTTGGTTGTTGTTGACTTGTTTGTGTAGTCTCCTTTCTTAGTGAGGATAATGGCTAGCCACAGGATTACTGCTCAGCAGGTTGTTGGTATGCTTTTCGAGTCTTCCTCTGACCATGGTTCAGAGACTGACTCTGATTCTGAGTCAGAGGTGGGAGGGGAAGATTCAGGCAGTGAGTTTTCTCTCCACATGGCATCATCGGATGATGAAGCTACTCTCAGTGGGGATGAAGCTACTTTTAGTGCGGATGAAGTGCCTATGTTAGAAGAGGACATTGATGTGCCGATAGTGCGGCAAGAGGCATCTGGGCTGCTGCCCGGGGCTGCAAGACTTCCAGTTGGAAGTGATGACCTCTGGGTTGCCCCAGGCATGGTGCAGTCGGCATTGCCAGACTTTACTGGTGTTCCAGAGTGTAGAGTGAATACAGAAAACCTTTTGCCGATACATTTTTTTCAGTTGTTTATGGACGATGTGTTTTTGGCAGAGATTGTTGAGCAGACTATTTGTATGCCGAACAGTTTTTGAGAGACAACAGTGCCAGCCTTAAGCCCCATTCTAGAGCTACCCGGTGGACTCCCGCAAATCTGGAAGAGATGAAGAAGTTCTTGAGTTTAACTTTTTTCATGGGATTGCTAAGGAAGCCATCAATGTCTTCATATTAGTCTACTAGTTCCTTGATGGCAACGGCTATATTTCCGGCAGTCATGAGTCGTGATAGGTATTTGCTTCTGCTTCGGACGCTGCATTTTGTCGATAATGGTTTAGCGTTGCCATGAGATCACACTGAGTGTGACCGTCTTTTTAAGATTTGGCCTGTCATTGATCACTTTGTAGATCGATTTTCTGATTTGCTCCAGGGAAAGAAATAGCAGTGGATGAGTCTTTGGTCTTGTTCAAGGGCCGCTTGGTTTTTAGGCAATACATTCCTAGTAAGAGGGCACGCTGTGGAATTAAGCTGTATATGCTGTGTGACAGTAGGACTGGATCGGTCTCTAATTTCAGGGTGTACACTGATAAGGAATCCAGGATCAACCCCCCTGGTTGGCCGTCCACTTTTGGAGTGACTGAAAAAATTGTGTGAGGACTTTTTAACAAAGGTCACTATTTATATGTAGATAACTTCTACACTGGTGTGCGATTGTTCAGGGAATTGGCCAAAGTGGACACTGTTGCTTGTGGCACAATCCGCTCTAACCGTAAAGGTTTCTCAAAAGAACTTGTTTGTCAAAAGCTTGTGCGGGAACAGTGCAGTGTGTTGCGTTGCGAGGAACTTCTAGCTGTGAAGTTTTCAGACAGGAGAGATGTCTACATGCTGACTACCATCCATGATGAAAGCACTTCACCTCTGACTGTTTGGGGTCAGGTTGCTGAAGAGCGCAAACCTGTGTGCATTTTAGACTATAATAGGCACATGGGTGGTGTTGACAGAGTAGATCAGAGGTTGGAACCTTATGCTGCTCTTCGTAAGGCATACATTTGGTTTAAGAAGTTGGCTATCCATCTTTTCCACTTGGCAACCTTTAATGCTTTTGTGTTTTTTCAAAGATTCTTGTCCTGAGTCAAAGATGACTTTTGCTAAGTTTCAGGAGTCTGTAATATGCAGCTTTGTTTCAGTGGAACAGGCAAGTGTTCCTAGAGTTGGAGTGGTGGAGGATGTGGCTAGATTGAAAGATCGCCACTTTCCTGATCACATTCCTCCCACACCCTCAAAAGACTTTCCCAGTAGGAGATGTAGAGTCTGTTGGCAAAGAAGTACGCGGAAGGAGAGTCGTATATACTACCCCAAGTGTCCTTCTAACCCTGGGCTGTGTGTGCCTGCTTGTTTTAGAATGTACCACAGGCAAAATAATTTTTGGGAGCATACATGAGTGGTAAAGTGAACTGCCTGGTCTCTATTGTTTAATATTTTTTGTTCAGTTTCAAGGTTGGCATTTGTGTAGTGTATTTCGTTCCAGATGTTGTGTTAGTAGATTTGTATCTATTTGCAATTTGTTTGTGTTTTCTTATTTGTATAAAAAAATCCTAAATGTGATGGCGGTGTGTGTGGAGTGGCGCTTGGCTGGCGGTGTGCGTGGACTGGCGCTTGGCTGGTGGTGTGTTTGGACTGGCGCTTAGATGGCGGTGTGTTTGGACTGGCACTTGGCTGGTGGTGTGCGTGGACTGGCGCTCGGCTGGCGGTGTACGTGGACTGGCGCTTGGGTGGCAGTGTGTGAGTAGTGACTAGCTGCTGGTCACTACACACACTGCTAGCCAAACGCCACTCCATGCAATCCGTTAGCTGGTGTGGTTGCTGTGTCAGGAATGTGGGCGTGTGAAAGTGATGGGCCCTTGAATGGCGCTGTCTGCTGGTGTGAGTGTTGTATTGTGCTGGGCCCGCGGCTGGCGGTGTGAATGGTTTTGTATGTGTCACACATATGAAAGGTGTATGAATGGCCTGTAAAGAGGTTGGTGCCTTGTCGTGGTTTTACAGCTCACGAGCTGTGAGTCAATGGTTCAGTTTCTTGTCCTTTCAATTATTAACAGTGCATTTCTTTTTTGTGAAATCTCTGGTTAATACAACTATATATACTGAACCATCACTCACCCTCATGCCAAATCCAACCGGTATTTATGTGTGCTTGAGGAATAGGTGGTTGTGTAGCAAAAAAATTATTTTCTGTTTTTGTCAAGCAGGGTGTACCTTGTCCCTTTTTGTGAATGTTGTAATGTGTTGGCTTTGTGCCTGGTGGTGTGAATGGTGTTGTGTATATCATGTATAAAAGGTGTGTGAATGGCCTGTAAAGTAGTTGGTGTGTTGATGTGGCTTTACAGCTCACGAGCTGCGAATCATTGGTTCAGTTTTTTGTCCTTTCAATTATTGACAGTGCATTTAATTTTTGTGAAATCTCTTGTTAATAAAATTTTATATACTGAACCATCATTCACCCTCGTGCCAAATCCAACCAGTATGTGTGTGTGTTTGAGGAATAGATGGCTGCGCAGTAATCTTTACTTTTTTGTCTCTCTGCCAAAGTGTACATTTCATCTAAGAATAACCTACCAACTGTACATTTTGTCGTAAACTCAACACCCATGGGAGTACATGGTGATGTCTCTCTTGTGGATCCCAACAAGTTATCTTACCCACAATGTCCTGCAAACCTCAAAATGTGACTGTCAAATTTTCCTTGCATTATTGTGCGCAAATTTTAACGCTGCAGAAAGTAACAACAAATTTCCAACCCCCCAGCATTTCTCCAAGTATCTGAATAGAAATGGTCCCTCACTTGTAGAAGTGGGCCAAGTACCCGCGGCAGGGAAGGGCCCAAAACCTCTTGATGCGACATCAAAATTACCTATCACAAACCAACCTGGTTTTGCAAGGGGGTCCCATTAGTTTTTGGCCCAATGCTCGGCGGCAATCTAGGGAAACCTAACAAACCCACACATTTCTGGAAACTAGACACCCTGGGGAGTCCAGCGAGGTATGGCTTGCAAGGGAACCCCAACATTCTCCTACCCAGAATCTCCTGCAAACCTCAAATGTTGCTGAATAAATCACTTTTCTCTCAAATTTCGGGGTAGGAAAGTCCTGGAATCTGCGTGAATCCACAAATTTCCTCCCACCCAGAATTCCCCCAGGTCTCCCGATAAAAATGGTACCTCACTTGCGTGGGTGGGTCAAGGACCCGCAACAGGCAAGGGCCCAAAACCTATTGAGGCGACATCAAAATTACCTATCACAAACCAACATGGTTTTGCAAGGGGGTCCCATGAGTTTTTGGCCCTGGGCCCGGCGGCCATCCAGGGAAACCTAACAAACCCACACATTTCTGGAAACTAGACACCCGGGGGAGTCTAGTGAGGTATGGCTTGCGTGGGTCCCCCAACATTCTCCTACCCAGAATCCCCTGCAAACCTCAAATTTCACTGAAAAAAACACTTTTTCTCAAATTTCTGTGTGGGAAAGCTCTGGAATCTGCGTGGATCCACAAATTTCCTCCCACCCAGCGTTCCCCCAGATCTCCCGATAAAAATGGTACCTCACTTGCGTGGGTGGGTCAAGGACCCACAACAGGCAAGGGCCCAAAGCCTATTGAGGCGACATCAAAATTACCTATCACAAATCAACCTGGTTTTGCAAGGGGGGTCCCATGAGTTTTTGGCCCTGGGCTCGGCGGCCATCTAGGGGAACCTACCAAACCCAATTTCCTGTTGTGGGCACTAGGCCTACCCACATAAGTGAGGTACAATTTTTCTCTGAAGACTTTGGGGAACACAGGGTGGGTGGAAATTTGTGGATCCACGCAGATTCCAGAATATTCCACCACAGAAATGTGAGGAAATGTGTTTCTTTTTACATTTGTATAGGTTTGCAAGGGTTTCTGGGTAACAGAACCTGGAGAGAGCCAGTCAAGTCACCCCATCCTGGATTCCCCTAGGTGTCTAGTTTTAAAAAATGTATAAGTTTGCTAGGTTTCCCTAGGTGCCGGCAGAGCTAGGGTTAAAAAACTACAGCTGGGCACTTTGCCAAAAAAGGGTCATTTTTCACAGTGAAATTGTGGTGTGTCCACGTTGCATTTTGCGCCGTTTCCTGTTGTGGGCACTAGGCCTACCCACGCAAGTGAGGTACCATTTTTATCTTAAGACTTTGGGGAACGCGGGGTGGGTGGAAATTTGTTGATCCACGCAGATTCCAGAACATTCCACCACAGAAATGTGAGGAAAATGTGAGTTCTTATAGGGTTGCAAGGGATTCTGGGAAACAGAACCTGGAGAGTGCCAGTCAAGTCACCCCATCCTGGATTCCCCTGGGTGTCTAGTTTTCAAAAATGTATAGGTTTGCTATGTTTCCCTAGGTGCCGGCAGAGCTAGGGTTAAAAAACAACGGATAGGCACTTTGCAAAAAAAGGGGAATTTTTCATTATGAAAATGTGGTGTGTTCACGTTGCGTTTTGAGCCGTTTCCTGTCGTGGGCACTATGCCTACCCACACAAGTGAGGTACCATTTCTATCCGGAGACTTAGGGTAATTCAGATTTGTAAACCAACTGTTATTACCTTTTGACTTTCAATGCATTTCTGCCTTCCAAATGAAAGACAATTTGTAAAAAAGAAGTCATTTTGAAAAATGACCAATAATTCTCATGCTAGTATGAGAATTCCCAATTTCGGAAATGTGCAAATATCTACTGTTTCTAAACTCTATATTTTATTCCCATTTCAGAAATACATATGTGTCTTTCATACAAAATTTTCCATGTATACATTTTCCCAGAATAATTGCTATATACCCGGTACACAATAAAAAACCATTGCAAGTCGCTGCTCAGTTTTTGGCTCTGGGTTCATCGGGTTCTTGTGAACCTACAAGTACTATATATCCCCACAACCAGTAAGGTCCTGCGGATGTAACGGTATATTGCTTTCAAAGAGCTGTAATATTTAGAAGAAGTTACATGTGAAAACGTTGACACAAAAGGCTGTTTTTTTCAACTAATTTTCTATTTTTCCTATATTTAACTATAAAGAAACCTTGAAGGATCTACACAAATGACCCATGCTGAATTCAGAAGTTTGTCTACTTTACTAAAATGTATAGTTTTCCAGGATCCATTATTGCTTTCATACCCATTTCTACTATTAACTGGAAGGAGGTTGAAAGCAGAAAAAAATAGCAAAAATAGGCTATGTCCCAGAAAAATGGCAAAACTGTGTAAAAAATGTTGGTTTTATGACAAAAGTCTGTCATTCCCTAAAAGCTGGGAAAATGGTGATTTCAGCCCCACAAACACTTTTTTTATACCATTTGCAGGGAAAAACCCAGACGCTTTTATTTGCAGCACTTTTTTCCCCAAAAAACCAAAATGTAGCTGTATTTTGGCTAATTTCTGGGTCCTCTCCAGGGGAATCCACAAACCCTGGGTACCTTTCGAATCCCCAGGATGTTGGAAGAAAAGGACGCAAATTTGGCATGTAACCTTATGTGGTCAAAAAGTTACAGGGGCCTAAGTGCGAACTACCTCAAATAGCCCCAAAAAAGGCTTAGCACAGGTGGGGAAAAGGCCTAGCAGCGAAGGGGTTAAAAGCCCTTACTAAATACCTCGCAGAGCAGCGCATGCGCGCGGGCTCAGGCGAGACCTAAAAAGTGTCATTCTATTTTCAGTACACGCAAAGCACATCTTCAAAAAAAAATACTCAATACCAACTTACTTTGTGAGGCCAACAGAGAGGGGAGTACTATTCTGAAGACTATAATTACAACAAACAAGGGGAATCAGTTGCCGTCGCACAGCTACCAGATTAATCCTCAGTGCCGCACCGGAATGAATGCAAAGGTGCTATATTAACTCCATTATAAATGTAGTGTCAGTGCCCTACTTGTATTAATATTCAGAATAAAAAGGTGCTACATTAACTTCATCATGAATGTAATGCCAGCGTCCTATATGTATTAATAGGCTGCAAATAGAATGCCACTTTTTAATTTAACCTGGTACATTTATATTGGTATAAGTGTGCCACGGTTGGATTGGCTTCTGCTTTTCGTCTCTTGCTCTATACAAACTACTTTCCATTGCATGAGGGGTGATATCTTCCCCTATTTGTAAGTTTTTTTTTCTGGTGCCTCTTGAGTATGTTTGGCACTGGGTTTAACTCACCTACAGCAAGGATTTATTAAACTGAACGTTTGGATAAAGTGCATGTCTCCCTGGGACTACTTTGTGGCTTAGACCTCTTATTCAGCTTGTTTTTAATTCACTTTCTTAAGCCTACACACAGGATGATTAGTACAACTCTTTACCTTGTTCTTGCTATCACCTTTCGTGGTTTTTATGATTCTCATTACCATTACTCTTTTTGTGTCTTGGACATATATATATACACCGATACACACACACATTTTCTAATTGTCCCCGTTTTCTTTTTGTTTTGTTTATTTTACTATGTGCACGGATAATTTATAAATTTGCAACACTGTGGCCTGATGATGGACATGGTCAATTCTACATCTGAGCTGAAACGTCAATCTATATTCAATTAACATGGACTGCTGAAAGTCTTTGAAAGTTTTGTATTGGCATAACTCAATTGAATTGCTATCATATTCAACTACCTTTGTTACTCTTGTGTTGTTGAATTAGTGGCAGCCAATTACCCTGTATATTTTATATCAGTATTAGGAGTGTTCCTTCAGAATTGCTCTTTTTGATTAAAGCATAATTTTCTCAACCAACATCTGGCATCGTGTATATAAATTTCTGTGTCCAATCAAGCCGTAGTAGGGACTAATTGGGTAGGATTAGAAATTATCTGTGGATTACGTTACTGTTTGTTCTTGGGTGTTTTTTGTTTTATGTGTTAGGCTTACTGCTTTTATTGCACGTCTTTAAATTTAATTACATAGCATCACTCCTGGTGGCTGATGCTATACCAAGTAAACAATAGTCTTTTGACCTACATAATTACCCTATCAAGAATGACTTCAATAAACGGGTGCCCCTGTGAAGAAGTCAGGTGAACCTTTGGCACATTGATGGCGAATCCTAGGACATTACAGGCTAAACAGGTTTGGTCATCTGGCGGTGGTCTACGACAGATTGAGGTAAGCTCACCTACAGATGCAGAGTTATTGGAAAACTGGTTTCCCAGCCTATTAAGATGTGCACCATCCACCACCACTACTTTCATGTACACCTGAGGAGAGCTGGTGTCCAAATAACAGCACAGAAAACCGAACGTGCTTGTGGCCTACATGAAACCACATGCAATGTCTGTGGGGCTGCAGGACAAGGATATGAAAGCAGGTGTCCTGCAAATCCAAAGCCACCATCCAGTTGTCTGGACCCAGGGCAGACAGAACTTGGGCCACAGTGAGCATCTTGAATTTATCCTTTTTAAGGAAGAAGATCAGAGGGGGAAGATCTAACACAGGACGAAGTCTTCCATCCTTTTTTAGCACTCAAATTTAGCAGGTTCAGGTTCCAAAACAAGTTTATTTAGGCATTTGTCCATAAAACATTCTAAAAGAAAAAAACACACTAGACAATATAAACATTAAAACAGTTAAAAACATTTAAAAGGATCCCCCTCCTAGCTACCCTACCCCCCTTAGACTACATTTCATGATTAAGATTTTGTTTTACAGATCTCAGAAACCGGGCAATTCCAACTGTTACATCGAGATTACGCATTTCAGACAATAACTCCACAGCTTTATCCCTATGGAGAGCATCATATTTAAAAAAAACAGGAGGTCTTAAAAATATTATTCTATTTGTAAAATAAAAGGCACAGTCCATAAGTATATGCATAAGGGTACTTTTAACTTTCAGAGGGCAGGGACAAAGATCACTATTACTCTGTACCCTGATACTGTGTGGGCGAGAAGAGTAGATTGGGTTACATCCCACCCTGGCCCTTAAAATTTCATTCCTCAATCCTGGGTCTGGTAGCCGTGATAGATAGGGAAAAACAGTATCCTGGCCCAATGTAACAATCGAGAAACAAATTGATAATCTCTTTTTTAGATACATCAGGTCACTAGAATTTAGCAGGAGTAACAGCCAGTTGCAATTTCTGACGCTGGTACCCCTCTTGATAGCTCCTATGTCCAAGAGAGCCTGGACTTCCTTCTGTAGAATGGAAAAGTGGTCCTCTGGAAGCAGTTGTGATGTAGGTGGCATGTTTGGAGGGGTGAATAGGAAGGGTAGTGTAACCATTACGGAGTATTTGAAGCACCCATCTGTCCAATATGATGCTTTGCCACCCGTGGAAGTAATAACTTATTCTGTCACTCAATTGGAGGCAATGTGCCACTGAGGGAAAACTAAAGGAGTTTTACAGCAGTGACAATGGGGGTGGAGGTTGTATAGTGTATTGCCCTTTAGGGTATGAACGGTTTCTGCTAGATTCCCACCCTCTATCTCGAAAGGGTTGAGAGGTCTGCTCTGCTTGAGGAAGGTTCTGGTGTTGCCGTTGTTAGATGCCCCTTCTGAAGCCTCAAAAATGAAGATATTGCTGGAGAAACTGCAGCACTTAAGCTATAACACCAATGGAGTGCACAGTGGCCTTACTCTCTTTAAAGCACTCCAGGATGGAATCCGCCTTGTCTCCGAAGAGACCGGTGCCATCAAATGGTATGTCCATGAGTCATGCTTAGACACCACTAGAGAAGCTTGTGGGCCTGATCAAAGTGTGACACGTAAGAACCACGCTGTCACCAGCTGCCCTACCAGTCTGTAGTGTCCAGGCCTGACCTAATTACTTATTTCACTGCATCTTGACCATTTTATATAATCTGCTGCAGATTGGCCCACATGTAATCAGGGACAGCAGGCAAAATGTCGCTCACCCTGTCCCACAAGGCGTGCAAATAATGCCTTAGGCGAGAACTGAAGTTCATTGGTCCGACTGTGAGGCTGTCAGAAGAACCACCTTTTTTCAAAGGCCTCCATGCATTTGCACACTGTCTGGAGCAGTAGTAAGGAAGGAGTTAACAAACCTTTGGAGGTTTGTACCTCAAGACTTTCTGGTGTGGGATGCAGGAGGGAAGATGCATCCCCCAGAGCTGGTCTATGTCTCTAAGCAATCTGTCTGTTAATTGCAGGATAGGGGGTAGAGGACATGACCCTGATTTTACCCAAGTATTCAAAAAGGTGTTCATAAGGGCTTCGTTGATGGGGAGGAGTGATTCTGAGGAGGTCTACCCTGGCTGCAGGAACTCTGCGAGGACTATTTATTTTTACCTCTACTGAAGGCAGCTGGAAGTCGAGGACTTCTGCTGCCGTCCTATCATGGTAAAGGTTGCAGATTCCTCCATGGAGGGGTCAGGTGTCGAATCGAGGCCAGTGTCAGGGGAAGTGTCCAGGTCACTGGCTTCTTGGAGTTCTAAGCATTAGTTCTCTTTATCACAGACTTGAACTTCATCATCTAAATCGTCATCATTGCGTGATCAAGATCTGATAAATGTGGTTTCAACAGAGGCCTACCTTTGGAGTCTGACTGGGGTTGTGGTCGAGATGAGCACAACTTTGGCCAAGGACGTTGTGGATTTGCTTCACAGTCCGATAGGACTATAGGATTTTCCTCTGGCGTCAGCGACGTTGCACGTGGCTGGCATGGTTTTCAACACCAAATGAGGTATCTTAGCTGGCAACGGCCCTGGAGTTGGGTGGACCCCCGAACAAGGTCAAGAGGCACAGTCGGATGCGCCATAGGTAACTCCTCGGATCCATGCAGTCAGAAAAGGTCATAAAAAATCCACATGGTCTCTTTGAAGGCTTGGATCTGTTGAAGCATTGCTGATGGCCCCAGAAATTCAGGCTGGGTCAGGACAAGTTGAGGGATCAGCATGTTGTGGGAGACTGGGACAGAGATCATGAGCTACCCAGACGTCTGCGTGACGTCTTTAGGGGAGTGGCAGGAAGCAGAGGCAACACTTTTTGACTCCTTATGCTTCTTTTTTAGATTTTGACTTACCTGATGATTTGGAACGGGATCTACTATTTTTTGTATGGAACAGCAGTGGGAACGCGTCTATGACCTAGACAAATGCTGGACCTTACACACCTGTGGAGCTCAGCGATGTAGAGCTTAGCCTCATGGTCTTGGATAGCCTTCAGGTTCATTCGAGCACAGTTATCGCATTATTCATGTCGGGACGGAGACATCAGTACAGACTTCACGAGAGTGCCTCACAGACATCTGATTGTGCTAATCCTTACAGGGTTTAAATCCTGTAGTTTTTTGGGTGAGGGAAACAAGCCTTTTGTACACTGGAGAAATTTTGTGAAAAAGTCTGTAGGGTATGGAAAGAAGGAAACTGATGTCAACCTGCTGAGGTGGCAATTTCATGTCACTTCTGGGTTGCAACGGACCCGACACAGTGCCGTACGGTGTCACCTACTGGTGGGCAAGAGAACTGCTGAGAACAAAATTTCTCATGATCCAGTCTGGCACCTGCGGTTACTGGCAAGGTGAGGAATCTGCATTAGAAGTATCCATCAGAACAAGTCTTCATGTCAGCCATCTTAGAAGTCTTTGCAGCAGCCAACTCATCTGGGCTTTAAGGCGGCCATTTTCAAAGGTTCACCCATTTGCCTTCTTAGCATGTAAAATCGAGTACTATTTTTTGTTCCAAACGTTTACTTCTCAATTGTTAACTATGTTTTTTTAATATTTACCTCAGAAGCAGCCAATCAGAAAGAAAATATGCTAAAAATCAGAATTTTGTGGCAAAAGTCAAAGTTGTGGTAATTTTCAACATTCAAATTTCAAACATTTTGGCCTCAACATGTGCTTTTAACTGCTCATTTCAAGATAACACCCAATACCTAACCGGCCACTGCATCTGCGAATTACATGCTACTGTGTACGTCTTCTTAGACAAAAGACCCATTCGGCATCTACGCAGGTCCTTTTGACTGCCATGGATTGACCTTTAAGCACTCAGACAAGCACAAACTAAACAAGGGTTAGGATTTGGTGTCACTAAAGGAATCCTAATGAGAGAAAAATGAAAGTATAAAAAAACTAAAAATTAAGCACCAGTGTAGAGAAGTGAATGGTGACCTCTCTATATCGTTATACTAAATCAGAACAGGAGACGTTAACATGGAAAGCTTTTATTTAACAAAATGCCAAGGATAAAATAAATAAGTGCATAAAAACATTGTAAGTATTTGCACAATCTTGGGATGTCAGGACAACATGAACTCCAGATGATAAGTAAAAAATGTGAACGCTGCAGAAATGCGTAAGGTTATATTTCCACTTGGGTTCTTTCAGCCACCCTCAGATATGTCACTTGAAAGTAGCCTCTACCATGTCCAGCCGTGGGGAACATTTTTACAAATACATTAGGAAATGCCAGAACTTTGTCTAAACCTAAAACAAAATTGGCCAGCCCATGAGCGGTATTGGAGTATCTACCAAGGAGTCAACAGATCACAAGCCTGGCAGAATGTGAATGTTCGAATCACAGGATGAACTGCCATAAGGAGCATGAGCGTCCCTATCATTTAGAGATGAGCTACAATGAGATCTTGGGGCATGCCTAACTAGTAGAAGGGTACTGCATTTGATGACAAGTGGTGAAGTGCTGGACTTGGAGTCCAATTTAGACCATATTATAGAGACGTGGTACCCGTTTGAAAGGGGAGCCGGAGGTCTTTGGAAGGCACAGCCCCTGTGATCAAGAAGGAGAAACTTTCATAGAGGCTCCAGATGACCGTCCATTCCATAGGAGTGATAAGTGAGCAAACGGAGGATCATCAGACACACACTTAAATAGAAAGATTGTCGGAAACACAGTTGGACATGTAGAGGACAGCCAAGAAATAAGTTTACATTTTATGGGGCCCTCTAAGGACAATAAGGGGTAGGATACATTTGAGTTGGTTCTGCTTAGACAAGCTCAGCTTAGTGCGCTAGTGGAAAGGCATTGTGAAATACAAGAGATTTCAGGATTGGCACCCCCAACAGAGCAGAGTTCTGTATGGTTATCGTCATCCAGTACCTCATGATCATATTTAACCAGTTGGGGAGGAGGGCTCCTTCCTTGAAGTTTTCGTCCTACAGATTCTATGTTTTAAGTCAAATGCCTCCCTTCACAGCAAGTCAAGACTAGCAGGACAAAAAAAGCCATTGGTCCTCTCGTAGTTCATGAACAGCTCACATGGCATTGGGCAGAGGTTCAGACAAGATGGTTCCACTTGACTCAGGTAGAGCTATGCTTCGCATCCACACTTGAATGGGCTGTCGGGTGAAGGAGGGGTAGTTAGTGGAAGCTGAAGGTTTCTGCCTCTCCTGCACGTGATGGAGGGTCCGATGGGAAGATCTCAGACTTCTTGCCTTCTGCCAGAGCCTTGAAATGCTAGAAAGAAAGAAGGGGACAGGATGAAATTGGGGGAAGAAACTACCGGGGATACAATGATTGTGCAAGGCATGGGTAAGATAATAAGAACAACAGTCAGAATAGAGAAAACAAACAAGAGAGCAAAGATGAACAGAAAGATCAGGCGAGACAGTTGGGATAACATTTGGAGAGCCAAGGATTAAAGAGTGAGGTGGGGCACTAAGTGGGAGCCTTTAAGGGGGTGCAGTATATATGATGGACAGAGACCAGGTGGGTAAAACGGGAGAGAGAAGGAGGAGGCGAATCAGAGAGAAGGTAAACAATAGGAGTTCCGTGAAAAGAGAGAAGACATGGTTAAGATAAAAACCCTCTTGGGTTCTAAGACATTTACACCTAGATTCCCCTTCAGAGTATTAATGACAAAGACTTTGTGGCCGAGGGTGCAGAGGATGGCCAGAAGACTGAATGCATGTCTATGTTCAGGATACCCACTAAAGAAATGAGCTCTGGTTAAATTAATTGTATGTAAATGTATAGGACAGTCTATTCTGGTATGGATCCGCCCAACCTGGATTTACAATGGAAAACCCTGCTTGTAATGCATGATTTTGTTTGAAATTGGAGAGCCCCACAACCAACCTGGGAGTTCTTAAATTCGGAGTATAGTGAGAACAGGATGTGCAGAGACTGTATACGGCTCTTGTACACGGGAATGTCCAAGATCGCTGAGGAGAAGACAGAAACACAATCAGTTATTTTTTGTTACTTTTGATATCGAGAAAAACATCTAACAGCCTCTTGGTGTGATCTCTGGGCTTATAAAATAGGCTGTGCCCGCTTCTCACCACAGATCATATCGATGTATTCGGCGAGGCTGCAGTCGGCATCGGCTGTCGGAAGACTGACCTGTGAGGATAGATTGAGACCGAATGAGAACGCTTGTTGCAGAAACATCATTGCACCAGCCACACACAAACAACTACTGTACACACCAAGATGGACAGACCAAACCTGCTGCAGTGAAGCACCACAAACATAACACGCAGGGCAATACCAAGAATTACAGCAGCTTGCTTTTGTAAATGCCCATTGGTTTCCAGCACAGTGAGAAAAGGTTGCTTGCCTGTAATATCTCCAAGTAGGGGTACCCTTCCCACAATTATTTGGCATGCTCTAGAGGTTCTAGAAAGTGTGCCCCCAGGCCTTGCAATGCATTGACATTGAGCACCATTTTAATGTACAAAGGGACTTTTTATTCAGCATACAAAAAAGGGAAAGTTTTCATGCTGGAGAATTAATATTGACCAACTCAACAGCACTCAAACCGTCTTGATTCCTGAGATGACGTTCTTAGCGTTTGAACCAGTGACCACGCCTTATCACAGCACACCCTTGCAGGTGTTTTATTAACAAGCCCACTATCAATATTAAACTTCGCTGCCTAAAACAGCATCATCTCAACATATAAAAAAACACTTAAAAAAGAACCAAGAAAAGAGTTTCTGTAAAACATGAGATGCAAATCAAGCCTGCAGCTAGCGTAAACAAGATATTGTTTTATTCCAACGCAGGGTAATGTGATTCCTTGCGCATCTACTACGTTTAATCAATTAATAGAGCACAACCACCATCCCTTTCCGACTTACGATAGTGCTCATGGAAAGCCTTGCAGCTACTTTTCTGTAACATGCTATTTGACACACATATTTCAATCTTTTCATTTAGTTTTCCGTTTACAGAACAGTAAACACATTCGAAATGGACTATGCTCAGTTCACATCTTACTTGTACATTACAGGGTAACCAGAAACAAATTAATACAACTCCTCGAGTAAAACAAAAATCCTTCCCAGAAACCCACCTGGATCTGTGTAATGGAGATGAAAGTGAACAGGACCGAGCCCTATAAATCAAATAAATGTCCTAAGCCTTAAAGGGCTGCTTGAATCCAGATTGGACAATTTTAAAGCGCTTGGTAGCAAATCTAGAGTTTGTACCTTGGGGGATGGGTTAATGACCGTTCCAGGTCTTCACTATATCACACCAGCATGCTCCATATCCTGTGGAATTTGGTTTTGTGTTGATACAGGACATATAGTGGCTTTTTCTCAGTCAGAATTTCTAAAGTCTATGGTAGCACTGCAGCAGAGCTGGTGCCAGAGTCTTTTTCCTGGTCCCACCTATAAGCCTTCTGGTGGCAATCTGGAGTTCAATTTACAGCCACTTTATCCATCTTACACTCATGGGGTAAAGCTTCCCTGTACAGCCCCAATAGCAACACCTCAGGATTTACAGGAATTAGGTATCCAAATATCTCTTAGCACACCCAAAAGACTTGAGTGGTTGCAGTAACTCACGGGCTAGATTCATAAAGCAATGAGGGAGCCAAAAATATTACAGCCATTATCTCTAATCGAATGTACACTCCTCCTTTCAGTGCGGAAAGCTCCTGCCATTTCTGAAATGTCCCCAGATACATGACCAGGGGGAATGAACTGCAGAGGGTGGTCAATTTGTTCTACGATGCTAGATATTCCCAGGTTTCCATGACTGCTTGTGTTACACAACTAAGTTATAAATTGTATGGTCTGATTGCCTCGGGTCCACTTTTCATGAAAATAGTGTAAAATTGAGAAAATTGAGAAAAAAAGGACCTGAGAACGTAACCCAGAACGCTAGGTTGGCAGAAAAGCCGTGCAAATGAATCATTTAAAGGATTTCCTGTCCTACTGCTGTTCCTGCCCTATCTCCAGTGCTTAGCTTGTTTTGGTGGTTACAGGTGGGGGCCACACTGATTTTGTGGGTTCAGATATTTGTCCAGAGCAAGACAGAAAAAGGCAGTCGACAGTGTAAGGAAGAGGCAGACAAAGACTGGCAAACAATGATAAAGGGAGAAAGTAAGAATCACAAAGAACCCGCAAGAGTGAGAGAAAAAGGAGACAGTGTAAGGTGGTGGAAGAATGAGGTATGAGAAGCAGTAAAAGCTACAGCCTTAGTATTCAGCATCTCTGCCACTTCTCAATACCAGCAGTGGGATAGTAAAATGAGCTTTCAGATATTGCACTTATTTTTCTACAACGTAAGCACTCTCTGCCTGCTATTAAATTGTCTCTGTGCGATAAACTCCTTGTTGGTCCTGGGATTGGCCCACTCACCTAGCAGCTTTAGGGGCAACATAGTAACATCCCAGTACACCTGGGTGCCATAATCCTTTTCCTAGACTTGGGCGCTCGGATCACCTCTAGCAAGTCTGAGCTTCTTCCAACCCTAAATAAATATATTGATCAATTATCACATAGTTTCAAGATCCTGTCAGAGAACTTGAAGAGAATGGTGAGTAACAGGTATAAGGGTCTAGGTAGCATGTTAATTTTGATTTAATTTATTTAAGCTGACAACGACTGTAATGGCTTTTCCACTTCTTGGATCACCTTTAATCTCATCTTCAAGACTCAGTCAGTTAGCAGCTTGAAGGGTGTCAAATAACCTGGTTAGGTGGATTCCTAGGTATTTAATCCTTTTGTTGTCCTCGGAGTAGGCACAGAGCTTTTAAAATGTTGCACCTCTTCACCCATGAGGGATGGATTAAAGATCATCGATTTGTTGTAATGCACTTTAAATTCATGTGCTGCCCTGTAAAACTTACTAGTTCTTTCATAAGAATTTTAGCGGGCACCTGCGCTTCACCTACATTCAGAAAGATGAAGTCACCAAACAGGCTGATTTTATAAACTGCACCCTCAAAGGGCATTGTTAAAATATCTTGATGTTACCACGTTCATCACAAAGGGCTCAATCACTAAAGTAAAGCTGAGTGGTGGAAGGACATGCCCTTGCTCAGTCTCTCTATGCAGTGGAAAGATGCTTAAGTGTGCCCTATTGAGTAATATCCTGGCCTGGTCATCTCTGTAATTTGCCCTTATCCAATTGATGTATTGAGCCTCAAGACCCACCATGGCAACTTCTGCTGTTATGAAAGACCAGCCAGCACAGTCAATTACCTTCTCCACGTCTAAAGCCAGGAGACCACGAGAGATGCCTGTGCTGGACTATATCTATGACACAGACTGTCCTTCTAGCGTTATCACACATTTGCCTGTCTAGGACATCCAACTGGTCCGGTGCAATCTTGAAGGAAAGAAGTATACTAGGCTTATCAACCATAATTTTAGCAATGATCATGCTATCAGAGACAATCAGTGATAGGGACCTATTTGCTGAGTATTCCATTGATTTCTTCTCTGGCTTCAGAATGAGGGTAATGTCAGCCTCAGTCGTTGCTCTGCGCCCCATTTCCTGAAAGGTTTGTTTTAAGTAAAGAAGGGTTTGCTCCACTCTCTCTGTTGGGCCAGATTATGAGTCACGCAGGGTGGTATCTACAGGTGAGATATCACTTCGCCTGATCAGAACTGACCTCACATTGAAGAATTGTTCTCACATCCACACTTCCCGGGTGGGATACTAGAGTACCACATTACACCGGCTGGTAAAACTGTATGAGATTTGGGCTGCAACAGCAGTGAAGACTTGTTCCCTGCTCCATCCCGACTTTCTCTGGCAAGGAGGAAGCTTTCAAGGAGGCTGCTGAGGAGTGGTCTTTTGCTTGGAATTGCTTGTATCAGACTCTAAATTTCTCTCTCTTCATCAAATGTGTCTTCTGCACAAAAAGGATGTCTATTCCCAAGGAACAGAAACCTTGCCAGAACCTGCTGCTGTCAGTGAGTTCATGCCTCTAAAATGTAAAGAGGTATAAATTATAAACAAGTGTGACTTTGAAAGACTTGTATGTTATCATCATGCGGACTTCCTCTGCCTCCTATCTAAGTATATGATTAACTCACCTCTTCTACCCAATCATTAATCAACAAAGTTCCAACAATGCAAATATAACTAACAAAATAGAATTAAATGCAGAGCTAAAGCCACAGCCCCTTCGAGGCACAGTAGTGAGATACAGCGTATTTACATTTAACTTATAGGAACAAGTAAAAAATAATAATGATGATCTGGTTACCGTGTATTAATTCCTAGACGTACCCGCGTCCTACTCATGGTCAAACTGATAAACACCTGCGGTGGAGGGGTTTGTCCTTCCAGCCGACACATAAAACAACAAAGGTCTAATGGAGAGGACCGCACAGGTGTAAATACAACTGTAGACAAAAAGACAACCAAAAACACTGCCCCATGACCTACATGTTACACTGAAATATAAAACCATGTTGCACGTGGACTTGTGGCACATAGCTGTAACCTCAACACTACATCCTTTTTCGGACCGTCTACCTACGGTGAGCTTATCCTATTCTGCTTATGGTCCAGAGAAACACTATTTGGTGTTGTACAAATGTACTGCAAGGAGTTGCAAACATCATTAAAACTCATGTTTTTGACTGTAATCAGCAGCCTACAACGGGTCTCCTCTAAACAATCCTTATCTCATTTGATTGAATCCTGCATTCAAATTTGCTTCAAGTTAATCAGTAACTGACTGCCAGGGAAACCTAGGTTTCATTCCACCAGAGGAAAAGCAGTAACTACAACCTGGCTGAGTAACATGTTACCAGAAACCTGCAAAGAGGGAGGCCATCTGCAAGTCAGTCCAGACTTCATTAGGCAGTATTGTTTTGATTCTGATACGAGACCTGACTCTAGTGTGGATCAAGCTATTCTAAAAAAAAAAATCAGATTATTTTTGGACTTCATTCTTTTAATAAACGCTGCTGTGCTCTCTTTCATGAAAAAAAACCCATAGGGAGATATTTGAAGCTTGCTGCTCTATTCTAAGGTTTCTGATTATCAATGAAGACCTACAATGCAGAAAACATGGTTAAATACTTGTACTCTTAGATCTGCATCATAGACATCTTCACTGACGTCATAAACAAACAGTCCCCCTCCCCAGCTTCGATCAGGGTCATAGAGCAGGCACATTTGAGAGTTTGTTCTAGATTAATCTCCAAAAAGAACTGGCCGTGGGGCAACTGCCAGTACAAGGCATCCCAAAAGTTGAAAGCCCCATGGCTATTAAAGGGACAGGTGATTATAAGCTCTTCTAATGCAAGCCTATCAGGCTGTCTTTTCTTTATTTAGAAATATTAAGTAGCAGGATGTGCAATGGATGTTGTAATGTAGTGTTGAGAAGGGGGTTAAGTATTCATTAAAGTCTGAAATGTGGAAAATAATGCACACATAGGCTTTTTGTCGGTGCTTCTGTATTTGGCCATGTTGAACACTTATCGTTGTCCCAATCTCATCTAATGGATGAAAAGTGTTCTGGGTGCCTGTTAGACCTGGCACCTTGGCGTGAGTCTCCCTTCCTCTTTTTGTCGCTGTGCCTCATGTGCTTTTATGGTGTTGGCCGCTCAGCGCGCTGTGCTACTGCCAACCAGTGTCACGGTGCGAGTGCTCCCTTGTAAATTATATATGTTGGTTGGATTCCATGATTGGATTGTTTGGTTTACTGTCAGACCCCAGTAAAGTGCGCCAGGAGCGCCAGGGCATGTAAATGCAAACACCGCTGGTGGGCTTGCAGCACTGGTTGTGCCACCCACAGAAGCGGCCGGTAAAATATGTCTAAGGTCTGCCACCGCAGAACCTGCGTGCAGTCTGGTACTGACATGCTGACTGGCAAGTGCCCACACTTGCCGGTCCCTAAACCTTCCCTTAACTTCATGTTAGTCACTCCTCTGGTAGGCCCACGGGCAGGGTGCGTTGTAAGCATAAGGTAGAACAAGCCTGGATGCGTGGCATGTCCTAGTAGTGAATTACCGCCATCTTGTTGTTCACTACTGTAAGGCTACCCTGTGCTCATAGGCCAGCATGGGCGGCTAGGATTGTTACATCCTATGATCTAACCGACCCAGGGAACATGGTAGAAGATCGAGTTTAGTATGCCTGAACTCGGAATAATAAGGTACATCTTTTTCCAAGGTTTATTTTAATATTCCGCGTTTGCAAATGCCGCTTTTAGAAAGCTGGCCTTTGCTTGCCTAAACATTTCAGCCCGCCTCTGCGTGATGTGTTCTGATGTCTGGCTGGTTTGAGTGACAGGGCTGGGGGAACCCAGATGGGCAGGGCTAGGTAGCCTGGTGGTGAATAGGACGATCGACAGGTAGATGGGTGGGAGGAGTACTCCTAGGCTCTGAATAGGACAGTGCTCTGCCCCCTCAATGCCGGCTCCGCCCCCTGTGGAGCGTCTGATGACTCTGCCCTGCACTCTGAAAGAAGAAGCCTGCATCGCGTAAACAAAGTGCTCAGAAACCGGACTGGACTAGGCAAGGGCCCCCCTGGCCTGGAAGAACAAAAGATTTGCTGTATAAATGTAGGAGCCCTGCTCCTAAGAAACTAGATCCGCTTTTGACCAAGAAGAATCTCTGCCTGAGGAGGAGGCACCGGGAAAGCTGTAGGAGGAAGACTGTCCCTATCCTGGGGGATTGGCCTGCAGTGGTGACCTTGCTGCCAAAGGGGAGAAGAGAAACTGTTGCTGAAGACTTTGCTTTATTTTTACTTTCAAGACTTGTGCTTTCAAAACGATCTCCAAGGGCTTGGAACTGAGCTTGCCCCCTGAACTGAGCCCCAGGACCATTGGGCTCTACCTGATCTTCACTCGCCTGCCGCTGGACTGTGGTGTCCTTTCCCTCGCCGGAGCTGTGACCTTCGTGCCCCAGTCCCTCCCTGAGCCGTGATCAGGACTGCTTAGCCGCCCCCGCCTTGGGAAGAGCCTCGCTCGATCGGAGCCGCTCCCCCTACGCTGTGCTGGGCTGCCCCTGTCACCTCGCTCGCTGGAGGCTCGCTGTGCACCTTCACCCTCCCGCCGGAATCGGCGTCGTGAGCATCTCCAAGCCTCGGACGGCCCGAACGTGACCTGCGTGCCCGGCTGCCCCGCTTTGTTCACTCGCCACCTGCAACACCCCGCTCTTGTCGTGAGCCTGAAGATCAAACCCCCATCGTGAAGTGTGGGAGCCCCGGACGCCGCCTCGCCCTTCTGTCGAAGAGCCGCTGAAATCCCGCACCCGCCTTCGCGTCAAGAAACAAGGTACTGTACTTACGAACTCGACCGCGAGCTCGCATCGGATCCAGGGTCCGCAACGTTCTGATTTCCCTGTCATCTGCCGTGTGCTTCCCGGACGCCGCCTCAGTACGAAGTGCGCTGAGGCCCACAGTTACCTTGTGCACGCCTAAAGAACTTTCCGTAACAAAGAGACTTTACCGTATTTCCAAGAGTTGTGGCCCCATCAGTTCAACGTTACTGGGCCTTGTAACTGAATCTGCTGAATCTACATAAAAGCTTATTTTTATATACTTCCGGATTGGTGTCCGTTTGTGGTGCATGCAAGGGGTTTACTGTATGTGTAATTGCATTTGCTTAACCGTGTACGCCTGAGACTTAGCCTAGACTGCTCGCGCCACGCACCTAGAGGGTGAGCAGGGGTTATTCTGGGGAGTCATCCTTCGCCCTGACAAGAAGTAAAGGGTCCCTGCTTGTTGTGGGTACACACCTGCGTCAACCAGAGCACCCTCATTTCTAACATTGGTGGCAGCGGTGAGGATTTACGGATTTGCATTTGTGGTTTGCGTATAGTGAACCACTGATCACCACGTAGTGAGAGCAGACCAGTAACACAGCCACAAGACTAGCAATTGTTTTTGTTTTGCCAAGAATCTCCGTTGTTAGAGCCATGCCTGGTTCACTTCCCGCCGGAAGGGCAGCTTCTATAATCTCTGGATTTGAGGACATAGATTGGGAAGAAAGCGCACTTCAGAATCATACCAATGAAGAATTGAAAGGTTTTTGCTCCAAGTTCAGAATTGCCCAAACTGGATTGAAAAAGAAGGACCAACTCGTGAAGGCGCTGAGGGCCTGGTATGAGTCAAAGGCACCAGAGAATCAGGTGGAAATGGTTCCACCAGAAAGTGTCCATGAGTTTGGCAGAGGCCTGTCGCTAGAAGAGTTGGCAGACAGGGCAGCAACCCGGGCACACGAAGTGGAGATGGCAAGACTTCATGGGCAGATGGATATGGAAAAACAAAGATTAGCCATGGAAGAAAAGAAACTACAATTAGAGCATGACATGAAGCTGAGGGAGCTGGAGCTGAAAGCGAAAAGTTTGGAGCTTAATCCCTCTGGTGGCAGCACACCGCCAGTACCGGCGGAACCAACAGTTTATATTCCCAAGGATGTAGTGAAGGAGTTCTTCAAGAATGACGACATCGGGCAGTGGTTCAGAGCCTACGAGGTAGCCATGTCTTCCCACCGGGTCCCTGAGAGAGATTGGGGAGCGGGGTTGTGGGGACGGTTCCTGAGTGAAGGGCGGGACACACTGTTAGATTTACCTGCTGATGTTCATAATTCTTATGCCCATATGAAGGAAGCATTGATGACTAGGTATGGGTTGACCCCTGAGTTATATAGACAGAGGTTCAGGGGTTGCACGAAGATTCCCAATAGTACGTATGTGGAGTATGTGACTTTCTTTTGCAGAGCGCTGGATGGTTGGGTAAAGGGTAGTAAGGTAAATGATTATCAAGGGCTTCTTGATTTAATGGCATGGGAGCACTTGTCCAGTAATTGTTTTCCTGAGCTACGCCAGCACCTGATAGATAGTAGGCTGACTAACCCTAGGAAGCTTGCTGAGGAGGCGGACCGCTGGGTCAGTACCAGGGTCCACAAGGGTCCCGTGGGAGATTCCGCCAAAGGTGGGCAGGGTCCCCAGCAGAAGAGTGGGGGGGGACAGGGGTAAACAGAAGCAGTTCCCAAAAGGGCCCCAAAGTAGTCCCCAAGGGAACCAAGGGAAGGGTTCTCAGCCTCCCCCACCCCAGAAACCGACCGGGGCCCCGACAGGTCCTCCTATTCAGAAGGGGCCCGTAAGATGTTAGAGGTGTAACAATTTGGGGCATTTTGCCTCTGATGTAAAGTGCCCCTTGTTTGGTAAACCAGCACCCACTGGTGCTCCACCCCGGCAGGTGACTAGTGTAGCCTTGGGGGGAGGAGAGGGATGTCCAAGGTGGGTGGGGTCCCGCAGAGATGTCCCTTGTCTCGCTAGGAGACCGTGAAGTGGTCCCTCCAACCCTGCTGCCTGAGAACACTAAGAAGTACAGGCAGTGGGTGACCATAAATGGCCATAGAGTGGAAGCTCTTAGAGATACAGGAGCTAGTGTGACAGCTGTCAGGTGTCACCTGGTGTCTCAGGAGCAGGTGGTCCCCAATGCATTCTATCCCGTTGTTGCCGCTGACAACACAGAGAGGCACTGCAAGGTGGCTCAGGTTCCCTTTGAGTGGGCGGGGGTCTCTGGTACTCTTCAGGTAGCTGTGAGGCCCGCCATGCCTGTAGACTGTTTGTTAGGGAACGATTTGGAGAGCTCACCTTGGGCTAAGGTGGAGCGGAGTGCTCACCTGGAGATGTTGGGTATGCCGGATTGGGCGTGTGTCACCACACGGTCCATGGCAGCCAGTAGAGGGACTCAAGAGGTCCTGGAGCCTGAGAGGGAGGCCCAGGAACCGGCCTCAGAGAGAAGGAGCAAGGGGCGCGGGAAGCCGGCCCCTGAAGTTCCCACGGTCCAGGAGGAAGCAGACCTTGAGGGGGATGCCCTGGAGCCTACAGGGGAGCAGATAGCTGAACTGGGAGACCTGCCGGAGCTGACCCATTGGCAGCAGGAAGGGGGTCCCACCAGGGAGGACTTTTGCAAGGCACAGAAGGAGTGCCCTTCTCTCGTGGGTATGCGGCAGCAGGCTGCAGACCAGGCCGCAGGTGATCAGTCAGGATCACATTTCATTTACTGGGAGAACGACCTCCTATATACAGAGCCTAAGGTTGCTGAGCCTGGGTCAGCCCGTGTGCTGGTGGTACCCCAGGACTTCAGAGCCTTCCTACTGGGGCTGGCTCACGATGTGCCATTGGCAGGGCATTTGGGGCAGGACAAGACCTTTGAAAGGCTTGTCACCCACTTTTATTGGCCTCAAATGCGCAGGAGTTCAGATACTCACTGCAAGACATGCCAGACTTGCCAGGCAAGTGGAAAGAGTGGAAGGAAGCAGAAGGCTCCACTCCAGCCATTCCCTGTGGTCAGTACCCCAGTCCAGCGAGTGGGGATTGACATTGTAGGGCCACTGGACCCCAGGACAGCGATGGGCAATAGGTTCATCCTGGTCCTGGTGGACCATGCCACCCGGTACCCGGAAGCCATCCCTCTGAGGACAGTGACGGCCCCCGTGGTGGGACGTGCACTGATGGGAATTTTCTCCCGAGTGGGGTTCCCTCTAGAGGTGGTGTCTGACCGAGGTACCAATTTCATGTCCAAGTACATGAAATCCCTTTGGCAAGAGCGTGGTGTAACCTACAAGTTCATGCAAGGCGGAATATCTTCGTTCATCGAGGACTGTTTAGATCGGTGTCAGACAAAACAGGAAAACAATAGCAATGAAAGCTGAACATTCCACATGTTTACAATGACATCAATATTTTTGAAATTGTTTCAGTTGCATTAATTACGTTTTTTTAAACTGTGTATCACGTAACAGGTTATAACGTATGCGTAGTAATCCGGGTGCATTATGGGCGTTGTAGTGTTAAACAAACTGGAGGCAGACTTAGGTGATTAAGGGGCTATAGATGAGTATGATGACGTGGATGAAGTGGGAGGGTATTGGATAGGAAGGCGGACTGCTGCGTTTAAAAGTAGGGAAGTTGAAAGGGAAAGTGAACTCTGTTGGTGAAAGGCTGAGGAAGACGGTTGTTTTTTGGCAGGTACGTGAACGGGAGACAGAAGGTAGTGGGATGCACAGTGCAGAAAGGGGAGGGGAGATTGCACGTGGATGGGTGATGAGGATTTGGGATGGAAGGGGGATGGAAAGAATGGGAGGAAGGCCGGGTTGCAAGGTGGCAAATCGCGCCAGTGGAAAGATGAAGGGCAATGGAGGGGAGTGCAGAATTTAGTTTGGTGAAGGGGGTGTAAGCATGGAGGGGATTTAGAGGGAGATAGATTAAATCGGGTTGCAGAAATGGAAGGGTTTAAAAGCAGGACTAGGGAGATGGGATGGCAAAGAAAGAGATGAGAGAACAGAGGGTTGAAATAAGGGATAAAAAACAGGGGGTCATGATACTGGAACTAGCAACTTCATGACATTGAGTCTTATAGCAATAAGAAATATGCAAGGGACTGTGCACTGCTATAAGTACCAAAGGGATATCTATGGAAACGTTGTAAATACGTAAACATTATTAGTGAATTTTATGAATGTTAGCCAAAGAGTAGAGAGGTGCAACCGATATTATAAATAACATTTTGTATACACATGGAGGAATGGTATATTAATGTAAGTTTTATTGTCATTTTCAGTTTCCCCTGACGAAGGGCCTCCAGTGGCCCAAAATGCATTGGGTTCTAATAAACTGCTTTGATGAACTTGCACTTGTACGTATTCTTGAATAGAGGTTCGGATGGCCCATCTCGAATATGAGAAACCTTGGAAAACGCATTTCCTTGCATGCGGATTTGAACTAATTTCTAATGAATGAATGACTGGATGATCGATGGAGAAAAAGTAGCTAAATGGAGATCAATGATATAAGAAATCAAGCAGAGGCAGTATTGGCTGTGCCATGGGTTTGGGGCGAAAAGGTAGCCCCATAAAGATGTTGGGTAACCTACAAGTTCACCACACCTTACCACCCCCAAGGAAACGGGTTGGTTGAGAGATTCAACCGGACCCTCAAAGGCATGATAATGGGCCTAGAAGGACCCATGAGGCGTAAGTGGGACGTCCTCTTACCATGCCTTCTCTTCGCTTACCGTGAGGTGCCACAGAAGTCTCTGGGGTTCAGTCCCTTTGAGCTTCTGTATGGTCACCCAGTCAGAGGACCTCTAAGTCTGGTCAAGGAAGGCTGGGAGCAATCTCCCAGGAAACCTCCCCAGAATGTATATAGCTACATGCTGGCCTTCAGGAATCAGACTAGGCGATTCAAGCAACTTGCTGAGGCAAATCTGGAAGCCAGCCAGGAGGAGATGAAGCGGTGGTACGACCAGAATGCCACTCTGGTAGAGCTTCAGCCTGGACAGAAGGTATGGGTCTTGGCCCCCGTGGAGCCATGTGCGCTCCAGGATAAGTGGACCGGTCCCTTTGAGGTGGTGGAGCGCAAGAGTCCTGTTACCTACGTGGTGGACCTGAAGTCTCCTAGGAACCCCTTAAGGGTCCTACATGTCAACCGCCTCAAGCCCCACTTGGAGAGGTCCCAAGTGGGCATGCTCTTGGCAACAGATGCTGGGATGGAAGAGGAGACAGAACCTCTTCCTGACCTCCTGTCAGCCAAGGAGCAAGATGGGTCAGTGGATGGTGTCATCCTCTCTTCCACCCTGACCCCTGAGCAACAGAATGATTGTCGCCAGTTGCTGGGACAATTTTCTGATCTGTTTTCCCTGGTCCCTGGTGTCACTGATTGGTGCGTCCATGATGTGGACACTGGGGATAGTACACCTGTGCGGCACAAGGCCTACAGGGTGACTGACAGGGTGAGGACATGCATCAAGGAGGAGGTCTCCAAGATGTTTGCACTCGGGGTAATTGAGTCTTCCAGCAGTCCTTGGGCCAGCCCAGTGGTCTTGGTCCCAAAGGCTGCAGCGCCGGGAGCCACACCTGAACTCCGGTTCTGTGTGGACTACAGAGGACTCAATTCAGTCACTAGGACTGAGGCACACCCCATCCCCAGAGCTGATGAGCTTATAGATCGGCTAGGGGCTGCCAACTACCTCAGCACGTTTGATTTAACGTCTGGGTATTGGCAGATCGCCTTGACAGAGGGGGCCAAAGAGAGGTCCGCATTTTCCACCCCAGATGGGCACTACCAGTTCCGGGTTATGCCCTTTGGGATGAAGAATGCCCCTGCCACCTTTCAGAGATTGGTCAACCAGGTGTTTGCTGGGCTGGATTCGTTCAGTGCAGCCTACCTGGATGACATCGCAGTGTTCAGCTCCACTTGGGAAGAACACCTGCGCCACCTCTGGGAAGTGTTGATGGCGCTGCGCAAGGCAGGCCTCACGATCAAGGCAAGCAAGTGCCAGATCGGGCAGGGTTCCGTGGTGTACTTGGGGCACCAAGTTGGGAGTGGCCAGGTGGCACCCCTTCAGCCAAAGATAGAAACCATCCTGAATTGGGAGTCGCCCAAAACCCAGACAGAGGTGAGAGCCTTCCTAGGTCTCACCGGGTACTACAGGAGGTTTGTCAAGGGGTATGGCAACATGGTTGCCCCCTTGACAGCGCTGACTTCGAAGAAGCAGCCCAGGAAAGTGATTTGGACTGACACCTGTCAGAAAGCTTTTGAGGCCTTGAAAACTGCTATGTGCACGGCGCCCGTGCTCTTGGCTCCCAACTTCTCCAAAGAGTTTATCGTTCAGACAGACGCTTCAGAGCATGGTGTGGGGGCTGTTCTTTCACAGATTAATGAGGAGGGCCTAGATCAACCCATAGCCTTTCTTAGCAGGAGGTTACTTCCACGGGAACAGAGGTGGAGTGCTATTGAGCGTGAGGCATTTGCTGTGGTCTGGGCGCTGAAGAAGCTAATACCCTACCTGTTTGGGTCTCACTTCCGGGTTCAGACGGACCACAGGCCCCTCAGATGGTTGATGCATATGAGGGGTGAGAATCCAAAGCTGTTGAGGTGGTCCATTTCCCTACAGGGTATGGATTTCACGGTGGAACATCGCCCTGGTACAGATCACGCCAATGCTGACGGTCTGTCCAGATTTTTCCGCCTTAGTGATGAGGAACTCCCTGGGGTAGGGTAGTTCTCCCCACTTTTCAGCTGGAGGGGACACGTGTTAGACCTGGCACCTTGGCGTGAGTCTCCCTTCCTCTTTTTGTCGCTGTGCCTCATGTGCTTTTATGGTGTTGGCCGCTCAGCGCGCTGTGCCACTGCCAACCAGTGTCGCGGTGCGAGTGCTCCCTTGTAAATTATATATGTTGGTTGGATTCCATGATTGGATTGTTTGGTTTACTGTCAGACCCCAGTAAAGTGCGCCAGGAGCGCCAGGGCATGTAAATGCAAACACCGCTGGTGGGCTTGCAGCACTGGTTGTGCCACCCACAGAAGCGGCCGGTAAAATATGTCTAAGGTCTGCCACCGCAGAACCTGCGTGCAGTCTGGTACTGACATGCTGACTGGCAAGTGCCCACACTTGCCGGTCGCTAAACCTTCCCTTAACTTCATGTTAGTCACCCCTCTGGTAGGCCCACGGGCAGGGTGCGTTGTAAGCATAAGGTAGGACAAGCCTGGATGCGTGGCATGTCCTAGTAGTGAATTACCGCCATCTTGTTGTTCACTACTGTAAGGCTACCCTGTTCTCATAGGCCAGCATGGGCGGCTAGGATTGTTACATCCTATGATCCTAACCGACCCAGGGAACATGGTAGAAGATCGAGTTTAGTATGCCTGAACTCGGAATAATAAGGTACATCTTTTTCCAAGGTTTATTTTAATATTCCGCGTTTGCAAATGCCGCTTTTAGAAAGCTGGCCTTTGCTTGCCTAAACATTTCAGCCCGCCTCTGCGTGATGTGTATCTGATGTCTGGCTGGTGTGAGTGACAGGGCTGGGGGAACCCAGATGGGCAGGGCTAGGTAGCCTGGTGGTGAATAGGACGATCGACAGGTAGATGGGTGGGAGGAGTACTCCTAGGCTCTGAATAGGACAGTGCTCTGCCCCCTCAATGCCGGCTCCGCCCCCTGTGGAGCGTCTGATGACTCTGCCCTGCACTCTGAAAGAAGAAGCCTGCATCGCGTAAACAAAGTGCTCAGAAACCGGACTGGACTAGGCAAGGGCCTCCCTGGCCTGGGAGAACAAAAGATTTGCTGTATAAATGTAGGAGCCCTGCTCCTAAGAAACTAGATCCGCTTTTGACCAAGAAGAATCTCTGCCTGAGGAGGAGGCACCGGGAAAGCTGTAGGAGGAAGACTGTCCCTATCCTGGGGTATTGGCCTGCAGTGGTGACCTTGCTGCCAAAGGGGAGAAGAGAAACTGTTGCTGAAGACTTTGCTTTATTTTTACTTTCAAGACTTGTGCTTTCAAAACGATCTCCAAGGGCTTGGAACTGAGCTTGCCCCCTGAACTGAGCCCCAGGACCATTGGGCTCTACCTGATCTTCACTCGCCTGCCGCTGGACTGTGGTGTCCTTTCTCTCGCCGGAGCTGTGACCCTCGTGCCCCAGTCCCTCCCTGAGCCGTGACCAGGACTGCTTAGCCGCCCCCGCCTTGGGAAGAGCCTCGCTCGATCGGAGCTGCTCCCCCTACGCTGTGCTGGGCTGCCCCTGTCACCTCGCTCGCTGGAGGCTCGCTGTGCACCTTCACCCTCCCGCCGGAATCGGCGTCGTGAGCATCTCCAAGCCTCGGACGGCCCGGACGTGACACGCGTGCCCGGCTGCCCCGCTTTGTTCACTCGCCACCTGCAACACCCCGCTCTTGTCGTGAGCCTGAAGATCAAACCCCCATTGTGAAGTGTGGGAGCCCCGGACGCCGCCTCGCCCTTCTGTCGAAGAGCCGCTGAAATACCGCACCCGCCTTCGCGTCAAGAAACAAGGTACTGTACTTACGAACTCGACCGCGAGCTCGCATCGGATCCAGGGTCTGCAACGTTCTGATTTCCCTGTCATCTGCCGTGTGCTTCCCGGACGCCGCCTCAGCACGAAGTGCGCTGAGGCCCACAGTTACCTTGTGCCCGCCTAAAGAACTTTCCGTAACAAAGAGACTTTACCGTATTTCCAAGAGTTGTGGCCCCATCAGTTCAACGTTACTGGGCCTTGTAACTGAATCTGCTGAATCTACATAAAAGCTTATTTTTATATACTTCCGGATTGGTGTCCGTTTGTGGTGCATGCAAGGGGTTTACTGTATGTGTAATTGCATTTGCTTAACTGTGTACGCCTGAGACTTAGCCTAGACTGCTCGCGCCACGCACCTAGAGGGTGAGCAGGGGTTATTCTGGGGAGTCATCCTTCGCCCTGACAAGAAGTAAAGGGTCCCTGCTTGTTGTGGGTACACACCTGCGTCAACCAGAGCCCCCTCATTTCTAACAGTGCCCGTACAGAGTGGGGAAGGATTATTCAAACATTTAAGCCTTCAATGAAGATGCCTACCATGCAGAATCAAGGACTACAAGTAGGTAACCATTTCTTCCATAACATTGACTCTGGACTGCATGCTCCGTATATTGCTAAAGCCAATGTTGGCCCACAGTTTGCCACGGCCATCATCCAATATCTTGGCAAAATCTTTTTTGTTTGTTTTTAATAAAGTCTGCTAGTCGTGTCTGTAGGTCCTCGTACTGGGATTTGTGGACGCTTTAGCTACAATGGATGTTCTGTTCAGGGTAGGTTCCAGGGGTACCAAAGATTCTACTGATCTAAAAAGATGTTCAATTGCCCAGTTTTGTTTTCCTTGTTCTCAGACATCAGCTAACTGGTCCTCTCTGCACGGTAATCGGGTCAGAGTCAATGAATAATTGTCGAAGCGCACGTTGTGCTTCGCGGGACCTGGCACATTGGTTGCACAGAAAGTATGCAACACAGGAACTTACGTTTGGGCATGTTCAGTGAAGATCCCCTGAAGAGACTCGTCGTAACACGCCAGAAGCTCAGAAAAGCCTTTCAGGCATAAGAAAAACATTAAGGGGTGAATTCCTGAGCACAAGACAGTGAGAGAAAGTTGGGTGTCAGTCTAGGCGGTGAAATGTAGCATCAAGAAGAAGGCGGACCAATAATGTCCATTTTCCTCAGCCAATGGTAATGGTGCTTGTCCCTGCTGTGGGGCAGATACTGCTAGTGAAACAATATGGTTCTCTCTGGGCTCCCAGTGCTGCTATGCAATTACTGCTCACAGTTCACAGGAAACACAGAGAGTGCCAGGAGGAGACTACAGGCACAGATGGCTCAGTCTTCCACTACAATTGAGGGCACCATGATCAACTGGTGGCCCGGAGGTTGCTAGTTTTTTCCTACAACAGGGAGGCGCGCAGAGCCTGATTCACGAGGTACTGCCGCTAGCTGAGTGTAAGAGTGCTCACCTTTTATCCTGTTAAAAAATCCATTTTACCTGTGTTGCTACTGATTTTAATGCTGCCCCCATTACGCTGCTACTGTAAAAATCACTTGCTTTTTGCATATTTACCTGCTATCCCCGCTGGAGTGCTCCTTAAGCCCCGGTCCGACTCGGCAAGTGCCGTTGAGCGGAGGGCTGGCTGGAGTCACTTCCTGGGCACTGCATTTCCGGGTTGTTCAGCGCTCTAGTTCTTCTTCGCTGACGCTGTATATATTCTGATGCACTTTCGATCGCGCAGCGGACGCGCGCAGAGCCTGATTCACGAGGTACTGCCGCTAGCTGAGTGTCAGAGTGCTCACCTTTTATCTTGTTAAAAAATCAATTTTACCTGTGTTGCTACTGATTTTAATGCTGCCCCCGTTACGCTGCTACTGTAAAAATCACTTGCTTTTTGCACATTTACCTGCTATCCCCGCTGGAGTGCTCTTTAAGCCCCGGTCCGACTCGGCAAGTGCCGTTGAGCGGAGGGCTGGCTGGAGTCACTTCCTGGGCACTGCATTTCCGGGTCGTTCAGCGCTCTAGTTCTTCTTCGCTGACGCTGTATATATTCTGATGCACTTTCGATCGCGCAGCGGACGCGCGCAGAGCCTGATTCACGAGGTACTGCCGCTAGCTGAGTGTAAGAGTGCTCACCTTTTATCCTGTTAAAAAATCAATTTTACCTGTGTTGCTACTGATTTTAATGCTGCCCCCATTACGCTGCTACTGTAAAAATCACTTGCTTTTTGCACATTTACCTGCTATCCCCGCTGGAGTGCTCCTTAAGCCCCGGTCCGACTCGGCAAGTGCCGTTGAGCGGAGGGCTGGCTGGAGTCACTTCCTGGGCACTGCATTTCCGGGTCGTTCAGCGCTCTAGTTCTTCTTCGCTCACGCTGTATATATTCTGATGCACTTTCGATCGCGCAGCGGGCGTGCCAAAGGCAAGCCCGTCTGCGCCCGTCCGCGACCTAGGGCCACAACCCCTGGCAGTTCCCACACCGCTATTGGCTACAGCGCCCAATCTCTTAAAGCCCTACAGGGTACTACTGCCACACAGTGCGCTCACTCCATAAATCCCATGAGAGAGCTCGCTGACTGCCCTTCCTGTTGCTTTAAACTACTACCAAGTGTCAAGGAGTCCTACACACCAGCCCCAACCCTGAAGCTGCTCCTACTAAACTGCCGCTCCCTCCCCAGACTCTCCACTGAACTCCGCCTTTTACTAGAAGATCGTCAGCCTAACGTCTTATTTTTAACCGAAACCTGGCTACATAACAACTCCGACCCAGATATTGTCCAGACTCTACCCCCCGGTTATCTCATACATAGAGCTGACCGTAAGAACTCTAGAGGCGGAGGACTAGCAATAATATACAAAACGTCTATTAGCTGCCGCTCATCCTCAGAGGGCCCCCCCGACTGCTAAGGTATGCAGTTCGCCCTGGAACTCTCACCCACCTGTACCTTCTCTGGTCTCTTAATTTATCGTCCTCCCGGACCCATAGGCCAATTTCTCAACTCCCTTCCTTCATTCGTGGCCGAGCTTGCTGTAACCCTAGCTAATTTTACGATGCTCGGTGACCTTAACATCCATTTGGATGACCCCGCTAATCCCTCCGCCAAGGAGCTGTCCACCTGCCTTTCTGCCCTTCAAATCATGCAAATGGGCTTTTCTCCCACCCACGACAAAGGCCACCTACTTGATCCTGTCTTTAGTAATGCACAGGAACTATCAGTGGCCGCGCCTATCCCTCTCCCTTGGACTGACCACTTATTAGTTCCCATGACCTGGGAGACTAGTTCCCCTAATCCCGTTTTGCTGTCTACAGTCACCCTGGACAGAAAATGGTCAAACCTCTCCGCCAGTATTTGGTCGGATACTCTCGCCTCCCACAGACCTCCCCATAACCCTAACCCAGATCTGGCCAATAACAATTTCAACGCCTGGATCCGTAACTCGTTGGATACACTCCTGCCTAAACTCCCGGCCCACAAGAAATGTAGGGAGAAATCGGCCCCTTGGTACACTCCCAATTTAAGGAAAATTAAACAAAGCTGCAGACAACTAGAAAGAAAATGGAGACTGAATTACGAGGAATGTAGGAAATCTGAGTACAAAGAAGCCCTAAGATCCTACAAAGCTGAAATTAAATCGGCGCAAATTCACTTTTATGAGGACAAGATCACGTCCGCCGCATATTCCCCGAAAGAAATATTCCGAATCGCCAAATCCCTGTCCTCCCCTCCCCAGGAGCCTCCCAAGTTGGAGGATGCCTCTCAACACTGCAATGAATTGGCTGAATACTTCCACCAGAAAATTCAGCTAATATGTCAGTCTTTTTCCCCTTATGCGCCTAACCCCTCCTACTCCAGTCCCAGATCAAATACGACACACTCTCTAGAAGAATTTCCCTTGCTAGAGGAGAAAGGTATGGACTACCTTCTCTCTAAGGTAACGTCTGGCTCCCCTACTGATCCTGCTCCCCCACATCACCTTTACCTGGTCTTTGAATCTATAGGCCCAGTCATCATTGACATACTTAACTCTTCCATTACTTCCGGCATAGTTCCCCAGGCCTGGAAATGTGCCCAGGTTAGAGCTCTGTTAAAAAAAACGAATCTGGACCGTTCAAATTTGGCAAACTACCGCCCCATCTCCCTCCTCCCTTGGCTGAGTAAACTGGTTGAACGTCACATCAATGCTACTCTGGTCAATTATTTTGAATCCAACAATCTACTTCATTCCTCCCAAACAGGTTTCCGTCCCCAGTTAGGTACCGAGACAGCATTGCTTGCTGTTACGGAAGAAGCCAGAAGACTTCTAGACCAGGGCGGTGCTGCAGCGATCATTTTACTTGACCTCAGTGCCGCCTTCGACACTGTCAACCACAACATCTTACTTGAACGGTTGATTAACATGGGGATAGGAAAGATGGCGCTCACCTGGATTCAGTCATTCCTTAAGGATCGTTTCTACCAAGTTTTTGAGGGGACATCCATGTCCAATCAGTGGCCTCTTAACTGCGGGGTCCCGCAAGGATCCTCTTTGAGTCCCACCCTCTTTAATTCCTACATGGCCCCACTAGCAGAGATAGTGCATCCCTTCGGCATCAAAATAATCACCTACGCAGACGATACCCAACTGGTGGTGTCATTGAACCACCCTGAGGGCTCGTCTGGCGCTCTAGGACTCTGCCTTGAGGCAGTCGCCCAATGGATGAGCAGCTCCCACCTCAAACTAAACGGGGAGAAGACCGAACTTATGTTCCTAGGGAAAACCCCATCGCCCTTCTCCTCGTTTGTCTGGCCATCCTGTCTTGGACCTATGCCTGCGCCAAAACAACAGATCAAAAGTCTCGGCATATGGCTTGACAGCTCTCTCAGTTTTAATCATCATACTACTAAGCTCTCGGCCACATGTTTTGGTCTACTACGTATGCTCAGGAAAATCCTTCCCTTGCTCCCCTTTCAAGCTAGAAGAATCATAGTTCAAGCCCTGATTCTATCCCGCCTGGACTACGGGAATGCACTTTACCTGGGCGCCCCTCAGTCCACCTTAAATAGGCTCCAGGTTATCCAAAACTGTGCAGCACGTCACCTATTACAGATTCCCCGCAGACAGTCAGGCAAGCCTGCTTTAAAAAATCTACACTGGCTAACCCATTCGAGACAGGATCCAGTTTAAAGCTATGTGTCTGACTCACAAAGCTTTCTGGAAATATGGGTCCGACATTACTCAATCCCTAGTTGTTCCCTATCAACCTTCCAGAACTCTCCGTTCTAGTGCCACCTTCCTTGCCATGCCTCTGAAAGTCCGTAGATCTAGATGGGGTGGCCGCTCCTTCACCCTGAACGCCTCCAACCTCTGGAACACCCTCCCACACACGCTCCGTAGTGAACCTAACATATCGGTCTTTCGTAAACACCTCAAGACCCACCGGTTCCTCTCAGCTTTTCAGTGATACTCCTTCCTTCTGTGCTCTCCGTGTCCGCAAGCGCTAGGAGGCCTCCGGGTAGCTACGCGCTATATAAATAAAATTTCACTCATTCATTCAACAGGTCTGTAGCATTCATTTCCGCTGCGATCCCATCCAGTAATCATTTGACAATTTAAAATTGCTATTACAGTAAAGAAAGACTTCATCCAGGGCATGAGGCTGGGAATCACACCAAAAAGCAACATCTGCTTTGTGGATGCATTTAGATACAATTCTTGTGCAAGAGGTATTTTGTTCAACTTCCAGTATTCTTTACCTCATTATTACAGAGCTGCATTTACAAGGCACATATATGAATCAGATGTTAATAGAAGTTTACCCCTGTCGAACAGGTTAGTACTTTTCCTCCTACTGACGAGATATGCACTCGGACAGAAGTCTACCTTCAACTTTTGTGGTTCTACTAGCTGTAAAATACACAATTTTAGCGTTTGAATGATGGTTGTATACGGACATCCACATCTTTACTGTCAAAAGCAAAGTTACAGTTCTAGCTTTACAATCTCGCTCCTCCAATTATAGATTTTTTTTCAAATTTGCCCAGCTGTTGTAAACAGAAAAATAAAATAGAGATTACATTTTGTGTTCTCTCTCTCTCTCTCTCTCTCTCTCTCTCTCTCTCTCTCTCTCTCTCTCTCTCTCTCTCTCTCTCTCTCTCTCTCTCTCATTTACTTAGTTGCTCTCAGCTGGAGTTGCACTATATAAAAAGTGAAAAAACATGCGACAAGCACAAATATACCTTTTTGTTTGAGAAGGTCAAAGACAAGGAGCTCTACATTTCTCAATCAACAATGAAAAGTTGGAATGTGTCTGCATTACCAAGCATGAGGCCAGAGGCCGTGCATAGGAACATGACCCAAGTGGGGCTACAGACCTTTCCAAGTAACTCCTCGAATTCTGGCGACCACTCTTGCATCAACGAGTCAATGTGGGGCATTGGCCTAAGGGAGACAGAATGAGGCACATCAGAGGGTGAAGCATGTCATGCGGGAGCGTGGTGTGTTGCACAAAAGAGCAGTCTGTGTAAGAGCAGATCAAAGAGCACAGTAAAATGCCACAGGGCAAGCGCTATTTCGAACACTTTGAAATTAGCTGACTGACAGGTGTGATGTGCAGGGCTTGCGTAGGACTCACCTGGTATAGTGCACGTTTGCTGGGGGCTTGGAGCGATGCAGTTCACTGATACTGTCAATCCAGGTGTCAATGGCTTTTGGGTTCTTTTCTGCATTTTCCAGACTCTTCACTTTGATCTGCTGCAAGGAATGGGACACAGAAAGACCCTTCTAAATCTTTGCGTTGTTGATGGTTTAAGTAATTGCAGTGAAGTTTCCAGATGGAATCCAAGCCCATGTGCCCATTAAGTGGAGTAAGGCACACAATGTCCAATGTTAGTTCCTAAACTGTTCACAACACTAATGCCACAATAAGCTACAAAAACTAAAAAGGCACCCAACTGTATCAGTTTCACCCAAGATGATGCCAATATAACCTCAAAAGGATGACTTCACTAATGGAGTTACATTAGGGGTAACTAAAGAGCTAGGACCGGAAACAGTTTGACTACTTCCTTATTACCATAGGATTCAGAGTCTGATCAGAGAGCTCTAGAAGAACAACTCAATACTATCCCTCTGTTGGACCTACGTCCTAGGGGTAGCTTAGCTCAGGTTAACAGGCTTTCATCTCACATGGTGTCTCGTGCTTGCATCCTACCCAGCTCACAGCCTAGTGCAACACCACACAAAAAGGACACTACACAGATTAACTTTAAAGCTTACTAGAAGCCTTTGTCTTTTTTTTTTTAGTAAACTTGAGTATTCAATTTCGCACTACAACCTGGAACATTTCATTACATTTCCAGATGAACGTTCCCCTTTGTTTTGGGGCAAAATGACATTACAGTTCAAGATAAACTTTCCATCAAACTTTTTAGAATAAACACTCTGTTACATTTCAGAATAGCATTTGCGGGCATTACTCGAACAACATCAGACCTGGAATATTACTTCTAGCTCATATCTAACCCTCTATGTGGGTTCCACATGGCACCTGGACTCTGGAGGGACGACTAACTCCTTGCAGACTGCGCTCTGTAAAACACTCCCACAATCCAGGGTAACCCTTAATCTAATGAGGGTTCGTCTGTTAACTGGCTACCCTTGGTATCAGGTTTCCTGGCCCTTAGATTGTCATTCCCCTCTGCTCTGACATATACAAATTATCGGGCAATGGGAAGTACTGTTGGCAAACAAAGAGCTACTTCCATCCTGGCAACTGTTAGAGGGTTTGATCACTGAATCTACTCCACCCCCGTTACGCTATAAATCTCAGCGCTTCCTGATACTGGAGCTTAACCTACCACCTCCCTCAACAAACGTGACTCTCCTTTCTACTACATTCTGGTCACGTGTATGGTTGCGCTCTGCCGCCAGTAAATACAACAAGCACTGCTGGCCTTCCCCCTTTTAAGCCGTGACAAGGAATTCCCCAGCGCTCAGTTCTCTCTCCCTTCTCCCGCGCTGCAATACCCTGCTTACTGTCCACCAGATGTCCTCCTCCTGGAGCTCGCGATGCTGCGAGACGTGTTCCCTCGCCCTGGACACAGAGCCGGAAGGGGGGTTTCACGGGGAAATCCTCACACGAGTAAAGAAACGATATTTCACTTCCTCGGGGCCACCTCCCACAAGGGATTCCCCCACATGCACTTCCCTTCGCTGACGGGAGCCCTCCTCCTTCGTAGACGGAGGGCACTCCCCCTTCTGAGGCAGAACCTCTTCCTCACCGGTCACCTGACTGAAAGGCTACGTTGTCGGCCGTTCCACTGCTCCGGCTGCTTCAACCCGGAACAGCGTGTCTTGCGTGGGTGCGGCCTCCGCCCTCGTACGACACCCCGGGGGCGGCGCTCCGGCCCCCTCTCAGGTGACTCGGGCAGCGGCTTCACTGCCCAAGAAGGCACGGACCTCCGTCTGAGTCTTGGGGGGTTCCCAGGCCATGATGGTTTCGATCTTGGCCTGGAGGGGTTGCACCTTGCCCCGACCCACCAAGTGACCGAGGTACACTACCGACCCCTGCCCGATCTGGCACTTACTGGCCTTGATCGTCAGACCCGCCTGCTGCGATGCTAGCCTTCACCTTATCCGACAATCGGTAGGACTTGGACTTCACAGGTGGGCTGTCCCCTGTGTCCACATCATGGGTACACAGATGAGTCCTTCCCGGGATAAGCGAGAACAAGGGAGCAAACTGCTCCAAAACTTGGCGGCAGTCCCTCCGCTGTTCGGGAGTTAGGGATGGTGAAAGGATCAATCCCTCCACCGACCCATCCTTCTCTTGGGACGCAAGAAGATCAGGAAGAGGTTCACTTTCCTCTTCCTCTGATCCATCAGTCACCATCATTAAAGTGACCTCGGGTCTCTCTTGGTGAGGCTTGAGGCGGTTGACATGGAGCACCCGATGGGGCTGCCTGGGGGTCTTAAGATCCACCACATAGGTGACCTTGCCCTTCTTCTCAACCACCTCAAAAGGGACCTGACCAGCGATCCTGGAGGGCACTAAGCTCTCCAGGTTCCATCACCCACACCTTCTGGCCAGGCTCCAGCTCCACCGGGTGAGCATTCCGGTCATACCATTCCTTCATGACCGTCTGGCTGGCTTCTAGGTTTTCAGAAGCTTGCTTCCATAACCTAGCCATTTGGCTACGAAAGGCCAGCATGTTGCTCACCACATCCGGGGGAAGTTTTCTGGGAGTCTTTTCCCATCCATCCTTCACCAGGCTGAGAGGTCCACGCACAGGGTGTCCATACAACAGCTCGAAGGGGCTGAAGCCCACTCCCTTCTGTGGTACCTCCCTGTAAGAAAACAGCAAACAAGGTAGGAGGACGTCCCATTTCCTCCGCAGGCTCTCGGGCAGACTCCTGATCATGCCCTTTAAGGTTTTGTTAAACCTCTCCACCAGACCATTGGTCTGGGGGTGATAAGGGGTGGAGAACCGATAAGTGACTCCACACTCTTTCCACATAGCCCGCATATATGCAGACATGTAGTTGGTACCTCTGTCCGACACAACTTCCTTGGGGAATCCCATCCGGGTGAAAATTCCCATAAGGGCCCGTGCCACCGCAGGTGCAGTAATGGTCCTCAGAGGGATAGCCTCTGGGTACCGGGTGGCACGATCCACCAGGACCAGGATAAACCTGTGACCGGCAGACGTTGGTGGATCCAATGGCCCAACAATGTCGATGCCCACCCTTTCAAAGGGGGTGCCAACGACAGGCAGTGGTTCCAGGGGAGCCTTCAGCTTCACCCCTGTTTTCCCACTAGCTTGGCAGGTTACACACGTCCTACAAAAAGTATCGGAGGTAATCCTCATCTGAGGCCAGTAAAAATGAGGGACAAGTCGAGCAAAGGTCTTGTCTTGTCCCAAGTGTCCTGCCAAGGGTATTTCGTGAGCCAATCCCAATAGGAAGGCTCGGTAACGCTGGGGAACCACCAAGGCCCGGGATGAACCATGCACCGGTGCCTTGGGTTCGCTATAAAGGAGTCTATCTTCCCAGTATATATGGAAGTTCCCCGAATCGTTACCCGCTGCCTGGGCTTCGGCCTGCCGCCGTAAACCCTCAAGGGTAGGGCACTCCTTTTGGGCCCGACAAAACTCCTCCCTAGTAGGTCCTCCCTCCACCTGCCAGTCTGCAGGGGTAGGTAAGCCCTCCAGGGGAGTTACATCCCCCTCCGTAGACTCCGGGACCACCCCAGTCGCCCCATCCGCCTTCGGAGGTTCCGATGCCGGGGCAGGCTTCCCCCGCCCTCGTTTACCCTTTCCGGCAGCTGGTTGGGCCTTTGTCCCAGGCTCCAACCTCTGTGAACTCCCTCTTCGGGCAGTCGCGGACCGGGTGTTGGCACACGTCCACTCAGGTGTCCCCAACATTCCCATGTGGGCCCTGAACTCAACCTCCTTCCACGCCGAATGTTCAAGGTCATTTACCAACAGGCAGTCGACCGGCATGGCAGGGCTTATCGCAACTCGTAGAGGACCTGTAACCCCTCCCCACTCAAAGGGAATCTGGGCCACCGGATAGTGACCCTCTCGGTTGTCAGCCATCACAACCGGGTGGACTACATTGGGAACCACCTGCTCTGGGGACACCAGCTGACTCCTTACCAAAGTCATGCTGGCTCCTGTGTCCCTCAGAGCCTCCACCCTCTGGGCATTGATGGTGACCCATTGCCTGTACTTAGTAGTATTCGAGGGCACCTGGGCCTTAGGAACCATCTCACAATCCCCCAAGGACACTAAGGTTAGCCCTGCCCACTCACCTCCCTTATCTAGGGGCAACTCCTCCCCAAGCACTACACTCGCCACCCCAGGGGTCTTTCCTCCAATGGGAGGGTGTGGTCTCTTGGGACACTTGACATCCCCCTTATAGTGCCCAACCTCACCACACTCATAACATCGGACAACCCTAGGCTGCTGACCACGGTCAGGATAAGGGGGTTTGTGGGGGCCAACCTTAGGAGGGAATCCTACTCCCTTCCCTTGTGGACTCTTTTGGGGGCCTTTGGAGAACTCCTTCTTTTTGTCTCCCCCTTCTTTCTTCTGGGGGGCGCCCTGTCCAGCCCCCTGGAAATTCCCTCCAGTCCCTTTTGAGGATACCCGGGTACTTGCCCAGATATCCGCCTCCTCTGCAAGCTTCCTAGGATAGCTTGCTGTCCACCAGGTGCTGACGCAGCTCCGGAAAACTTTTCTCGAGGAGGTGCTCCTTTAAAATCAGATTATACAATCCCTCGTAGTCCTTTACCTCACTGCTCTGCACCCAGCCCTCTAAGGCCTTCTTGGCATAGTCCAAGAAGTCTACCCAATTCTGGGTGGCCAACTTTTGACTGCCCCGAAACCTCTGCCTGAATTTTTCAGGGGTCAACCCAAATTTCCTAACTAGGGCGACCTTCATGATGGGGTAATTGGTCTGATCTTGCTGTTCCAAAGCTAACAAGGCATCCCTCCCCACCGGAGGCATATACCTATATAGACCACCCCCCCACTGAGCTTCGGGGACCCCATGGGCTCTTAAGGAGACCTCATAGGCAGCCAGCCATTTAACGATGTCATCCCCGACACCATAGCTGGCGACTACATCTTTTGGCAGGTAGGGCCTGGGCTCCCTGGGGATTTCTCTAGGTACGCTGCCACCAATGGGACTGCTGGGGGTTCCCAACTGTAGGGCTTTGAGTTCCAGTTCCTTTAAATGGAGCTCATGGAGGAACCTCCTCTCCTCCCTCTCTTTCTCCAAACGGGCCGGTTCCATTTTAAACTGCCTCTCCTCCCTCCTGTCAACTAAGTCAGCTGATGACAGGCTTCCCCCCGAGGCGCTACTTCCTGCTCTTGAAGGGGCACTAGGTCCTGCATCCATGTGTCCACTCTCAGGGGGGAAAAGTAATTCTGGTTCCTCTGTGGTGTCCAGTTCTGGTCCCTCCTCCCGTTTCCCGCTAGGGTGGGCCATGACCCAGGCTCTCAAGCTAGTTTGGAGTTCTATTTTCTTTGCCCTTTGCTTGAAAAACACCTCCCTCTCCTGGCAGAATTCTTTTAGTTGAGTTACCGTATATTCTTCCAGCCTACCCAACTCAAACTCCATCCTACCAGGTGGGACCCAATCCCGCAGAACAGAAGTTTACAAAAGGAGACCTTTCCTTTAAGAGGAATTACACCACCAGACAGAATTATTTTAAAAACAAAATTCCAATTAGGGAGGCAATCTGGAGAAAACTCCAGTAAAAACAATCCAGTGTAGGTTGTGGCGCGCGCCAAACTGCTAATGAGCGGATGCAAGCACAGATTCAGGATCCCACCGCTGAACACCAACTTGTTGGACCTACGTCCTAGGGGTAGCTTAGCTCAGGTTAACAGGCTTTCATCTCACATGGTGTCTCGTGCTTGCATCCTACCCAGCTCACAGCCTAGCGCAACACCACACAAAAAGGACACTACACAGATTAACTTTAAAGCTTACTAGAAGCCTTGGTCTTTTTTTTTTTTAGTAAACTTGAGTATTCAATTTCGCACTACAACCTGAAACATTTCATTACATTTCCAGATGAACGTTCCCCTTTGTTTTGGGGCAAAATGACATTACAGTTCAAGATAAACTTTCCATCAAACTTTTTAGAATAAACACTCTGTTACATTTCAGAATAGCATTTCCGGGCATTACTCGAACAACATCAGACCTGGAATATTACTTCTAGCTCATATTTAACCCTCTATGTGGGTTCCACATGGCACCTGGACTCTGGAGAGACGACTAACTCCTTGCAGACTGCGCTCTGTAAAACACTCCCACAATCCAGGGTAACCCTTAATCTAATGAGGGTTCATCTGTTAACTGGCTACCCTGGGTATCAGGTTTCCTGGCCCTTAGATTGTCATTCCCCTCTGCTCTGACATATACAAATTATCGGGCAATGGGAAGTACTGTTGGCAATCAAAGAGCTACTTCCATCCTGGCAACTGTTAGAGGGTTTGATCACTGACTCTACTCCACCCCCGTTACGCTATAAATCTCAGCGCTTCCTGATACTGGAGCTTAACCTACCACCTCCCTCAACAGACGTGACTCTCCTTTCTACTTCATTCTGGTCACGTGTATGGTTGCGCTCTGCCGCCAGTAAATACAACAAGCACTGCTGGCCTTCCCCCTTTTAAGCCGTGACAAGGAATTCCCCAGCGCTCAGTTCTCTCTCCCTTCTCCCGCGCTGCAATACCCTGCTTACTGTCCACCAGATGTCCTCCTCCTGGAGCTCGCGATGCTGCGAGACGTGTTCCCTCGCCCTGGACACAGAGCCGGAAGGGGGGTTTCACGGGGAAATCCTCACACGAGTAAAGAAACGATAATTCACTTCCTCGGGGCCACCTCCCACAAGGGATTCCCCCACATGCACTTCCCTTCGCTGACGGGAGCCCTCCTCCTTCGTAGACGGAGGGCACTCCCCCTTCTGAGGCAGAACCTCTTCCTCACCGGTCACCTGACTGAAAGGCTACGTTGTCGGCCATTCCACTGCTCCGGCTGCTTCAACCCGGAACAGCGCGTCTTGCGTGGGCGCGGCCTCCGCCCTCGTACGACACCCCGGGGGCGGCGCTCCGGCCCCCTCTCAGGTGACTCGGGCAGCGGCTTCACTGCCGCACCGCTTGCACTTCCTGACTGTTGGTTTCTCGAGTCCGGCAGTCGCGGCGCTCTCTCACGCCCAACAGACCTCTCGTGCCGACCCCTCTCCTCAGGCCACTCGACGACGGCGGACCACAGCCGAAGATCACCAGGTAACCTCTCAACCTGGCACAGGGGTGGCGGCCAGGGCTCGAAGGCAGAACTCGTGGAGGGGAGGGGGGTTGAAGTAAAAGGGGGGGCCGGTCCTCTCACGGCACCGTGGCTGAAGCTGACGGGACTCTCAGGGCATGGGCACATTCATCTTTCCCCTATGTCCGAGGAGGTGGCAATCCCAGGCAACAACAGAGTTGGAAGTCGATAGGCCCCGGTAATGGCCCTCTCCCAGACTAAGAGGTCAGGGGTTCACTCCTCCCGGTGATCTCAAAAGGTACGAGTGTCTCAAAAGTCACTGGCGGCGCTCAGGGACCGGTCAAAAGGTTGGGGGTGATGTCACTGACGAGGGGAACCGTGCAGACCCTGAGACCTGTCATTCCCTGTCCAGCGCAGCCACCTCCCCACTCAAGTGCCTTACTCCTGACTAACCGGCAGCTCAACTCTATTCTAAAATGGCCGCCCTCCTGTCACCTCTATTTATCACCTTGGGCCTGACTTGCCAGAGGGGCCCAGAAGGTTCCGGAACCTCTCATGGTAGTCATGGTCCAGGTGCTGAGGTGACAGTTGGAACCACCATTTTGTGAATCTAACCTCCCTTATCTAGTTTCCTAAATGGAGCACCTTGCGCCTCTCCCTCAGGTAGTGAGGATGAGGCGCCCAGAACCTCTACATCAACGCCCTAAAAGTTGGTAGTAGACAGAAAAAAAAATGAGAAGGGGAAGGGACAAGACAGAAAAAATGATAAAATGAGGAGGGAACTGCCAAAGGGCTGACAGGTCTAACACCCTCTCAAATGGGGAACAAGGGAATCCTCTCACACATTCCCATCCTCTCCAGGTTGGAGGGTTTTAGGCATCAAAATGCAGCAGAAATCTGACATAATATAGTCCTGTATCTTGACAAGCTGTCCTGACCCCGATCACAAGCTATATTCACATTCCCCTCATCTCCCTCCAGTCACAACATCAGGATCATATCAGACTCTGCATCCTAGTAAAAAGCAGACCATCAAAAACGTTAGCTAACCAAGCTGCATTGATAGAGATTGGTCAGAGCAGGATATAACTCATTCTTTCTGGCTCTAGTAGAAAAGACTGACAAGAGACCACCCTTATCACTGGGGATACTTGTCTAGGTTGTGCATGTCAAGCTGAATTAATACACTATATACTTGGAGGGATGGAACCATCCCGTAACCTGGCATATTGCTTCTCAGTGACGTGGGATGTAGGCATGTAGAAACACAGTGTTGACAAATGGTAATTGAAGAGATACATATGGCGCTCCCACTTGCATATATGACTTGAACCAACACCGAAATGTTCCCCTAGTGGGACTCAATTTGCCCACTAGACAGTGGACAGAAACATCACAGCCATGAAACAAGGCTTACTTCAAAGGTTTTATTGTGCAAGTTTGTTTCATCTTCTTGTTTTACGCATTCTATGCCGAAACTGAAAACAAGAAGTGTAATTGACCAAAATATCGTTATTGTATTTAAAATACGACAAACACAGACAAAAAAGTTAATAAAGAATGAATTTTAAAAAAATCTAGCAAGCCCCATATTATTTCAACCATTACCTTCCTCTAGATCACCATCTACAGTTTAGAGTTTTGCCTCCATTACAAAATAACGTGGAATTATCAATTTGGGCATCACAGAAAACTGAATGAGCTGCCCACTCTGCTGTGACTCTATCCAACACATTCCATTTCCGAAGGTAGTTGTAGTTTACATCAAGTGACTTTGGCGATTCCAGTGGTCCACTCTCTTTTTCATTTTCTAGCACGCTACCTAGCACTCTTTGACCTTCTTCAGTCAGAAGGTTGTGGACAATTCCAGTAGCCTGCCACCAACCCCAGTCAAGACTTACTGCAATATTGTGTTGCTTGGAATTTTCGGTCAGCCAGAGGGAGAGCACTGTGGGGTCAGACTGCTTGGTGGACGGCTCGTCAAGAGTGAGAAGGCCCAGGTTGTCGGGCTTGCTATCTGGGCGTGGAACCTGTGGAGAAAACACCACATCAATTAAGGACATAAAGGTAAATTCTGCGAAACAGAGATTCCTGACCAGTAAAGCTATGGAAGTGATTCAAACATTTCTAAGAAAATCTGGTAGAAGCAATACCTGTACCTTGTGCAACTATGACAGCCATCCTAGATGGCTATAAAGTTACAAATATTGAAGACACTTAAATGAAATAGGACAGGGACAGTTCAACTTAAAGTCAAGTAAAAGCATGATCTTTATAGCTGCAGTGCTGGGATGGCTCTACGTGTTGTCAGTGACCACAGAGCCAGCCACTGCAGCTGAAGAATTAAGGATGCCTCCGCGTCAGTCACTGAAACCAAGATCCACAAGCCTTAGTACTGGGACAGGCTACTGTGGTGTCACTGAAAGTGGGGTCTCTGCAGGTAGAACAATGACGAGGACTCAGCTGGTGTCTGTGCATTTGCAGCCATGAGGCCCAGTGTGGGTGGAGTGAGACTAGGATGATGCGGATACAGCACTGGGAAAAGGTCAGGTTGGGATCAGTTATCGTGGGAAGAATGAGGTTGTAATACACAGAGAGATAAAAGCTTGGCAGTGAATACTGGACCAACGAGGATTAGTACAGGTAGAGCTCAGGTTGGTGCAAGCATGGAGCCTAGAAGATGTGGCACTGGCAGAGGGGACCGTTGTCGAATGTATGACGATACTTAGCATGCCATTACTACGCATGCATTTAGTGCGATTTTTTTACATCGCAAACGGCATTAGTACGCATTATATTACTACGCTTACCTTAACTTTGTAAAAGCATGAATAATACTTTGCATTCCACTACTATGTGTACATGCCCCTACACTACACATACATGATGACACTACACAGAAACCTTTAACACTACACAATACTACTCTTCCCTAAACCCTAAATCACTACCCCCAGCACAACTTCCTACACTACAAAAACACAACACTACCCTGAACCCTAATACGCCACTCCCAGCACGACCCCCTACCCTACATATACACCAAAACACTACCCTAAACCATACCATATGACCCACCTACACTACCCTTAACCCTAAAACACTAACCTAAACTACACATATGCCACAACACTACCCTAAACCCTAAAACACTACCCCAGCACGACCCCCTACTCTACACATACACCACAACACTACCCTAAACCCAAACCTTAAACACTACACATACCCTTAACACTACCCTCAACCCTTAAACTGTACCCCCAGCACGACCCCCTACTCTACAAAAACACACTACATCCCCCTTACCTCACTCTCCTCGTGGTTCCTCTCTCCTCCTGGGACCTTCCTCACGTCGTCTCCGAGGGGCGGTGCACGTCGTTGTGAGGAAACAGCCTCAGTTTCCTTACAACGACATGGATCGATTTCTTTTCAAGCATACCATTACAACGTATGCGTAGTAACAACGCTTGCGATGTAACAACTTGCGTACTAATGGTACGCGTTGTAACATCGCAAGCGTAGTAACGCTTGCGAAGTAATGGTATGCGCAGTAGCAGCCGCACACTAAAGGCTGTTTACCCCGTTGTCAGATCGAGAGAGAAAGACAACTGCAAATGTACAGAGAAAGCTCAGCTTGATACCAGCGATTGGAGAGCTGGTAAAGACGCATTATAAAGAGCTTGTGACTGAGTGTAGAGTTCAAGAAGCTATAGAGGAGGGAGAACTCAGATTGTTGCCAGTGAGTAGAGAGTGCATGAGGCTGTACCATAAGGGGAACTTGCAAGCCAATTGGAGCTCATGAAGCTATTATACTGGAACAGCTGAAGTTGGTGTCAGCAAACGCAAGCCCAAAAGATTTGTTATAATCACAAATTACTTTTCACCATGAAAATTTGATCTCAGGGTCCATGAACAGGCAGAAAAAACAAACCTGCAACACATCTCCAACTACGATAATACAATCCAAAGAGTAAACATACCTTCAAGAAGGCATCAATGTCTCCAACAGCTGGGATAAAGTCTGGAATGAAGGGCTTTAGCTTATGGTCAAGGTCAATGGCTTGTGGTGTGTACCTGAAGTCAACAGAAAGGCAAAAATTAATCAGGTTGAATGGGACGGTGAAGAAACTAGAGACACTCAACCTGTTATAAAAAAAGAAGAAGAGATGCTATTGAGAACAGCAGCAGGGATGAGAGATTGACGTCATTATGCACTGGAAGAGTCACTAGCTCCAGGGAAACACAAAGATCATTCACACCTTACTGCACATAAAGAGGAGGCGGAATGAAAGGGAGACAGTATGCACTGGAGAGCGGCTTCCCATGCAGACATAAGAATGGAATCATTAAAGATTCTATGTCAGGACCGGAGGAGACAATTTTGCCTTCTAATTTTGCTTGAGTCTCCAGCAGCGGCCACAAAGATAGCTACAAAAACTGCATTTCCCAAGAAATATTCAGAAAACAGCTGGCAAAAACAACCAATCACACTCCTCCATTTTAATGGTACTGCACACAGTCGCCTCTTCATTCCTCTCTTTCTTTTCTGCTCTAGCAGCATGTAAGTGCCCATCGCTTTGTCTCTGCACATTGTTATACGCATGCTTCCTGCTTACTCAATGTTGTGTTTTCATAGCTGTAAGGAAACAGGCCATTAGTTACCTGGGCGGAGCTCGCAGACTTTCACTCCGCGGAATTCTGTGGCGTTACAGAAACACTCCGCCAAATTCCACGTAGCTCCTCGAACAGGAAGGGTATTGCTAGGCCACCCCTAGGTATTAGAAGTGGAGCTTGTCATACTCGAAAGGGGATGGGAGGTTTTAAAGTGACTTTATGAAGAGGTGGGTCATTCTTTATAATAGGCTGTAGCTCTGTTCCAAGATGGGTCGGCTTCGCTTTACTTTTTCATGTGCCAATTCCTACAGTTGGTATAACACAGCATCCCAAAACCCACTCTATCTCTTCCCTCCTATTAGTGTGGGACATGTTCCCAGTCTCGCTTCAGCAGTCTCCACCACATTACCCATCCTCTACCCCGAAGCATTCCAGGATACTGGGGCCAGAGCCCCATGGGCCGGGCACGATAACCAGGCGGTGTCTCTCAGCAGTAGCTCCAACACCTAATGGGGGTTAGCGCTCTCTGCGATTGTGCACAAAACTCTGCTACCTAGTCGCTTTCCGATGTTAACTGATCATTCTAAACGCATCTAGAAAAGTCAGCATTCGCCCTTTCGCTAAACCCACAGTTGGCTGACGCATGGATAAAATTCACAGCTTATTGACAATAACAGTATCAGTGTTGTGTCATCATACATTCTGGCTTAGTCTAGAATTATAATTAATACATAGATAAGAGTTAACTTGTTTATCGTGCACAACACATAGGCAGTCTTTCATCTCGTTATTGACCAAAGTGTAGGTTCTGACACTGCTGCGGCTCATTGAACGCAGACAAACACCATTCTGAGATGGCTGCCCCTCATTCACGAGATGATGCAAATGCTACCTCTGGTTTTCGAGGAAGAACAAAAATTCATTTATAGACAGAAATCAGACTGTGTATACTGTGCCGGTTCTTAGACTAAGTCGCCATTAGGAATGCATTTGTTATGCACAGGCCTGTTCCTATCCAGCATCGGCTTAGACTGTGGGGCCATGCTATCCACCTGCAGCCCCTGCACTCACCATGGGCTCCAGAGCTGCACGCATGAGGGGCAGCACCAGAGTGAGTGGCGGTACAGAGAAACACGGGAGAGGGCAGTGCTGTCTGGGTCCGTGTAGAGACACATGTAAGGGTTTGCCTTAACTAGAACCTGCACATTTACTGCCTGCGCAGCTCAAGGCAGACCTACGCTTGTCTTCTCTAAAAATGTTTAGATGTATAAATGTCTGCTTAGCCAATGTTATATTTCTTATGGATACAGTCACATATTAGCGTGTGGGAGTAGTTTGTGTAAGCGACAAAATGCATATCTAAATACAAAACAGGCAAGTTTTGAAAATGGGTAAGCATTGTAAGATGTTATATAATCAAACATATATCTGTCTGTACATAAATACAGTGTACGTCAGTAGATTAGAAAAAGCATGTATAAAAACACATAACTATATATGCAAGAGATAGAAAATAGATGCATATCAAGGGATGGATCCTTCCCCCAGGAAATTGACATGCGACACTGTACCATCGACCTGCATTACAGATGATGTACAATGTGTTAACTATTTGTAATGATGGGATGCTTACATGTTTGTTTGTTTAATAAAAAGTATTTGATAAAAATATAGATGCATATCGGATACATTCTAGGGATGAGTGCCCTAGTATCCTCCGCTCCACTGGCGGTTGGCAGAGATTTTCCGAACTCTGCACTTCAAGCGGAGCGCAGAATGGCAAAATTCAGCAAAATCTCCCGGCGGAGCGAGGTTTACCGCTCACCCTTAGTAATGGGTCCACATGCCCCTTCCACTGTGAACCAAACACCCCATTGTAGCGCTTGACACTCTCAGGGTAGCGAAGGAGCGCAGTCCAAGGCTTACTCAAGGGAGGTGGTGTAGGCTCGTAATTACCATTCGCTGGCAAGCAATAACCGTCAATAAATATTTGTCCAGTCTATGCTTTCTCTTTAGGAAGTAAACGAATATTTATCAAACACACACACTACTCAATACTATACAGTAATTTACAAACATATAAAACGCTGGTGGAAATATCTATGATGACACCACGTAATCACCTCGGACCCCCTAAAGAGGTCAAGCTCAACAAACCACGTCAAGAACGGTATCATTTGAAGAGTAAATGCAATAATCAATCATAATCAAGTGGGAATGCACTTATTAATGTTAATAAAGCATTTGCACTTTGATCACAAATCAAGGTCACCATTATTGTCAATAAGGCATTAAAAAATGAACATAACAGGTCTGTGTGCTTTTTATAGACTTTCAACCCATGAAAACACAACTATAAAGACAGCCCTTAGCAGGGCCGGACTGGGAACCCAAGGCAGCCCTGGCAATTTTCTCCAACCAGCCCCTGCCTGGCCCAGGGAGACTATAAACCCTTGCTTGCTGCTTTTGTTACTGGGACCGATATTGCAGCACCGCACAAAACCCAGCCCCCAGCAACAAAACCGGCTCCCTCCACTGTAAAACTACCCCCCACCTTCCAGCCTCCCGGGACAATGCCTGATGCACGGTACGGCCGGTCCGACACTGGTCCATTCTTTTAGGCACCTTCAGGCCACAATAGCTGTAACTATAAACTTGACCCCTAGAGGGTGCTGCAATCCCAACTGTAGAGCACATGCTCCAGCCTGGGGAGTGGTTAAAAACTTAAGGAAAACCCTGGGTTGGTCTTCCTTTTTGGATCCTGCATACTTAGGGGCAGCATTATGGGAAAAGCACCCTGGATCTTTAAGGGAAGCTGTGACACGTCTGCAGCTTCTCTGTGCTCTTCTTTTCTGTGGTGGTGGTGGCCCCGCTGTCCTGGGCCAAAACGAGCAGTAGAAATGGCTTCATCATCTTCAGGTCCCGCAGGGCATTATGGGATGTTTCTCCTGGAGCTTGTGCATATTTTAGGAGAGGCTCTCCCACTGCGCCGGGGAGAGGCGCTGCCTTTCTTTTTTTCCATTTCCCGTGTTGCGCTTTTTTTTCTTTTTATTGGGGGGTGCCCGGTCCCACGGGAGCACCCCCATGCCTCCAGATGTTGGGGCAGCACAGGGAGTCCACCCGGACTTCCCCATGCAGCTCCGTGAAAAAGCAACATTTCTCTGCAGCCTTTGGGATCCGGCATCTCTTCTTCCCTGTGGGCAAGGTGCTGGATTCTGTGGTGACTGCCCGCTACCCCCAGACACAGGCCGAGGGAGCAGGCCAGGCCCACCACAAATGGGGAGTGTTCTGCAGTACTCTCCCGTTCTCCTCCTTGCTACCTCTGGGCACGGGGTTGCGATCCCGGGCCTAGAAGACTCCTCTCTTCCTAGTAAGCAGAAGCGCTATGGTACTCCTCCGTCCTTACTCCCATCTAGGTCCTGAACCCCCTATCTATAGACTGGTCTGGGGGTTGAGATCCTTCGATCCTGTGGACGCTGGGTAGGAGGCCTTACATGCGCCCCCTCCAGGCATGTGAAAATGAAAGACTATCCATGCAGCGACCCCCGGGCCCTGGACAGCGGAGGTCCATGCGCTCTGGGATTGTGCGGAGGGGATGGGGGGGGGGGGGTGGGGGTCAAGGGTCAAATCTGTCTTCTTATGTCTCGGGCCCAGTTGAAAAGTTTTGCATGCTTTTGGGCTAATTTTGCTCCTGGTGGTGAGCCCTAGCCACCTGGAGAACTTTCCTCTGGTGTCTAAGGTGGCAAACTTTGCAGGGAGCTGGCTACACTGGCTCCCTGCGCCAGCCTTTCTACTTTTTTCTCCTCTGGGACTTCTCTCCTCTTTGGTGTAGAAGTCTAGTTCTTTTCCTCAACTGGACCTCAGGGGTGCAAGAGGACCAGCTTCCGAGGTCCTGGGCAGAGCCCCACCAGGCCTGGGGTCAACCACATTGAGTCCTTAGTCCAAATGGGCATCAGAGGGTTCCTCCTTCCAGTTGTCCACAGCAGCCGCCTCCAGTCCCAGTGTCCAGCAGAAAAACAAAACCAAGAGAGCTCTCCTTCTTGCGCAATATCTTTTAAGTGGGGCCAGAAGGTTCTAGAAGAGAGGCACTTATTACCTATCCTGGGGTGCCACATAACCTCCCCTGTCCTAACAGTCTTGCACAGCATGCTGGGACAATTCAAAATGGCGTCACCCAGGAGTCACTAGTCACACCTCCTCTGGAGACCTCAGCTCCGCCCCTCGCTGCCATGCCTGCCAGGGCCTTTTCGATCAAATCTTCAAAGGGGGCACCCTCCTGTGATGGCTCTAGAGGTCTGGGCTCCCTCCTTTGTTTTGTGGGTTTGGGCTGGCCCATCCCTGGTACAGTGTGACAGCTGATTGATTGATGCAGATCCTTCATGCAATCCCTTTTCTCATCAGGAGTTGAGTCAAGCACTGTTGATTGCTCCCTTTGTGTAGCCTTTGTTCCTGCTGCTGGAGAGAAATGTAATTAACTTTGCACAGCAGGGTGATGAATAGCCAGGGCTCTGATCCTGTGCTGAGCCAGAGAAATATGACAATCATGGATGACCCATAAGCTTTACAGATATCTTTTTGGAACTCTCCTATTTGGGTGTGGAATACAGATTCTACCACACTTCGATACGACACAGGTATCTGTAGGCCAAGGGGAAGCAAAGCTGCACTCTAAAGCAGTCTTCCCCATCGGTGTATAATGTAGTGTCACTGCAGACAAGACAATAAACCACACTGACTTTCCCTATGAGTGTATACCAACATTATGACATCTATCCCAGGTCAATAGCCAATTCTATTTAAGAAGGGTAGAGTAAGCAATTATCATTAACAATAATAAACATATGGTTTGAAACTCCTGGAATAAAATAGTGGTCAGACATTAAGTACTAATCATCACATTTATTTTAATGCAGTTGAAAACAAATGAAAGCCTATTTCATTGCGAGGCAACAGAGAACTTGGACCAGCCAACACGTGTTTCGCCCCACAATGGTGCGAAGGCCTGGGCTTTTTCAAGGCTGTTTAAGTATTATTAGTTAGAGAATTACAGGAATTCCATTCATGTACATATATAGGTCACATAAAGAAAAAAGAAGAAGCAAACAATAAATGTAGATGAACATAACAAAACATGAGCAAAAAGGAGAGACAAAGAAACAACCAAGCATAATTATAAATATGTATTAGGAAATACTATATGCATTTCCATCCGTGTTTCATGGGCTACAGTTCGTGCTTACAAGCCACTCCATTATTATTGATAATTGCTTACCCTACCTTACCTAAATATATTTCATAGTTGTGGGCATAGAGGTATTGCTCTCAAAGGGTAAGCAACCAATACCGCCAATGAGCCAATACTACTCCGCGTAACTCTAGAACTATTTCCCCCCTATAAACGAAGCAAATCCAATACTGCAAAGTCCCATCTGCGCCTGGTATCTGTGTGCAGTTACTGGGCTGCGTATGACAGGAGTCTCTCACAAACAGCCCACAAGCGTAAGAATAAGTGTTCATGTGTAATCAGTCAAGTGTCCCTTAGCCTTGCTGCATCACAGCCGCCTCATCTTAAAAGGTGGACACTGGTGGTTAACATGCACAGTCCATTTACCGTGAGTTTGCGGTGGGCAAGTCCCCAGTGGTGGGGCTCAACCACAGTAAAAAAGGTCACATATTAGGTGGTAAAAAAGCAAAGAAATCCGGGCTCATTTGATGGGCAGAACCCATCACCTTAAAATAGCAATTTATTATTACTGATATCCCAGAGTGGCATGTCTCTGAGAAATCTTTATTGAAGGTACAAGCATTATTTTGATGTGAAACTAGCTTAGCACATTGCAGTGGAGCTTCTTCTTAGTCTGTGCCTCGTTCTGTGCTCAGACAGGCTGCCAGGCCCGGCAGCAAGGATTTTCCTTTTCGGCATAGGACCTGCAGAGCTGGTCAAAGCATTATTCAGAGCTATATCAGAATGAGGAGGTAAATCCCCCGCCAGGCCTGGGGTTTGTCACCCGGTAGGATTAAACCACTGTTACACAGGTTGTCTCTGGGCACAACAAAGGCCAAAACCCAGTAATTGTAAAGGGTAGAGCTGCCCACTGTAGTTGTGAAGCCTTCTAATTAACACACCATTATTGGTATTAAGACACTTGAAGCATCGGGTGAGGCAGGGAACACCCCTATGTAGGTCTCAGGCTAAAGCCAAAAGAAAGACAGTAGTTCTCAGAGCTAGATACTATTGACAGACTAAAAAACGCATTTATGGCATTTTCCGAATCGACCAAAACGCTTCCAGACTTAGGCGGACAGCCATCAGGATGGCTCTACGGGTCTATTGCTTCAATTTCCAGGCTAGGCTCGGACCACCTTCCCATCATAGATGACAGATGAGGAGGACTCTCAAGGAGATTCTGAGAAAGCATATGAAGTTGGCAGACCCTGGCATCTGAGCCCTAACGGAAATGCCATAAGGAGTGTAAGGCTGAGGACCAGCATGAGAAGACACCTTCAGGTACACTAGATTCATAAGGTATTTACCATCCACGGTCTTATGAATGGACCCCCGACCAAGAAGGAGTTATAGTACATAGCCAGCCACCTGTGACGATCCCTCAAAGGGCATTCTAGTTGAGACAAAGTCAGAAGCAAGACCATACTACGTTTGGAAGTTTGTTTCCATAATGCGCATCCAATAGAGGTTGTGGAGCCAGGGAATTTTTCAGAGAAATCACACACACAGCTAGGCTCTTCACTGGTGGGTCGGAGTCCTTTCTTCCTATGGAAGAACTGGGGGGAGGTTGACTCCCACAAATGGAGGGAACTGACCATTGATGCCTGTGTACTTCAAAATAAAGCAAGCATTGGCATAGCCAATAGGTCTCGCCTTTGGGACCTTATAAGTGTTTAGCCATGCAACACTTGCATAACTAAATACTTATAAGGTCCCAAAAGCGAGACCTATTGGCTATGCAAAGCGGCCGCGAAAGTGAAAGCGATCGTGATCACGATCAAACATCAAAGCGGCCGCGAAAATGAAAGTAATTGCGGTCAAGCGCGGCGCGCGCGCCCGCGCACATGCACTGTAGCTCTAGGCTGGCCTGGTAGCACTTTTTGGAGCCCTCTCAATAAGTCTTTCCAGACCAGCGCATGCGCTGGGTCAGGCGAGACCTAAAAACTGAAACATAATGATGAATACATGTGTATGTGTCATTCATGCATATATGTGGGTCATGACACTACAGTGGTGTCAGGCAGGGCACAAGTCCTACAAAAAGAAGTGGGGGACTAACCTAGTTAATCAGAATGCAAGTCACATCACGGAGCATGACATCACAGCGTGTGACACCACTGTGCATGAAATCACGGCGCGTGACATCACGGCGCGTGACATCACAGCACGTGACATCATGGAAAGTGGCATCATAAGAAGTGACATCAGATCTTAAGCCCTCACATATATGTTTAACATGTCTATCATGAGTAAATTGGAGTATATTTCGAGTATATAGGGAAACCCTCCTGATTTAGGCAGAAGATTCACACTTTTGTAAGCTACACATAAAACAATGTCGCCTTTTGTCTGTGTAAACTTCCTCTGCCCATGGTGCTTTCAAAGAAAAAATAGTGGTACTAAAATTATTTCAATGCATCCTCAGGAGTAGTAAGCACTATATAAAGTACCTTTATTTTGTGCAAATACAGAGAAAGACCAACACATCTGACATTCTTACAGTGAATGCATATCTTGTGAACAGGGACTGAACAAAGTGAAAAGCTGCCTCTCTTAAGTATGCGTGAAGTGCTAACAAGGTGTGAGCCTTTGTTTCCCCTCTGCTGCATTTGCATCTAGGTGTGAGGTTCCTGACCACTCCCAGCCAGTAGACTTCAGCAAAAGGAGGTCTGATAACTCCCCAGATTCGACCTTTGTTATGGGCCCAGCAGGAGTCTGAACTAAGAAAGCCCCTACCCGCCTTCACGTTGTTGCGGATCTAAAGCAGACAACAACGTGCAGGCGCTGCAGAATGTGTCCCGGTGTTTGCAAATTACACCGGGACGAATTCAGCATATTATTCAGTGGGGCCCAACTGCTTGGCAGGGTGGACGGTGTCCACCCTGTGAAAATAGTGGGTGGATGCCGCCCACCCCCGTGCACCTCCGACCCGTGCCCTGGCCTCAGGGTGATGACGTATATACGTCCACTTGTCACAAGCATGTGTGCGCATAAGACATTTTTGTTTTTGGTTACATTTGCCGTTCCGAAATGGTGGGTGCCTATTTTGGACGAATTAATAAAAAGAAAAAGTGCTCCAAAGCACATTTGTTAAAATGTTGTTTTATTTTTAGCAAAGAGCAACATAAAGCAAATTGTAGCAGCTAGGCGCACCAAAAAATAAAAAGAAATGAACAGAAAGCGATGAGGGTGAGGTGAGGAATGCTAGAGGAGGTGAAGAGAGTGGAGTAGTAAAGAAAAGACAGTCAAGGGACAGAAGCAGAGTGGGGTGTGGGGATAAGCACCTGCAGAGCTGGGTCAAAGGTGGTGAGTGCGTTACTAAAAAACACAGAAAAATAAAAAAAACTGAGCAGGATTGGATGGGAGAAGGCAGCAACTCCCAAGCTTGGGGAGGAGCAACATGGAGAGTGCAGAAGCGGCAGTCTGAGGATGGACGCAGCACATAGGTGAGAATGCAGGAAAATACACGCACTCCCATGGAGTGCTGGAAATAAAAAGATACCAATTTATTTTGAAGCTTTGGAAGGATACAAATCATCCAATCATAAGAATGCTAAAAAAAAATCTATGCTGCAGGGGAGTGACAAACACAAGAAGAGAAAGGAAATCCATCAAATAAGATGTAGGAAAGTGCAAGGAAGTAAGAGTGACAAGAAAGCCAACCAATGGTAAGCAATTGGCAATATCCAAAGCTCACTGCAGGTGTTGGTATTGTCCGCAATAGGTCTTCAACAGTAGCCGTCTGAAAGCTGTCCGTAGATGAGACATAAAAATGGCATTGTATATACTCATGTGTGTTGGAGGTGTGTGCGTGTTCCAGAGTATGGTATTTGTGGTGAAATGTACTTGGGTCTTTTCGCTATTGCAACAAAAACTCTAAGGGGCCGAATACGATTGCGGAAGGCCCGTCACCGCCAGCCATGAGGTGGCAGTCCTTCCGCAATCGGACTGTGATATTTTCCACCCACCACATTAGGATGGCGGAGGGAATCGCGTTTGGACCGTGGCGGACACCAAGACCGTATGCCACGGAACCGCCAGAGGCAATCGTTGTGATTGCCTAGCGGAGCGGTCTGCATCAATGAAATGGTGGCGGTGCCTAGCAGGTACCGTCCGCCAGATTACAACGTTGTCTCCAGCCAGCCTTTCCGTGGCAGGTAAACTGCCATTGAAAGGCTGATGGAGATTGGTTTCGGGGACCCATTGCGGGCCCCCCTTGTGTTGGGGGAGGTGTGGGTGCACTGGGGGGTACCCATGGTACCCCCCTATACCCCCCTACATTTCACTGCACCAAGTGGCAGGCACCGTGTGGTGCCTGCCACGTAGTGCAGTGAAATGCACAACATGCCATTTTAGCTTTGCGGCGGGTGCTGCTGTCAGCAGCACCTGCCGCAATGTTAAAATGCAACCGCCATGGTGGCGGTCACATCCTGATTTTGTGTGTGAGACCGCCGCATGTAGTGTGGACGTCCCAGTGTCCACCACGATGGCGGATGGACTCCAGTCCGTCCGCCATCATAATCGGCCCCTAAGTTTGGCGCTGCCCACCCACACCTTTGAAAATTGAGGGTGGACGAATCATATTCCAACACTTTCTGTAGTTTTACTCCTGCTTTTCTCAGGTGCATGGTGATAAGAACAGAACATGTGAGAAAGTCAGTGTAACTGTTTGTCAGTACACACAAGCTTGCTACTTTTTGTACGTTTACCTCATCTGCATTGAGCGCTGCCCAGGAAATGACTTGTACTCTTCTTGATGACACTTACAAATGCAGAAAAATCCACAGACATATCAGAAAGGTAAGTGACACATTGGAACGCCCTAAGTTGGTTTTACTTTCTGACTCACCTGCTAGCATTGAATCTGTGTGTTTCTGACAGTCTAACTACATAAGCTTGGTTTATACGGCGAACACCTGGTAAATAGGATTCCCCAGACAAACGTTTGTCAATTGTTAGGGTAAGTGGGAGATTAACCAATCAAAAGATCTTCTTAGGGTTAGTCATAGACTCGGTCTAAGAAAAACTGAAACTTCCCAACAAGATTGTGTGGATTAAGAAGGAGCTCAAAAGAGCATCACTGAGAACAAGGATTTCTTTGAGACAGTTGCACGGTTGGTGGGTGTTTCAGCAACTTCAGTGCAGGACATTCTCCTGAGACCAGTCCATTACATGGACTTAAAGCAGCTGAAGGCCACTCATCTGAGGAAAGGTTTCACATACTCAAAATAAATCTTGTGCGGATGACACAAGTAAAGAGATCCATTGGTGACTGGAATAAATTGAGGCATGGAACAGCAGCATGATGTTCAGTTCCACCCCCAGACCTGGTGATGGAGTCTGATGCCAGGAGGCTCAGTTGGGGTATCAGATGCGGAGAGTTATCTACTAGAGAAAAGGGCTCGGAGGAAAAACTGAACATTCATATCAATTGCTTAGAACTCCTCATCGGATTCTATTCTTTGAGGTGCTGGACAAAAGAAAGAACGAGATCCTGTGTTCTTGTAAAAATGGACAATATTTACATGGTAATCTACATAAACCATCTGGCAGGCATGCGATCATGGAAATGGCCAAGCACTTTTGGGATTGCTGCCTTCAGGATCAGGTGGCAGACACAGCAGAATATCTATCAGGTCATCAGACTGTTTCAGCAGACTGGCAGTCAAGAAATGTTCAGGACTCATGTGTTTGGAATTTGAGGACAGATATCTTCCAGGTGCCGATAAAGGGGCCATTCATGGTGAATCTGTTGGCATTCCGTTTGGATCACCAGCTGGCGACTAGAACCGTTAGTGGCACCCACTGATTCATTTCTCCTGGACAGGAAGACAGAGAGGGTGTTATGCATTTCCATCATTCACCAATAATTACGCATGTGGGGACTCGGGTGAAAAGGCAGGAAGCAGACCCGACTTTGGCAACACCAATCTGGAGATCTAAAGTTTGGTTCCCAGTTTTGATGGAACTTTTTTGAGATTTACAGATCCAGCTCCTCCACCATCAGAACATTCTTTTGGATCTGCAGGGATTTAGGCATTGTTTTGTGGAGGATGGGATTCTTCGACACTTGGCTTGGAGATTTACCGGGATTGCTGGGAAATCCCAGCACTTTCTAGACTTCATCAAACAGGCCTGGTTGGAAGGTACGGTCAAAAGGTATAAACCAGGTTGGCGACAATTGTTTGGAGCAATGGTTTGATCCCGTGAGGTCCGACCAAGTGCATAGCCTGAATTTTCTTTAAGAGATGGTCAAAGAGGAACGAGCTTTCAGGCCAGTCAATATTTTCAGATCGTTATTTTCAGGTCATCTATGGTTTCGCAATTCTTAAGAGGGGTGAGACTTCCAGTTCTTCTAGAACCTAGGTCCTCAATGGCATGGGACATGAACAGTGTTAAATTTCTCCCTTGGCAAAGAAACAAGGTTTTATCAAGGAGGGTCTGGTGTTGTGTAGAAGGGTGTCATATGTCAGAGTTCTAGACATTTTTGGCAGATTGTTTAAACACCATGGAGTGATTTTTGCAGTTTCTAGGTGTACCAAAACAAATACTAAGGAAATTTCATATCCTGACTGCTAAACATGCTATATATATTTAGCTTCAATCATCAGCCGATCAAGTCATAGATCACCATAATTCACGTGCTGGAAGCAGTTTCCTAATTAATAATTACCACTCACAAAGCAAGTGATTCCAGGCTACAAATCCCATAATCCTGAACCACTCCAAAAAAGCGCATCTCAATATTAAACAACAACACCCATAAGACCCTATTCACAGAAAAAATTCTGACTCAGTGCAAAGGGAATGTAACACCGGTCCTGCAAAACCGCAATCCTCAGCAGTTTCCAGAGATGACGTCACAGCATCTTTTGACACTACTTCCATCAAAATCCACACCTCGAATTGTCTCACTGCGAACCCGCATCTCATCCGGCACCAGTCACAAGACCACAGCTCAGCCCCTCACAGCCATCAGCTTATCAATGAATTTGTCCCAAATGGATAAACAATTATAAAGAAGACTATACACACAAAAAAGTCAATCCACACTACAATTAATTGGCAAGTATCTTCCTTGAACTGACCACCGGCACCCCGTCAGTCAACTGTTGGCATTAGAATCATGGTCTGTCGACACCGAGCGCCATCCGTGAGGACAGGAGGCAACAATATTACATAAAGACCGCATCTCTAAATGAGGCGGAGTTGCCACACTCATTTACTGTGCAGAACATGACAAAAAAATTGTCCATTGTGAGTTACAATTTCCTCCTAATCTACTGCCCTCCCAATATGCCTACCTTGTGCTTCAACACTTCAGCTGAAGACATTGGTTGTTATGGTCTCACCAGAAACAAATATCGTTTTTGTTTAGCCCATTTCCATCTATAGCTAGAAGATCTTCAGGGTCAGATCTTCAGTTTAAGAACTTGCTTGAAATTTTTAACACAGAGTTGATCACAAACCAAGTTACTCACATTAAGGATCATCTTTTGGACCCCATATTTTCTAATTTAGACAATCTTCAATGCAGGGAAGTTACTCTTCTTGCATTGTGAGAACAGTAACATATTTCAGTCTGAGCCTTTTTCATGAGATATATAGCACATCTAGCATTTCTTCCCATTGCCAACACAAAAGAAAGTGGAAAACAGCTACTCCCAAATTAATTGCATCTCACTGTTGTCAGTCACTTAAAATGTGCATTACTTGTATTGAGAAATCAAATATAGATGACTCTTTAAAGTCTTTCACACACACCTTGCTGAACAGCTTAGACTTAGTTTCCCCTTACAATCAAGAAAACTACACTAAAACAAAGAAGAACCCACGGTTTTCTTCTGAAGTATAAAATCAAACCCCCAGAACTCGGTAAGCAGAAAGACAGTGGAGAAACACCCATCAGCCTGACCTTAAGTCTGCTCCACTCCTGATGGCTAGTGATTAGAAACAAAAGATAAAAACTGCAAAGTCGGAATACTACAAGTGCCATTTACCCACACACCTATTCTTCAAAGGAGCTGTTTTGTGTAACTAAGGAGCTCCAATTGCCCACAGACAGGACCAATATCATTCTGCCTACAGCTGCTATTTGTGAAAAATTGGTGACTTTCTTCAGCAACAAAATCTTAAATGTTAAATACTCTATTATGTTAGTATCAATTTCGCTACTTGATTCTGTCAATGAAATAAAGATAACTGGCGTTATTCTTTACTTTTCCTACTTTTGTTCAACAGTTATATGTGTCTACTTTCCAAACTGTCAACTAAGGTGGGTGCAAAATTTTACATTTTACATGTATCCGGACGAGACACAACTGAACTATGAATTTAAACAAGACTCTCACCCTACACCCTCACAATCAAACCCCTTACATTCGGTACATTGTTTGATATCTCAGAACTTTTTTTTCTTTTTTAAGAGTTTCATATAGTGCGAACTAGACCCGATGGTATCAGAGCGCTTCACATGAGCACCAGTTGCATTACAGAAGGACGCATTCATTTTCTTAGGCACGGGGAGATTAAGTGATTTGCACAGAATCACAGGATGTTGAGCGTCCCGGCTGAGACTCGAACCTGGTTCTCCAGCTTCGAGATCAACTGCTCTAGCGGTTAGGCCACAACTTTGAACACATCCAAGACCAAATTGTTGATTTCACTTGACAGAGGAGTTACATCCTATATTCTGTCCTGGCCTACTGTCATGAATCTGTGCTCACATGTTGCCACTTAAGCTTGTGATTTGGGCATTCATCTCAACTTCTTCTAAAAGGCTTCCCTTTCTCAGAGGATGATTTCTCCCATTACTTCGCAGAAGATATGCGCTACAATAGCACTTTTGACACATGGGTGCTTTTCATCAAGCCAAAGTTCCTAACATTAACTTCCCTTTGTCTCCCAAGCACAAGCTCTACCAGTCTGCTGTTCTGATGAGACTCCTGAATAATAGGGGCGATGATGGTGGTCGAAACGCGTCTACACCAACTTCCAAAGACAAAAAAACCTCCAACTTTACTAGAAAGGGCTCCTTCAAAGGACTGAAAAAAACATTTGAGGCTCTTGAAAAGATCTCCTGAGTCACAGACTGACTTTTTTTCACAATAGAATAAAGAAGAAATATTTGAAATCTCATAACCTCCATTATCTCCACTCCCAAAACATTTTTCTTATCTAAAAGACACTTGGGTTTCCTCCAAATAAGTACTAGAAGTAACTTTGGGACATATACAAGTCCTTTGTTCTCCACAATCTCCAAAAACACTCTCCTTCAAGAACATTTGTCTCAAAATACCTTGTTTCATCTCTCAACACTTGCTTCTCTCTCTGGTGATGGGGCACACTTTCATTTCACAGGTATGCATGATATAGGATGAATTTATGAGTCTGTCTTTTCTGTGATTTACTATTAACAGTTTTTTTTAAGGGTTTCTATTAATAATGTGTAAACCTTTAACAAATAATACAGTTTAGAACAACTGATGTTTCTTCTGACCCATCAGCAAAGAGTAAGACTAAATAAACTGTGCAAGGTTCTCAGTTTTGCTTTCCCCAGCTAAACATGCACAGAAAGAGGTAGGAAACTCACCTTGTTATGTACTGGAAGAGCTCCTTGATCTCAGCAGACACGGTCAGATGCTCGTAATCTGCGGGGTCATAAGCCCTGAACAAATGAGAAGATATGATTAAAAGCAAAGCATTCATCTCTTGGGTGGGTTAGATAATGCACTTTGGGATAAGAAACTGATTCTAGGAAACTAGAATAAAAACCAAATTACGAATGATCTTTGCTCTGGAGCCTCACAAAAGAAAGGACTGATGTTCCCGGATGTCCAGCACTTTTGAGTCAATATATCACATTCAAGTGTACTTTATTGTGAATGGTGTTGTGATGGTACAACCCTAGTCTCTGTTTGAAAAATATATCCTGTTGATATGCATTTAATGTTGATTGTACAACTGAATAGGTCCTTTGTAAAAATGGTGTGTGTTTGAATGTACACATTAAAGTTAGAGGTACATAATGAAAGGAGCCATACGCAAACACACGTGTACGCAAACACACACAATTGCACACAAAAATGCTTCCCACAGTAGCAGCTAAAGGCAACAAATTCCTCCACCTGCACTGTCAACACAGGTCTAGGAACCCTTATCACGACCGACTTGTGTGACTAGACACCCTCCCCTCAAGGTTTGCACTCATTTACACGTGTGTGTTGCATCCTACCCCTCCAAAGGAGCCCCATGCTCATCATCGTCGTCATCGTCGTCGTCTTCGTCGTCATCATCGTCTTCGGATCCAGATTCATCCGACTCATCTTCATCGTCTTCCTCATTCTGATTGAAGCCTCGGGTGGGTGGGGGGCCCATCTGCGTTCTCTTGGGTATCTCCTGCTAAGGAAGAAGCAAAACAACATCAAAGATATAGTGGGTAAAAATACCCACTGTAATAATGTAGTATTCATTTTTCATAGGATTTTGGCCACCTGACAAGTATCTATGTGGCTTGAGTGATTAGCCCTTCAGAAACAGTGCCTAGGCAAATTTGATCTAGAAAAGGCTCAAAATGTTAAGCAGTAGGATGGTATGGGACATATCCTTACAATAGGGGAAAAGAGATGTTTTACAGTAAAAATAAAGAGAGCGAGATAAAGAAAAGGAAAGATTCAGAAAGTTAAGCATGTTGATTTTGATGAGGGACACATTTTTGTCGTGGGGAGGAAAAAAAGAGACAGAATGATCAGAAATCAGAAAATACCTTTTCTGTACTGTTAGTACCATGCATGCACTCATGATCTTCAACGCCCTTGAAAGTAGTCAACAATGCTTCTTAAACGTTTTGCTATTCTTTCTGTCGTTTGGAAGGATTTTGTTGTAGGTTCTGAGCCATGAGAAGCAAACCTGTCGCTTTACTAAAAACTAGCTGACAGAGCTTGTGGGGTTCCAATGTCTGGATGGGTTCTACCACCCATGGAGGTAGTCTTATAGATTTCATCTCACCCGGATCCCAGAGTATTGACTGCACTACGACCGTATTTTTATATACATTTCAACACCAAGAACTTCGTTATCAAGTAAGTACTTTTTGAGCTATTGATTTTTATAGGTAAGTAAAATGTTCACTTATGCGTCTCAAGGATGTAATTCTTTCCTAATCGAAAAAAGGCATTTACTCCACACAGTTACCTGCAATAGGTTTTCGGGGGTTCCAGTCAGGACTTAAGGTGGTAGGGCGTAAGGTCAAAAGAACCACCAGTAGTTAATCTTTACCTGCCCTGGAACGTCCGGGTGAAGAGGTGCTGGTCGGGTTGGTAGCTTTGCGTGCTAAACCAAAGGAGAGAGGGAGAGCTTGGGCACAAGTCCAGGAGCACCCAATGGGGAACTCAGTGTGTGAGGGCCCCGGGAGCAAAGAAGCAGTTGGTTCTCAGGTACCCAGGCTGGGGCGTTCAGGTGCAGAGCGGTTAAGTCGAAAGGGTTTGTGCGTCACAGGCACTCACGGTTGTTGGTCTTGCCAGTTGAGGAGACTAAAACAGGACAGCTGGGCCACTCTCAAAGTGGGCCTCTGCGGTGCTAATGTCCCTTGAAGGCTGCTCGCTCTTGGAGTCCGGATTGGACTCAAAAAGGCTTTGTTTGATGCAACGGGTCCGGTACTCCGGGCACTGGTGCTGTGCTGCTCCAGTTGGTCCTGGCGTCATCTCACTTGGTGGGGGGGACAAATTGGACCTTCTGGAGCACCAATACCTCTTCCTGGGTGGCTGCTACATAAATAGAACTGGGGGGGGTGGGGGGGGAGGGAGGGCGGCAGAATGGTGGAGGGGACTTTGCTGCTTGGTACCTGCAAGCTGTAGTGGAGTAGCTCCTCTACTCCAAGGGAGATAGCTGGCAATTTGCAAAATGCTGGCAGTCCACCAGGGCTCTTGGCAGATGCACAGCCACAGGAGGAGTTGGTTTGATGCAATTGTCGGGACAGGTGCAGGCAGGCAGGGTTTAACAGGTAAGGTTGCAGTTGCGTACAAGAGATTTGTTTAACACAGAAGAGTTTTACTATCGGTCTATATCTTATATAAGATGTCTCACCATGACCATGCATATTATTTGTCTGAACAAATAAATTCCGAGTGTATCTCTACTTATTTTGTATTTCAAAATACATAGAATTAGGGGTTCATAACAACAATTCTCACATACATTAATAACAGGTATTACAGTTGTACTAGATCAAAATTAACAAGTCGTCAATGCAGGCAGGGTTTGGTGCCAAAACGTCTGCAGGTGGAACTCCGCTCTCTCTTCTTCACTCTTCTTTGTCCTCTTCTATTTGTGTCCGTTAAATCTAAGCTCCTGGTGTCAGGGGTGCCACCTAAATACTTAATTTGGGGTCATTAAGGGGAGTGTACGGTAGTAGTCAATGGGCTACTTATCTTTCGGGTGCCTCCACCCCCTATATGAGCACTTCCTGTGGGGAGTAGGCATAACCCCGACCCAGTGTTTCCAATTTCATCGAAAACCAAGATGGTCAAATTCTATTTTTCGTATTAACTTCAGGTAGCCCATCTTAGGGGTGTAACTAGCCTTATAGTGAAAATGCATCCTGGCTAGCTAATGTTCCTGCCTGTCCTGGTGCCAAATGGGCCCTGGGCAGGGGGCAGCATTCCCCCTGTCTGGGGGAAGCCAGAATCACATATCGAAGGTGGCAGAGGCCTTTGAAGTCTCCTGCCTTGATATGCTGATTACTAGCCATCCTGCTTGGAGGTGCTAACACCTACGTCTGGAGCAGGCATTGTGTATGACCTCAGAGGGCATGGGCTCTCACCTGCATGGGGTCAGAAACCTGTCTCTGGTGGCAGGCTGGTCTACAACAGCCAGCCAGTACACTAGAAGTTGGTAGGTTTTCTATGGTGCCCTCTCTGGGTGCATGTCTTAATAAATCCACCACTGGCATCAGTATGTGTTTATTAAGACAAGGTGTTTGATATCAAACACCATAGGTTTCAGTGAAACCATCGAGTAGCCGGGGAGCTTGTAATGATGAGTACCCAGTACACGTACTCAATATGGCTTCCCTGTTCATTGTACATTCTAGAAATTTGACTAGGCAGCACATGGGTTTCTGATGGATACATCTGCCAGTGGATTCCTCACCTTGTGAATATCCCCTGCGCCAGCATTCCACGGAACTTTTCTTCCCCAGCATTCCACGTCGACGTGGGCGACGTCACAATACATCGGCTCCGCACGCGACTCCGTGCGACGTCATCGGAGCCATAAGAAGCCCACGTCGGCGTGATGACGTCAGTTCCCTTTTTTCCGCGCCGTCGACGCGCAACGGTTTTTTCCCAGTGCTCTCTAGATACTTTGTAGTCTAGTGGTGTATTCTTGTTAAAATCGGTATGTCTTCGACGAGGGAGAAGAGAGGGAGGAAAAAGGAGAAGTCCAGGCGGGAGTCTTCGACTTCGAGGTCGTCGAAGTCGAAGAAGCACCATAAGAAGAGGAGGCATTCTTCTCGGCGTCGGTCCTCGAAGTCTAAGAGGTCGAGGTCGGCTTCGCCTCGTCGACGTCAGAGCAAGGTCTTGTCTCCTTCGCCTTCTCCGGATAAGTCTTCGAAGTCTCCCTCTCCGAAGCGGACTCTGGCTCGTTCCCCGACGCCGTCGCCGGCGCCGTCCAAGGCTTCGACTCCGGGTCGGGTGGAATCTGATGTGGAGCAGGAGCAGGAAGAGTCTGTCCCGGTGCCTGATGACTCCGCTGTTCCGGTGGAGGATTCGGAGGAGCCGACGCCGGTGGCTCCACAGGAGGATACAGGGGCAGTTCCTTATCCCCAATTCCCGGCTCCAGGTACGGATCCTTCGGGATTTCTGAATGCCATGTATGGCATTTTTCAGAGAGCATCCTTCCCATCCGGAGCACCAGCAGGTCCCGTGGGTCCGATGGCATTTTCTCTGGGAGTGCCGCAGCAATACGCTCAGGCTCCTTTTCTCCCTTTTATGCCGATGGCGCCTTCTTGGCAGTTTCCGGCGCCGGTTGGGAATCCGGCTCGACCTCGGATGGATGGTCAATCTTCGGAGCCTTCTTTGACGCCGAGGCCGGCTCCATCGACGCCGCATCCGGCGCCGTCGACTCCACCTGTAGCGCCTCCGACGCCGATGCCTTTGGCTCCACCGACGCCGCGTACGACGTCGACGACGCCGGCTCCCCGGAATCGATCGAGGCGTGAGGCCCAAAGGGTTTTGGAGGAGGAAAGATTTCGTGCTGAGGTGGAAGAAGGTGAGGTCGACTCTTCTTCGGATGAGTTTGGAGGTATAGAGGTAGCAAGTGGTTTGGATACCACCCCGGAGTGGGAGCATGCTTCTTCAAGGTCTTCTCCACCACAGGAATTGGCGCCCTACCATGTTGTGATCAAGAAGGCCGCGGAGTTGTTAGATCTGCAGCTGCCCTCTGTGGAGTACAAGTCCAATCTGCTCACAGAGGTGTTGCACTCCCCGACGTCGGCTTCGGAGCCTTTGCTACCTTTCAATGAGGCTCTCTTGGAACCAGTGTTGGAGGTGTGGAAGAAGCCTCTATCAGCTCCAGCAGTTTGCAGGCAGGTGGCAAGGAGATACAGGGTTGCGCCAGGAGACCCGGATTTTTTATCCGCGCATCCTTCTCCGGAGAGTCTAGTGGTGCAGGCTTCATGTTCTAAACATGCTTCGGGTGCTTTCCCCCAATCTCCTGCTGATAGGGAGTCAAAGAAGGTTGATCAGGCGGCCAAAAAGTCTTTCTCCTCAGGAAGTATGGCGTTGAAGTCATCAAATGCTACGTGCTTGCTGGGGCGTTATGTTCATGCCCTGATGGACTCTATAAAAACTCTGGCCCCTAAGTTACCTGAGGGGGATAAGTCGTCCTTCATGGAGGTTGTGGCGGACACTCAGGCAGCTGCCAGGCAGGTGATCCAGTCTGGGCTGGATACGGCGGACTCTGTGGCGAGGATTATGGGGCCGTCCATTGCCGCAAGGAGACAAGCTTGGCTCCGTTCCTCAGGGTTTTCTGCAGATGTCCAGGCCACGCTGGTGGATCTGCCCTTTGATGGACAAAAGTTGTTTGGGGAGAAGGCAGATTCTGCTCTTCAACGTTTTAAGGACAGTAGGTTAACGGCGAAGTCCTTGGGTCTGCAGGTTCCTGTGAGAGGTTCAACTTTCCGTAAGGCTAGGGGATTCGGAAGGTCATCCTTTCGCTCCTTCCGACAGCCACAACAACAGCAGCAACAACAGCAGCAAAATCCCCTCTATCGTTCCTATAGAGGGAAGCAAAGGGGTCGGAGAGGTTCTGGTCGTAACCCCTCTTCTTCCTCCTCCTCCTCTGCTCCAAATGAGGCTTCAGGGAAGCAGCCCTAGATCCCCCATCCCGGATCATGTAAGACCTGTGGGGGGTCGGGTGTCCTACTTTCTACGGGGTTGGAAATCTGTTACAACCGACCTTTGGGTTTTGAACCTCGTAGAGACTGGGTACGCCCTTCCCTTTCGGGAGTTTCCTCCCCCTTACCCTCCTTGCCAAGGTTATTGCTCGGAGGACCACCTGCTTCTCCTGCAGAAAGAAGTTCAAGCTTTGTTTCAGAAGGGCGCAATAGAGGTGGTTCCGGAGCAGGAAAGGGGTCAGGGATGCTACTCCCGGTATTTCCTGATCCCCAAGAAGGACGGCAGATTGCGTCCGATTCTGGACCTCAGAATCTTGAATTTTTACCTGAAACAGGAGAAGTTCAAGATGCTGACCCTTGCGCAGGTTCTTCAAGCGTTGCAGCAAGGAGACTGGATGGTGTCGCTCGACTTGCAGGACGCGTACTTCCATGTCCCAATCCTGAAGTCGCACAGGAAGTATCTCCGTTTTACGGTTGGGTCGCAGCATTATCAGTTTGCGGTCCTCCCGTTTGGTCTTACTACTGCACCTCGAGTCTTCACAAAGGTGATGGCAGTGGTGGCTGCTCATCTCAGGAGGTCGGGGATTCCGGTTTTCCCCTACCTGGACGACTGGCTTCTGAAGGCAGAGTCCCCAGAGATGGTGCAGCGTCATCTGCAGGTGACAACTCAGCTGTTATTCGACTTGGGTTTTTCGATCAATGTGCCCAAGTCTCACCTGGTGCCCTCTCAACGCAACCTGTTTATAGGGGCAGTACTGGACACTACTGTGTGTCGAGCATTCCCTCCTCCTCAAAGGATTCTCGACATTCAGGAGATGGTCCCTTTATTCCACAGTGGAGCGGTTGTTCCAGTTCTGAAGGTCCTTCGCCTGCTCGGTCTATTCGCTTCCTGCATTCTGTTGGTCAACCATGCACGCTGGCACATGAGGGCGCTCCAGTGGTGCCTCCGCAAGCAGTGGTATCAGCACAACCTGGATCTCGGGGAGTCGATCAAGATCTCCGGAGAAGCTGCAGCGGATCTGTCTTGGTGGAGCGTGGAGGGCAATCTGTCCCAAGGAAAGCCTTTCCATCTACCTCCATCGGTGGCCACAGTGATAACGGATGCCTCCACCCTAGGGTGGGGGGCTCATCTGGGGGATCTGGAGATCAAGGGTCTTTGGTCTCCAGAGGAGAGGTTGTTTCATATCAACCTTCTGGAATTGCGGGCGATTCGTTTGGCACTCAAGGCCTTTCTCCCTTCCCTTCGCGGTCAGTCAGTTCAAGTCCTGACGGACAACACGACCGCGATGTGGTATATAAACAAACAGGGAGGGGTAGGGTCTCTTTGTCTCTGCAGAGAGGCCCTGCGGCTGTGGTCCTGGGCTCAGGACCATCGGATTTGTCTGATGGCAAATCATCTGGCCGGGGTGCTGAACGTGCGTGCGGACAGTCTCAGTCGGCAGTTCTCCGCCGACCACGAGTGGAGGCTCCATCCGGAGGTGGTTCGTCACGTCTTTCGGACGTGGGGGACTCCTTGGGTGGACCTGTTTGCCACCCGAGAAAACGCGCACTGCCCGTCATTCTGCAGTCTCCAGTATCCGATGCAGGGGGCGTTGGGGGACGCGTTTCAGTTGAGTTGGAGCTCACGACTCCTTTACGCGTTTCCTCCCATACCCTTGATTCCTCGGGTTCTGAGGAAGATTCGCCAAGACCGGGCCCAAGTCATATTGGTCGCCCCGGACTGGCCAAGAAGGGTGTGGTACACAGATCTTCTCCACCTCTCCTCGTGCCCTCCGCTCCGTCTCCCTCTGAGGGCAGACCTCCTCTCGCAGTCGGAGGGGCAGGTTCTACACCCCCACCTCCAGAGCTTACACCTTCATGCCTGGAGATTGAACGGGGCAACCTGAGTTCCTTCTCTCTCCCACCTGATGTGGTGGACGTTATTTTATCGGCCAGGCGACACTCCACCAAGTCCATATACTCCTACAGGTGGTCTAAGTTTGTAAAGTGGTGTGGAGAGAGGTCCATTGACCCTTTAAAGGCTCATCTTTCTGATGTGCTTCAGTTTGCTCTTTCCTTGGCTCAGCAGGGCTGTGCGGTGGCCACGGTTAAGGGCTACCTTTCGGCCTTGTCGGCATTTCTGTGCCTTCCAGATCAACCTTCGTTATTTAAATCTCCGGTTGTTCTGAGGTTCATCAAGGGCCTTACAAACATGTTTCCTCCCACTCCATTTGTAATGCCTCAGTGGGACCTTAATCTTGTCTTAACCTTTTTAATGGGGTCCCCATTTGAGCCTCTTCATAATTGTCCTTTGAGGCTGTTGTCCTTTAAGGTGGTCTTTCTTGTAGCCATAACCTCGGCAAGGAGGGTAAGTGAGCTTCAAGCTCTTAGTTCCAAACCTCCTTTTCTTACCTTACATGCTGAAAGGATGGTTCTCAGGACCAGGGCTGCTTTCCTGCCAAAAGTTGTTACTCCTTTCCATTTGGGGCAGTCTATTACCCTCCCTGTTTTTTATCCACCCCCTCATCCTTCCAAAGAAGAAGAAAGACTCCATCGCCTTGACCCGAAGAGGGCTATGAGTTTTTATTTGGACAGGACCAAGGACTTTCGTGTTGATGACCAGCTTTTTATTGGCTACGTTGGTCGTTCTAAAGGTAGAGCGGTGCACAAGCGCACGCTGTCAAGGTGGATTATACTGACCATCAAGATCTGCTACGCCTTGGCTGGTAAGACTCCTCCTGAGGGTATTCGTGCTCACTCTACTAGAGCTAAGTCTTCAACATCTGCTCTGGCCCGGGGTGTTCCTGTGGCAGATATTTGTAAGGCCGCGACTTGGGCCTCCCTCCATACTTTCGCAAAGCATTATTGCTTGGACTCTGAGATGAGGAGGGAGGGCCACTTCGCGCGCTCTGTCTTGCAAGACTTTCTGGTATAGGAAGGTGGACACCCTCCTCCGGGAGTGGGGACTGCTGTGGGAATCTATTCACAAGGTAAGGAATCCACTGGCAGATGTATCCATCAGAAGAACAAGTTACTTACCTTCGGTAACGCTTTTTCTGGTGGATACAGTATCTGCCTGTGGATTCCTCACCAACCCACCCGCCTCCCCGTTGTCCACCTTTTGTATACCATGAAATTGGTCTTGTTTGAAATGCTTATATTTTCTCTTGTACATTTGTAGGTAATGCTTGTTTGATTAGCATTCCTTTGTTTTGTATGCTATGTATATGTATTGGTTTTTCTATATACTGTGTATACTTGGGATTGTCGTTGGTTCACCTGTTCGCCTCGAAGGCACGGAAAAAATGGGTGGAACTGACGTCATCACGCCGACGTGGGCTTCTTATGGCTCCGATGACGTCGCACGGAGTCGCGTGCGGAGCCGATGTATTGTGACGTCGCCCACGTCGACGTGGAATGCTGGGGAAGAAAAGTTCCGTGGAATGCTGGCGCAGGGGATATTCACAAGGTGAGGAATCCACAGGCAGATACTGTATCCACCAGAAAAAGCGTTACCGAAGGTAAGTAACTTGTTCATCTCTGCTCAAGCAGATATGTCCTCACATTTAATATATTGCACCCTGCTTTAGGGCTGTAAGGCCTGATATAGGGGTGACTTGCATATATTTCATGCAGTGTCAGGGGACTTGGAACACAGGCTGTGTACCATGTTGTGCTTTCACTTGTCCGCACCATGTCACGTAGCCTGCTATGGTAGTATGCATAAGTTGGGTGGCGAGTCCCTTACAGTGGCACAAGATATGCTGCAGTCCTTAGGGACACTCCTTAGTACCCATGCCCTAGGTACCAAGAGTACCATTTATTAGGGACTTACAGGGGTTCTAAAGGCCCAGCCAACAGTGGAACAATTGCACAGTTAACTTGTTTTTGGGAAAAAAATACTGGCACTGAGAACTTTGTTAGCAGGACCCCAGTGCACTTCAGTCAAAATTGCATCAAATACCAGGGAAACAAGCATTGGCATAGCCAATAGGTCTCGCTTTTGGGACTTTATATAAGTGTTTAGCCATGCAACAGTGGATGTTGTTGCACCAAGGATATTGTGCTGCATAACTAAATACTTATATGGTCCCAAAAGCGAGACCTATTGGCTATGCCAATGCTTGTTTCCCGGTGTTTCTGAGCTCTGCTGTCTGCAGCCGATACACTAATTTAAGTAGGGCAGATTTATCAAGACATCACACCGTTGCAAAGTCATGCAGAGTGATGAAAACTGGCACAAAGGCTTTATAAAATATTTACTTTCCTGCTCAAAAGGTTTTATGCCCTGGAAAGTAGCCCTAAAAGTAACACAAATAGCACTTCACTTGTTGGCGCCAATGGGTGGTACATGGGTGTTCGTACGCGACCACCCTCTCTTTTTGACGCAAAGTCCTATCTACTAAAATCGTTAGAAAGGGCTTAGCGCCAAAAAATAATGCCTCATTTAGGCAGGGCCTAAATAGGAGAAGTCGTTTAATTTCCCCCACGTTTTCACACATTGCATGCATGCTGCACCGTAGAGAACATATCAAATGTGTGAACAGATTGTAAGTTAGTCTAAGGCATGGGTACTCACAAACTTTCTCTCGGGGGCCAAATTTACAGTGTGGTCGAGGGCCGCACCGGTGGGGGTGGGGGCAGTAGGGTGAGGGGGCGGGGCTAGAGCAAAAAAATAAACTATGCCCATGAGGTTGAACCCAGGCCCCTGCAGCAGACGCCTTCATCCACGTAGCCACCAGACCCGGCATACACACATCTCTCTCTCTCTCTCTCTATTTATTTATCTATCTCTCTCGCTCCGTCTCCCTTCCTCTCTCTATCTCTCCCTCCTTCTATCTATCTCTCCCTCCTTCTCTCTATCTCTCCCTCCCTCTCTCTCTCCGCCTCCCTCCCTCTATCACTCTCTCTCTCTCTCTCTCCCTCCCTCCCTCTCTCTGTCTCCCTCAGTCTCCCTCACTCTGCTCGTCTCCCTCTCTCCCTCTGTCTCCCTCCTTCTCTCTCTCCCCCTCTGTCTCCCTCCCTCTGTCTGTCTCCATCTCCCTCCCTCTGTCTCCCTCTGTCTCCCTTTCTCTGTCTCTCTTTCTCTGTCTGTCTCCCTCTGTCGCCCTAACTCTATCTCCCTCTCTCTGTCCCCATCTGTCTCCCTCTGTCACCTCACCTGCTGCTCTCACTCCCTGCTACCCTCCGTCACCTCACCCGCTGCTCTCACACCCTGCTGTGCTCGTCACCCTCTGTCACCTCACCCCGCGTGTGTCACCCTGGGCTGACTTCTTCCCGGGCACACACACAGCGGGCACACACACAGCCACACCAGAGTACTTCACAGGGCTTTAAAAGACCATTCACTTGTTAATGGGGCTTTGTTGTATTTCACCTCTTCCTAGCGCCCCTGTATCTCCACTTAATCAGAGGGGAGATGCAGGGTCGCTAAAAAGAGGTGAAATACAACAAAGCCTCATTAACAAGAGAATGGTCTTTAAAAGAATCGCCCGGCCCCCATAGCTCCGTGCTGCTGCAACCGGCGGTGTTTGCTGACACTCTTAAAAAAAAAAAAAAAAGCACAGGTAAGATGTCTGCAAGGTCCACGGGTCGCCAAGGAAGGCTTGCCGGGCCGCTGGCGGCCCATACTATGAGTACCCGTGGTCTAAGGCAAGGCACACACTAGACAGCCTGTTAGTGCACCAATGCTGGGGAAGATAAAAGCAGTGCCTTATAATGGGAATAAACTGCTCCTTCGAGTTAAAGTTTGCGCTGAAGGCACTAAAAAGAAACTCACATACCCCTTTCTCTAGCACCGCGCTGAAAATGGGACCATGACACCGCCCCAGGTGTGAGCAGGATACATTAGCTGTGGATGTGCACAGGTAAACGCTGTGGTGATGGGCAGGGAACAAACATGACAGAAACATTGCACTGCTGCAGCTGCAAAAAAAAAAAAAATGCACTCCCAAGCAGCTTGTGTAATACCAAAAGGAGCAAATGATTGTCGCAATCCATGTCAACAAAAGATGTTTTCAAAAGTGTAAAAAGGAAAAAAGCTACATGCGTATTCTTTACAAGTCATTCTGTTTTACTACACATATCCTCATTTATGAATATTCATTTTTCCAAATTAAATAAGCAAACTGAGCAATATAATTTTAAAAAAATATTTCTTATTACGAAGACAGCAAAAATATCGGGAAATAAAGTGAAAATGTTTTTGCACAGGTTTATTTGCACTAATGTGAGATTGCTCCAATATGCCCCATCTACCACCACATGCCCTCTTGAATTGGTGAGATTGCTTCAACTTTCACCCACCCTGAGTCACGACACCGTCTGGTGAAGAGCACGGTTTTCCAGGAATAGTGTCCGCGCCAGCGCAGATATAACCCTGAACTTTGGCATGGGATCCGAGCGACATCAGCGCTCTCAGCTAGGACCTGATTCCATGTACAAAAACCCCCCCCAAAAACCCCAAGGCTTGAGGCCAAAAAACAACAAAGCACAAGTCAACAAAAGTAAAAGTGAGGGGGGTGTTCAAGCCCGGGTGTTGTGTGCGCGCGCGCGCTGAAAGTAAAAAAACAAGGGAGTATAAAGCGAGTTTTGCGTGCTGGCCGTCGCGCGGCCGCGAAAGTGATCGCGTTTAAGCGCGCGGCGAGTGATGCGCTTGATGAGCATGAGGAATGCCATATGGCGCCTCTGCTCATAAGCGCGCGCCCGCGCACATGCACTGCAAGCTGTAGCCGGCGGTAGCATTTTTTTAAGCCCTTACTTAAAGTCTCGCCAGACCAGCGCAAGCGCTGGGTCAGGCGAGACCTAAAAATGGGGGTTACCATGTCAAAAAAGGGTACTTCCGTACGTGGACTAAATTGTGAACTTATTTGTGGGCACCGAACACTGGGCCAGAGGTCCACTGGAATGGAAAGAAAGGAGGGTAGTGGATGACCAGGTTGGTGAGTGCCTCCTAGTGAATGGTGCGTTATGTGGGCTGGGGGAATTGTGGCTTGTGGTGAACAGATGACAAGCAGCCACCTGTGCCATAAGGTAGAACTACGTACATGTACTACAGAATCAACCCGTAGACCCACATGAACAGGGGTACCAAATGTAACAAGAAACCTATAAGTACCTTCATGAAAATAAATGAATAAACTCAGCACAATACCCAAACATGTTTTACTGTTCGAGCTCCTGACTAGCTAATTTTCCTGCCCTTCCTCATTGTAGCACTCATTGAGTACATTTTACTTGTTTCATTGTATGTTGCACAAGAGCAGTATTTAGATAAAGTATTTCTACAAAAATGTATTTTTTGGTCATATCCTTCTTTTACAAATTAACCTAACAATAAATACATTGTAGGGTATTGTATCAAGCTTATTACTTGATTTTCATAACAATACCTATGTGGACCTTGTTAATGGGAGAGGTATAAACACAAATGAGGATACAACTGAAAGCAATTCATGGTGAAGAAAGATATGGGCCATTTATTGCTGTTCTAACTACACTATGTTACAATGGGAAGAGGGGCTGTAGAGAGGAAGAAATATTAAGCTACTTTTCTTTTCTTCATCAGAAAATTCCCACCTAAAAGTAACAGATTAGAGTGCAAGGAGATCTAAAAAAAGAAAGGGCTCCTATAAGGAATTGCCTCTTTTTGTATGGTCATACCCAAAGATTTGGACAGACCGCAACGCCGGTGCCCTGACCTTTAAACATGTCTGTTTGATTGGCTTATAGCCAATTGGCACAATCTAACTTACTAGTACACTATATACTTCCTAGTATTTGGTACCAGGGGTACCCTGGGCCTGCAAGTTGGGATGTCTTATCAGGGACTGCAGCAATTATTGTGTCCCCTGAGTGGAACAAGGTAAACCAGGACTACCAGTCGGCCACCGCAGGCTGGTAGAGCAGTTTAAAACTGCTACCTCGACTGTGCCAATATAAGCAATGGCAAAGTCCAAACTCCCTTTTTAATATGTATGTGTAAGTTACCCCAACAGCAGACCTAACAAGCCTTTAGGCAGGGCGAAGCATATTAATAAATGTGGTGCATGTTTTAACTTGTTCCAACAGTAAAAACCAGCAATTGTTGTTTTTACTATGAGAGAGATTGGTAGCACCATCGGTGAGTACAGAGTTACACACTGACAACTCAGTTGTGCTAACTTCTGAATGGAACTACCAAAGTTGGTACTTCAAGGTATCAAACAGCTTGTTACATTACACGGGACTTGTTGCCCAAGTCAAACTTAATCTAAGTTGCTGCCACAGGCAACTTTTAGAAAGTTGCCACTCTGCTTCCCTGTTTTCCAGTGGCCATTTGCTGAGGGTTGCCACGAGACAGCCTTCTGACCGGCTGGGGAGACATTTCAACGGCTCCCAAGACAGGTAGCAATAGAGACCTGCCACTGGAAGAGATGTTACCTCCTCCTAGCAGGAAGCCACAGGGGGTGTTGGTCCAAAAAGCAACCTTCAAAGGGGAAGCTGCCTTTGAAGGGCGAATGGTGAACTCACTAGAGAGGGGTTGCTCTTTTGTTCGGGTAAAAAGGTTGGTGTCGGGGACAGAGAAGGGGAAAACATTGGCCAAACTGTTTTTAGGTCTCGCCTGAGTCAGCGCATGCGCTGGTCTGGCGAGACATTTAGTGAGTGGGCTTTAGAAATCCGACCACAAGCTTTTGCTTGTGGCCTAAAAGGTTACGCGCGCGGGCACACACACAGCTGCCATCTGGCTTTCCTCGAGGCGCCATCTGTCTTTTCTCTCGCTTGCTCTCCCAAGCGCCTCGCTCCGCCCCCTCCCCCACCACAGAGCGCGTCTCGCGGCCGCGGATCTTGTTAAAATTTCAGAGCGGCATTCGCGGGACGCTGCATTCCTTTTTTTAAAAAAAAAAGTAACCAAAAGGCATGCGAGGCAGCCCACACTGGCAGGCTGCAAACATCGCCCCAGGGCTTGGTAAGAAAAATTCATAAGCATTCCCTCTGGGTTTTGCTCGGTCGTCAACCATGTGACATCATTCGATCCAGAAGAGCCTAGAAGGATGGATCTAGTCGAAAGCGCCTCCTCCTACAGTCTCTGAGCAACCGTAGCCGCAGTGAATCACAGCTGCTCAGTCCTTTTACCCCAGGATCAGACTAGTCAATGCTGCCAGTGGGGCTGGGAAGACGCACGTAGTGTGTTACATTGTAGTGGTATTTACATAGTGCTTGGTATCCTTGATCGGGCTTTGCAGTGGTTTATCGAAGGATATCTGGTGAAGAGAAGGGCCTCCTTGTCATAGTCTAAATTTCAAGTGTGGAGGGGGCAATATTTCTCTCATCTCGCATACACCCTAAACCACACACAACCTCCCACACGCTGAACACAACGCACACATCAAATTGCACATGAGCGCCATCAGCCACACACTCTAAACACAACTCTCCAACACTCTGAACAATACACACACACCAAACAGCACCAGTGCACCAGCCGCACACTCACACGCTAAATCGCACACAACCTCCCACACGCTGAACCACAACACATATCAAACTCTCCAAAGCACAACAACTATGCACTAGTCCTTACATAAACCCACACACACTGGACCCCTAAAACTTGTACACCAGTCACACACTTCGAACCACATGCATCAAGACAAATTCACAGCATCCATAAACTCCAAACCACGCACATATGTAAAGACACCAAACTACAAACTACAAAAGACATACACACATGAATCTACACAAAAGGCACACAGAGGCAAGCACACTAATGCTCACACAGGCGTGCATGCCGATAAACACACATACCTAGATAAGGTATACAGATAAAGGCCCCCGCACCCCATTTGCATTCACACACCATCATCATCACCCAGTAGACACATGCACGCATACACAAGCAGGCCGACAGAAACGCACAGACCGAGATGCACATTTGCGTACAGAAGTACATGGGTGATGTCTGAATTGGAGAGACGGCCCCTTCCTCGGTACCTTTGATAAGACTGCTTCTCTCTCTCCGATTTTTCTCATTTCCTCTCTTTTACACGCACACCTACAAACGCGTATTCCTCACCCTATCTTTTTTAACCACACACAGACTCGATCACTCCTCCACCTCTCTTCCATACACACACACACACTTTGCCTGCCTCACTCCTCACCTGTCAGTTTCTCCTCTTTTTTTCCCTCTCCCCCCTCCTCCCTTCTGGTTCTTTCTCTCTCTCAGCCTCGCCAATGCACAAGCCCACCTCCCTCCACCCCTCTGCTCACAGCCTTTCCATATCAGCTTCTGTGTAAATATCAGACTCCCGGAAGCTACTGTCCTTGGATCTGGGAGTGAAGGTAGCAGATCTCTCATTGGTGGGAATCCACCTCCCCTGCCTGGTCACTGTCTACCTACAGTTGACAGGTTATGTGATCTTGTCCATATGACCGCATTCCAGTGCGTGACCCCCGTCGTTGATATCTTGGTTGTATATTGCATCAGAGACAAGGCTGGACAGTGTTGGAACACGTTAAGCTTCGCGCTGAGAGGCGGTTAGGCCTGGGTACAAGTAATTCCTTGTTAGAAAGATGTCCCTGATAAGACTTGAGCAGAGGCCGTGACGTCATGGTTCGGTGCCCCTGAAAGGCTTCCAGTAGAAGGGTGGAGTGATTCATGTTAAGCCAATGCCTTTTAAAGTCGAAGGGCTGGGGTAGAGACGGTCATCGAATCGGAGACTAGTGCGAGAGCAGAGTCAACCACATGTCGGGTTGTTTCCTTTGAAAGGCCGGTTGGGCTGGAGCAAGGACAGTTCCGTGGTAGTTTGCAAGTGTCTGCAAAGGCATTGGCCTGCACACTTTCCCTCTTTCTCCACAGGGTGATGGTCACAGGAGTCTGGTAAAGCAATAGGAAGTGCACCTCCTTCCGCTTATCAAATACAGATGAACGTGCAGCTCTCGCTGAAAGTCAAGGGTGGTGCTTCGCGCAGGCCAGGGAACCTTGCCAAAGATCACACAGCTCTCATGAGCCGCCCAAGAGCAGTCGCAAACCTGCCGGGTGAGCCGAGCAGGTCTAGGGGGCACGTTACAGGCGCTGAGCAGGCCTCACCCCAAAGTGAAAAGAGTTTGAGCTATTGGCATTGTAAATGGCTATGCCTTTTATTTTGGTTTTAGTTATTAAAACATAAATAAAAGACATTGTCATTTACAAAGGTGCTTAAACTCGTGTAAATGCGAGACCTATTGCATTGCAAATGCTTGTTACCATGGGCGTGTAGCCCAAAGTGGCCACACCTCTAGGGTGTACTACTGAGCTCCACGCATCAAGACAGGGATCCCGACATCTTGGGAGTGGGTTAAATAGAGTACTCTGGGATAGCTAGATGCCACACTTCACAGGAAGTTGTCATCAGGAGGGAGGGATCCTGGTAGCTCATTAACTAGTAACACCAACCTCCCCTGAGGCACTTTCTGGGCACAAAAGGTGACCTCTGGCACCCAGAACTCAGATCTTGCTTGACTGGAGAAGAAGACCAAAGAGGGATTGCCCTGATGATCCTGGAACCGGCAAAGAGGCTGCACCGAAGTTTGGACTACACCTACCGCTCCATGAGCTAGCGAAGGAAAGGGCTGTGTCTGCTGTGCCCTGCTCATGGAGAAGTAGTCCACTGAGCCCAGTTTGAAGCAGAGACTTCAAGAGTCAGTTGGCGGACTTCCTGTTCGCAGCACATGGCCACAAACACTGAAGAAGCCCGCTGGGGCGAGCTGGTAGCCCATATCACTGGATCGCCGCCTTGGATCCTAAGAGAGCAGGACCCAATGCTCAAACATTGCACAAGAATGTTCTGGACCTGGGAAAGTCATTGGAGTGCATTTTGGTCACCCAGAAGGAGAGTTATCATCAAAAGCAGGAAACCACTGATTCACCTGAATTGAGTGACTGGTAGCCCACTGGCAACTGGACTTCTGCTGACCCCAAGAGGACTTCGAGGGGCATCAACCCCAAAGGCCTGAACCGCCTCTCAAGACTGAGTAGACCCAGGAAGAACACCATTCACTACACAGCAACGTCAGCATCATGTCTCTCTTGCATCAACACCAGACCATATAATTAAGGCTCTCTGTTTTCCTTATTTATTGATCTTTACAGATAAAGACAGACAGAAAACCATGTATTTACTGGTATGTATTTATTTTTAAATGTGGATAAACATAGAGATTGGGTTGCTTTTGAATGATTATAAATACCCTCTGCCATGACTGGCAGGCCAATAACTGTGTGGATTGATAGGTATGGGGGTTAAAAAGAAAGGATTTTTAGTAAAGAGACAAACAGCAGTTGATATGCACAAGGTTATGTTATGTTATGTTATGTTAAAAGCACTTTTATAGCGCACAGCTGCCCCAGCCAAGGGGCGTCCCGGCGCTTAAAGAAAGGTCCCAACACAACAAAGCTATACAGAGGCAGAAGCGCGCAGATCAAAATACTAAAGTGAGGAAGGAAACAAATGCATTTTGATGGCCCTCCTAAACTTCAGAAGCTCGTCCATTTCACGCATATGGGGTGGAAGAGAGTTCCACAACTTTGCAGCCAAAACCCGGAAGGACCGGCCTCCGGCCCTGCATAGCCTAAACCGCGGGACCACCACCAGGTTTTGTCCTAGAGATCTAAGAGAACGCGAGGCCACGTAGGGCACCAAAAGATTGGCAAGAATCTGAGGAGAGGCCCGCTTGAGGATCTTGAAAGAAAGGCACAGGGTCTTAAAATGGATCCTCTGTGCCATAGGCAGCCAGTGCAAAGCACGGATGGTACTTTCCGCAGAACAGAACCTCGGTAAGCCTACCAGGGCTCTTGCTGCGGCATTCTGAACACGTTGCATCCGGGCAATTTCAGCCTGGTTGGCCCCCAGCAGGAGCGAACTGGCGTAATCAAGCCGCGATAGTATGGATGCCTGTATGACCAGCTGTCTGGTAGAAGCATCAAAGAACCTCAAGATGGGTCGCAGCCCTCGCAAAATGCCAAAACAGGTAGCCGCCACTTTTTTTGTGTGGACACTGAAACTCAAGACAGAATCTAACCACACCCCCAGGTTCTTTACCTCTGAAACTGGAACAGGAGTTACACCCAGTTCCGGAGGCCACCACCTATCACCCCAAAGATCCGTCCGCTTACCCACAATCATGACCTCGGGTTTTTTTGCATTTAATTAAAGGCAATTGGCATTCATCCAGCTAGCCACCGCCAAGAGACCATCCCGGAATCTGGGGGCGTCAAGGTCAGAGTCCCCACTCAGGGCAACCGCCAGCTGGGTGTCGTCAGCATAGGAGACCATCGTCAGGCCCCAATGCTTGACGACATCCGCCAGCGGTCTCACATAGAGGTTGAATAGTGTGGGACTCAACGACGAGCCCTGAGGCACACCCATCTCCAGCGAATAGAATTTGGACTCAAAAGGCGGAGTAGCAACCTTAAAGGTCCGATCAGTAAGAAAAGAGCGGAACCAGTCAAGAGCAATGCCCAGAACACCCGCCTCCCTGAGACGTTGGAGTAGAATCCTATGCGAGACCGTATCAAACGCGGCACTGAGATAAAGTAATATCAGTGCCGCAGTCTGACCAGAGTCAAGTACAGAGCGGAGATGTTCCGTCATAAAGAGCAAGGCAGTCTCGGTGCTGTGGCCAGCACGGAAGCCATTCTGGGAGGGATCCAGAATACTTGCCCTTACAAGATGTTCGGTCAACACCTCGTTCATGTGAGACTCAACAACAAGGTTAATACTGCAATCTGCATATATTCATATAAGTGCATTGATATATCTTTTGCAGGTGTTCATATCACTGAAACCCGGCAGGCGTTCAAGCATGAGTGCAAATTTATCAGTTAAATAAATGTGGAAGCATTATTTATTTTCACAAAACCCCCCAAAAATATGGATAAAAACAGATCAAATTAGCAAAAAATAAATATGGATAAATACAAGCAGGAATGTCAAAACAATAAATACAGTAAACCCGGGAGCTCTACATATAACATCCCATTCCCTCACAATTCCCATCAGTGGGAGGGGGCCACTGATGGGTACTGATGGAGAAGAACAAATCCATGGGAGTCTAACTTCTTATTATCCAAGATTGCTCAAAAGAAGAGCAAAGGCCAAATAGACTCCTGTCAGCAATTAGTGGAACTGACAAAGAAATCTGTATGATTAAAATATATTTTATTTTGTACCAGGTGTTCACCATTAATTGCCATAAACAGTGTTAAATACAGTGAAAACACTGCAAGGTAAACGTATAGAATGTAATTTGTATTTTTTCTCAAATTACCAAGGATGTGATTTAGAGTGTTGAGGGAGAGGGTACGCAGTCGTAACGACTGCAATGCAGAACCAGAATTACAAGTAAGTAATAAAATTTTCTTCTGCATCATAGAATTTTCAATAACAGTCATAAACGTAGATTGGAGTAGCAAGCATATTCCTACTGCAAGTTAGTCATTGTAAGAGAAAATATTGTTTAATATTAAGGCATTTAGTACAACTTCAATGAGTCTTTGGGTCTATTAAATTAAACACATTGCATAATGTACTTTGACCCACCAATATATCAGTTCAAGAATCTTCAAAAAGACAGTAATGTCTAGTTAAAGTATTAATACATGTCCAGGATTCTGCTTTAGTCATTTCTGAGAGGGGGAAATTCATGACCCAAACTGTTAATAGCATGTAATGCAGGATACAATCCATGGGGCAACAGTCTGTTTGGAAGATGCTAAGCCAGCCTATAATGGACAATTGTTTTAAAAAAAAGGGTGATTAATTTTTCCGATGGTTTTAGTCTAGCATGGATAAAACTTTAGGACTCTTTACATCTAGAAAAAATCAAAGATCTCCGTGCTGCGGCTGCTAGATTGCAGGAAAATACTTAGAGAGAAAAAGTTTGATTAAGATGAAAATATTACTTTGGGCGTAAAAGAGGGGTGTGTTCTTAATACTACCCTGTTGTGGTGGAAATTCAATTGTGGGTCATTAGCAGTTAAAGCCTGTAATTCACACACTCTCCTTGCCAATGTAATGGCAACCAGAAGATCACCTCTCCAGCAAAGCTGCTGCAATGTAGACTTATGAATAGGCTTGAAAGGAGAAGTCATGACTTTAGAAAGAAACAGATTCAACTCTGATGGAAGGGAAGGCCTTTTAACTGGAAGGTAAATATTTTTTAGTCCGTCCAATAAGCCTTATCACTGAGATTCTGAAGAATGACCTTTGATTTGGGCCTTTACGATACACTGTTATGACAGCTAGATGAACTTTGATCGAAGAGAATAGAAGCTTAGACTGTATCAAATGTAATTAAGGGAGGGAGTATAATATTCTCTTGGCACGAGAGTAGATCATGATTGTTATTAAGGCACTAAACAAATAATTCCCATTTGAAAGCATAGGGGTTCCTAGTAGATGGTCATTTTGCTTCCTTGAGAATTTTCATACAGTCCGGTGGTAAATGTAGGGGTCCATACTCTATGACCTCAAGAGGCATGCTGTCAAATTCAAAGATTGGATGTTGGGATTGAGGATTTTCCCTCTCATCCTGGATAGTAGATTGTGATTCATGGTAGTTTCTTGTGGGGTTGGGTGATAGGTGCAGTAGCTCTGGAAATTACCACTGCAATGGCCAATCCGGATCATGGTTGAATGGTTGTATGACAGTGGGACCGTGGGTCCCACATTCTGAATCCAGAGTTTGGACATGTTGGGGGATTTTCTCAAGGATCTATCACCGAGTTTGCGGCACTTTATCTCAACCAAAGTGGTGATAAATGTATCTCCCTATACACAAGCTGGTGCTAACAGCCCATACCACCAGTTTTCCCGCGATAGCAGCCGCGAAAAACATCGCCACAGATGACCCCGGCAACTAACGCGAATGAGATGCAGAGTAGGCGTTCCCGTGGAAAAAGCTGCGACAACACCACATCGCAACATTCACAACGACCAGCCAGATCGGCGATAAGATCACAAAACAGGCGATAAGGCGCGTTAGCAGCAGGGATTTAACACCTGCTCTGACCTGGTGTAAAGTCGGATGACAACCTGCACCATGAAAAGGGAGCCCAGCCCAGAGCCACACCAGAAGAACAACAGATGCCATGGAGCAACTGATCATGCAGCTCGGAAGCCCCAAGAGGGCCACAACACCCACTGCCACTACACCCAGGACCCCCCCTCCCGGGCCCTACCCCGGGCATCCCCCCCCCCCCCCCCCCCGGACAAAGATACTGGACATCAACTTTACAAAATCCTGAACAAAACAATTCGCCTGATTTCGCACAATCACAACAATTAACATTCATGTGTGGCCAGAAAAAGGAGAATCATTCATTCATCCATGAATTTCCAAACCAAATATTAGATCCAAAGTTAACTCAAAACAACTATGTGTGTCATGCGCTCATCAAAGGAGAGAGAGAGTGAGAGAGAGAGAGTGAGAGAGAGAGAGAGTGAGAGAGAGTGAGAGAGAGAGAGAGAGAGAGAGAGAGAGAGAGAGAGAGAGAGAGAGAGAGAGAGAGGAGAGAGAGAGAAAAATAACTTGCCTCATACAGGCCAACGTATCCACACCCCACACACATAAGTCCTTGCTTTAGGTACTTCTGCATGGGATGCCCTTGTCACTTACATACACAAAAACCCATACTTCCAAACGTTGCACACACATACGACTCAATGCTCCGAGCTGTGGCATATTATCCACATAACTGCCGCAGGTCAAACGAGTGCTGGTACTACCAGAGCCACAAACGCAATGGCAGGACATCCCGGGCACATGCACAATGCCTGTCACGTGGCACTGTACCGTGACCAAATGCTGCATTTGTTGGGGGCACAGCCACTTGCAGTGTTGCGCATCAATTACAGTCTGAGCTTCCGTCTTGCGTACGTCACCTGCATCCAGCCCTGGTTCCACTGTCGATCATGCACATTCGAGTGGCCCTTGGACGTCTGCCTATCCAACACAATGCTAGCTGAACTGGATTATGACTTGTGTGCGCGCCCCCTGTTGGACCAGGAGTGTAACCGTGATAGCCGTGCTAGGGATGCCTTGATATCTGTCGTATGTGCTGGCAGTTGGGCATTAGAGATTGCACAAATCCTCGTGTGCAGTGACCACATCGAGGCACTCCCCTATTGGTCTGTGTTGCAGATTGGTGAAACGCCGTGGACGGAGCACACCTGTCCGGACCAGTTAATGGATTGGGTCGCACTCGTATTCGTTGAACTCGACAACTACGTACTCTTGGAACTGATTGCACATGAAGCTGCGCTCGCATTCATGGACGAGTGACTACATTCCTGCAGCCACAACTGATCGTAACCCACAGCACAGGTCCCAACACCGTGTTGCATCTTGGAGAAGTGGTCACATATCCCACCACAACACTGGACATGGCTGCATTCGCCTGGACGCAGAATGCATGTGCGTGAACCTACGCGTGTTGACACACACCTGTGCTAGGTGAGTCAGTCCTATGGGCGGAGCTGCACAGCGTCGCTTGGCAACGTTCCTAAATCTGACATACTGCTGGAGGGACAGTACACACATGGCAATGTAGTACTACATGTGACCTTGTCGGACATCTCCACCTACTCACTGTCAGCAGAGCAGACAGTCAGCGCAGTCCGGTGGTACAGCACTATACAGATCGCATGGGCTGGGAGTCGTGTCCCCTGACACGGGGCAATGAGCATACGCCAAACATCACATGACACGTCCAGCAAGGCAAGGTGGGCTGAGACCGTTGCCATCCGTGATTATTGGTGTTCATTTCTGCCTCCCCATTTCTTGCACCTCTACATGTTCCTATGCTGCCTGTTAAGTGTCAGAAGTATTGTTTGCATGTTGTGGCCCTTGTCTTGCACGTACTGACACACACATGCCAATAAAGTCTACGCATCTTCACTAGTGTTCAACTGTGATGAGTGTTGATTAGAATGACAAATCTTGTGCCTCAATGTGCATGGCTGTACACAGGGAGGGACTGACTGACGCTTTCCACTTAGGGGTGAGTCCCCCTTGCCAGCTCCACCTCTGTGAGTCAGACATTGTGGTTGGGATAGTTGCTGGTAGACCTGTGCACTTAAGTGTCTTCTGCAAAGTGAGTATGGTGTCCAATGTGGATCAATGTGATCCAGCAAAACAGGCAGTGTCCACTCAGTTGGGAGTGAGTGGGTATGCGAAGAGATGTTCTGTTTTCACATGTGATGGGGGACACTACTTCGGGCCTGCTACCGAAAGTGACATTTTTACACACAGCCCATATAATACATAGACGTGGGGCTACTTGGGTGGTTGAGAGATTGCTGTTCACGAGCAATGAGGCCACAGCTAGTTCACACCTTCACAGTCATCTAATTGGCCATGTGGGTCAGGGTCAAACATGCGCATTGATGTCATTCCCCAGGGTGTACATTTTTGTGCAATTGATCTCCCTACATTCATCCATACTTTTATACTTGATTGAACCTAGACATGACACATCTGTGTGTTTTGGAATGTTTTATTCACATTCTGTGGAATGTCGGAGGGGGAGCAGCACATGGCCATGCAAACCCCACATTACATGGTACCCAGTGGTGGACCAACCAGAGTCCTCAGTTGAATGATTAGTCAATCGGAAGAGGAAGAGTTCAGTCCGCAGCCTGATTGCTGTGTCCTTGCTAACCAGAGCAGATATGGCAGTCTATGTCGGGGTCAAGGTGTATGTTGCAGAGTGTTTCGGGGGACAGTGGAATGTGTTGTTCCAGGGCATGATGCAAAGGGCTGAACCAAGCAGGAACAGGCCATATGGCGGGGATGAATGCTACAACCACATTCTGCACACAGAGTCATTACCATCCACATCTTAGTCCTCTGATATGTCTTCTGCGTCAGGTGCGTGTGGTGATGTTATGGCTGCATCCCTGTGTGCCACTGACACATCAGGGGGCGGAGGTGTAATGGATGCATCACTGTGTGCCACTGACACATCAGGGGACGGAGGTGTAATGGATGCATCACTGCGTGCCACGGAGAAATCGGGGGGCGGAGATGTGTGTGTCAAAGTTCCTGTAGCAGTCATCTGGGAAAGGCTCTGTGGCAGCAATGCCATGATGAGGATCTGCAGGGCATGGAATATCCCAGCTACATCTCGCTGGTGTTCAGCCTTGGCAGCCATTCTTCCAGCCTGCATCCCACTCCATGTTCTCCATTGTCCTCCGCAGCTGTGCCAACTCCGAGCTGTCATCTCTGGGGCCTGTCTGACTAGACAGTTCTTGTATCCGAAATGGCTCCAGCGAGGTCAGGCAAGGATTGTTGTAGAGCATGGAACGGACTGTGGGTGTCCGTAATGGACTTTAAGTGGTCCCTGATGGGACTTAGACACCCACGTATGGCATCCAGTTTGGCTGTCATGATTTCGAACCCCAGACGCACATGTTCAGCCAGCATCTTCTGACAGTCTAACACACGGCGTTGGAACGCCATGTGTTCTTCGGTGAGGTGCAGGGAGCCAGCCGTGGTGGTGGGTGCTTCCTGCTGTGTGGTCTGTACAGGGGGTGGGGTCACCTTGATGCAGCTGGGCTGCACTGCTCCTGGGGGTGGGTTGCGGAGGCTGTCCATGAGCCGTTGGAGGGTATCTGAGCAAATGTCCAGGGTGTCCTCTTCATCATCACTGGAGAGATGTCTGGTCTGCTCTGCAGGAGGTGTTGATTGTCCCTCTGCAATGCAAAGGGGAGATGCAGGTTAACAGTGTGCCACATGTATGTTGACGCATTGTAGATGTTTACATACAGACTGCATGATAATGTACATTGTGACTGTTTTGGTGGAGATGGCTATTTGATGTGAGACAGTGGACATTTGGACTACATGACGGATGTGAGGCTGTACTCGTACATTTTCATCTCACAGTGTCCTGCTATGCCAGATGTGATTGGCCAGTTTCTACGCACAAGCGGCATCAGTTGTGTCCTCTGTTCTGTAGTGAAAGTGTTGCACCTTGGACCACATTGTCATCAATGTTGATGTGCTGTGATTGCTATGTGTGTGTGCTGCATTGTGGGAGAGTCGCCCCTGCAGCTCTGATTTAGCGGCCTCTTATCCCTTTGAGGAGGTGTGCCTTCAACTTGTGTGCTTTTACGGTGCAGAAATATTGACGACTTGGGTCATTTGTGCTCTTGGACGGTTTTTGTACTCTTGTGCATTGTATGTCTGCAGATGTGTTGTTGACGTCAGGGATTGTATGTGCACGTGGATGTGTCAGAGTGTGACCTGCTCCTTTGAGGATGTGATCCATACTGGGCCACCTCAGTGTTGTGGCGTGCACCATGTCATGTACTTTGACTGCAGCCATGCGATTGGTCATGCAGTGTCACTTGCATTGGCAGTGTGGCTCACAAAGCCGCTGCTTAGCTGAATTCAGCACATGTGCATTGGTAGGTTGTGAGATTGGTGATAGGGAGGGGGGCCCCTTTGTGCACATAGTGGACGGGGGGCCTACTTGGTGTTTCTATGTGTCCTGCAGTGTGCCAAGGGTATCAGGGACATGTTCCACACTCATTGTGGGTGTGCAGTGTGCTATACATGATTGTGCATGTGTGCCATTGTGCCCATCTCCCCCCGTCCCCCCAGTCCCTTGTTGTTACTCACCCTGTTGCTGTTGGGTCAGGTCATATCGAGCTGTGTCCGGACTCCCAACTCCTTGTACCGTCTCCACACTGATGGCTGTGGCCACCATTTCCTCCAGATCATCCAGCTCCTCCTGTGGCGCAGGACTCCCACCTCCAGTCGCCGCTGCTGCCTTCATGTTGGCAGCGACTTTCTGCTTGGTTTGGCTTTTCATGTCATGCCAGCGCCTCTTGACCGCCTCCATTGACCTCCTCGACACTCCGACGGCATTCACGTTGTTCACGATGGACTGCCATATTTCCGTTTGTGTTGCCAATGACACGTTTGCGGTGCCGAACAGTTGTTGGTAGTGTCCTATCACCTTCGTAACGATGATCCTGTTTTCCTGTGGACTGAACCGCGTCTTCCTCTCCTTCTTGGCCTTCCCCGAGCCCGGGGTTCCTTGCTGGTCGTCTGAGGGGCTTGTGGGGTTCGCGTTGTCCTCTGCACTCGGTTCGGGTGCATCCATGGTGCTACGCAGTTTATTTTCTTTTGCCTTTTTTTTGTTCTTTTATAGTGCATTTTACCGCATGACGTGTGGGAATTGCAGGCCTGTTGCTGGTTATCGCTGATTTTTGTATCGCGATTGGCCACATTGCAACTTTTTTCGTGTTCGTGTTTTTTCGCCGTCGCTTTTGTTTTAACACGGTCGTTTGGCGCATTATCGTGAGACTATCGCATGGTGCCGCCGGGTTGAGAATACGCCGTTGACACAGTGTTATTTTCCCGCGATAGACTGCGAGGTGCAAAGTTGCGTTAAGCAAATTTTGCGATAGTTATCACACGTTCTTGAGAATATGCCCCGTTGTGTTCTGTTTGTTGGCAAATAAGTCTATTTAAGGATAACACCATTCTCGACATTGTAAATATAGAATGTTGCCATCAAGATCCCACTCATGATTTTCATAAAAGCATCTGCTGAGCAAATCCACATGTTGGTTTTGAAGTCACAGCAGATGAACAGCTTGAAGGGAAAACTTCCTTACTATTAACCAATGCCAAGTTGCCTGGGCTTCTAATGATAAGAGTTTTTGTTCCTCCTTGGTTTTGCAGATAGTACATGATGTGCCATTGTCCGTCTGGACTGAAACTTTGTTTGTGGATAAGGCTGAGAGGAAAGCTCTGAGAGCTAGGTAAACTGCCTTTAGCTTGAGGACGCTGATGTGGTATAGTTGTTGTTTGGGAGCCTGCCTTTAGCTTGAGGACGCTGATGTGGTATAGTTGTTGTTTGGGATCCTGCCAACCCCGCATTCTAAGATTGTTAATTTGCGCTACCCATCCAGTGAGGGAAGTGTAAGTCACAATGGCCTGAGTAGGAAGCTCTTCATGAAAGGGGGCTCTTTTGAGTAGATTGCGTTTGTTAAGCCACCACTGGTGAGACTGTTCAGCTTGGAGAGTTAAGTTTGTTTTGTCTTCCAAATCACCATGATGTTGTGACCACTGGTCTTCCAAGCATTGCTGAAGTGGTCTCATATTGAGACAAGCATTAGTAACTAGAAAAATTCCAGAGACCAAGGATCCTAGGAGAGAGATTTGTCTGACCGATGGCTTTTTGTTGTATTTTAAATTGTGGCATTTCTGAGACATGGTACACACTCTGACCTCCAAAGGAAACACTTCTCCTGTGTCTGTGTAAAGAGTTGCTCCTAAGTAATCCAAGATTGGAAGTAGAGATGTAGTAGACTACTCCAGATTCACACAAAGACCTAACCAGTCTAATAAAGCTAGAGTGAAGTCTAACTCTTTTTTTTTTTTTAGTCGACTCACTGTATGAGCTTTTATCAATCAATCATCTCCAAGTATGGGTAGATGAAAACTTTGTTTTTCCCCCAGAGGAAAGCTGCATGTACTGCCATGCATTTGGAAAACGTTTTTGGTGCTGATTTGAGGCAGAATGATAATACCTTGTACTGGCGAGTTTTGTCAACAAGGAAGTGGAGAAACTTCCAGTGCTTTTTTACTACTGGGATGTGAAAATAAGCACCCCAAAGATCCATAGAACACATCCAGCCTCCTTTCTTAATTTAAGGAGGAATCTGATGTAGTGCAACTGTCCAGAAGTTCTCCTTTTTGATGTATTTGTTGTCTTGCTTCAGGTCGAAGATGGGTCTGAATGTTTTCTTTGGGCCTTTTTTGGGAACCAAAAAATATCTTGAATACCTATCCCCCTCTGTGAGAGAGGGACTGGTTCTTTCGCTTGCTTTTGGAATAGAGATGTTATTTACACCCGAAGATGAAGCAGCTGATGTTGTGTAACACTTTTTTTCTTCATAACAAATTTTATTGGGTGTTAGCAATATATCAAGGCCATAACAGCCAACATACATATATAAGAAATTGTAGGGTAAATTCCTGTGAACAACAATACAAACAACATGCACAGTCAATCCTCCAACCCCACATGCCACCAATAAAGCCCTCATTCAAATACATTATTGGACTCCATCTCATTCCCTCATGCAATGGTACCATCATTTCGTATTTCAGCTTCCAGTTGGGATTCAACAGTGTGAAACAGGGCCAAAACTCAGCCCCAGCGCTGTCATACCTTCAGGTGTTTTTGTGGCCATCCCCTAGCCTGGAACACCGCAACTTCCTGCCCCACACAGTGGCCCATCCCTCTCTTCCAGGTCCCCACTGATGGTGATGCATCTGCTTTCCACATTCTGGCTATCTCTCTTTCACCAGCATAAACCCCAGAAACAACAGGTGCCATTTATAGTGGTTTCCACCTATTCCCTCTGTGCAATGAAGGATCAATTTAGGATCCACTGGAATCTCCCAGGAGAGGAGCCCCCCAAGACAGAACGTCACCCCCCGCCAGGGGCACATCAATGCCACAAAGCTCCACACCTTATGAAGGAAGGTCCCATACTGCGTCCCACAACAAAGATACATGAAAGGGATTAATTATACCCATGCGCCACATGTGATGCATAGTATAGTAAGCTCTGTGCAAATATTTTAATTGATTCAGGCGGAGACAGGATGAAATCACCATGCCACGGGGGGCATCCAGGGATTTCGTCCAGTCATCTCAGTCTTCATTGTCAATATCCCCCTGCCATGCCTCCCTAAGGGCTGGCAGTGTAGTGGAGTGATCAAAGACTGATGCATTTGTGTGATCTTATGGATGTCTTAGTCACCCATTAACAGTTTACCCTCCAATGGGCTAAACTCTGGCAACTCTTGGAAATCTCACAAATAAGTGCATACGGCATGCGGGAACTGAAGGTATCTGTAGAATTGGCTACGGTGTAACTGATAAGTCGCTCTGCAGCTCCTGAAAGGATTTTAGCACTGTGCCCTGCATGACATCTGCCAACGTGGATATCCCTGTCATCCCACCTTTGGAACCTTCTCAATAAGGCCACCTCTCGAAGAAATACGTCCTCCCACAAAGATGTCCCTTGCATCAGTCTTCCCCACCAACCATCTGCCAGAGGGACTGCCTCCACATATGTATGACGACCTGAGTCGCCAGGGAAAGGAGACCCAGCCCCCTCACACTGATATAGGAAGTCCAGCAAAGATGTGTCGTCCGTCTCTCCGTCGCGTATGCTGGATCATCTTAAGTGCTATAGCACCAGTCGTTAATAATCAATAAGTGAGAAGCAGCATAGTAGGATTGCACGTCGGCAGTGGCATTGCCCCCACAATATGTGGATTGAAAGCATGTCCAGAGAGCAAGCTCCCGCCCCTCCCTAAAAACTGATTTCAAACTGCATTTACCTGTGGAACAGTTGGCGTAGCATCTGGGGTAGCGAGACCATTTTAAAGATTGCTGATCAACCCAACAGGGATAATGGCAGTGGGGACCACGGCTTCAATTCCTCATTAATGCGCGATAACATCGGAGTCACATTGCAGATCCACGATATGGTCGAGTCTGGAGAAATAAACACCCCTAAGCACTTGAACCCATTTGTAGCCAGCGTTAACCCCGATGCCTGCTCCACGTCGCCGCTAGCACCACCCACAGGGAACACCATTGACTTCCTAACGTTCATATATAGCCCGAAAGTCGCTCCAAAAACCTGCATGATCCGCAAGATGCGAGGTCCAGAAGTCCCTGGATTGGTAATTTAGAACAGAACATTGTCTACATATAAAGCTATCCTATCAGACAGTTCTGCAGACCACTCCAAGCCCCACACCTGGGCATCCACCCTCCTCAATGCAGCCAAAGTCTCCACGGCCAGGGCAAATAGCAGGGGGGGCAATGGGCACCCCTGTCTTGATCTGGAAAGAATCAGAGAGCACACCTGCGACCCAGACAGAGGCAGTTAGATCGGTGTATAGAAGGCAGATATAGAAAAGGAACCTCAGGCCCGAATTGATGCTCTGAAAAAGAACAAACAGATACTCCCAGCTGACCGAATCAAAGTCTTTATCTATGTCAGCTAGTAGCACTACCGCCGGCCTCCTCAGTTGGTCCGCCAGAGCATTATAAACTTGCCAAATGTTATGGGGTGTGGCTCTATGTGGCATAAAATCTGCCTGATCAGGGTGAACCAGATCCGACATATATGTCTTAGTTTGTTAGCCAAAGTTTTAGCAAGAGGTTTCACCTCCATGTTGAGAAGAGACATTGGGCGATGATCCCGACTTAAGGAAGATGATTATTTCAGCATGCCTCCAATCTGACAGAAGCAGCGATTCCTCAAGAGCTGAGTGAAATGCCCCTAATAAGTGGTACCCTAGTTGCGGAATTTAGGATTTAAGAAACTCAATGTGGAAGTCATTAGGCCCCGGGCCTTTCCAGTTCACAGCTCCGCCAGGGCCACGGATAGTCCCTCCTCAGTGATCATCTTGTCTAGCTGCGCGCTGGAGGTATCTGACAGAGACAGTGGATGCAGAGCCTTGATGAACTCAAACATTTGGTCTATGTCCGCCGCATCCCTTTGAGCAAATAGTTCCCCAAAATATGCTGCAAAGCTTTGAGCATCTCCCCTGGGACCCAACAGTAACCCGCACGAGCGTCCTGTACCTCCGGCACTGGGAAACTGCAAGGGTGGTCTAAAAGAGCATTTGTAGCACCCTGCTTGATAAGTCTCCCCATTGATATGTGGCCTGCCATGCTTGTTTGGCATCATTGGGGTGCAGCTGCTGATACCGTTGCTGGGTTGGACGCAACTGATGCCGCCCCATACACCGCTTCTCCCGCAGCTACTCTCTTCAAGAGTACTCATCTGTACCTCAAGCGCTACCAGCGTGTGGGTTCTATGCTTACGTTCGCCCACGCAAAAACGTATATCTACCCCTCGGAGTGTCGGATTAAGTGCTTCCCATAGCACTATTTTGGAGGACGCCATATCTGTATTAATGGAAAAGTTTTCCGTGATGGACCGATAGAGGAGCGCCTTGTAGGACGGGTTCAGCAAGTACAAGGATGACATACGCCAGTGGAATGGAGGGCGCTCCAGGCCCACATGAAACTAAAGGACCACTGGGGAGTGACCGGACACCCCTCTTGGCAGTATGTCGATCTCAGATCCTCTATGTGTGCATCCAGTGGGAACTAGTAGATAGTCTAACCTAGAAAAGGAATCATGAACCGCCGAATAGTATGCATATCCACCTTTGGCTAGATGATAAGCATTCCAAGCATCAGTCCAACCCAACTGGGACACCAGAGAAAATAACCTGGACCCTTGAGTCTCAAACCCTTCTCCTCTAGAGCGCCACCTGTCAGTCTCTGGATGTAGTATATCTTTCCAGTCACCACCCAAAACAGAAACACCTCCTGGTAGTTCTCATCACAGGCAGATGATTCAGTCAACAAAAGTCTGTTCCAGAGAGGGGAGGGCATACAGGTGTGAGTGTTTCCTCATAAAGTGTGCCGGGTACTATTGTATATCTACCATGGTCATCTGCCCATACTCTGTTAGACTTAAAAGGAACTCTGCAATGGATTAGAATACCAGTACCCTATGATCCTCTTGTGAACCCAGAGTGGAATGTCTGTGCATATCCATGGAAAGCCAAGCAGTGAAATTTGAATCCCAAAAGATGCGCCTCCTGTAGAAGAATGTCTGTCCCTAGTCTCTTGGCCTGTTTCAGCAGAACGCTTCGTTTTACCTTATCAAGAACTCCTCATACATTCCATGTAAGAACATGGATATGCCCTGTGGAGCCTTTACGGCTGTATCAGTCATTGGCATATATGATGGGTATCCCTGAGGGCTCCTGCATATGGACCTTGGAGGTTGTAAGTGCCAGGGCTGTGCATTATCACAAGAAAACAATCAAACAAATCCTCCCCCTCACACTTCAGTTAAGAAGAAGCATCTATCAAAAAAGAGACCCTCCCCGAACCCAAACAGAGGCCCAGAAAAGGGCATCACCAAGGCAGCCCCATGTCTCTTACCTAACTAAGGTACATCAAAGAGTACTTGTCTTGTCCTGCTTAGTCGTAGGGCTCATTTGGTCCATCATTCTATTGATTGGCTGCTAATGTTCAGCATCTTGGGGTTTATTCTTCCAAGATGAGTGAGATCGAATACAATGCTTTACTGTGGACTTTTTGAGATGATTGCGTCTTTTGCTCAGGGACAAGTCCGAGTCCATGCATGGCGGGGTATGAGGCTTCAGTGATTCAGACTCATCTGCTCTTTTAAAGACCTCCTTTGGGGTATTGAAGAATAGGGTCTGTGAATTGAAGACTAACTTCAAGCGAGCAGGATATAACATGTATTGAATTCTGAGGTCTCGCAGTTGCTGTTTTGCCGCCCTGAATGATTAACGCTGCGGTTGAACCATCCTCGCCGTCTGGGACTATCATGACATGGTGTGATTCAAACAGGATCTTATCTTGGCACTGGGCATGCTTGAGCATCGCTTCTCTATCTATGTAGTTGAGGATCTTGCCGATTTGCGGTCGTGGCCTCGCACCCAGGGGGGCTTTTTCCCCAATACTCTATGGGCTATCTCCACTACGAAACATGTCGAGAGGGACTACGCGGGTACTATTGATCAAAAACCATTATGTGAAAAACTTGTCCTTAGAGAAGCCTTTGCACCCCTTAGGGAAACACAAAACACAAATTACTGTGAGCACAACCTTATGCGTCCTCCACTCGCACCGCAAATTCTTTCCTCACGACCATCAGTGTGTTGACTTTCTGTTGAAGGGCTACCCCCGAATCCTCGACGCCCGACACCCTGATATCCGCCTCTGTAATCTGATCCACCGCTTTCTGTAGATCCTGGCACAGCAGGGTAACATCTAAACCAACCGCGCCTATTTTAGCACCCAGCATATTCCAGCATTATGTAATGGCACCGCTACACTGTTTTGCCTGGGCCCTGCGGCTCCACCAGAGTCCACAGCCACAGCGCCAGCACTGGCAAATTTGTCTATGGTGCTTTGTTTGGTCATTGTGCCAGGATTCTTGTCCATAGTCATGCAGAAGCTACAGTCCTGCCAACTGTCTAGGAGGCTGTACTGGCGTCCTTAGTGTGCACGACCCGCCAGCCCCCTAATATGTCTTCAAGGGGCAGCACGAGCAGTCGGCGATGAGCGGCCTTGCTCCGGTGCCCACCATGGGCAGGAGCAGATGGAGTCCCCTGCACAAAATCCCACCAGACGTAGCCGCACCATCTTCAGCCAGTCCCTTGCCGCAAGCCGCACCAGGGCCCAGCCTGACTGCTTCCACGACCAGGGGACCATCTGTAGCGCAGCCCCCTAATGGAGTCCTGGGCCAAGGACTGTAAGCTCCAGCTCAATGTCCAGTCAACTAGTCAATTATCTGACAAGCCTGTACTGTGACAGACAAACGAACTTCCAATGCCGAAGGGAGCCTACCAGAAACGCCTCCTCTGACCTCCAGTGTATACTAGAGTCTTAGCAAAGCGTGTTATGCAGTGTAGGAGACACCACAGGGCCTATTTCTCATTCCTGGTGGCTACCACATTTAGGCAGGGTGTCCTCTCAGCTTGGTGGACCACAGTCAATGCAGCACCCTCTGTCATCAGGCAGAGCCCAAATCCCTTTGTCCTCTGCCAAATTTGGCCCAGCAGCCCTAAACCAGGAAGCTGCCGGAGCCCCGCTCCCAGCCCAATATGGCAGACTCGGACAGGCCCACACTCAAGGCACCATCAATCGCTGTGCCACCTCCGCCGAGATCTGCACTAGGCCGCCGGATATGGAGACCCCGGCCAGCCCCAGTCCCCCCCATGAGCCAGGCTTGCACACTTCTCCAGGGCGGCCAAACCGCCATGGCCACGCAGGCCGCCGCAGGAGGTCAAGGCAGGGCAGCAGCAGGCCCTAGCTGCCCTGGCGCAATGCCCCACCTACTACCAAGCCGCTCTGCCCTCAGGATGGGGTCACCTGCTGCGTGGTGCCCGTCTCCCTAGAACCGCAGCAATCCAACTAGGGGCCCAAGTTGTATGGTTGTGAATCTGGCCCGCTTTCGCCAGCTCCCCAGGCTGCCATCTTGGCAAGGCCTAAACTCCAGTGGCCTCTACACCAGGCCCTGACGCAGTCCTCAGGCCTATGCTGGTCGTGATGATGAGATCCAAATGAAATGTGGGCAGGATAATGGGGGATAAAGGGAGCGACTGAAAGCATCCACCACGTTGGCCCACTAGGCCACATGTGATGCTTTTTTTGGTGGAAATGTAGGAAGTAGAGACTTGAACTGGATGTCGTTGCCTCTGAATGATTTGTAAAACCCCTTTTTTTTTTGCTTTTAATACATTTCCACTCATCCAGGTTGTAGGAAACTGGGTTTTTGTTGCAGTTGTCACTCGTTGCTCTCTTTTTACCAGCTCGCTGCTGTTTTTCGGCTTTGTTCAGTGCACTGGGGCCTGCAAACCAGTGCCAGTGCTCCTTCCTTAAAACAAAACCAGGTCTGATTGTTTCACAATTGGCTAGGGACTTTAATACCCCTGTAAGTCCCTAGTAAATGGTACCCAAGGTAATTGGGGCATATCTTATGCCACCCTAGGGAACCCACACGCAAATTGCACAGACTACCCATCGCAGGCAGCGTGAAATGGTGCAAACCACGTTTGAAAACGTAAAATGGCACACTCCTGTGTGCCATGCCAAAAGACACGGCATGGGCTATATGGGAGTCACCCCTACAGCAGGCTTTGGAGTCCTAAGGCAGGGTGCATTATAGTACACGTGATGACATATCTGCATGAGCTGATTTGCCCCTGTAATGTCTAGTTCAATTGCTAAATATTACAAGTGAGCCAGGAAGCAATCTTAAAGTATGTACTTGGCACTGGTCAAAACGACTTTCCCAGCTACATAATGGCTTCACTGAATCCTATGGCGTTTGGTATCAAAAACCTTGTATTAATAAACCCAAGCTAATTCCAGTAATGGATTTATTAATACATGCACCCAGAGGGTACCTTAGAGGTACCCCTGAACCCTAGTAGTCCTCTAGTGTGCTGGCTGACTGGTCTTGTCCAGCCTGCCACCACAGACAATATACTGAACCCCTAGGAGGTGGTAGCCCCACTCTCAGAGGTCAGAAATAATTCCTGCTTTGGCAGGAGTTGTTTACACCTCCTCCAGCCGGATAGCTAGTAAATTAGAATGTCAAGGTAGAGTGCTTCAAAGAGCCCACCATCTTTGATATGCAGCCAGGCTTCCCCCAGACCTGGGCGATGCTACCCCCTGCCCTGAGGCCCATTTGTACCAGGACAGGTGGAAAATTAGCTGTGCAAGGAGGCGTGTCGCACAACCAGGCTAGTCACACCCATAAGATGGGGAGCCTAAAGTGAACATGAGAGAGAAAGAGAATTCCACCAACTTGTGTATGGTGGAATTAGGAACTCTGGGACAGGGTGATGCCCACTCTCAACAAGAAGTGGACATCCAGGGGATGTAGTGACCCCAGGGTAAGTAGCGCACTGGCTACTACCCTTCACTCCCATTAAGACCCCTAAATTGAGTATGTAGGTGGCCCTCTGACACCAGGAAATCAGAATCGACTGACCCAGAAGAAGAGGACAGCCACAAGAAAACAAGCTCTGAAGACTTGCTGTAGACTTTTGGTGCCAAACCCTCCCTGCACCAGTCTCTGCAATCGTAACCAAGTGACCCATCCTGCAGCTGAGCATCTGCCAAGAACCCCGATAGGCTGCCAGACTTTTGCAAATTTACAGCAATCTCCCTTTGAGTAGAGGAGCTACTTTGTGGCAGTCGACAGCCACCAAAACAGCAGAATCTGATTTACCGTACTGCAGCTCCCCTGTCATACCGACGCAGCAGCTTCCCAGGAAGAGGCCACCATGCTCTGGAAGGTCAGATCTGTCTCCCCACCAAGTGAGAAGACGCCAGGGCCAACCAGAGCCGCACAGCACCACTACCCTAGCTACAGGACCCCTTGAAGCAACCAAGGCCTGTTCAAGTCCAAGAGGAGCAGTCAAGGGACATCATCACTATAGAGACCCACTTCAGGAGTGCCCCAGCAGTCCTGATTTTTGCACCCTCAACCGGCGAGACAGACAACCGCAAAGCCCTGCGATGCGCCAGCCTAGCCAATCAAGACCCCTCTGCACTTAGCAACCCAGACGGGGTACTCGGGGGTACCGAGAACCGACTGTGCTTCCTTGCTCCTAGTGAACCTGTTCAGCGGTGGGATAGAGCTGTGCTTGCGTCTACTCGACAATAACTGTGGGTAGTCCATAGGCCTACACCGGGAGTTTTCTCCAAGCGGACTTCCTAATTTTGAGTTTTGTTTTTTCCAAATTTACTTCTGGTGGTGGGAGGAGGTATTACAAAAGGTACCCCCCTGCATAGCTTCTGTAAGCAACTGTCTTCTATCCTGAGTGGGCAAAATGGAGTTTGTATTGGAGGATGTGGAAACTTACACTGTGGCCCAACCCAAAGAGTTTTGTGAGAGAGAGGGGGTGTATTGTCCCCCAGGTGCAAAGAAGGGTGAGCTCCAAACCAGCTTGAGGGCTTGGGGGGAGGCACGACGAGAAAGTAAGGCTGAACAGGAGGACAGGGATGGAGAGACTGACCACGAGGGGGCTGGTTTGTACCAACCTGAGGTGGGGAACCTAGTAGAGGGGCCCAGAACACTTTCAAGGAAGGGCAGCAGTGTCTCTAGTGGCGGCTTATCAGAAGCAGTATTAACTGACCGGAGGGAGAAAAGACGGCTAACATGGGAGTTGGCGAAGCTGGAGAAGGAAAAGGAGGAACAGAGGATGGCTCACGAGTTGAGGCTCAAGGAGATAGATCTCCAGATCCTACGGGTCGGGGCACACACTGTTCCTAATGGTGGCAGCGAAGAAAGAGAAATCACCAGGGAACCCAAACCCTATTTGCCAAAAGACATAGTATCTAGCTATGGTGCGGGAGATGATATCGCCAAGTGGCTAGCAGCCTATGAGGTCTCTTTAAGAGCCCATGGGGTTCCAGAGAAATATTGGGGAGGGGGATTGTATAAATACATGCCTCCAGCTGGCAGGGATACATTATTGGCCCTAGAGCAGGATGAGCAGACCCACTACCCCACCATGAAAGTGGCGCTCGTGAGGAAGTTTGGACTAACACCCGAGAAGTATAGACAGAAGTTCCGGGGTAGCCACAAACTGGGCACACAGAATTGGGTGGATTTCCTGGACTATGCAAAGAAGGCATTAGAGGGTTGGATACAAGGCAGCGAGGTGAGGGACTACAAGGGGTTGTTTGATTTGATGTTGAAGGAACACCTGCGTGAAAAATGTTTCCCTGACCTGCGTCAACACCTGGTGGATAGCAAGCTGACCAATCCCCGGAAGCTTGCTGAGGAGGTGGACATTTGGGCTAGTACCCGGGTGTCCACAAGGGGGACTGGAGGGGACTCTCAAAAGACCGGACAGGGCGCCCCCCAGAAGAAAGAGGGAGGGGAAAAGAAAACGGAGTTCTCTAAAGGCCCCCAAAATAGTTTCCAAGGGAAGGGAACGGGATTCACCCCTAGGGCTAACCCACCCAGAAACCCTATTCCTGGCCAGATTCAGCAGCCAAGGGTTGTCCATTGCTACGAGTGCGGTGGTGTCGGACACTATAAGGGAGATGTGAAGTGCCCGAAAAGACCACCCCTTCCATCGGAGGAAAGGCCCCCGGAGTAGCTAGTGTAGTGCTCGGGGAGGAGATGCCTTTAGATAAGGGAAGGGAGTGGGCGGGTGTCACTTTAGTGTCCCTGGGAGAACGGGAGATGGTTCCTAAGATCCAGGTGCCCGCAAATACCACAAAGTATGGGCAGTGGGTCACCATCAACGGCCAAAGAGGGGAGGCTCTGAGAGACACAGGAGCCAGTATGACTATGGTACGTAGTCAACTGGTGTCTCCAGAGCAGGTGATTCTCAATGTACTCCACCCCGCCGCGATGGCTGACGGCAGAATGGGTCACTATCCGGTGGCCGAGGTTCCATTTGAATGGGAAGGGGTTGCAGGGTTGCTTCGAGTTGCCGTAAGCCCTGCCGTGCCAGTCGATTGTCTGCTGGGGAATGACATGGAGCATAATGCTTGGAAGGAGGTGGAATACCGGACTCATGCGGAGATGCTGGGTACACCTGACTGGGCCTGTGTCAGCACAAGGTCTGCGACTACCCGGAGGGGGAGTTCGTTTAGGCGGGAGCCTGGAACAAAGGCACCGCCGGCTGCCGACCAAGGGAAGAACCGAGGGCAGGAGGAGCCTGCCTCGGCATCCGCGCCCCGTGTGACGGATAGGCCACCGGAGGTGGTGGACCAGGAGTCCGCGGAGGGGGATGTTACCGAACTGGAGAACCTACCCATCCCGGCCGAGTGGCACGTGGAGGGAGGGCCGACCAGGGAGGAATTCTGCAAGGGCCAGAGGGAGTGTCCTACCCTTGAGGGACTGAGGCGACAGGCCGAAGCCCAGGCAGCAGGGAACGTTGAGGGGAACTATAATATTTACTGGGAGGATGGCCTCCTCTACAGTGAACCCAAGGCACCCATGCACGGATCGTCACGGGCCTTGGTTGTCCCTCAACGTTATCGAGCCTTCCTCCTGGAATTGGCTCATGAGATCCCCTTGGCAGGACACCTGGGGCAAGACAAGACCTTTGCCCGGCTTGTCCCGCACTTTTATTGGCCTCAGATGAAAGTGTCGTCCGACACCTATTGCCGGACGTGTGTGTCTTGTCAAGCCAGTGGGAAAACAGGGGTGAAGCTGAAAGCTCCCCTGGAACCACTCCCTGTCGTTAGCACCCCTTTTGAAAGGGTGGGCATCGACATTGTGGGTCCATTAGATCCGCCTGCTACAGCTGGTCACAGGTTTATCCTGGTTCTGGTGGATCATGCCACACGGTACCCAGAGGCTATACCTCTGAGGACCATTACGGCACCTGTTGTGGCTAGGGCCCTGATGGGAATCTTTACCCGAGTGGGTTTTCCCAAGGAAGTTGTGTCCGACAGGGGGACCAACTTCATGTCAGCATATATGCGGGCGATGTGGAAGGAGTGTGGAGTGACCTACCGGTTCACCACTCCTTACCACCCCCAGACCAATGGTCTGGTGGAGAGGTTCAATAAAACCTTGAAAGGCATGATCAGAAGTCTGCCTGAAAGCCTGCGGAGGAAATGGGACGTCCTCCTACCCTGTCTATTGTTTTCTTACAGGGAAGTGCCACAGAAGGGAGTGGGCTTCAGCCCCTTCGAGCTTTTGTATGGGCACCCTGTGCGTGGACCTCTCAGCCTGGTGAGAGACGGATGGGAAAGAACTCCCAGAAAGCTTCCCCAGGATGTGGTGAGCTACATGCTGGCCTTCCGGAGCCAAATGGCTAAGTTGTGGAAGCAAGCTTCTGACAACTTGGAGGCCAGCCAAGCAGTAACGAAGGCGTGGTATGACCACAATGCTCACCCGGTGGAATTGGAGCCTGGCCAGAAGGTGTGGGTGATCGAACCAGGAGAGCTTAGCGCCCTCCAGGATCGCTGGTCAGGACCCTTTGAGGTGTTGGAGAAGAAGGGTAAGGCTACCTACTTGGTGGATCTGAAGACCCCTCGCCAGCCCCTACGGGTACTGCATGCCAACCGCCTCAAACCCCACCATGAGAGGCTCGAAGTCATATTGCTGATGGTGACTGACGGAGCAGAGGACGTGGAAAGCGAGCCTCTCCCCGACTTATTTGCGTCTCAAGAGAAGGATGGGTTGGTGGAGGGAGTGATTCTCTCCCCGTCCCTAACTCCTGAACAGCAGGAGGACTGCCGCCAGGTCCTGGGGCAGTACTCTTCGTTGTTCTCCCTTGTTCCGGGTAGGACTCACCTGTGCGTCCATGACGTGGACACAGGAGACAGCCCACCTGTGAAGTCAAAGATCTACCGGATGACAGACAAGGTGAAGGCCAGCATTCACAGTGAAGTCACTAAGATGCTGGAGCTAGGAGTGATTGAACCTTCCAGCAGCCCCTGGTCCAGTCCGGTGGTACTAGTACCAAAAGCTGTACCACCGGGTGCCCAACCGGAACTGAGGTTCTGTGTGGACTACCGGGGACTGAATTCAGTAACCAAGACTGATGCTCATCCGATCCCGAGGGCGGATGAACTGATTGACCGGCTGGGAGCTGCCCAATATCTGAGTACCTTTGACCTTACTTCCGGGTACTGGCAGATCTCTCTGACTGATGGAGCTAAGGAAAGGTCAGCCTTCTCCACGCCCAAGGGCCACTACCAGTTCTGCGTGATGCCCTTTGGGCTCAAGAACGCACCTGCCACGTTTCAGCGTCTGGTGAACCAGATCCTCACTGGAATGGAGAGTTTCTCTGCTGCTTATCTGGACGACATTGCCGTCTTCAGTAACAGCTGGGAGGATCACTTGCGTCACCTGCAAGCTGTTCTCCAGGCCCTGAAACACGCTGGTTTAACGATCAAGGCCAGTAAATGCCAGATCGGGCAGGGGTCGGTAGTGTACCTTGGACACTTGGTGGGTAGGGGAGCGGTGCAACCCCTCCAGGCGAAAATCGAGGCTATCATGGCCTGGGAACCCCCCAAGACTCAGACTGAGGTCCGAGCTTTTCTGGGCCTCACCGGATATTACCGCCGCTTTGTGAAGGGGTATGGTACCATTGTGGCCCCCCTCACGGAGCTTACGTCCAAGAAGCAACCTCGACGGGTAGTCTGGACGGAGGCTTGTCAGCAGGCCTTTGTGAAACTGAAGCAAGCCATGTGCGAGGCCCCGGTCTTAAGGGCCCCAGATTTTTCCAAGGAGTTCATTGTCCAGACAGATGCATCGGAACATGGCATTGGGGCAGTGTTATCGCAACTCAATGAAGAAGGTCTGGATCAACCCGTGGTCTTCCTATCCCGGAGACTACTTCCCAGGGAACAGAAGTGGAGTGCAATAGAGCGTGAAGCCTTTGCCGTGGTATGGGCTCTGAAGAAGTTGCGGCCATACCTGTTTGGCTCGCACTTCCTAGTTCAGACCGACCACAGACCCCTTCGGTGGCTGATGCAGATGAAGGGGGAGAATCCCAAGTTGCTAAGGTGGTCTATCTCCCTACAGTGAATGGACTTTCAGGTGGAACATCGGCCTGGAGTGGACCACGCCAATGCAGACGGTCTCTCAAGGTATTTCCGCCTTAGTGATGAGAACTCCCAAGGGGTTGGGTAGCTCTCCCCACTTTCAGCTGGGGGGGACGCGTGTTAGACCTGTCAGCCCTTTGGGTGGTCCCTCCTCATCATTATTTATTTTGTCCCACTTTTGCCTCAAACCCTGTTATAATTTTTCCTTTTTGGGAACCACCAGACTTTTTAGTGTTGATGCAGGGAGCCATTTTCCCTACCCCTGGAACTTCTGTCTGAGGGCCTGAGACACAAAATGGTGGCCACCCATTGTCACCTGTGACATCACCAGAACCCACTGGAGGTTTCTAGAACCTTCTGTAACATTCTAGAACCCTGTGACAGTGGGAGGCAGTTTAGAATGTTGGGAGGCCATCCCAGTGTGGCAGTTGGCAACTGACTGGAGAAGAGAGAGGACAGAGTTAGAAGGAGGTCGGAGTAAGGCAGCAGGGGTGGAAACCAGTGCTTGGAGTGGGGTCCAGAAACCCACCCTTGATGCTAGTCCCTACTGACCAAGCCCAGCCTAAAGCCCTGTGTGGGACCAAGACCAGAAGAACCATCTTAAGGAACTGAACATTTGAAACAGGCCTTAAAGAGGAAGAACAGCAAGTTCCTGACCTGTTCAGTGGTGTCCTCCTGGAGTCCTGACGTCGAGAAGCCTGGAGACCTGGGGCCTGAGGTAGAGAAGCGGCGCTGACAGAAAGCAGACGTCGTACCCGGAGCCGCCAGAGGTCGAGTGAGGGCGCCGACGGAGGTCGTGGAGAGGCACCGGAGGTCGAGTAAGGAGTCACCCGAGGTCGAGTGAAGGCGCCGACGGAGGTCGCGGAGAGGCGCCGGAGGTCGAGTCGGGAATCGCCCGTGGTCGAATGAGGGCGCCGACGGAGGTCGTGGAGAGGCGCCGGAGGTCGAGTCGGGAGTCACCTGAGGTCGAGGTGAGGCGTCGACGGGGGAGTGAAGTCCGCCCACCGGAGTCGCCGGAAACTGAGGTGAAGCGCGCCGGAGGTCGGGAGTGGAGATCGCACTCCGGAGACACCAGGAAGTGGGGAGTCCGAGTCCCTGCGACGCCGGAAGGCGACATCGAGTCGAGACCGCCCAGCGACATCGAGTCGAGGCCGCTCAACGACATCGATCTGGAGTCGCCTCACGGCGTCGACACGGTGCCGAGCGGAGCCGATCATCGTGAAAAGGGCAGTAAGTGGTAGTGGGGGCGTCTGAGGCCCCGTGGAGCCCTAAAAGACCATTCTAGGGGCTAGAGGGGTGTTAGAACCAGCCTGGGAGTGCCAGGGGTGAACTAAGACTGGTGCAGTGACATCTGTGAGGGGCTGTGTAGTTTGGAGGGCCAGATCTTTAGGTTACCCTGGTTCTGCCTCAGCTTAGGCCCCAGCCTTGACCAATCTAGGTGGGACACCCCCATGCCATCCAAATGACCACAAGCTGTGTATGGGCAAAGTAAGACCAAGTTACCTCATGAAAGTGATCTGATCTATACTGTCATTGATTGCTTTTCCTTATTTATTGAGGGTGCTTTATTTATTGTCTTCCACTAATTTATTCCTGCACTGTATTTATTGTCTGACTGTATTTATTTGCCGTCTGTATTTATTGCACAACTATTTATTCTTTGCTTAATGATGACCTGAACCTATTTATTGAAATTCCAAAGTAGCATTATTTATTTGGCCTGCCCTTTTGTAGAAAAATCCTATTGTATTGTATTTATGTGATGAATCCTGCAACTAAGAGAAAATAAGATAAAGACATATATTTTCAACTTGACTTGCATAATTTTTACGGTGTAGTGTCGTTTTTGGAACGGATGAACGCATGGTTATCGTGAGGGTGTGACGTACGCTTAACACGGTGCCTGACCCCCAACCGCTCGAGCCAAGCTACCACTGTGCTGGGAACCTGGTGACTGCTAACCCGGTTGCCCGGTTTCCAACAGACCTCCATCTGTTTGTTGAACTTTGCTGCACCTCTAACAAATACATCTTGGAATGTTAGCATGTCATCCTCTTTGAATCATCTTAATGGAGTAGATAGATGTGATATTGGTGTAAAGGAGAGGTCTGTCGTATCGCCTCTTGATGTGGTTAGAGAGGTGGAGGGTGTTCTCTGTTTACATCTGTCCGGAGTAGGTGATGGGCAATCGATCTGACTGTAGACATGACATGAAGTCTCAAGGATGGCACTGTGGATTGTGTTGGAGTAGTGTGTTGACGTTGTGGAGTTGTCACCGAACATGTCATTTGATGGAGTTGTGACTAGCCCTATTGATGATGTGGTAATCGTTGCCATCCTAGAAAACTATTTAAACTTTTATGGAATTGCCACCATGGACGTGGTGATCCCTACTAAAGTCATTAGTGTCGACATGGCTGGAACTGTAAAGCCTCCTGATATCGACTATACCAGCGCCAATGGCTTAGGTGTTGAACAGTGCTCTCCGGATGTATGGTAGTGCTCGGAGTGATGGTGGTGATGCTTCCAATGTTTCCTCTACCTGGATCTACCTCTGTGGATGTCCTGTTCATGGGAGGAGCCTGGTAGAGTCACTAAATAAAAATGCTCTTCACATTCACAACATTTTGGAGGACAAAAGCGAAAGTTTTCTTGACAGAAACTTGAATGTCAGAGGGCTCGGCGCCTGATGTAGCTTTGGTCATCCTGTCTGGTTACTCTATGTTGCATCTTGACAAAGTGGGTGGAATCGCTATTATGCACAAACAGTCTTAACTGTGCTACCTTTGACACAAAGGAGCTTTTAGGGGCAGAGTCTATGGGCTTCTGCATCTCATTGTCCGCAAATAAAATCCTGGCCAGCGCGCTGATTTATCACCCCTCAAGACATGCAGGGGGATTTCGGTCTACCCTGGATGGTTCTAGGGGACCTTCATATACATGTGAATGCATCTTCTGCCCGCATTGCCAACTTCTTTTGGAATATATGTTATTTTGGGAAATGTCGCAGATAGGGGCCCAGTCCGCTCACATCACGGGTCACACCTTAGACACCCTTTTCTTCCAGAATTCAAGTCTCTGTACTAGATATTAGACCCCTGCCCTGCCCTGGTCTGATCTTCCTCTTATTCACTTCCACTGGACCATGGCTTTTAAGGACATAGGTTGAGTTCCTCTCTACTGCACCTTAATTGGGCCATTGTCTCTTCAGCAGAGTTTAGTCTCACCTTGAGCAAGCATTCTCCGCATATGACCGGGGACATGGAGGCCGAAGTCAGATTGTCGTCTCCTGGCTTATACAGACAGCTGACCACATTGCACCCATTAAACAAAGAGATGTTAATCCTTCAGTAAAAAGACAGTCAGACCCTTGGTTCAACGAGGAGCAAGGTGCTTTATAAGAGTTGTAAGAAAATGGAAAGGGATTAGAGGCGTCAATACCTTCCTAATGAGAAATCACTTTACAAGAAGGCTTTAACCACCTATCATCGAGCAATTAAGAAAGCTTAGTGTGACTTTTTTACAGATCAGGTAGACACTTCTCAAAACAAGCCCAGGGAGGTATTTAAAATTGTCAAAAAGTTCTCCTTCCTGGAAGCCTTGCTTCAGCTTTTCACACCCCCTCTTAAATTATGGACTCAACTCTCCAACTTCTTCGATAAAAAAATCCAAACAATCGTGAATTCCCTACATCTCACGAATGAGGTCTTCATGAGGATTAGTGACCACACGGCACTGCAAGTGGCAACATCGTCCTTTCGTGGCCAACTGCTACAAGAATTTGATTCGATCTCACTAGAGGAGTCTGCACATACCATGCGAACCTGCAAATCAGGGTCGCCGGATGACCCTTGCCCTCCTCATATTTTCACCGCCAGCTCTGCGCCCATTAACCCCACTTTAAATCAGCTCTTAAATCAGTCAATACGATTGGCCACAATGTCCAGTGGCTGGAAGCAAGTCAAGCTGATTCCGCCTTTTCAAAAACCATCAGCAGACAAGACCAATCTTGCCAATTTCCGCCCCACCTCCCTGCTGCCATCCTTAACCAAGATTTTAGAGATGCTCATAAATAAGCAACTTTCGCCCTCTTAGAGCAGAACATGCTACTTCACCCTACCCAGTCGGGCTTTCGCCTGGGGTTCAGCACTGAGACCACACTGCTAGAGATGTGAGACACAATCAAGCTAGAAGTGGATCAGGGAAAGCAGGTGGCACTGATCCTCCTTGATCTATCCGCGGAATTTGACACGATCTCACATTTGACACTCCTGCAGCGCCTCAAAGCCATAAGTGCTGTGGTTCAGCCTTTGCACAGCTCCGTTCCTTTCTGACAGGTCCCAATCAGTCTGGATGGCCCTATTTGCCTTTGATCCTAAACCATTGGGTTAGGAGGTCCCTCGGGGGGGTCTGCACTAAGCCTCATATTGTCCAATGCTTATTTCACTCCTTTGGCACCTCTAATTGAATATTTTGGAGTACAGACAGTATCTTACGTAGATAATACGCAACTACTCCTCACTCTCAACAGAAACACACCCAACACACTGTTCAACTTCCAGGCTTGTATGAGAACTGTGTTTCAGTGAATGTGTGACAGTGGCCTCCGATGCAACACCAGCAAGACTGAAATTCTGCTGTTTGAAGTCCCCCCTGCCCAGCTGGGATACCCGCTCCTCCCACAACCTCCCCTTACCATGGTAGCGCATAGTTTTGGGGTAAAGTTCGATACCACTGCTTCTTTCATCCCCCTTAAGGTGGCGAGGGTGGTAGGTACTTGCTTTGGCGTACTAAAAATGCTTTTGAAGTTTTTCTATCTCCTTCTCTACCTTCCACCACAAAAAGATGTGATCCAGGCCCTGATCACTTCAAAGCTAGATTATGCCAATTCTCTGTACTGGGGTCTACCTGCCTACCTCCTGAAGAGATCACAGCTGGTGACGAACACTGCCACCAGTCTTATGTTACGCCTCTCCAGAAGAGCTCATGTCTAACAGGGCCTAAAAGAACTGCACTGATTACCCATAAAAAACGCGTGAGGTTCAAGGTCTGTTCTGACACACATTAAGGTCCTCCGTAATTGTAGAACAGATTCACCCCATACCAATCAGCTCGGTCTCTACGGTCATCTAACTCCTTGCTGGTAGTAATCACTCAATTCAGAAGAAAAAAGCTGAACAGTAGCTCCTTCAGCTAGCTGACCACAAGGGAGTGGAATGCCCTCTCAGTTCAGCTTCATGCCACTGGGGACATTCAGACCTTTAAGAGACTCCTTAAGACCTGATTCATCAGTTCTGCCTTCTAGCATCTCTGTCATTTGGGGTTCAGACTTTGCTATCTAGCACCAGGACACTCTCTGAGTAACAGCTGCACTTTACAAATCTCATAATAAGAATGATAGAGTTGATGAGGTCTAGTCACTTTTCTTGTTTTGATTTTCTGCACAGAGGTCGTCTAGTTTACATATGAGGCATATTGATTCTCTGTCTTTAAGAGCCCTTGCTGTCATTTTGTACATAAAGACAGTCTTTAAGAGAATGAGAAGCTAGAAGGCCACAGGGATCAGAAGTAGCCTTCTTTCTCCCATAGTTGGGGCACTTCTCTTCATCATGCATTCAGTTTTAGTGAAGAAAATTCCCTAAAGGTGAAATAATACAGGGAACATCTTGCACTCTACCAAAACGTTGAGTGAAGTTGAAAAGAATAATTGTCTGAAGAGAAATCCTCAGAAAATATAAGGCTCAAAACCTTTGAAGTGTCCTGAGATTCTGTCAGCATGATCCAGAAAAAATAACTGAGGATGTGAGGCAAACTGTCAAGTACATTGCATGCTGACTAATGGAAGCTGCTGGTTCTCCAAAAGTTACAGTGCGTGCAGTGTTGTCATCAATGATGTCATTTCAGATGGTGCAGTGATGTCATCCGTGCTATCATAGAACATGTGATGAGCGATGTAATATGGGAGGTAAAAAGCAGTACGTAACAATGGCGCAAATTATAGTTACTAGACTGCATTAGCTATTGTTACTTGACATAAATATTATAACTGGTGAATTTACGGTGGTTCTTTTAGTTTAAAATAGTACGTTTTGACTGACATTTTCAATTAACTATAACGTCCGTTTAACCTTTGATTTTTTTCCGTGAATATCTATTTTTTTTTAATGCAAAGTAAGATATAATGACTATATATATCTTTTTTTTTTTTTTTTTTAAGTTTTCAAAAACCTTTATTGGTAAGAAGGAGATACACAGGGCAGCTGCCCGCAGTTCGCTTAACAAGAACAAGGCTCCGCCAAACGGGCGGGCCTCCTCACTGTCACTAACACAGCCGTTCAGCTGACATCCCGGAGGACCGGCGGCGTCTCAATTACCCAACGTATGACAAGTATAGCCTACTGAGCCTGACTGCGCATAGCATATACGCTACTTCTAGCCCATATAGTAGTCTGTGGGTATCACGGGGAATCCTGGACTGTCAGCCCGAACTGGCGAACCCAAGCACACTCATGAAATCCAATCACAACCCCGACCCCCACCCCCCCACCCACCCAGCGCACGATCACTGTCTCCTCTGGTCATCCTTCCCCGCCTGTGTGTGTCCACTGTCACGTCAGTCTCGCTCAGCCAGTCGTAGCACTGTACCACCATCAGTCAGCACACCACTCCACACCGCACATTTACTCTCACATTGCCCCCGCCCCGAGGACCCCATGGGGCCTACTGTACGCCCTTTCACATGCCCCTCAGGCAAACGATCATACCGACTCGCAGGCCCGCGCCACTCATCCACAGTCACCCCAGGTCCGGATCAGTAGCCGGTGCGCACTCCGCTGGCACCCGTCTATCAAGCTCCTCCCCCTGCTCACTCCCCCCGTCCGACGGTGCCGGGGCCTCAGCCGTTAAATACATCCTGTATAACCCCCAGAAATTCTTGGGACGACTCTTCGGCGGCAGCAATTCACTATATGTCTCAGCCTGTGTACTGCAATACAGCATATCACTGGCCCACCGTTTCTTGGTGGGGAGGGGCCCCCTCATCCAGCAGATTGCGACGACCCTTCTAGCAATAAGCAGCGCCATGTCTATTAAGCGTCGCAACGCCACCGGGAGAGGCCGGGAGTACTCCAGCAGCGCCAAGGCCGGGTTGGGGGTAATCTCGGTGCCAAAGACCCGGCTCAACTCAATGAACACCTCGGTCCAAAACTTGGCAATTCCCGGGCAGTGCCAAGCCATATGCATAAAGTCAGCCACCGGGAAGTGGCACCGCTCGCACTCCGCTGATGTCCTGAGCCCGTACCTATGCAACCGTTCCGGGGTATAGTACACCCTCTGCAGATACTTAAAGTGCACTAACCTGTGCCGGCCGTTGAGTGATATCGTCTTGGTGCTGACACAGCAATATCTCCACATCTCGTCTGAGAACTCTAATTGCAGGTCCTCCTGCCAGGCTCGTCGCGCCGTGGCGTACTCACGTGCCGTTTGCCGGTCTCCTATTCTTTTAAGGTTCGAGATCAATTTGGGCGGTGCTACCGTTTTGATAATGTAGGTGAGTTCCGGGACCTCCGGGGGTTCTGCCATGCCCGGGCCCAGTGCTACCGATAATGCCCTACGAACCCTGTGGAACTGAAAGCGCTGCAGGGGGTTGTGGGTAGAGTGAGCCAGCCCAAGCTGGTCCCACGTTTTGGCAACCCCATCCGCGAATAAATCCTCCATTCGCGTAATGCCCAGTGCGTCCAATGCCTGAACCACTCCCCTCTCCCTCAGCGGGGGGAGCCAAAGCACCCATTCCACCGGTAGCAGAGGGGAGTACAGAAGTGCACAGTCGTGCGTCCTCATTAACGCCTGCCATGCATGAGTCGTGGCTTTGAGGGAGTCCAGTCGCCCCACCGAGCGGTCCGCTGGTTGGAAAACGACCGCGGGCAATGGGAGTGGGTCAGCGAACAGACGTTCCAGGGTGACATGGGGGACATCCGCGCTGGCATGTATCCACGCGTGTAGGTGTGCCGCCTGCGCGACCCTATAATATCTCTCCATATCTGGAGCCCCCAGCCCCCCCATTTCGTACGGAAGGGTTAACACCTTCCATTGTACTCTAGGCTGTCTGCCATCCCAGGCCAACTTAATTAGAGTTTGGGTCAGCTGCTTAAAAAAGGCCTTAGACAAAACTATGGGGATGTTGGTGAAGAGGAACAAGAATCTCGGTAAGATGACCATTTTCATGATAGCTATTCTGCCCAGCAGGGATAAGGGCAGTCGGTTCCACGACTCTACATCCTCGACCAATTTGGCGTATGCCACTCCATAATTTTCTTTGAGTAACACCTCAGGGTCTTTATGTAGCCGTATCCCCAGGTACCTAACCGAGTCCGTTGTCCATTGCAGTGGATAGTCCATTGGGAACGGGGCCGTTACCGGCGTCAACGGGAATGCCAGTGACTTGCTCCAGTTCACCTTGAGGCCGGACAGCGCTCCGAACCTGACCACCTCCCGTAGTATGGACGAGAGATTCTCCTCCGGGTCCCGGACATAAAGCAGCGTATCATATGCATATGTGGAAATACCGATTTGATAGGTGGGAAAATTAATGCCCTCGTAGCGGTAGTACTCCCTGATAGCGCACGCCAAAGGTTCCACCACCAGGGCGTAAAGAAGAGGGGAGAGAAGGCAGCCTTGCCTGGTTCCCCTGCTGACCCTGAAGGCTTCCGTGACCCGGTCGCCCATTCGTAGCCTGGCTGTGGGCTGGTAGTATAATGCTCCCAGCATCTGCAAAAAGGGCTCCCCCAACCCAATCTTACGTAACACCCGTACCATAAAGGGCCACTCAACCGAGTCGAATGCTTTTTCCATATCCAGGAAAATGGCCAAGGCCTTGTTTTCCGGACGCACGTGTTGCATGGTCCCCAGTACCGTGCGAATATTGTATGTAAGATTTCTGGCAGGTATAAATCCCGCTTGCTCTGGCGCCACGAGTTCCGGCACCAGCAGCGCCAAACGCGTGGCCAGCACCTTAGCATACAACTTTGCATCTACATTGATGAGTGAGAGCGGCCGGTATGATCCACACACGTTAGGGGGCCTCCCTGGTTTCAGAATGGTAACTAGGAGCGCTTCGCGCATAGTGTCCGGCATGTAGCCATCCTGGCATATGCCATCGAATAAGGTTATCAAATGTGGGAGGAGCTTATCTTTGAATGCTTTATAAAATGCCACCGTCAGCCCATCAGCCCCAGGGGCGCTGCCAGACCTCATTCCCTCTAGTGCCTCCAAAATCTCGTCCTGCTGTATGGGGAGCGACAGGAACTCCCTCTGAGAGTCGGATAAAAAGGGCATTTTGATATAACTGAGGTAATCCTCTATTTCCTCCTCCATCTGGGCGGACTTGGCTGTATAAAGCCCAGCGTAGTAGTCCCTGAACTCGGCGCTGATCGCCTCCTCCCCAGTGACCACTGTGCCAGCCCCCGTAACCAACTCGTCGATGACCAGGGGCTTCCTGCTATTACGCAGTATCCTCGCAAGCAGGGAGCCTGGGCGCTCGCTCTCCCCGTACACCCGGGCCGTAGCATACTTGCTCATATGTTGCACCTCCCTGTCCGCTTCCCTGTGATATTCCGAGACTAACGCTTGAATCTGAGCCTCCACCGCGGGGTCCGCAGACGACTGCTGTCTCTCTTCCAGCTGTACCAGCTGAGACTCTATTTCCTTAAGTCTCCCCCGTATAAATTTTAGTACACCAGAATGCTTGGCCATGGCCATGCCTCTGATGTAGGCTTTGAACGAGTCCCAGACCGTGTGGAAACTCTGGACAGAGCCCAAGTTGTTGTCGAAGAAGGACCCTATATCCGCCGCCAGTTCGCCCCGGAACACCTCGTCTAGTAGCGAGTATGGCGGGAGCCTCCATGTAAATGGTGGGATACGTTTAACCGAGGTATCTAATATTAGGAGTAGCGGGGAGTGATCCGAAAGCGTACGCGGGAGGACCGCACAGCCCTTGACCATCGCAAGTAGCGACTGTGACGTCAGCCAATAGTCAATTCTAGTGTGGACGTCGTGGTACGCAGAGTAGTGCGTGTATCCCCCCTTCCCCGGGTGTCCCTGTCTCCAGGCGTCCACCAAATCGAGTCTGGTGAGCTCCGCCTGCATGTGTAAGGCAGCAGCCGCCGGGCGTCGCACCGGCCCAGAGGGGCGATCCAAAGCTGGGTCAAACGTGAAATTAAAGTCACCCCCCCACACCATGAGAGCATGCGTATAGCGGCGGCAGCTGGCGGCCAGAGCCGCATAGAACTCAGGGTTGTCGTAATTGGGCCCGTACACATTGACTACCACTAAATCATGACCCTTCCCTGCGCACCGGGCAATCAAGTAACGCCCGTCCGGGTCTGCTTCTAGTACCTTCAGCACCAAATTGGATCGAGGATTCACCCAGGTGACCACACCCCTGGAATGCGAGGTGAAGCCTGCCGCAACGCTGTTACCTGCCAAGCCCCTCGCATTAAGCATATGGCTCGTGAGGGGGAGGTGCGTCTCCTGTAGAAGCGCCAGATCTATATGATGCCTACGCAGGTAATTCAGCACTTTCCTCAATTTACGGAAATCATTCAACCCCCTCACGTTCCATGTCAGTGCCCTCAGGGACGCTTTATCATTATCACCAGTCAGTTCACTAGGTTCTCCCATCACAGATACTCTGCGTTACAGCGGTTGCGTCTCAACTGACCCAAAGCAGAGTGCCACCCACCGACAATTATCAGACCACTCAATCCAGACACAGAGCAAGGCAACAAACGACCTACCGCTCCACAGTGCGTGCGAACCCCCCACCCCAAACCCCAACCCACCCCCCCGCCCACAGGCGACCTCCCCCAACCTGGCCAGACAGTTCCCCCATTCACCCTCCCACCCCCCAATAGAACAAACACTCCCCACAAACATATAATTACTATATATACACACACACATATGCAAGGTGCCCGGGGGTCCCCACACACAGGAAGGACAATTCCACATTATGCTTTTCAGAATGTCTTATTCCGCAAAAACTGGCTAAGCAATATCCGGATATTAATGCTACCGTTGGTACAAGTGGTGAGGGTGGGGGGATTATTTTACATACATACATGGTATGGTATTGTTCACATATAATCTTTTGGGATAAAGTGGTGAGTGTTCTGAAAATAGTAACAGGCAGTGTACTAGAAAAACAAATGAAACATTGGGTGTTAGGCATGTGCCCTGTTAAAAAAAGGGAATAACAAGATAAATAGTAAGTTTGTCATTCGGCAGTGTGTTGGTAACATGTAGGATTCCTAACATTGGAAAAATGAAAGGCTACCTACTTATAAAAGATGGAAAAAACATTTCCTCCAAAGGGTAGAGGCTGAGGAACTGCACATTAAAGCTACTCGAAGGTGATGAAGGGTAGAATGCAATGGTCTGAAATTACTTACGGATTCTCCAGACACACACACACTTTTCTTGGTAGGAATGAGCACTGTTAACTGTGGACCTTAAGTAACTGAAATAGATGAAACTCTTTTGTAGTATGCAATATGCTCATCGACTTGGAGTAATGATAACAGCTGTGATGTGATGTATGTATGTGTGGTTGCAAATAGTGAACAAGTATTTCTGCATTAATTTAAAGAATTGTGTTTTTTAACTGACTGTTGTTCATTGTAAAAAAATAATAAACATACACACATACATACATATATACACATAGGCATTAGATGTCAACAGAAGGCATGAAGAAAGATAAGCATTAAGACATCTTCCTTCAATGTCCCCATCTATTTTGAATTTCCTGCGCAGTAAGACCATGTTTAGTGGAAACTGCAGATAACCTGTTGCCATAGCATGTCTCACCGGCTCCTGAAGGGTAGTACTGTACCTGCACCACCCATGGTTGATAGGCGTCTGACAGCAGACAGATCATACTTAAAAAGCTTGTATCCAGACACAACATTTTGAAGAACCAATATTCTGAAGAACAGACTTTATGCCTCGTCACCCAGAAGGTTTTCAAAACATACATCAGGGAGATTGCCATTAGAAAAATGCAGTAGGAAGCATAATCCAACACGTTGCAATTAGGGGCATTACGGATACAGATTAACGCACATATTCCACATCTAATGCTCCTACATCAAATGCTCTCCTTAAGAATATTCACTGGTAGATGACATCATCACATTCCATGACTTGCCATCTAGAGAAGCAACAAGACTGAATATTGTCGGAAAACTCCTAAAACAAGGGCATATTTTATAGTGGAAACAGTCAAGGACACTGGCTAGATACCTATTACCATTAGTCCATGGCTATCTTAAATCATTAAGGGCCATATGTAGGAAGCCAAATACCGGTCGGTAACGGCCGATTTTCGGTAATTATCCCGTTACCGACCGGTATTTTGGCATTTGCTATGTAGGGGGCATATTTCAGGATTCGGTAATTTACCGAATCGGTAAAATTACCGAATCGGTAATTTTACCGATTCGGTAAATACCGAATCCTGAAATGAGATGTAGGTAACACTCTAATGAGTGTTGTGAGGGAATTGAAATTCGGTATTTAACACCAAATATAGGTTGGTGTTAAATACCGAATACATTGCAAAAAGCAATATTTTGCTGAAAAAAAGAGTGCCATGTGGCAGACATACATGCCCTTAGGGCATGTATGTCCGCCACATGTGCACACATGCAGGAATCAGGGGTGCAACAGGGTGTCAATGTGACACCCTGCCACCCTTGAATGTGCTCCCCCCATTACCGAATCGGTATTTACCGATTCGGTAATGAGGCATACCTTCCCATTGATTTCTATGGGCCTCCAGGCCCATAGGAATCAATGGGAAGGTATGCCTCATTACCGAATCGGTAAATACCGATTCGGTAATTACCGAATTTCTCCGATTCGGTAATATTTACCAAATTATTACCTACATACAAGTTACCACTTCTTAAATACCGAATCGGTAAAGTTCGGTATTTAAGAAGTGGTAAATTGTATGCTACCTACATATGGCCCCTGATCACTCAAAGAGGAATTTCTTAACTAGGGCACAACAAAAGCGGTGACTCGAGAGCTAATAAAAAATGAGAGTCCTCCAGGTCCAGGCTTAGCTTTTGTTTGATGGATCCTCAGTGACAGTATTTAAACAATAACTAAACATGAAGACCTGACAAGAGGAACAGGGAAGCAACGAAGGAACGGGTAGGTGATAAGTCCATGCAAAGGAAGCATGGGCAGTAGGGGTGTTCGAAACAGAGGAACTGGTGGAAGGATGTAGAAATCAAAAGATTAAAAAGCAAACCGAAAAGCTGCACATAGAGGGAGAAGCAATACGTGAGCTGGAGAGGAACAACATGGAGAGCACAGAGAAGTGAGTATTTTTGGGGGGGGATCGCGACAACATATGGGGGAAAGCAGGAACACACATCCACTCCCACAAAGTGCTGAAGGAAAAATAAACAAGTAGTTCCCTGAATAAGAGCAGTGGAAGGATACAAATCATCCAATCAAGAGAACGGTGTGGAAGTTAAGCTACCGGGGAGACAAATGAAAGAGGAATGAAAACCATCAAATGAGAATCAAGTAAATTAACTTGACATGAAAACCAAACAAATGTAAACAAAGGCCTGACCCAAAGTCCACAGAACTTTTTAAACTGTCCACAAAAGGTCTTCAACACCAGACCGCTAAAAGCGGTCTCTAAGTGAGAAATAAAAAACTGAAAGGGTGCATGGTGTTTTAATTCCGTTTTTCTGTGTTATTTCAACACAACAGGTGGGGTATGGTAAACACCTTATGTGGAAGAGACAAATAACTACTGAAGACATAGAGTTAAAAAGAATAACGCCAGGACAGCAATACAAACCAGTCTCAATATGGCATACAGGGGAAAGAAATATTGTGAATAAAAGAAGAAAACTTTAGCTAAATATCACAGGTACGTGAGAGGAGAAAAGGGTTGCAGCAAAAGGTTCAGGAGAGTAAGATGAAGTGAGAATTTTAAATTTGGAGTTGTGAGGACATTTAATGAGGACGACATCAGTTTATTAAGGTTTTTACTTACAGAAGTACAGTGACATCCCATTGTGGACGTCTGTTAGAAAACCTTTGATGGAGCAAATGTCTCAGAGTGAAGATGCTTTTAGGCACAAATAGGTATCACCAACACACTCCGAATCATAACCACTGCCTCCTCCATCAAGATTCTTATTGAGCAACTTGGGCTAATAATAAATCCACGAAGGTCCCCGCACGTAACAGAGTTGGGGCTGGAGATATTGTTGCCCATCCTGTCCAGCTGTTTTCGGTTAGTCAGAAATTTGGACAAACATCCAAGGATCCAATCTCTGAAGCCAATGCAGAGGTCAAAGATAGTCTATGGTCAATTGTATTGAAGCTGTCGATAAATAAAGAAGGATAAGGTGGCAAATATTGCCATTATCCTGCATACAGTGAATGTCGATTTAAAGTGTTGTGTTTTCGGTGACACACCCTTTATGAAAGCCAGATTGTATTGTGCTAACAACTTCTTAGTTGAAAAGTGTAGCAAGTTGCTCAACAACATATTTTTCTATAACTCTGGCCAGTCATGGAAGACATACATCAGGATGATAATTAGACAGTACGCGAGCATCAGCTGTGATTTTCTTTAGAGGGAAAGTGGCTGTCCATTTTTGTCTATATTTACGTGCTTCAGAGAGGATGCACTTATTTAATGAGCATATAATTAGGCAATATTATAGTTTGCTGAAAAGGTGAAAAAATGTTTAATCATACCTGCAGGAATGATGTCCTCATGGTAAAAAGCAGACTTGATTTTTTTGATGGTATTATTCAATTGATCTTCCAGTACTGGAGCAAAGTCAGGCCATTAATTAATTTAGAAAAGTGGAAGATAGGTCTCATCTTGTGAACTATCGGAGGTGAAAATTTATCTTATGCAGATTTTTAGAGCACACTATCACTCAGGAGGGTATCCTGGCGCTGAGCTAGTGCAAGTCTAGCATAACCAATGGCTTAGTGGGACTACTCTTCAGCTTCTTACAGAATTCAATAAGTGAGGAGGATGCTCTTTTGTGTAGCAGCAGGTTGTTCCACTATTCAGGAGCAACATAGGAGAAGGCTCGACTGTTGCAACTGGTTTTCCGTATGCATGGGTTGTGTACAAGTAGTAGTCCGAACGAGCAGAGTATCTGGAAGGTATGTGGAAGCAGATGAGACCGTTAAGATATGCTGGGCCAGTGTTATGAAGTGTTGTGAAAGCGTGAGTGAGGAATTTGAATTCTGCTGGTATGTGTAGGGGAGCCTGTGGAGCTCCTTCAGGTGTGGTAGATGCAAGTGCAGCGTGGGAGGTTGAAAGTGATTCTGGCCACAGAGTTCTGAATGGTCTGCAGCCTTAGGGTGAGTATTTTGTTGTTCCTGGCATGAAGGATATTCCTGTAGATCTGTTTGATTGTGACAAGGAAGTATGTGACATTTTCTGGGTGCTAATTTGGAGCCATTAGATGATCTTCCTCAAAAGCTTCAGGGTATGGAAGCATGAGGCAGTGACCGAATGGACTTGAGCAGTCTAGTTGAGTTGAGTTTGCTGTTGATAACGATCCAGAGCTTCTTGGAGTATGTGGTGGAGGTGGATGTCAGTCCTAGCTCTGTCGGCCACCAAGTACAGTGCTCTTCTGGAAGACCAGATTTTCTGTCTTGTCCATGTTCAACTTCAGATAGTTGGCCTTCACTCAGAGGGCGCGTTCAGTGATGTAGGATTCGAACATGATCGCGTACTGGACGTCTTTTCCATGAGGGAGAGAATGAGGTGTGTGTCGTTGGCATCAAAGAGAACCTTTATCTTGTGAGCTTAGATGATGCTGGCTAGAGGAATCATGTATGAGTTGAAGAGGGTCGAGCTGAGGGAGGATCCCTGCATAACTGTGCAGACTGAGTCACAGATATCCGAGGTGTTTGGTGCCAGGCTAACTGACTGGGTCCTTCCAGTCAGGAAGTGCCAGATCCATCAGAGTGCATGTCCTTAGATTCTGATGTCCTGTAGACATTGGATGAGGATGGTGTGGGAGACTGTGTCAAACACTGCGGAGAGGTCCAGGAGCTCAAGGGCCGCCTTATCTCCTCCGTCCTGAGTCATGCAGATGTCATCTGAGGTGGCGATGAGGGTAGCTTCTGTGCTGTGGTCGAGTCTCAAACCAAACTGAGTGATGCTGAGCAGTTGGTGTTCATTGAGGTGTTCGGTAAGGTGTCTGTTTCTAGTTTTCTCGAAGACTTAGACCAAGAATGGTAGCAGGGAGATTAGTCTTTAGTTGGCAAGCATTGATGGGTCCGCAGAGGGTTTCTTCAGAAATTGGAGGGGAGTTGCACCTTTCCAACCATCTGGGAAGCCTGAGGAAGAAGCATTCAGAATGAATGTGAGCATGGGGCTGATAGGTTTCAGTTCTTTGGAGTAGGCGTGGTGTGGGCAGTGGTCTTGTGGGGAACCCGACTGGATGGACTTCATGGTGGTGGCAGTTTCTTCTGGGCTGATGACGAGCCGTGTGTTTAGCATTGGTTCTTAAGATAAGATTGGGAAACAGTTGGCGAGGTCTGTCCATTCCAGTTGCGGGTTGAAGTGGCTGTAAATGGAACGGATATTGTTGCTGAAGAACAAAGATTATTGCAGAGGTCCTGCAAGGGGGTGATTGAGTTGGAGGAGGCCGCTTGAGAGGTGAAATCCTTCACTATAGCAGAGATTTCTTTGCTTCTGTTGGTGCCGGCATCGATGCAGTCTGCTTGATCGCCACGCTTGGTTGTCTGGATCATTTGGTGGTAGTGCCAGTGATTTTGATGTGTCTCTATTTGCATTGTCCTGGCTCATTCTACATTTGCGCTCTAGTTGTTTGCAGTGGCTTTTCATCAGTCTGAGTTACTTGATGTGCCAACCAGCTTGGAGTCCAGATCTTGTTGTATTGCTGTGTTTGAGGATGGACAGACAGTCAGCGTAGAAGATGATCCAATTGTTGAAATTCTTGATGGCTTTGAGGAGGGTGTTGCTGTGTTCGCTTCAATGATATTTAAGAGCAGGGTTCCAGTTCTTGCAAGTCATGCTGCTACAGTTTTGGCAGGCTGGTCTGGTGGTGGCGAGTATGCGTTGGACTAGGACGGGGATGCTGAAATTGATGAGTACATGGTCTGTCCAGGAGACTATGTGGGCTCTTCGACTTGGCTGTTGTATGAAAAAATGGTACAAATAGGGACAAGGTGGTGTCTGGCAGTGTGGGTAGGTCTCTTTACTCATTGGGTCCAAACTCAGGCTTCAAGGACTTCAATGAGTGATTTTGAGTTGGGCTCAGCGTGGTCTTCCAGGTGGAAGTTCAGGTGTTCACATAGGATGTAATTACTAGCACTGGTGGCTAGTGGTACGGCAAAGTCTGTGATTGTGTCAGAGAACATGGTGTGTGATCTGTAGATGAGAATGCTACTTGGGATGAGGTTGGCTGTGAGATACATAATAACTGTGATATACAGTTTGTGTGTACATTCCAAAAAACAAACAAAAGATCATTAGTAACTTTAGCCTGCGATAGGCTACAGTGTTAAAAAATAATATATATAGATATAGATATAGATACACACACACACACCATAAAAGTGTTTACACATGGGTAGGGCTATTCCAGTGCTTGACATCAATGAAACCCTACAATGCAGACATTTTCATTTCAAGACCCTTCCCCCCGTCATGTCTAGCTACTGTTTAATTATTGTGAACAAAAAAACCACATGTAATAAAACACGTATACCTAACAAGTTAGGCTTCAGTGTGGTTCTTCCTGGCCCAAGGTTCACAAAATCCTACTGTCTTGAAAGCTAACTTATCACATTTCTCTTAACTCATAACGTTACCTTATGGGATAACTCATCATAATCGTCACTGCTGTCGGCCATGACTTTCTGTTGGGGGATATTGGTTCTGGGGACTGTTGAGAGCAACAAGAAAAAAGCATACATTTAACAACAAACAAAAACAAAAATCACAAATAAGTCACTCACTCATACTCCTTTATATTAACCCTGGTGAAGTCAATTGCTCCACAAAACAACAGGTTTCATCTGGCAGCGGTTCAAACAATTAGGCAAAACATTAGGGTTCAAACTGTTGCCTAAATGCAAAAGGGTCAAGGCGTGGCATGACGAGATGGTAAAGAGGGTGTGGCACCTGCTGAGTGACCTTGAAAGATTAGTACTCCGATTCCTTTGTCTTGCAACTGCATGTGGTGCTGACACACAGATTGCCCCAGAAAGGTGACAACAACCAGGCTGATTGCAATCTACACAGACTGGTCTACTTCATATGCATTGCAACAACATGCATCACAGCTTTATCGTCACTTTCTGAGTGCAATTGTGTTCAATCTGTCCCTCTGGAATCATTTGACTGTTTTCTTATTAGCAGTCTTAGCTGGAGAAAGCTAGATGCATCGCCCTTTCCCTACAAATACATATCATTGTTGCATTAGTAGGATTTGCTGCACCACTTCACAGCAGCAAAAGTGCTAGCTTCATGTCTTTCTCCTTTCCCCTTCCTCTGTGCTCAATAGCTGAGAGGCACACAGTATCAACTCCAGGAAATGATGAAGTGCATAAACATCTCTACAACAAATGTTTGTACACATGAGAATGGATGTATTGACTTCATTCAGGCTAAAACAGCCACTTGCGTTCTCCTTAATATATTTTCAAAATTAGGTGATGTACACCTCCTTTGAAAGTGAGCAGCCTAGCCAGTTAACCTTGAACAATACTGGCCTAAAGGCGGTTAGCACCACTCTAGAAGGGATATGAAAAGTCCAAAGCTGGTTTAGACTGTGAATAAATGATCTTCATTTGGATATTGATTTCATTGAGTAAGTTGACACAAGTGTCTCAAAAAGAGCCCGACAAGTATTTTGCTCGGTCTTAAAGTACCTAGGAGCTTTTATTTAAAATGAATAAAGTTTTAGCAACATAGGTCACTGCTGCAAAAATATCACGATCATGAAGGACCGTCAACTACATTTCTAGAGTGCTATGTCACTACTGGACAAAGGCCTAAATATAAACCAGCCTAGGGATGCTACCTCTGTCTTCCTACCATTCCTACTTATTTATTGCTTTCAAATGAAAGCTTGAGCCAGTCTCACTAGTTTGTCCTCTCTGATAACATGGGAGCCTTCATGACTTCTTTAAACTGAAACAGTGGTTTAGCATCACCCTTCTCTCGAAATCTGAACATCCATCCGATCACCACAGAATAACAAATATTTTGTGTTCATGTGGTTGATTTCTGCAGACTATTCTTTATCATTTAACGTCTTTTTTATCAGATTAATTATAGTCTCCATTACCAGGCCTCGAAAAATCCACTCGCAATGTTGAGTGAGATTTTTATCAGGTCGAGCTATTTTTAGCATTTACTCGACCTTACTGGCAAATTAATTTGAACTGGAAGGAGCAGGTGTTCTGTTTATTCAGAAAGTGAGGAGCAAAGAAGAGGCCTTTGAATCTTGTTTTTCTCTTGACACATTTGCTGGTTGGTTCAAGGACAGAGGTCAAATGTCAGTACCTGGAAAATATTTTTTACTTTTCTTTATCTTATTATAGTTAGTGTTTTTGTCAAGTGAGTTATCTGACACTAATTGTGAAACAAAAGGCTGTAAAATGTAAGGTTTATTTTCTAACACTATGTAAACAGTTTGTAAATGAATAGTACAGTTATTTAAAAATATATCAGGAATTATGAAAGAACTTTTTTTGTAATTCAGAAGTGTGATGTAAACAAAGATTTACATAGGAGCAAAATAAATCACAGCACTTTTACTTGGTGATGTGCCAATGACAAATATTTGCCGAAACTCGATTTCCAGACATTGTACAGAATATAGTTTTAAAACCACATGTTAGTGGGGGGGGGAAATCTGTGGTCATTTCAATGTAAAACCAGCTGATTTCAAATGACAGTGTGCTGCTATCGCATGCTTTAGTTATGTATTTATTAAAAGAGATAGCTTTTAAACATGAGTTTAGGAACATTTTTGCCCCTGCACTGATGACAATGCGGTTAAAGAACTGAGGCGCAAGTCAGCAGTCATGTGTATCCTATATGTGGCAAGATTTGTATTATATGTGGAGCAAACGTTAGGTAAATGAAACCAAACAAGAGTTTTCTGTACAGCAGACATGCTGAACTCACGTATTTGAAGGGGCTCTCATATGTGATAAAGAAGAAAATAGCGTCTCAGTGAATCAAAATATTTTCCCAGGATCGCACAATTAGAAATCAGTTTATGGGTCAAGAACTGTATAATTAGGTGGAGTACATTTTTTAAGTCACTAGACCTGCATTTCTAGTAACATTTTTAGGATTTTTTGAGGCCTGATTACCCAAGACATTGATTTATTTTAGTCACCCGCCATTCTCAACACTGCTGACACCTCTTGGGTTTTCCATTCAGATGTCATCTTCTCATTACAATGGAAGAGCCCCCAAACTATTTTGTTAACCATTCATAATATCAGTGGTACTCTGTCGAGTGGTTCTTCAAACTCTGCTTTCATTACTTTGCATAGCAACTCACAATCCTCTTTTCGGTATTTGTTTTGAACATTGAGGGAGCAATCCTCAATTAAGTGTACAACTATTGGTCTGCTGTGATTGCATAGATGCCATAGAAGGTCTCATTTCACTTATTTTGCTGACCAAATTTAGAAACCGGACTATTGCATCATCAGAGGTTTTTCAATGTAGGTCATCGCTTTTAAATTCTATGACCTGAGGTCTGTGCAACATGAGGAGAGTGAGAGTGAATGAGAGAGAGAGAGGTGTGTGGGTGTGATTTTACACAGAAACAAATATATAGATTAAAATTACAGTGCTTTCAATAAAATTGCTACAACATGCCCATTTCAAAATATTTACCTTGCTGTCGTGGCGTTGGGGTATAGATGCTTGCCACTTCTTCTGAATCGTTTATCTCAAGGCTCTCATCGTAGGGCTGGTTTTCAATTAGTTTTGTCTAGATAGTAAGATTAACAGTTAAATGATCTAAAAAAGCTAAGAGTGTATTAATGCAGTTCCACCTTCCCTGTGGAAATGTCACTTGCATGACATTCAGCATTCAAACATGACATTTTCACGTCACCTGCAACCGGAACAGGAAAACATCGAAAGTGGAGCAGTTATGCTCATGGATCACCTGCTTCAATAGACCTGGACTATTATATTAGAGGAACACTCATTGTCTGAAGTTGGTGGTGAGCCTTAATACCTCTCCTGGCTTTACCACAAATTCTCTCCTTATATCAAACTGTGTCCTCATCTGTACCCTAATTTTTTTCCATCACCGGGACCACAAGTTAATGTAATCTCTACCCATTACCTTTGCTCTTTGCAACAGAAGCTCAATGTCTCAACATTTCTCCCCACCATCATCCAGTCCATGATCTATACTTTATCTCACCTTTGTCTACATCTGCCCCACTAATCCCAACTGTCGCTGCTCACCATCACTCCTTCATTGCGGTGTGCTGTGCCACAACTCATTCCACTTCTGGAACACCAAGGTCACAACTGTTCAACTACTGAAGGAGCCAGACACCAATGTCAGTCCTTATCTGTGCCAATTACACTCAGGTTTGCATGGAATCCTATTCCATGATTGCAAGCACTTCTTTCTTAGCAGGGGCAATCAATAAACTGAGATGATAAAAGAGGACTCAGGCCTTAGGTATTGCAGTCATTCCATGTAAAAGAAACCAACCCACCCTACACTACAGGTCCAGTTTTCCTCATCTTTCCTTGAAAGGTGCCGTGTCACCACCTCAGCCCCACTTGCTCGTTCAGTGATATTTGTCCTTACTAGAAAAGAAGCATCATTACCAGGTCACAAAAAATGTTAATTCTTCTGCGTTCTGAAAGCAATGCAAACAGTCAGGCAAAAGCTTTCAGCAGTATTACGCAATTATCTCTCACAAGCACCCAGGTTGTCCCCTTCTCACACATGGTTCCCACCCCAATTATCCTTAGTGCCTCTCTGCTGCAAACACTCTCAAAAACCCCCATTCTCCATGAGCTGTCAGAAACCCTGGTGCTTTCATCATAGCTCTCAGTAGACCAATGTCCTAAGTGTTATTATTAAACTGAGCTCCAATCATTCTCATCCACCCGTGTTATAATATATCTTATTAATGCCATGCTTGAATCGCATTCAGTTACCCCAATAATCTAATAATTTACAATAACTCCAATGCTCTAATCTCTCCCAGTAACCCCATGTTATTATCATCCCAATAACCCCATGCCAAAATTGCTCCCCTGTTACCCGACATACTTTCATCTCTCCCAGTAACCCCATGCTCTTATCACTTAGAAACCCTAATGCACTATGTCTGTCTTCCTACATCTCAAAGGCAATGGGCACGACTATCAACTGAGAAGACTTGTAGGCGAAACAGAATAGCCCCCAAGTCTCACACACCAAACTCTTGATTCTTTAATGCTGACATATTTACCTAATAAAGGTACATTATTATTCATTCCACCCACTGCGAAGCTTCACAAAGTGGAATGAGATTTTGTATTGGAAGGCTTGGAAATCTTGTAAAGTCACCCCGAATTATTGAAAAGTGATAGGTTGCCATATTAATGCCAAGTGTATGCCCTTTAAATGCCAAATAGTAATGTTTTAATCACAGTTTGTAAGAGCAGATTCTAGGACATCTGACAACAGAACATACCCCGGCACATTCCGTGTAGAAGTATTGTCCCGCGATTAAATCTCCGCTAAGTTTGTAAATCCTGTCCCGATCCTTCACATACCTTTCTTGCTTATCTTTTATTGCCGCTCTTCAGAGCTCTTTTTAAAAAGCAGCCTCATGTGGAAGATCTCCTAGCACGCAGCCCCTGCCCCTTCCTTCAAATATTTCTCCACCTGCAACCACAACGCTGTTTATAATTGCAGTGCAGTACAAGTGGCCAAATGTTTGGCGCAACGGAGTGCATGGCAGGAAGGCAACATACTGTAAGCACTCAATCAAATCCATCTATGTACTTCATGCCCTAACTGCTCTCAGTAACTTCCTGCCTTGGAGCCTCTCAGTAAGCACCTAATCTTGTCACTCCGAGCATGTTTTCCTCTAATCACTCAGTAACTGCACACTTTAACATACATGCCATCACTTGGAAGAGAAAAGAGGGCGATTTGGAAAATAATTTGCAGGAAAATATTTTATCCATGTACTTGCATTGAAGTGGGGGCAATTTTTGGTCAGTGAAAAGAAAAAAAGCAATTTTTAGATTAAAAATTGAGAATTTTTCACCAGTCAGGTATGGTGACATGTATGCTAGACGTTTTTGAACCACTGAAGGCTCGAACCAGAGATCTGCCTCTAGCTTAGTTCAAGGTCTCTTGAACCCTCGAGCCCAAAACAAATCAAACTTTTATGTGGCTCATGCCTGCCACCTACGCTCTAATCTCATGCTCCAAGAATTAAAGACAAAGCAATAAAATTTGATGTAAAACAGGAGAGAGAAAGTGGTACCCATCTAGTGGCTGAATTGCACAATGTGAAACCAGAAAACCTGGGATTCATCCAGATTCCATCCTGCTTGACCGGATTGTTAGATCTCATTTCATTGTACTTCCTTTTGCAATATGGCCACGCCTGAGAGCACCTTGAAATACGAGATTCAGGAATGAACTGTACAAAAACCGCTTACGTTGAACTTAATATTAACTATAATGTTGCTCCATGTATAATAAGAATCTAGGCTACATATGAATGCACATGACTAATGACTTGCTTCTTAGTTCACTACTAGAACTGTTTGAAGAGCGGTGGTGTGGGGCATGACATTTTAAAAACTCCACTTTTGATAAATGCCTCTGAATGCAGCAATATAATCTGATGAACCAAGGTGAAATGCTTTTACGCTTGAAAGAATGACACTTTTTTGACTTTTGAAGAGACTTTATCCTATGTTTACATAATGTTTGATGCACAATTTACATGCCAAAATTTTCTTGGCTTGTCTTGGACAAGTCAGGTCCTTGCCTTGGCTCTACTCTGTTAAGTTTGTTAGCTCACCCATCTCTAATATATGCTTCTGATCACTCTTAGTAACTAACTCTCAGGCTCTTAGTAACTCCAGTGCTAATTACTCTCTGTCACTCAAATATATTTCAATACCTGACAACAACCTGAATGCTCTAATTGATCTCCACAACAGTGATGCTCTGAACTCTCTTTGTAACACTATGGTCTAATTGCGTTTACTAACCTCTGTTCTGAACATCTCTCAGAAGAAGGTTTATTTTGTGTGACATTCAGTACCCCTTAACCATCAATTGGTCTCTTAACCCCAATGCACAAATTGCTCTTAGTAGCCCCCAAGTTCTAACTGATAAGAGTAACTCACATAATCGAATCTCGCCCAGGACTGAATTGCCCTAGGCAAGCCACATGCTCTAATCGCTTACAGTAACCCCCTTTTTATTTTAAGAGTTTTGTAGAGAAACTACACCATGAGATATGATTGGCAGACCTACGGGCCTGAGTTAGAGGTTGGAATACTATGTCACAAATGTGGAGGATGCCTCATCCACAGTATTACATGTGCTTTATAGCCTATGGCATTTGTAATATGGCGGATGGGATACTCCGTCATGTTGTTACAGAGAAGCCTGTCCTGGACAGAGAAGCCTGTCCGCCAAGCTCTAAAAAGGGCCCCCAAGTATCACATTTAAAATAACAGTGGCATTAAGAACAAACAGTAGAATATAAGAATTTATTGGGGAAATCAGATACAACAGTATATTAGAATCTACTCCAGGAAGATTTATGATACATTTTCTAAAACAAAAAAAAATAGACAAAGAAGAATAGACTAAATTCTTAAATTCACTGGTTGTATGTTTCAAAATGCTGTTACAGCAACAGTGACAGGTTTATTTTGTTTAAGAAGTGCTAAATCTCGGATCTTCAGGGCATAGTACATTTAAGATCCAAAGTTCTCTGTGCTCCTAAGATGATAAGCAATTAGCTGGGCGAGTGGCATTATGCGCATTGCAGCACATTCTGAATTTTATCTTAGTTTTGACTGGAAGCCAGTGCAGATCTCTCAATACTTGTGAATGTAATTGCATTTTATGTATATGAGAATAGATGCCACTTTGCCATTTCAGCACATAACATGAATAGAACCCTGCTAGTATGGCATTTCCAAAGACTAGCTGGTAAATGTGAAGAATGTGAAATGGAGCTCTTTAAGGGGTAGGCAAAAATGTGTGTTTGATTTAGTGAGGGAATGGCGGCGGAACTTGGCAGGTTTTCGTTACTGTGTTTATTTGAGGTACGCAAGAATATGGTGTCAACAGTAACACCCAAAGATTTACTGCGGTAGGGGCAGAAATGCCTTGTTATGGATCAAACGTATTTATTTTTTGTGGGAGAGTGATAAGAAGCTCAATTTTCTGGACTAGGGAGATTTGTTCAGATATCCATCGAAGCTGAAAGGGAACAATGACCTCTGTAGGTTTGGACAAACAGAATATGTCCAGCAAGTACATTATGACCAGGGACACTGAAATTATGAGATTCTGATGCTACTGCATTTTCCACATAATAATGGATTTGCCATATTTGCCACTTAATCGATCATATATTGATTAGTCTAAAGATTTTAACAAAAAAGAAAACACTTCTGACTCAAACGGATTAAAAGTTGCTAAAAACTCAGGACGTTCCTGAAGAAGAATCTTGAGCCCCAGTTAGATCAGCTGAGTGCCGACATACACCATTGGCATACTCTCCCATTGTCTCGAATGGGCAGAGCAGCCCTTTTTAAAATTATGGCCCTGCTGCGTCTTTTATAGGCCATCCAAAATTCCCCCTGTCCAGTTCCACCGGCCGTTTTTAAAAAGATTGCACAGGAAGTTAGAACACTTCTGTGGCAGGGGGCTCTCCTAGAATAGTGCTCATTAAACTACAAAAGGGAGTGTATGATGTAGGGCTAGCGGTCCCGGATATTAGACTCTATTACTGACCCTCGGAGTTGCTTGTCATAAATGACTGGGTGAATACAGATGTACACGAACCGGCCTATAGAGTAGATAGAGCCAGTATGCCCGGTGGAAAACTGCGAACCACTTTTGTATGCCCGGAATGGCCGACACACACTGGTATGGTGGTGGGGTGCTGAAGAGAGGCAAATAGATTTCTGGGCTGGGCAGGGAAATTGACTAGTCGGACCCCATTGTGGTTCAGCGACACATTGAAAGAAGTAGCTGCCCTCGCGGGCATTAGAGGGTGGAAACTGATAGGAATCCAGCACCTGGGCGACATGTGGAGCAGTGAGGCTCCTATCGCCTTTGAGGATTTACGAAAGGAATATAATCTCAATCAGTCACAGTGATATCACTACCTAAGACTGATACACGCCCTGCTGCAACACATTCAACATGGTACCCCCGTCCCAGATCACTCGCCACTGGAAGATAGACTATTACTAGACCCCATCCCTGGGAAAGCGACATCCACGATATATCGTACATTAATGAACAACGTACCAGACCCCCTGGTTACCGTGCATGCGTCATGGACCTTGGGAGCATGGATGATGAAGATTGGCTAGAGGCCATACAAAGCCCAAGAGAAATTGCAATCTGGACAAGATTTAGACTGGTGCAACTTGAGATCCTGCACTGTACCTACTACTCACGCACACACTTGTATAAGTGAGGTAAAGCACACATAGCGCTTTGGGTTAGGGGTTGCCAATGGGAGGGGACTTTCTTTCATATCCTATGGGATTGCCAGGAGATTGCCTGATTTTGGCAGGTCAGAGGGGTAATGTCTAGGGTATCGGGAGTGACGTTCCCAATGGACGCTAAATGGCTCCTCCTGATCTGATGATTAAGGGGGACCTTGACTGGCCTAGGCACATGGGAGTATGGCTAGCCTTAGCAGTGAGGATTGCTAAAAGGAAGGAGGTGGGGAGCGTCTTCACCACTGTTGCTGAGAGAGTGGGATATGGATCTGGACTGGTGCCAACGAGCAGAGGAAACAGTGTACAAAAGTAGGGGTTGAGTTAAAAAGTGGGAGAAAATATGGCAATCATGGCGCCAATATAGAGGAATGTTGGTGGAGGAGTAGGACGCATAGGCCAAGTTACGATACAAGAGCGGAGGGAGGCGGTCGTAAGGGGTAATCCGCCTTTGGATGTTGTTGGTCAACCTGTGTCTTTAAAGGTAGTGCAGGCATATGACTACCGGCCTATCCCCCATGTAATAGTGGTGATGTCAGAGCTGTACCACTGTATGTGACTAATGTAAAGCATGGTCTTTTTGTTTGAGCAATGCTAATAAAACTCTAATTGCTGCACAGCGGAAGGTCCTTTGCAAAGGTTGACTGCTCACTTTTTAGTTGATGATTGCTGTATTTGGTTGTAGAAATGGCACTAATGAAATTAAACCTTTTCCCAGACAGTGCTATCATATGTAATATGACAACATAATTAATACTATCAGTCCTCCCCTGATGCAGAATTCCACTGGCTGTGACTATGACCAAAACACATGATGTCTACATATGGCACAAGCATAACTTGCAAAGCTCTAATCTTTTCACTAATTCAGATTGGCTGTAAGTGCTTCCAATAACTCCAATTCTCTAGTCACTACATTCCAGGACAAGATCTGAAATCTCTTGGTCATACACTGGTGCTCTTTAGAATACACTATTGTAACTTTTCCTTGACTGGTCTCCCCCAAACCAATTTCATCCCCTGAAATCGATCCTACACAGGGAACCAGGGCACGAGTCGGAGGTACACGCGGGTGGACGGTGTCCGCCCACTATTTTCACAGGGTGGATGCTGTCCACCCTGCCAAGAAATTGGGCCCCTCTAACAAATAGGCTAAATTCATCCCGGTGTTATCTGCAAACACCGGGACTAATTCAGCAGCACCTGCACATTGTTGTCTGCTTTCGATCACAACAATGTGCAGGCGGGGACAGATTATGCATGCCTGCAAGAATGTCCAATGTGTTGGTCTTTCCCTGTATTTACACAAAATAAATGTAATTTATAAAGTGCTTACTACCCCTGAGGGGGGGTTTAAATAATTTAAGTACCACTATTTTTTCTTGTAAAGCACTATGGGTAGAGGAAATCAGGAGGGTTTGCGTGTATACTCGAAATGTGCTCCAATGTACTCATGCTAGACCTGCTAAACATATGTGAGGGCTCAAGATCTGATGCCACTTCCTGTGATGTCACGCGCCGTGATGTTATGCACTGTGATGACACTTGCATTCTGATTAACTTGGTTAGTCCAACAACTTCTTTTTTTAGGACTTGTGCACTGATCATACACTTTGCAGCACACTTTGTCTGTGGGGCCAAAAGGAATGAAAACATCACAACTATGCTGGCACCTCTCCACTGATTAGTGCCCATTGAAGCCAGGGATATTTACAAGACTGCTTGCATCACCCATAAGGCTCTACACAAATCCACTCCTTGTTACATGGCAGACAAACTCAACCTATCGGGAGATTCTAAACCATGGCGAAACACTGGAGCATTGAAGCTAGAACCCCCGACCTTTAAAAAGGACCAACTCTTGGCACAATTCTTCTTGGGTGGCGCAACCAGAATTCGGAACTCATTTACCTCCAAATCTACGTGTTACCTACCACCTTGCTGGCGATCTTCAAAACTGAACTGAAAGCCTGCCTCCTTCAACAATATTTTAGCTAAGACACTGCAGCTAATTCTATGTCAGGACCGGAGGCTCCGATTAGGCTTCTTAATTTTCTTTACTGAAAATTCTCAGCAGCCAATCATGTAAAGTAAAACAAATAAATACACTACAATACCCATAAACACCAGTGGGTATCACGTGACAACCATAGAGAAGACCCCTATATAAGGCATACAAGAGAATACCATATCCTCTTTCTTTGCTGCTCCGCAGCCAGTTAAGTGCATTACTTCCTTATTTTACGTTCATTGCGCTGTGTTAATCTGGGATTTGATGCGCTTGCTCTTCATTGTTACAAGATTGGTTCATTTGCATTTACTACGCGCTCCTTCGTTTTCTTGTTGTATTATGCCTTAACGCCTTTGGTGTGCCGTCGGCTTTCCTGGTTACTGACGCGCGCTCTTACCGCTTGTTTGTTTGGCTTTCTGGCGATTTGGGAGCGTGTTTCGCCTCCCGGACCGGGCGCTGTGCGCCCGCGTTCACTATTGTGGAGCGGGAGACGGAGGTGGGGACGCGCGTCCTTCAGACGCGTAGTCTTCTTTCTGGTGCAATTCTCGGGCCGTACCGTGCATGTGCGGCGGCCATTTTGAATCCGAATTCGGTGATTTCTACCGTTTTTCAAATGGTTTTCGGATGCTCACAGAGCGCAGGGGCAGCGCTGACAGTGCCCTTCACCCACCAATTGTTGCCAGACCTCCCGTTGACGCTCAGGCTTTATATATTTATGTGCCTTGGGCTGTATACTGACGCATAGGCTCTGCCTAGAGTGGGTTCATAGGCAAGTTCTCCCTCCACATTCAAACAGTTACAGTGCACAGTGTATTCATACATACTTGTACTGCTGTGGCTTGCTTGGGGTTCTCCACTCCTCCTTATGACGTCACTGTCTGTCCCTCGCTACTTCAGGGTCTCCTCTTTTTGCGCAGACAGTGGTTATTTGCTCCGTACTTATCCTCTGGTGGGTATATCTGTCACTACTCCAGTGACATAATGTCTGAATAATATTATGAAGAGGATTATTATGAAGACGACCCATCGGAGTCATTCGAGCACGAGCTCGTCGAGGCTCTTGATGCAGGAGTCCAGCACTCTGTCAATAAAGCCATGGTAAAGGCTTTTGAGCCTTTAAAGCGCCATCTGTGTAATTATGCCCTACAACAGGGTTGGCTTCCTGGGTCTACGTCACGTTCTATTGCAGGCAAAAGTTCTAAGAATCCGCATTCTTCGGATTTTGCCAAATTGGCTAAAAACCTTTCCACTGACCACTCTTATGGTTGTTCTTCCAAGGACGCTCCTTCTAGTTCGCCCCTCAGAGATGATGGAAATTCCTCCTCTGATGTGCCCTCTGAGCTGGAGGCTTCTCTTCCCCCAGCTAAGAAAAAATGCAAGGAACGTTTTGTCGATGCTCCCACCCATCCACATTTACTTACCTTTGAGCCCACTGCAATTGTCCATCCAAACTCCTCGTCTTGGCTCCCCTCTACGGAGGTTGCTGAGTATGTGCAGTCCCACCTACGTCAAGCTTTTCCACAGGATGTCCGTGCGCGCTTGCGTTCCGAATGCCCCAGACCTGATTTGGCGGACAAGGTCGCGGACACTCCGGAAGTGGACCCCTCTATGCTCACCTATTTAAAGAAATATACCAAGGATCCCAAAAAGGGAATCGAACGGGCATGGCGGTCCTGCCAAGATAAATTGCTCGATTTGACTGGTCCCCTTACCAAAATTTTAGATTTAGGATTCAAGTCTAAGGCTTCAGGACAAATTATTGATCCTAACGACCTGATAGGCTGGGCTCAACGAGCCATCTGTCAGTTAGGCAATGCCATTTGTGCCATGTCCTGTGAGCGCCGCCGCTCTATTCTGTTGAAACTTGACCCAAAGTTGGCGGAATTGTCTACCTCTGAGGCTGGTCCTTTGGCACAAGGTCTCCTTTTTGGACAGCCATTTTTAAAAGAACTAACTAAGTTTGTCGCAACATTCAGCGGCCTTGACAAGGCACAGGGTTCACTAAAGCGGGCTTTTCGCCCGGTTTTTGGCCGGGCCGGACGACATCGGGGGCGGTCGTTCGGCCGCGGTTATCAACAAGGCGCCCAGCGGGGATATAATACCACCCGTGGCAAATTTCAAGACTCTTCCTCCTCCTCCTTCTATCCAACGCGTGATTCCCGCAACAACAACCGGAGAGGTCGTTATGGAGGCAACCAGGGAGGTCAACGTGATGCCTCAACCTCAGGTGAGCCTGGTTCCTTTTTCCGAAATTCAAATGGGGGGCAGAATCCATTTTTCTCCACAATTGGCAAAAAATCTCGCAGGATGCATGGATCCTGGAATCAGTACTGGGTTACAAAATAGAGTTTTTTCATTCCCCCTCTCAGGCTCTCCCTCCTCACCCAATGATTTTTCCCTTCAAGATCAAGAGTTCATTTCCAGCGAAATCGAGTCTCTTCTTCAAAAAGGGGCCATAGAGCGGACGGCTCGCCATCCTCAGGGTTTCGTCAGCAATGTTGTCCTCGTTCAGAAGAAGGGGGGTGGATCCAGGCTGGTTTTAAATCTCGAAGAGTTCAATGGATGGGTTGTATATCGTCACTTCAAGATGGAGGGAATCCATCTTCTCTGCGATCTTCTTCAAGAAGGGGACTGGATGGTCCGCTTGGATCTAAAAGATGCCTATCTGTCAGTGCCCATTTACAGACCTCATCGTCGTTTTCTTCAATTCCAATGGCAGGGGATTTGGTACGAGTACAAAGTCCTTCCTTTCGGCCTCTCGTCATCACCCTCGTGCTTCACGAAACTTCTGAGGCCTGTAGTCGAGCTTCTTCGAGCCCGGGGGGTTCGCCTCATCATTTATTTGGACGATATTCTCATCATGCGTCGGAGTCCTCCTCTAGTCATGGAACATCTTGCTTGGACGGTAGATCTGTTGCAGAATCTAGGCTTCTTGATCAACCCGCAGAAATCGGTATTGATTCCGTCTCAGTCGGTCAAGTTCCTGGGCTTTCTTGTAGACTCCCTTACTTGTCAACTCCTCTTGCCCAATCAGAAGATCAGATCAATCAAGAGAGAGTGGAGGTTGATTTTGCACAAGCAGATTGTGTCCTTGAGATCTGTAGCCCGGATCGTCGGCTTGTTAGCCTCCTCTATCCAAGAGATCTTCCCAGGTCCCCTTCATTATCGGGCGCTTCAAAGGCTGAAGATCCGACATCTCCAGAAAGGTCTCCGATATTCCGACCAGATTCCTCTCTCGGAGGAGGCGCGGTGGGAGATGTTGTGGTGGCTAGGACACATGGAGTCATGGAATGGTCGAGCCCTCTTCGGCACCACTCCAGAGGTGGATATCGAATCCGATGCCAGTCGTTGGGGTTGGGGAGCCCATTGCGGTCCGGTGTCCACGGGCGGCCGGTGGTCTCCGGAAGAATTAAATCTCCACATAAATTGCCTGGAACTTCTGGCGGGTTCCTTTGCAATTCACTGCCTTTCTCCTTGTCAGACGAATTGTTGCATTCTTCTCCGCATGGACAATGTGTCAGCGGTTCGTTATGTGAACAAGTTGGGCGGGACTCGGTCCCGACTTCTGGCGGAGATTGCCAAGGACTTTTGGTACTTTTGCCTTCAAAACAAACTGTTTGTGGTGGCGGAGTATCTCCCCGGGTGCAGCACCAAGTTGCCGATTGGAATTCCCGACATCTGCGGGATTTCAGCGATTGGAGGCTTCATCCTCGAGTGTTCCGGTTGTTGATACACACATGGGGTCCTTGTCAGATCGATCTTTTTGCCTCCCGACTCAACACGCAACTTCCAGCATTCTTCAGCTGGCGTCCCGACCCGGAGGCTCTTGCAACGGATGCTTTTCTTCAGGTGTGGCCTCCGTCTCTCTGTTATGCGTTTCCTCCGTTTGTAATGATTCCCAGGGTCTTGGCCCGAACCAAATGTTATCAGTCGGAGTTGATTCTAGTCACTCCTCTTTGGCGGGCTCAGCCGTGGTTCCCAGTACTTCTGGAAATGTTATGTGCGGTTCCCCTTCTTCTTCCCCTTCGGTGGAATCTGTTGCTAGACCCTTTCAAGTCCCCTCACCCAATGGTAACATCCGGCCAACTCTTGCTGGTCGCGTGGCGAATTTCGGGGATCGCTGGAAAGTCCCAGGCCTTTCGTGAGACGCTGCCCGATTTATCAGTGAAGCTTGGTCACCCAACACACACAGGCGTTATGCCACAGCCTGGAAACGATGGTGTGATTGGTGCTCTCAACGGGAGGTGGATCTCACTTCGGCGGATGTCTCCATGGTAGTGAATTTTCTTGCATCCCTTGCTGCTTCCGGCCTCGCCTATCGCACTGTCAATAATTTCCGGTCAGCCATTTCTGCGGGTCATGAACCAATTGATGGCAAACCGATTGGTGAACACCCTTTATTTGGTAAACTGCTCAGGGGTATTCGGTTGGTGACTCCACCTTCCTCTAAGTATTCAGAGCTTTGGGATGTTTCCATTGTCTTACGTTTCTTGGACGCCTGGCCAGATAATCAGTTTCTGTCTCGCAAACAACTTTCTGCTAAGTTAACTATGCTGATTTGTCTAGTTTCCTGCAAGCGAGTGTCCGATATCCGCGCTCTTGACCTAGAGTGTCGTAGATTTTCTCCGGAGGGTGTCACTTTCTTGATCACCAGACGCACTAAATGTAACATCTCCTCTGTCACCTATCCCATGTTTACTGATAATCCTAAAATATGTGTGGTACAATGTATCCGGGATTATGAGGTAAGTACTGCAGGTTTTCGCCAAGATATGGGGGGTCAGTTGTTGATAGCTTTACAGAAACCTTTTTACCCAGTGACCCCAGCTACCCTAGCAAGATGGGTGCGTTGGCTCATGGGTGAAGCTGGTATTGATGTTTCAAGATTTGGTGCTCATTCTGCTTGTGGTGCTATGGCATCTAAAGCCTTTTCTGTAGGTGTCAGTTTGTTGGACATTATGAATGCAGCTGATTGGTCATCTGATTCTACATTTAAAACTTTTTATTATAAACCAATTGTAAATATTGCATCTGTTGTGGTGGCGCATCTTTGAACAAGCATAATCGGAGCCTCCGGTCCTGACATAGAATTCAAAATTTGCGAACATACGTGACAAGAATTTTCAATTCTATTAAGGACAAGGAGGCGAGGATTATCCCACCCTTGATTCTGTATTATATTATATTTCTGCTTTTATGCTGTATATATTGCATTCTATGCTCCTGCTGTCTTCTACCCTTCCCCCTTGTTATTATGTGTCCCTCTTACTGGGAGTGTGGTATTACAGCTTGTCTTTCCATTTCAGGTTCTGATCTCAAATAAGTTGCTACTCTTCCTCCCTTATGGATTTGTTTTACATCTCTTCATGAGAAGCTGTTCCATTGAAGCTGCCTTCAAGTCTCGTTCCTGCGCGTTGGCTGATGGATTTCCTTCCATGCTTGGTTCTACCTTTTCAGCTGTTTCCGGACGTCACCATGTGTTTTGATTATTCTTGGACTTAACTGTTTATTTTTCCTGCAAAGAAAGAGGATATGGTATTCTCTTGTATGCCTTATATAGGGGTCTTCTCTATGGTTGTCACATGATACCCACTGGTGTTTATGGGTATTGTAGTGTATTTATTTGTTTTACTTTACATGATTGGATGCTGAGAATTTTCAGTAAAGAAAATTGAGAAGCATAATCCTCGCCTCTGTGTCCTTAATAGAATTGAAAATTCTTGTCACGTATGTTCGCAAATTTTGAATTCTTTCCAGTAGTAACATGTTCAGTGACCTGTTAACACAGAACTACATTACCTCCGTTTCAATAGGCACTTGGAACCTATTCACGGTTGTATATACCTCTTGTACAATTAGGTTTTTTCTGCAATGATCTTGCACTTCTTGACCTTATGTAACTATATTTGGTCTTATTAAACCCACTGCAACTATACATCTTACGACATATGTCTGCTGTAAATCGCTCTAGCATCTTTGGTTAATGTCCGCGCTATGTGAGAAGGCATAAATAAATACAATACCAGTAACGCTGTCCACGAATCATTCTCTGATTGTACACAGTCACTCTCCAATTCACACTGTCTTCCATGGCTTTACAACTGGGATCAGACGTCCTTAACATCCATTCGTCCGCACTGATCCACAGGCTCGAGCATACCCAACATTCCATACACTAAGTACCGCCTCCCAAACTTCGACAACTACGGTACCATGGTCGGGGGTTCTTCCTTGCCGATGTCTATCGCCTTGGTTCAACCCGCTCCCCCCGCGTCTCTGGATCTTTGGCTCTACCTAGGCAGTACAGACACGAAAACCCTCACTGTCCCCACACTCGGTAGATCCAATGCCGCCCCTCCTCCGCCGGTCTTATTACCTGCAGCCCCTCCTCTGCCTCTTCCATCTCCTACACTGATTGTAAAGACCAAAACAGTCGAGGAATCTTTACCTCGTAAGGCCACCGTCCGATCCCCGAGCTCTGTATATAATTACCATGGCAACGACCCTGCTCAGTAACAAGCCTCGCGAGATACTCGACAGCCATCTTGGAGCGGGGACTCGTATGGACACATTTCAAAGCCGAAATGAAAGGACGGTCCTAGTAAGAGGAAACCTGACCCCAAAATGGCCGTTGACCTCTGCTACATGGCTAGTGATAGGAAACATTTTGCAGCCCTAACGTTTTCTTCGTCGTCCGTTAGTTCAAGAACCCGCGAAGGTGTGTTTTTGTTGTATACCTTATATATTGAGCTCAGTCTGCCTATTAGGTGTATATGCTATCTCTAGCAATCTTCCATACTCATGCCTGTTCACCGTTGTATTCCTATTGGTCAGTTTCTGTACCACGTCATTTAGAATACTCACCCCCGGCCCCTACTTATCTCGCGTCTCTGTCGACGTCGTCATTCCTCCACCAGCTGTGGCCTTGCAGTCACCCCTATTGTCAGCTGACTGCGGGCCTTTATATATTTATTTATATATATATATATAAATAAATACGTGTCAGTGCCCATGACGAGATAGTCTCGTCATGGAGCGCGGTTGCGCTGTGCCCATGACGAGACTAACTCGTCATGAACCCCGCCCGCTAATGAAACGCCCGGCACAGGGCGTGGAAAGGGCAGGGCACTCAAGGGGTTAAAAGCATACCTTTCTATGTTATGATTCCGGACAACCACGACACTTCAGTTTTGTTGCGATGCAGCCTAGTGTATAGCAATGCGCGTCCCTGTCGGGTTTTGTAAACATTTTTGAAGAGCGTTGAGAGGTGTCTCGGGTTCTGAACCGCTGTGGTTTCCCCATGATGTCCAATTTTCCATTATCCTGCTCGGAGTCATAATAACACGTGTGTTGGTAGTGGCTGACAGTTTCACCTCACGTTTTTTGTTTTTTCATTATATAGCTCTCTTTTCTAAATGGGCCCGTCTTGAAAGCTATTCACTGAAAAAAAGGTTAAAGTGACATTATAGTTAAAAAATGAAATAATGTTTTACTTAAAAAAAACTTTGGGGATTTAATTAAAAAACAAAACAAAGGTTAAAGGGCCGTGCCAGTAAGATAAAAATGTCAATGAAAACAACATTTTTCATGACAAATACACTGAAATCCATGAGTTATAGTTGTACTGTATTGTATTGTATTTATAAGGCGCTTACTACCCATGACGAGGCGTCAAATCTCTTTTTCTACGAGTAGCATGCTACTCTGGAACCCATAAAGAATTAGTGGTGAATTAGTATTGTGAAATATGAAAGTAATTTTAGTGATAGATATGTTAGTCAATTATTTGGATTGAGAAGGATAGTGGAGGAATAGAAGAGGGAAAAGGTTTGCATTTATATAGCGCTTGCTACTCCTGATGAGGTGTTGAAGCTCTTTTACGGCAAGTAGCACACTACTCCGGAACCCATAAAAGAGTAGTGTGAATAAGTATAGGGAAATATGAAAGTAATTTGAGTGGTGGATATGTTAGTTATTTTGATTAAGTCTAGAATTTATTTTTAATTTTGAGTTTATAGCCCTAGTAGGGGGTTTGGGGTGCATAAAGGGGAGGTGGAGGGGATTTAGTATAGGGCAGTATGAAATTAATTGGAGTGGTGGACATGTCATTCTGTTTTTAGGATGGAAAAGGAATAGTGGAGGGATAGAAGAGGGAAGGAGGGATAGAAGAGGAAAGGGTCTAGAATCTTTTTTTATTTTATTTCATAGCAGTTGGAGTGGGCTTGGGATGAGTAAAAGGGAGGTGGAGGTAAATAGTCAGAGGTTAGGTTTAGAAAGGCTGGTTTTGGAGATCTGAATAGGATAAGAGGTATGACATGATGCAAGGAGGGATAGAGAAGGGAGGAGTTTAGAAAGGGTTATTTTGGGGATCATAGTAGTGGTATGGGGTTTGGGATGAATGAGAGACTGGAGGAAGTGGATATATTGATAGAGGTATAGGGTGAGAAATAGGATAGTGCTTTGGAAAGAGTAGTAGAGTGAGGCTTGAGATGAGTTAGAGAGTTGAGGTAAAGGATATATTGAGAGTGGTATAAGGTGAGAAATAGGGTAGTGCATTGGAAATGCTTAATTAAAAGGAAAGTAATAAATATATAGATACATAAGTACATGGAAGGTATAGATATACATAAGGAAGGTAGTATATGCAGATTAAAGATGCATTAAAAAAACTCCAGCTTTCAAGTGTTGTACTTTTTTTTGTTGAAAAGTCAGTAGTGAAGCAATTGTAGATAAATAGTTATGATAAAAGATTTACCTATTTATGCAGTCACTTATATACATGTTAAAAACAGAGAATAATGTAACTATCAGTATTATGTACATTTGTTAAGCAGAACTACGAAATATCTATATTTTTAAAAACATAATTATTATACACATTCATACAAAGCAATACACGTATATAGGTATATATCTATAGTCCAAATAAATGCTCATATGCAGAGGGAATATGCTGTATATTTCTGTTTGCGTATTGTGGTTATGTGGGGAAGAGACAATTCTTTAGTAGTTTTCTGAAGATAAGGTGGTTAGCTGTGAATTTGATGTTTGAGGGTAAAGAGTTTCATAGTTTGGCTGCTTGAACAGAGAAGGATGTGCCACCCATTTTTTAGGTCTCGCCTAGCGTTGCTCCGCACATGCGCAGCTCGCTCGGCGAGATTTATTGCAGATGAGTAGTTTGTGAAAAGGGCTTGAAGCCCCGCCCCTTATTCCCATTGGCTCACGTCACCGTTTATGTTAAACGGTGGGCTGCCATTGGAAATAAGGTTTCTAGGGTGCCTCCTTTTGGCTTTTTTGCCCGGCCCATCCGGACTGGATCGCCTGCATTACGGCTGTCGTGACGAAGTTTTTTATCAGAAGCTGTGTCACGCTGCCTTGCACGCGCCAGTCCGGCTCTCTGATTGGGCCGGACAAAAAAGGAGACATGGCACCGCGTGTTTATTTTTGCATCTCGCTTTCACTTTAAGAAAGCGCGATGCAAAAATAAACAGCGGATGCCTGGCGAGTGCTTGTTTTATTTGATAGCGGCCACGGCATGCAGCACTCCCTCCTTCCTCCCCGCTTTGAAAAAAACACTGGTGCCCGTTTAACAACACGGGCACCTGTATAAACAACATGGGTGCCCGCTTTCATAAACAATACGAAGCACAATAGTGCATTTTCTTTGCTGCCGGCATGCAAGTTCCGCCTCATGTTTCCCCGTTGCTCGACTTTTTTGGCGCTCACAGTCACAGGATCTCTGCTTTCATACTTTCCCGCTCTCCGCATGCCGCCATACCCCAAGCGCCCTCGGCAGGATGACGGTAAAACACCCATCATTTGTATGTGTGTCTCTATGCGGTGCCTGTTTGCGGTGTGTGTGCGGTGCCTATCTGAGGTGTCTGTGTATGCAGTGTGTGTATGCAGTGCCTGTCTGCGGTGTGTTTGTGTGTGCACGCGTGGTGTATCTTCTGTGTGTGAGCAGTCACAGGATCTCTGCTTCCATACTTCCTCGCTCTCCGCATGCCGCCGTTCCCCAAGCGCCCTCGGCAGGATGACGGTAAAACACCCATCATTTGTATGTGTGTGTGAGGTGTCTGTCTGCGGTGTGTGTGTGTGTCTATGCGGTACCTATTTGCGGTGCCTATCTGCGGTGTCTGTGTATGCAGTGTGTGTATGCAGTGCCTGTCTGTGGTGTGTATAAACAACACTTGGGCCCGCTTTCATAAACAATACGAAGCGCAATAGTGCATTTTTTTTTGTTGCTGCCGGCGTGCAAGTTCCGCCTCATGTTTCCCCGCTGCTTGACTTTTTTGGCACTCACAGTCACAGGATCTCTGCTTCCATACTTCCCTGCATGCCGCCATACCCCAAGCACCCTCGGCAGGACGATGGTAAAACGCCCATCATTTTTATGTATGTCTCTATACGGTGCCTGTTTGCGCTGTGCGTGTGGTGCCTATCTTCGGTGTCTGTGTATGCCGTGTGTGTCTGCAGTGTGTTTGTGTGTGCACACGTGGTGTGTCCTTTGGGTGTGAGCAGTCAAAGGATCTCTGCTTCCATATTTCCCCGCTCTCCGCATGCCGCCACACCCCAAGCGCCCTCAGCAGGACGATGGTAAAACACCCATCATTTGTATGTGTGTGTGTGCGGTGTCTGTCTGCAGTGTGTGTGTGTCTCTATGCGGTGCCTGTTTGCAGTGTGTGTGTGGTGCCTATCTGCGGTGTCTGTGTATGCAGTGTGTGTATGCAGTGCCTGTCTGCGGTGTGTGTCTGTTTGCAGTGGCTGTCTGCAGTGTGTTTGTGTGCACGCGTGGTGTGTCTTCTGTGTGTCAGCTGTGTGTGTGTATGTGTACATGCTCAAATTTGCACTGTCAAAGTACTTTAAGTAATGCCTGTTTTTTTTCTGCAACGAAACACACGCTCCCCACAAGCACCTGTGTAGGCTGGTGTTTGCATATTGGAAAATAAGGGTGCCATAATCCAGCATAGTGCAAAGATAATGCGACTCGAGGTGCCCCGTAATTCATTGAGACGGCTCCAGCCCCAGTAGGTGTGTACTTCGCATAGTATTTTGTCAATGAACCCCATTTTTACTAAAATTGAACTCGGCGGTAGAGATGCACAACAACGGATACTGATTACAGTTCAGGCATTTGAGGGCAGAGCGTTGTGGTCAATGAGAGACACTACATTGTAGTAGGAGTCAAACTGACTAGTCTATTAGTAATGTAAGCTTTTTTTTTTTAAAACTCTTAAGTCCACAATTTACACCGTGTCTCATCGCTGAAAAAATTGCCAACTTTAAGGGTATTTCATTATTTATCGACCCATGAAGGTTGAAGGTTTTGTAACTCTTCCAGAATTCAAACTGTAGTCTATAAAAGTGGCTCATATATATAATAATGTCAACAGTTCGCACAATACAGACGAGCATTTCATTAGACCCCTGAGGTGTCTGTCACGAGCGCTGACCCCAGTAGAGTTCCAACTGTTTCGCATGCAGACACATATTATTTTCATAGACTCGTCTCATTCTTGGGCCCTTAGAGCCAAGCCGCAACCCTGGCTTGGATCGTCACGTCAATTCTTGGCCTCCCAACCTCTGTTAAATGCCCATTGTGGTTGGTGGCGGCAATGTCATGTCTTGGGCCAGAGGCGCAACTAGAGACAAATTTCGGGGGGGGGCTAATTCTTTCAGCAATAGGCAGAGTGGAGATGCAGGGCCTCTAAGAAGGGGTAACAAGCATTGGCATAGCCAATAGGTCTTGCCTTTGGGACCAAGGATATTGTGCTGCATAACGAAATACTTATAAGGTCCCAAAAGCGAGACCTACTGGCTATGCCAATGCTTGTTTTTTCTTGTACGTTGGGATTTTGAGGCGAGGTTCCTTTGTTGAATGTGTTTGGTGACTATTCCTGATGAAGAGCGGCTCTGTTCCATGTATTGCTTTGTGTGTGATACAAAGCAGCTTGAACGTGGATCTTCAGGCAGCTAGTAACCAATGCAGGGCTTTCAAGGCATGGGAGATGTAATCATGTGGCTTTATATGTCAGAGTAGTATAGCAGCTGAGTTCTGAATCCCTTGTAGCCTTTTCATAGTCTTTAAAGGTGATCCATGGTAGAGGCTATTGGCATAATCAAGTTTGGAGAGAACAAGAGAGATGGCAGCCTGGAACTTGTGTGGAAATCCCAGATGGGGTAAGATGTGTTGCAGGGTTTTTATAATAACAAAGCTTGATCTTGCTAATTTATACACTTGGACATTTATTGATAGCTTGGAGTCCATGGTCATTCTGAGGATTAATACTTTCTTCGATACTTTAGGCTGTGTTCCCAGATCATCAGGTCAGGCGGCGAGGGGAGTCATAATTTTTCCAATTATCTCAAGTACCTATAACTTGTGCCCTAAAGTAACAAAATCATGCCCACTGGAGCTGAACATCAATAATCAACTGAACCTCAATAATTAAGGCACCCCAAAATGACCTCTGATGATTCGGCTCCAAGTTTTCTATTGATCTAGCAGCAGGAGACACCACCTTTCACTACATCAATCTCTTTCAATTAGCAGCTTAACCCAAATAGTAACTGGGACCACTCATTGATGAAGTTCCAGACCAATAATAGTTTTAAAGACTTATTACAGAGATCGTAAGATAGGCAATATGGAAATTTGCAGAAAATGCCATATAGCCCAGACACAGAACCCAAACTCAGACTATTAATAACCCCTATTTAGGCAGGTAGATCTCTAAAGCTTCTAAGTGTCAAACTCATGTAGAGTACTGACAACATTCGAAAGAAAGGAGAAAAGTCTTATATAAATTTGACAGTCTCAGGAGGGAAATAAGAAGTCACCCTGAACTCCCCAAAACAGGTTTTTATACACATTGTATGCATAATATTTAGTAAAACTGCAGATTCAGTATGGCATGATTATGGTTAGCTCACACTGGGCAAAACAAAAGCAGAAACGTCATTATAATGTCCTTTAACACTAATCCATTTCCTATGGTAAAATGATTCTTCCATTCCCATTACCCTTTGTTTTTTTCAGTGAATTTCTAGGTATTTGTTTAACGTAAAGTAAGATTTAATTAGCCTCCCTAACTATGCCAACCCATTGGCACACACGTGCCTCTTCTTAAACATCCGACTCCTTGCGGGAATCCAGCCCTATGTTGTGGGGTTGGGCTCATAGCCAGGTCCTGCACCCTAAAGGTCATGGGCAGCCAACACTGCCATGTGCACATCGGGGTGTTCGGCCAGGCCCTGCAGCTAATCCCCCGCAGGGCTTGGCTGCCTGCTCAGCCCAACCCCCTTACAGGCAGCCAACAGCCAATACGCCTTTTAAATTTGTCAGGGGGTCATCACTATTGTAATAAAATAATAAGGAAGTCTTAGTATTTAACATTGCAACAAATAGATTATTCTGTATGACACTATTTCCATGTATAATCGAAAGAGCTTGATCCAGGGAAATGGACACAAATGTGTGATGACATGAGCCACATAACACACGTTTGTATACTTATTGTGTGGTGCTGTTTCCTATTGAGTAATATAGCTTCATTGGCTTGTGGTACTATTAATGCTGGGTGCATGCAGTCCAATGCACCATTCATATTATGAAACCCCCCAATTGCAGAACCTTTAACAGTAACAACGACTGTCCGTGGATCCTGTGGAAATGTATTATATTGTGATTCCAAATGTAGCAAGGCTGGTAATTCTTGCTTCACCACATTTCAAAATATGCATCGTACCATAGCATGCACAATGCCCCCTGGTCCCTTAAATGTATTTGTAGCAAAAAATGCAGCACTGGAAGTAATTTCAATAGAGGTAGTATAGCAGTCATTATGCCTACATTAACTTCCAGTGCATTTACCATTGCATTAATCAAGTCCAGTATAAAACCCACATCCAGACTATATGTTGTGAGAACGATGCTGTGGTCATATTGAAAGGATTACGCATGTATGTCCTGATTAGTCTCGACTGTCCCTCTCTGCAATGTTTGATCGCTGAGCTGCTTCCTCCTCCTTTTGGCTTACAATCATCAGTTGAACTTGGATTCGTGTTGCATTTTGTCTGACTTTATAGTCAACAGCTCCCTCCATGGTGTTGGTTGAAGTTTGAGGTGTTGCAGTTTCAAAGGGATATTTATAGGTCAGAATACAGGTGTGCATGTGGGAAAATACCAAATAGAGGGATTACATAAATAAACAATTTTAGTGTAGGGCATTCTGCCCAAAGGTGATTCCGAACATCCTTGGGAAATGGCTTATGAAGTCTAGACTGCATATGTGCTGTGGTCTTGGCCAGCTACTGGAACGAGGATGGACAACACCCTTGGATCGACATTGTCTTTGCGCAGCCCTGAGTGTTAAACGTGATAGAAGGTAGGGGTGTGGTCTGACCGCCCAAGATTGCAGTCATAAACAAACTCGGCCTGCGTCGCCCCCATGTTACCCTTTACAATTCTGCCTGTCCTTCCCGCACAATACCCTGTTATCGCCCCCAGCAGCTATATGACAAGCAGCCGCACTTGGAGCAGCTAGCTCAATAAACTGTGGGTCCCCAGATGGGCGGCTGATAGGCGCAGGCCTGGCAATACACAGAGGCCTGATTGTGGGGCCCGGGCTGGTAGCGTTCTCAGGGACACTTTAGGCCTTGACAGTATCCTAGAGACTACCTTAGAGAAACTGCCCAGCTTGGCAGGAACAGAAATAGCAAGTTTTAACACATTTATGAAACAAGCAGTGGAAACTGAAAGGAATGTGAATCAAAGGAAAAGTCTTAAAGTGGTCCCCCGATTCCTCCTGCCGCTAAATCTTGAAAAAAATACTCTAGTTACGGAACAGTATTTGAATTAGTCCTCGGAAAGATACTATAGAATATTATTATTAAAAAAGTAGGAGGAATTGGGTAAAGGCCAGGTTAAGAAAGCAGAGGGAAGACAGTATTTGGATAAAACTTAGAGAAGCAGCCTCTAAAGGGCAGATGTCGCGGAGGGTTGTGGAGCCAGAGCCCTTTCACTCCCTGTGGCTATTGAAGAACATAAATGGGTTAGCTTTATTCGGGATCCTTTGCTGTGAAGAAAGCTTTTAATTTTGGGTTTGGCCAGCACCCTTTTGGAGTTAGTTTGTGCCCTCCATATAGATACTTGGTGTAGAGTCTTAATGGGAGGGGATAGAGGTGTCTTACAAGCGATCCCCAACGCAAATGGTTTAAAACAAGGATTTTTATTGGCTCCCCTGCTTTTCTCACTATATATAGCTCTGATCTCCCTCACTATTTGGCCCAAAGCGAGGGCATTGCCTCAGTAATTGGAGGAAAACCAATTGTGTGTCTACTCTATGCAGACAACATAATAATTTTGGATCTAACACCTAGGGGATTAAATAGTCATCTGCGGGCACTCCATAAATTTGCTGAGGCTCACCATTTAAAGATTAATATATCAAAAAGTAAAATTATGTGTATGCATGGAAGAAAGAAGCTGAAGTACGGAAATGTTGTATGATCTGTAGGTGGCCAAAGATTGGAACTTGTAAAATCATATACTTTTTTAGGAAAAATAGTGTGTGGCCACCTAAGCAATGAAGCCCATATAGAAAATAACATCTCTAAAGCCACCATTCGGGGGAAAAGCTTGGGTTCCCTTTATAAGTCTACTGGAAAAAGACATTTTGCACTTTTGTTGGAGGTGTTTCTTGCAAAAAATCCCGCCTCCCTGCTGCATGACATGATATTGATCGATGTAGAGAAATAGGGTTTTTTAAATGCAACGGAAGGCCACATTTTAAGAAGTTTAGCCTCAGTTAATTCGGCATGTTCCGCGGCCGCCCTCAGGTTAGATTTGGATTGAGAAGTACCTGGGCACAGGGTCTCGCTGAGATAGTGCGTTGGGTCTTAGGTCTGGCAAAGGGTGATTTTGGTACATTACGATCTTTACTTTGGAAATAAATTTTAAAATGTTTAAATAGTTATTAATTTTTAGAACTTTTAGGACTGCTATTGATTTGCTGCAATTCGATCAGTCTCTGTTCTTTACCTTATCGTCGTATCAATTAAGGGTCACACTGAAACAGGCCACTCGGGAAACAAGTTTCTGAAGGGATAGGGAGACTTACACTCTGAAGAGGGGTATCCATCCGGTCATTGATTCTGTGTGATAAATAAAGTACAGGCATATATTTCTTGGAACCTGCCACATGGAGTGTGCCGTTTTTGGCTATTATTGAGGCAGCGTATGCTCCCTTTTAATCCTTCATTGTCTAAATGGTATGGTACATCACCGATTTGTAATTTGTGCAATAATGGCCTGCAATATTTTAATCATGTATTATTTATCTGCTCAGCATTATTATTGTGCCGACAAAAATGGATGAGACCAATATGTCTACAGCTATCTATTCTTTCGGCCACAGCACTAATTAATTCTCCTTATGAGCCGCCAAATTAAATGTTCTGTCTTAGAATTTTGCGTTCTCGCACTAATAGGCAGGGCGTACTGTGGGCTGGACAGGGACCGAGGCTGAGCATCCTTCACTGGAGGGAAGATGCGCGTGTCAGTGGAGGCACCCTGATGGAGTGGTGGCACACGTGCTCCGGTGAAGACCTAGGGCTGTGGGGGATGGCAGTCTCCGGGGCAACGCAATGATCAGCGAAACATTAAAGGCTTTCACCGGACCAGATGAGAGAGCTTGCTGCTTGTATTTCGGGGCCAGGCCTGGGGGAAATGTGAGAGGAAGTGCTTGCCAACAACTAACAGCTCGACATAATGGGCTCACACCCGGCCAGGTGAGAGATTCTGCCATCTGGCTTCCAGCGCCGACCCTCGGGGAAAAGTCAGAGGAAGTGCCTGCTGGCGTTGGCAGTCCGAAGACAGTCTTTGGCATTGGGAACCCATAGCCCTGGGGCCTGAGACTGAGCTGGCAAAGAGGAAGGCCCCATCATTCCCCACAGAGTAAGTGTGTGACTTCCCAAGGGGACCGCAACGTCAGCCTGGGCCGAGGTGATCCTGCTAAGATAATCTTCTGGAGGAGGTGGAGGAGGGGTGTGGTGATCAGGGCCCAGGCCTCATTCGATAACCCCTGCTGGACTGCTTGTGCCGCCGTCATGGACCCATTGGGGGCTAGGGGGTGCCTTGATTCGGGCACTAATCAACACCATGGCCATAGACAAACCACCTCAGCCCAATAAACAAGCCATACTGGACAAATTTGCGCTTGCTGCTACAAAAACAACTGATAATACGTCTGGGATAGCGCTAATTCTGATGGCAATCAGTCAATCCTGCGACGCACTGGAAGCCAAAATTGGGGCAGTGGGAACCAATGTCATGCTGATCATGTAAGTCCTGCGCCGAGCAGTGGGCAGAATCGCGGAGGCTAAGGTTTGGATCTCTGTCTTGGAAGACTCAACAATGTACATTCAACGTACTATTGCATGGCTCACCCCGTGCTGTATTCTTGTGCAACAGAACGTGGGGATGAGAAGACTCCAGCATGGAATGGAACATGTAGGCAGTTGCTGGAATTCTCCATCTTGGTTGAGCAACCTTTTATCTTAATCAAACAGCCTCCCTGCATCATTTCACTGGTTACAAGGATTAATTTACTCTTTATAACTGGGAGGAGAGCCACCGAAAGAACCAGCATAGGAGGAACCTCGGGTGGGTCGGCTAACGCTTTGGTGAACGAGCGACAGAGATCCTGCCAGAGATTCTCCCACCTTGCTGCTCGACGTGGCTGCTCATTGTGACAGCCTTGCAGCCCTGCGGTGGAAGTAAAGGAGTATCAGCAGTTTTGGGAGGAGCAGCGGCGGTTGACAATCCGCACGACTTCCTCGAGAAAGGCTCGTGTTTGTGCTGAGGTTTCTGTGCGTGCTGACGTTTACTGCACCGTCATCACGCAGTCACTTGTGCATGTCGTGTGCCATTTGCTGTAATAAGTGTTGCCACAGGAAGCTAGGTGTGCTTGACGTGCCTCAGTCAGGGTTGTTGTGAGGAGGAACATCAATTGGTATTTAAGGAGGAGCTGGGAATGTTGAAAGGATCCATTTGACACCAATACAGAAAGGAAAATTAGCTGTTTAGGAGGCGTGGTCACTATCAGGGAATTTCCACCCCTAACTAGGGGTACCTGATGGGAACATGAAAACTAGAATTCCACCATCTTGGTATTTGATGGAATTAGGTTCACTGGGTAAGGATTTTGCCCACTTCCCACAGGAAGTAGTCATATAAGGAGTGTAGTCACCCTAAAGGTTAATAGCCGATTGGCTACCACCTGTCACTCTTTTTAACGCTCCTAAATTGAGAATTTAGGTGGCACCACTGATGCAAAGAACTCAGATTCAATGGACCCAGAAGAGGAGGACAAAGAAGAGGCGTTAAAACGAGAACTGAATGCTTGCTGTGGACTTTTTGGCTGCCGGCACCAATATCGACAATCATGAAGAAACCAACTTGTCCTGCAGCTGAAACTGTACCAAGAACCTTGTTAGTCTGCCAGCCCTTTGCAAATTGCCAGCAATCTCTCTTGGAGTAGTGGAGCTGCTCCCCTGCAGTCCACATGCACCAAAACAGCAGAGTACGGCTTAACGTGCTGCTGCTCCCCGGTCGTACCAATGCATCAGCCACCCAGGAAGAGGTCACCATGGACTGAAGGGTTGGATCCATCTCCCCACCAATTGAGAAGACTACACGATCAACCGCAGCCGCACAGCACCAGTACCCGGGGTACCGGACCCCTTACAGCAACCATAACCTTTGCGTGGCTGGCCTGCAAAATAACAAAGGTACACGGAGCACAAGTACTCACAAGTCAGTGTTTGTTGTGCTTTTCCAGCTAATGAAAAGAGTAAGGCTTAGAAAAGAGTCAAGCAGCTCGAAGGTTTCTTTATCTTTAAGACTCAGTGTTATTATGGTTCTACAGAGGAGCTCCTTTGCTGCTCCTGGAAAATGCGGCTTCAAGCATCGAGTACATGAGACGAAGCAGCGTCGGGTACGCCGACTCGGGTCCAAATACCTTATGACTCAGAAGTTGACCCCGCTCTTTATTCATACAGCATTTGCTTCATTGGATGTACTCTTAGAAATTAAAAGAATGGATCATCAAAGATGTCGGGGTTTGGAACAATGACAGTACCACCCCCCCCCCGCAAGAAAGAGCTCCCAGCAAAGGAGTAGCTGGAAGTTAGCGGGCATGAAATTCTCAGACCAATCGAGGAGCATTGCTGACGTTAGAAAGAGGCTCCCAGGAATATTCCTCTGGACTGTAAACCTTCCAATCCACAAGATAGTACAATTTACCCCTGGTTCTACGTGAATCCAAGATACCCCGGACTTCATATTCTATATGGTCATTGATTATGTCTGCGAGAGGTGGGAAGCTGACTAGGCTTTCTAGGTGTACCCTCTTTAGGAGGGATACAAGAAACATTGGATGTACCTTCATGGCTGTGGGTAAGTCTAGTTTCATGGACACCTCATTGATAACATTAACTATGGTATAGGGTCCCAGATACCGTGGTAGTAGCTTTTTTGACCTGTGTAGATTAAGATTCCTTATTGATAGCCGTACTCTGTCTCCTACTACGTAAGCTGGTTCTGGCCTTCGATGATTATCAGCTGTTTGTTTGTAAGCATCTTTAACTTTAGCAAGCTCAAAATGTGCTTGCTGCCTTAACTTGTATAGATTGCTGTGGAGTTATTGAACTGTGGGTATGGAACTATTAGCATGTGATTCTCATGGTAACATATGTGGGTGTTGACTGTGAAGACAATAAAAGGGTGACATGCCTATAGATGTATGTTCTGTGTTGTTATAAGCAAACTCAACAGCCGACAACATTTCCAACCATTTTATTCCCATGGAAAGTAATAGGCGTAGTAGATAGTGTTCCATAGTTTGATTTGTTCTATCTGTCTGTGGTTGGTAAGCTGAAGAAAGATGCACCTCCATGCCCAATGAATTGCATAATATGCCCCAGGATTGAGAGATAAACTGGAAGCCTTGGTCGGTGATCAAAACTGAAGGAATGCCATGTAACCCTTACTATGTGTTTCGTGAGTATAGAAGCGAGTTCTGTAGCTGAGGGGAGTTTCTTGAGTGGCACGAAATGTGCCATCTTAAATAAATGATCTACCACAGTGAGTACAGTGGTATGCCCTGTTTGAGTTCTAGGGAATTCAACCACAAAATCCATGGAAAGGATTACAAAAAATACTATAGAGTATGTTAACATACACAACTTTCAAAACAATGATAAGAAAGTACAGAAAGATTATTACCCTTGCTGTGTGAGAGGTAGTCTAGGTATTTCCCAACACAATTTAGTTGACCTCACTGAGCAATTCTGTCAAGTGTTTGAGATGCAGAGGAACCTTCAAGAAGTGATTGGCATAGGGAACCACATCATCCAGAGAAAATGCTCCTTTTATGGTTCATGGGTAAATGCCTGAATGCTCCCAGCCCACAAAGAAGACGAATAATGGATGAGTGCTCTGCCACGTACACAAAATAATAAGTGAGCGCTCCAGCGCTTGAAATAAAACAAATGTCCAACAATGGGAAGCGAGGCAAACCCCAGTTGCCCTTTGGAACGCGTGGTAGGCCTGCAAAAGAACAAAGGTACACAGAGCACAAGTACTCAGAAGTCGGTGGTTGCTGTGCTCTTCTGGTTAATGAAAAGAGCAAGGCTTAGAAAAGAGTCATGCAGCTTGAAAGATTCTTTAACTTTAGGACTTAGTCTTGACATTGTTCTACAGAGGAGCTCCTTAGCTGCTCCTGGAAAAAGCGCCTTCAGGCATCGAGTACGTGACACGAAGCAGCCTTGGGTCCTGCGACTTGGGTCCAAATTCCTTATGGCCCGGAAGTTGAAACCTGATCTGCTGTGCCTCTGTTGAAGTAAAAGGACGACACTACCTGCCGTGTAGATTCAGTGAACTCCTTCGTTAACCAGCTGTTCAGTAAGGAACAAAACAAAAAGTATAGAATACCCTCGCTTTTCATTTATACAGCATTTGCTTCATTACATTTACTCTGAGAAATTAAAAGAATGGATCATCAGAGATGTTTGGGTTTGGATCAATGATACCACCGAGAGACGTCAGCACCTCAGAGACCCACTTTCAGAGTGGCCCATCTGTCCTGATATTTGCACCCTCGACCGGTGAGACAGACAACCGCACAGTCCTACGACGCTCCAGCCCAGCCAACCTAACCATTCAGCACCAGAGCACCCGGGCCGGGGTTCTCGGGAACCGACCGTGCTGCCCTGCTCTCAAGACCCTTGTGAACCGAGCCACCATTGGGAGCTCCTGGACCTGTCCCCAAGTCCCCCTATGCAGCCTGTTCGTAGGTGCCCCACTCTCCTTTGGTGTAGCGCTTAAGGCAACCAACCCAACCAGCACTTCTGCATCCGGACACCCCAGGGCAGGTAAACTCTAACTGCTGGTAGTAAATTGGACCTTACTCTTCTACCACCTTAAATCCTGAAGGGGACCCCCATAAACCTACTGCAAGTAGCTGTATACCGTATATGCTTTTTTCTCCCGTAGGAAAGCAATGCGTGTAAAGATGCATTTAAATAGATATTTTACTTACTGTGAAAGTCGATATTTTTAAAAGTACTTACTTGCTTACGAAGTTCTTGGTATCAAAATTTATATAAAAATACAGGTTATTTTTCTAAATTGGTCTCAGATTTATTCTTTGAGTGTGTGTCTCATTTATTGCCTCTGAATACAACAAATGCTTGCACTACCCTCTGATAAGCCTAAACTACTCACCCACGCTACCACAAAAGGGAGCATTTAGTGTTATGATTTTTGCCTCTGTAAACCAATAAGGGTTGTCTAGGATCTGTACACAGTATACTATAAAGAGAGCCAGCTTTCTACATTGATGGGTCAGGGGTGAGATAGAAGACTTTGCATTTTGCAATTGACATTAGTTAAACATTTTTTTTTTAATTTTTGAATTGTTTTGATTTTTCTAAATGGCTAATTCGAACTTTCAGGGCCTTTGGTTAAATCCCAAAATCCAATTGCATTAGAAGTTAAAAAGTATCCTAGACAGTTAGGCCTTTAAAAAAAAGTCTGATAGATTTTTTCTGGAATTTCTAAAAAGGTCCCAACTGATCTAATCCCATGTCTGAGACAGAGGGTACTAACCAGGCGCGCAACTAGGGTCCCTACAAGAAACCTAAGTTGACCCAACTTAAGGACCTCCTTAAAGCATGGAACCTTGCCATGGGGCCTAAACCTAATAAGGCCCATCTCCAAAAATTGCTTGCTGAGCATGATAGAGACATGGCAATGTACGAAAGTCCTAATGGAACAGGGGATGAAGATGTCATTGAGTATGATGAGTCCTCAGTTTCCCCTGCTGAAAGCAGCCCTACTGGAAGTACTACTGACAGTACCCCAGAAGAAATAGAAGTGGAACATCCTGATCTTCAAAAACTAGCTAGGAAAATAACCCTCTTTAGCCATAGAAAAAGAAAGAGCTGTGATGGTCCTAGGACCCATATCTGGTGGCAGCAATATTTTAAATAGGTAGAAAGACAAAGCTTTTTACCCTAAATTTCCTAAAGGAATTGTCCCCAAACATGTAGAACGTGATGATATCACCAAATGGTTTACAGCCTTTCAGAGGCCTTGTACTATGAGGAAACGTGCAGAGATAGACTCCTGACACTTAATGAGATAGATGCTGAGTCCCATGACCTCATGAAGGACACCCTGATTGAGGGCTTAGGCCTTACCACTAAGAAGTGCCTAATTAGGTTCAGAGAGTCTCACAAAACCTCCAGTCAGACCCGGGTAGAGTTTGTTGACTTCTCAGTCAAAATACTAGGTGGCTGGTGGAAAAGTAACCAGGTGCAAGACTATGATGGGGTTTATAATCTTATTATGAAAATCATCTGTTAATTAACTGTGTTTCCCCGAAATTGCATCAGTAGTTGGCGGACTTAGGTCCAGTCTCTCCCCAAGAATTGGAAAGGAAGGCTGACCACTGAGTCAAGCCTAGGATGTCCAAGAAGTCTCATGGGGTGGGGGTGACCAGAAGATAGGGGTTGCTAATCCCCCTCCAAGGGAAAGAGAATGTGCAGTTCCAAATTTCCAACATTCGTGATAACAATTTTCGATTCTATCAAAGATACGGAGGCGAGGATTATGCTTCTTTTTCTTTTACTGCTTCAAAACTGCAGCCAATCACGATAAAGTATTTTAAAAACACTGCATTTCCCATGACTCCATCTCCATCCAGTCACCTGGCCAAACATAGAGACCCAGTCCTATATAACCCATCAGCATAACTTGAGCCTGCGGTTTCTTTGCTCAGTTCAATTAACCTATAAACAGTCTGAAAAACCCAACAATGCCAGGATACAACCAAAGTTGAGAACCCTGCAACGACAGGCATCAGCCAACAGCACCATCAGTCCCAACAGGGGAAGGAATCAGAACTCAGTCCAACGGATCCGAAGATCTTCCGATAAACATTAAGAGAGTCGCCACTGGAAACAAGCTCCTCACCAATCAGGGAATCTCCATCTCTTTGGAACGCTGTCGATGCGACATTCACTTGTCACCAGTTCCTGGCAGGGAATCAAAATAGTAAGCCATAAAACTGACCTCACCAAAGACATATTATAACCAGTACTTAGTGAAGACGGAGGGAAACAAAGGAATACGGAAGGATTTGTTATTAACTGTAATATGTAATCACAGATACAGATAAATACAACATAATGGGTGGGGTAACCCTCCCCTTCCGTGTCCTTTATAGAATTGAAAATTCTTGCCGCAAATGTTGGAAAATTTTGAATTTTATGTCAGGACCGGAGGCTCCGATTATGCTTGTTTAAAGCTGAGCCACCACAACAGAAGCGACATCCACAATAGGCTTACAGTAGAATGACTTAAACGTAGATACCGCTAACCAATTGGACGCTTTAAGAATGTCAGTTAAACTAGAACCTATAGCAAACGACTTAGAAGCCATTGCTCCACAAGCTGAGAGGCACCAAACATGGAAGTATCAATACCTGCCTCACTCATAAGCCAGCGCACACATGTTGCAAGAGTGGCAGAGGCCACTGAGCGAAAGGGTTTCTGCAAGGCAATTAAAAACTGTCCTCTCATATCAGTACAAAATTCAGCAGTACTCACCTTATAAGCTTTCATACACTACTCCACGCAAAGGTTGGGATTATGTGGAAAAGCAGGATAAGAATGGATGAGAAATTATATTTGGTGCTATGGGGTATCAATAAAGTAACTCCCTCAGGAGAAAAAAACCCACCCTGCGAGATGCAAAGCTTGGACATCTGACTCCCTCTTACAAGATACGAAACATAATAGCATAGTCAGTTTGGTCGACAATTGCTTTCGCTATTGATATTTACTGTCTGGCCAGGACTCCAAAAATTGGAGGACCACAGTCACATCCCACAAAACAATATATATAGGAAAAAGAGGACAGACCCTATGATGACTCTAAACAACTTACAGACAATGGGGTTTTCGCCCACGGTTAACCATCAACAGGCAAATGACCTGCCGAAATGGCGGACCTAAAATTGTTTACAGACCTATACGCTATACCAGCGGAAGCCAGGGATGACAAGATATTTATGACCAAACAACAATCCACTCCAAATGGATCTACACCCCTCTCACGGCACCAGCCACTCCAGCATTTCCAAGTGGAAGAGTATCGCTTGTGTGTGCTGGAAGAGCAGGCCTCATGGATGAAGTCATTACCATCCTGCAAAAGTTCTGGGACACTCCATCTGTCCCTGAAACCCTCCAAGCTACTAGCGAGAGGTGTTGCAATAAGATCAACGGATGAGGGGAACCCCCTGGATTTAGAAGGAGATTCCAGCAGAACGGAATCAGAATCAGACAAGCACAGGCTAGCTCCAGGAAAACTGGAAACCATACCTGAGCTCTCCAAAAAAGCGTCAGCAGCACCAGTTCAGCTCACTTATTGCGCAACTGCGTTAACACACTGGGGAGCATCAAGAATGGGAGAAAGACATAGCACAGGTTGGGGGTCCAGTCCTGAAGAAAAGCATCCGAGGCTTGGGCTTCCTGATCTGGACACCAGCTGAAGAAAGTTAGAAGTTGGCGGGTGAGACTAGATGAAAAAATGTCTATCGAACAAGGACCCCACAGGCGATTCAGCCCATGAAACACTTGCGGATGGAGCCTCCAGTTGCTGAAATCCCAAAGGTGTCGGAACTACCAATCTGCAATGGTATTGCTCTGGCTCGGAAGGTAGTCCACTACCACAGAGATCCGATGCTGTAGGCAAAAATACCAAACATCCTTGGTAATCACTGCCAGAATGCGGGATCTTGTCCCGCCTAATTTGTTCACACCCCAAACTGCTGAGATATTGTCCATACGAAGCAGTATGCAATAATCCTACCTCTCTGGAGAAAGGCTACGAATCGCACAGGAGCCGGCTAGGAGTTCGAAGCGGTTGATGTGGCGGGACAGTAGCCACGAGCTCCCCAACCCCAGTAGCTGGCATCGGACTCAATCACAATCTCCGGAGTTGAGCCAAATATCACCCTGCCATTCCAGGCCTCCATGTGATCTAACCACCACGACTCGAGCTATTGACCTCAAGGATACAGCACACTTGCTCGGAGTCAAGCTCAATTCTTTCTTGATGTTCCGGACTCTTAAGGGAGGGAGAATCAGTTGGCAGGGAATCTACCTGAAATCCAAGCAACTCTGTGCGTTGGGAAGGAGTCAGAACTGATTTCTGAGAATTCACAATGAAGCCCAGATCCTGGAGAAGGAGAATCGTCCTTTCCAAGCGAGTGATAATCAGCTGAGGGCATTGGGTTGCATGATGGAACAATAACCACTTGAACAACTACAGTCTAAACAACTGCTCCTTAACCACTACTTACTCTAAACCACTAAAGTTTTAACACCAACTATTTTTTACAACTATTATGAACAACTATTTTTTACAACCACTATGCCTTTACCATGATTGCCTTTACCCCATTGATGTATCTATTTTAAAGGTAAAAGAGAGAGAGTTCCCCTGTTATAGTTAATTCAGCTAACTATAACTCGCGCGCCCGCAATGCACTGCTGATGACATCACATATTACATCACTCATGACATGGTCAGTGACATCACTCATGACATCACTGATGACATCTCAAATGACATCACTGATGACCTCATCCTTGTGATAGAGTGGCAGACCTCCTCTCACCCTAATATAACCATTGATACACGCATTCAAAAATAGAAACAACATTTTTCAAAACAATGGACATACCAATACCAGTTACAACAACCTATTCAGTAATTCTAAGATCCACATCCACATCCACTCATTCACCAACAGTCCCATACAGTCACTCATACATGTACTCACTCATCATATGTACTCATACACCTATACATCCTGTTACACAACGCCACTCATCCATAGAGGTACTCACACACATAGTCACTCATGCTAATAAAGAATCAAATATCCATTTACTTGCATATACAGTTATACACACACCACCACACTTACTTCTACAGAAACTTACACATACTTAGTCTTTTAAACAATCACTTATAGAAACACATACTTATTCATACAGGAACTCTTCCAATCTCTCACTCTCACATATACTCAATTATATACAACAATAGTCACATATACTAGTTTAAAACATATGTAGTTACTCATAAAGACACTGTTTCACTCACTAACACACCCATGCACACACTCATCCACCCATACAGTCCTGCACACATGCTGTCTTCAACACATACAAACAGTGAGTCACTCATTCATGCACATATGCACTACGTAATACCCCCCACAGAACCATACAGACACTCAGGCACTCATACTGATACTCAAAAAACAAACTAATAACCTATATAGGCACTCATGTAGCTACTCACCAACCCATGCAGCCACTTATACACAAAGTGAGAGACTGATACAGATATTTACATATTTAAACATTACTCACTAAGCCATGTATTCACTAAGATACTCTTAATCAGTCAGTTATACAATCATTTTTTCAAAAACAAATCTTCCATTTAGACACTTATATACCCATTTATTCTTCCATCGACCTTGAGATATATACATATATAAAACATATTTAATTTTCAGAAAAACACACATTCACTGGATGATGTCATCAGTGATGTCATCAGTGATGTCACTTGAGATGTCATCAGTGATGTAATCAGTGATGACACTGACCATGTCATGAGTGATGTAATATGTGACGTCATCAGCAGTACATTGCGGGCGCGCAAGTTATAGTTAGCTGAACTAACTATAACGGGGGAATTTCAATGGTTTTGTACGAGTGAAAAGTCCAGCTAACTATAACGCCCCTGAAACCTATGGTTTTTTCAGTGAATATATATATTTATACACACCTACACCTATACTCACTATTAATGTTTTAAAATCCCTTTCCACCCAAAAAACATACATCCACCCCAAACCTTAAAAATTCCCTTTCCACCAAAAACCTATACCCACCCTAAACACTATGAATTCTCTTTCCACCCAAAAACCCACACCCACCCTGAACCCTAAAATTACCCTTGCCACCCCAAAACCCAAACCCACCCTAAAATTACCCTTGCCACCCAAAAACCCATACCCACCCAAAACCCCAAAATTACCCTTGCCACCTAAAACCCACACCCACCCTAAACCCTAAAAAATCCCTTTCCACCCAAAAACCTATACCTACCCATAACCCCAAAAATATCCTTGCAATCCCAAAAACCCATGCCCATCCTAAATCCTAAATTTACCCTTGCCACCCAAAAACCATGCCCACCCTAAACCCTAAAATCACCCTTGCAATCCTAAAAACCCATACCACCCTAAATCCTAATTACCCTTGCCATCCAAAAACCATACCTAACCTTAACCCTAAAAATACCCTTGCCACCCAAAAACCCATGCCCACCCAAAACTTAAAAAGTACCTTTGCCACCTAAAAATCCACACCCACCCTAAATCCTAAAATTTCCCTTTCCACCCACAAAAACCATACCCACCCTAAACCCTAAAATTACCCTTGCCACCCAAAAACCCATACCCATCCAAAACCCTAAAGTTACCCTTGCCTCCCAAAAACCCACACCAACCCTAAACACTAAAAATACCTTTGCCACCCAAAAACCCATACTCACCCTAAACCCTGAAAAATAACCTCTCTGTCATCAGTGATGTCATTTGAGATGTCATCAGTGATGTCACTGACCATGTCATGAATGATGTAATATGTGACATCATCAGCAGTGGATTGCGGGAGCGCGAGATGTAGTTAGTACAACTAACTATATCGGAGGAATTTCAATGGTTTTGTTCGAGTGAAATGTTCAGCTAACTATAACACCCCTAAAACCTATTGTTTTTTCAGTGAATTTCTAAGGTTTTTTTAAATGCTAATTCCTAACTATATCAGGCCTGAAACCTATGGCTTTTTCAGTGAATTTCAAAGGTTTTTTAAATGCTAATTCCTAACTATATCAGGCCTGAAACCTATGTTTTTTTCAGTGAATTTCAAAGGTTTTTTAAATGCTAATTCCTAACTATATCAGGCCTGAAACCTATGTTTTTTTCAGTGAATTTCAAAGTTTTGTAAATGACAATTTTTAATGTATTAATTGTTATACTGATTTTTTTTATACTGATTTACTACATTTTTTAAACTGTTTATTTTTAGATATTTCATTTTTTAAATTACATTATACATTACAATACAAAATATACTTTCTCAGAATGAATTACTTTAGTTTAAATATTTTGCCAATAGGCAATAGACTTTTAAGTACAGTAGTTACAGTTGCAATGGGCAACACAATTTCAAACACAACGCAACATTGAGCTGAATGTGAATTTCTAGTCAAATGCAATTAGTTACTTTATGGAGTACTTTTCTAACCACAGGACTGGATCCTAGATTCAGTCCTTGGACATCTCCTGAGTAAAAGCGTTTTGGTTACAGTAGTTATTTTTAAGGAATATTATTGTATTTTAAAAGTTGACAGAACATTTTTCACATAGAATCACCAATGTTATCCTATGGCAGAAAATTCACTTAGCAGGTAAATAGTGTTATCGTTACTTTTTCTTACTCAGTGTGGATCCTGGATCAAGCACTGGCGAATCTCCTGTAAACAGTTGAAAGAATGTGTTTAAGTCATACAGATGATTTTTTAGGAATATTTGTAGTTTGTGAAAATAGACACTTTAGAAACTTTTCTGGTGAAAACCACACAATGGATTGCTATGGAAGGAAATACAAGTTACTGGTAAGTACACTTAGAATTACTTTTCAGGGTCAGTGCTGGGCTAAAAGATGCAGCACTGGGTTCTCTACTGATAACAGGTGAGTAAATCAGAATTCGTAGTTCGGCTGATTTTAGAGGAATATTTGTACGTTTCAAAAATGGACACTTGGAAACTTTTCTGGTGAAAACCACACAATGGATTCCTATGGAAGGAAATACAAGTTACTGGTAAGTACGTTTAGAATTACTTTTCAGGGTCAGTGCTGGACTAAAAGATGCAGCACTGGGTTCTCTCCTGATAACAGGTGAGTAAATCGGAATTCGTAGATCTGCTGATTTTAGAGGAATATTTGTACAATGGTGAAGGAAAGGTGCAGGGCCTGAGGTGACGTGTGCAAACACGCCCTGTGGCACGTTTTAAGTTGAGGAATTAATTCCTCTTCAATCCTGCGGTCCCCTGGGAGCCAACTAGCCCACGAGGTACCTCCAGTATGCGCCAGGAAGCTGCGTTGCAGAGAGGTGTTCAGAGGCCACACCCCTTTTTACAACACTCTGCAACGCAGCTCCGTGGCGCTTACTGGAGGTACCTGGTGGGCTAGTTGGCCCCTAGGGGACCTCTGGATTGAAGCGGAATTAATTCCCCAACTTAAAACGCGCCACAGGGCGTGTTTGCACACATATCACCTCAGGCCCCGCCCCCTACCTTCACCACTGTGCAAACGCGCCCCGTGGTGTGTTTTAAGTTGGGGGATTAAGTCACCTTGAATCCTGAGGTCCCCTGGCGGCCAACTAGCCCACCAGGTACCTCCAGTTTGCGCCAGGGAGCTGCGTTGCAGAGAGGTGTTCAGAGGCCACGCCCCTTTTTACAACACTCTGCAACGCAGCTCCATGGCGCGTAGTGGAGGTACCTGGTGGGCTAGTCGGCCCCTAGGGGACCTCTGGATTGAAGAGGAATGAATTCTCCAACTTAAAACGCGCCTCAGGGCGTGTTTGCACAGATATCACCTCAGGCCCCGCCCCCTATCTTTACCACTGTGCAAACGCACCCCGTGGCGCGTTTTAAGTTGGGGGATTAAGTCCCCTTGAATCCTGAGGTCCCCTGGCGGCCAACTGGGCCACCAGGTACCTCTAGTAAGCGCCACGGCGCTGCCTTGCAGAGAGGTGTAAAAAGGGGCATGGCCTCATTACACCTCTCTGCAACGCAGCCCCCTGGCGCATACTGGAGGTTCCTGGTGGGCTAGTTGGCCCCCAGGGACCCCCAGTATTCAAGGGGTATTAGTTCCCCCTCTGCAAACGCACCAGGGGGCGCGTTTGCAGAGTGGTGTAAGGAGGGGGTGTGGCCTCCGGCCCGATCCCGTCGTTTTTTCTTTTTTTTTCTTTTGAGAAGGGGGGCTTCCCAATTAGTTTTTTTTTTTTAAAACAAAAAATCGGGAAGTGGGCCGCGTGGTCCCCCTCCCAAGGCCATAATTTGCCCCGGGTACCCCATCCCCCGGTGCATGGCCCTTTTAGAAAAAATAATAATAATTATGGAGGGGGGCTGCGTAGCCCCCCTCCTCTGGCCACTTTAAGGCCCCGGGGACCCCATCCCCTGGGGTCGGCCATTGATTTTTTAATTTTTTTTAAACAAATTTTTTAATGGTGGAGGGGGGCCACGTGGCCCCCCTCCCAGGCCACTTATGGCCCCGGGGACCCCATCCCCTGGGGCCTGGCCTCTCATTGAGGGCCGTGGGGGTTCCAAATCCCCCCACAGTCCCGCCGGCTCCCCGCCTCCTGCGGGAGCCGGCATTGCTTTTCCACAGGGGGAGCAGCTAACATGCTGCTCCCCCTGTGGAAAAGCAATCAGCTTTGCTTCATTGAAGCGAGAGCAGGTTTCCCTGCTCTCGCTTCAATGAAGCAAAGTAGTTTGCAATGACAGGGCGGGTGCCGCGAGGCACCCGCCCTGTCATTGCAAACTACAGTGTCCCGGGGGTGGGCACCTCGGGACACTGCAGGAGCCGGCCCTGGGGGGTGGCGGTCCCCAGGGCATATACAAGGCTCCAGGAGGGGGGCCGCGTGGCCCCCCTCCCACATTTACAGGTTGCCCCGGGGGGTGGTGGTCCCCGGGGCTGCGGGGGGGCTGTGAGCCCCCTGCATATACTATGTTCGAGCCGCGGGGGTGGCAGTCCCCGGGGCAGTGTGGGGGGGGATTGGGACCCCCCCACACTTTTTTTTATTATGCCCCCGGGACTTGGCCCCCCCGGGGGCACATCAGCATATTCAGCGCGGGAGTCCGCGCTGATTTTTTTTTTGTATCGGGAGGATCCGCGCATCCAGCGCACATCCTCCTGTTTTAAATTTTTTTTTTTTTTTAAATTTGGGGGCCTTGGGGGACCTTGTGGGACCCCCTGAGCAGGCCTAGGGGGTCAGGGTATTTCTACCCTGCCCCCTTTCCGCGTTTTGCGCCTTTTTTTTTTTTAGTTCTCTTGTGCCTCGGTTCTACTGAGGCACAAGATGGCTGCCAACACTTCCTGATTCAGAGTGTTGGCAGCCAATTAAAATTCAGCTCGTGATCGGGAGGGTGCGCGGATCCTCCGAGGCCATAGATATATATGTACTTTTAACTACTGAACGGATTTACACCATTTAAGCAAAAGGCACGAGTCTGAACTGAGGACTACCTTTTTGCCAAATTTTGTGTAATTCCGTTCAGCAGTTCAGGCTGTAGCTGCGGCTAAAGGTCCTATGGGAAAATGCATGTGGAAAACACGTTTTGGGACCCCCATTTTTTCTCGGCCCCCGCTTGTCGAATCACCGTGAAACTTTCAGGATAGGAGCGGACCGGAGCTGGCCAAAAGTTTGGAAAATGTCGCGAAGATTCGTCAATCGGCACCAAAGATATTCCGAATAGAATATTGCGGATTTCCAATGGAAAATAGGTCCTAACTATATCTACCTACCGGCGACCGCCAGTAGGTAATATATATATATATATTCAATGAAAAAACCATAGGTTTCACACATGTTATAGTTAGCTGGAAATTTTACTGATAAAAAACCAATGAAATTCCCCCGTTATAGTTACTGTAGGCAACTATAACTCACGCGACCGCAATCCTCTGCTGATGCTAATACTGTATTTAGACACTTATTTGCCCATGTCTTCTTCCATTAAATTTTAGCTATACATATATTACAAATATTTTTTTTTCATAAAGACACATATGTCATCAGCAGAGGATTGCGGTCCCGTGAGTTATAGTTGCCTACAGGAACTATAACGGGGGAATTTCATTGGTTTTTTATCAGTAAAATTTCCAGCTAACTATAACATGTGTGAAACCTATGGTTTTTTCATTGAATTAGCAAGGTTTTTTAAATGCTAATTCCTAACTATAACGTGTGTGAAACCTATGGTTTTTTCAGTGAATTTGTACGGTTTTTTAAATGCTAAGTTACTTTACGCCATTCGTGGCGTGCACGCCCACTTAACGCAGTTCGTTCCGTGCGCGCACGGTGCGCTTCGCGCACAGTGAGCACGCGGTGCGCTTTGCGCACCGCGCGCCCACTTTACGCAGTTAGTGCCGTACACGCAAGGTGGGCACGCAGTGCGCTACGCGCACCGCGTGCCCACGTTACGCACCGTGCGCACATGGAGGACATATTATGCGCTTCCTTGTGATAGGTAATCTGTTAAATTTAATTTGTAAGTGATGACAATAATATGCCATGCACAGAGAGTGTTTTTTTTTTTTATTAAAATTTTTAGCGTAAGCGCACCGTACGCGTACGGTAAGCGTAATCGGCGAAATTTTCAAAAAATAAAAATTTACCGTTTTTGGCCAGCGCCCATGCTATGTGCATGGGCGCTGTCTAAACAGCCCCTTTATATGTTTTTTGCCTTTGTTTACAGCCCCCCCCTCAGAGTGCGAGAGAGAAAATGGCGGCCGCCGCTTCCTGGTTTCGACCGATTCGAATGTTTACTTAGATGTAACAGCCAATCAGAATCGCGCTCGCGCACGCCACCGTACGCGTACGGTAAGCTTACGGTAAGCGTACCGTAAGCTGGCTCAGATATATATATTGATTTAAAGGCTATTTTCTCAGAATCTACTGAACAGATTTACACCAAACCTACAAAAGGCACTTCCTTGACCTGAGGACTACCTCTCTGCCAAATTTCTAGTAATTCTGTTCAGCCGTTCGGGCTGTAGCCCTGTCTAAAGGTCCTATGGAAAAATGCATGGGAAAAACGCGTTTTGGGACCCCCCTTTTATCTCAGCCCCCGCTTGACGAATCCCCCCGAGACTTTCAGGGTAGGAGCGGAGCGTAGCGCCCCACCTATTTTGAGAAATTCGCGAGGATTCGTCGACTGGCGCCAAAGTTATTCAAAATAGAATGTTGCGGATTTCCTATGGAAACAGGGTCCTAACTATAACTACCTACTGGCGACCGCCAGTAGGTAATATATTTATTTATTACCTACTGGCGGTCACTAGTAGGTAGTTATAGTTAGGACCTAGTTTCCATAGGAAAAGTGTTTTTTCTTTTCCCAATATCTTTGGTGCTGGTTGATGAATCTTCGCGAAATTTTCAAAACTAGTGGTCCGCTCCGGTTAGCTCCTGTCTTACAAGTTTCGTGGTGATTTGACAAGCGGGGGCCGAGAAAAAAGGGGGGTCCCTAAACGCGTTTTCCCCATGTTAATTTCCATAGGAAGCTTTAGACAAAGCTACAGCCTGAACTGCTGAACGGAATTACACCAAATTTGGCCGAAAGGTAGCCCTTGGTTCAGAAAGAGTCCTTTTTAGGTCTCGGCTCGAGGGCTGCGCTTGCGCAGTCTCGCTCCGAGATTTAATGACTTGGAGAAGAGGGGCTTGAACCCGCCCCTCTTCTCTCCTCTTCTCCATTGGCTGGCCTCTTAAAGGCTGGCCAGCCATTGGAGAAGAGGCTTGTCAAGCAAAACAAGCCCCGTCCTTTTCGGATTCGGGGGCGTGTTTTTTCGTTGCATTTCGCTGGGCGTGTTTTTCTCTCCTCCAGCCAATGGCAAGAGGAGAGAAAAAGAAACACGCCCCCGAATCCGAAAACGCCACTGCGTTTCTCCGAGGCATTTCTGCTTCGCCTCGGAGAAAGGCAGTGGTGTGCTTGTTTTTCTTTCATGTGGACCGCTCGGCACATCCTAGCAACAAGATCAACCGGCTTCAACTTTTAACTTTCAGCTGAGAACGCGAGAAACAAGTGATGGACGTTACTTAAAAAAAAAATAATAATAACTTGATTGCTCTGGATTGTGAACTGTGGCCTATTCGGAGCCCAGAATACATGTTGGGTGTAAATCCCCCCCCCCCCCACACACACACACACTCTTTAAGGAAGCTGTTGAAATGTTTGCACTGTAACCCTCGGAATGTCTGTCGCCAGTGGGTGGGAGAGGAAAACATCTATTACACAGCCGAGCAAAGCCGAGCCGCCGCCCCAAGACACAGAAGTATTGGGCCTGTCCGGGCAAGAGGGAAGCATCCGATGGCAGTGCTGGGGAATGCGGGGACGGCACCTATGCATTGCACAGCTTCATTTGGGAGTTTGTTGGGCACTTCCAGGTCACACAGGGCACTTCCAGGTCACACAGGTGGAGTTCTCCGTGGGAAGCGGATGGAGGTGAAGTGTTATTACTTTTTGTTTGCATACGGTTGTGAACATCTTGTTGCTGTTAGACGTGTGCTAAGGTGTCACAAATTTGCATGTATTTTTCTTTTTTTTATGTTAGCAGCCTACACGGACAGCTTGCACTCTGACACTCTATGCATCCTCCTTTCATAGTGTTCTTCCTCATTCTTTGCGATCGCTGTTCTACTTCGTGTTTTCTTTCTTAGCCTTCCTGTTTCTACTTCCTCCTCTTTCTTAATCCTTTTTACCTGTACATCCTTCTTTCTCTTCCCCCTTTTCTCTCCTTCCACTTTTCATCCTAGCATTTGATTCAACATATTGCTGCAGTTTTGCAAGTTTCTTAAAAACACGAGTTTGTGTAAAAAAATAAAAAAAGGCTCAATTGATTCTCAATTGCCTTGCAGTGGTAAGGCAACCATGTTAAAACAAAAACCGCTCAGTTGTCTTACAGTGATAAGGCAACCATGGTAAAGCATCCAATCGCACAGAGGCAACATTGGCATCTGATATAAGAATGCTATGCGTACACTGATATGAGCACAGGCATTATTTCCTCTTTGAAGGCCCGGCAAAATACAAAGTGTATGGCATGATTTGGGCACGCAAACGTGATTATACAGCATGGTGTTTTTTAGGTTCAAATATAGGCTTTATGCTGCTAACTCAAGCATCTGATTTATAATTTTCATATTATAATAAAAATCTATTTTCATCTGAAACGGACGAAAAGTTATTCAAACTTGCTGCATACCTGACACCCTGCAAAAGTTAACTGGCCGCCTTTTATCTATACATCCGTAACTTTATGTATGCATTTTATGTGGTGTCTCCGATCAGACAACAAGCGGCAGGGGTTGTCCCCTGCAGGCACTAATAAATAGAAATATAATTCAACCGGGTGGAAAATTAACCTTCTATTTCATAAAAAGATTTTGTTTCACTTTTCACTGAAATTCACATTTAAATCACACTGTTTCCAGAGCAGCAATTCTTTCAAAGGGACACTCGGATGTTATAAGTATTTCAAACAAGCTGCTCCTGGTTTCTTGTCTAACATGCCTCCAAGAGACGAACCACCTTCTATAATTAATATGAAAAGTGTTAGATTGGTCCTCAGAACTTTAATAATAACAAGAGGGGGGATTCAAGGCCCTGAAGTGTGAGCCCAAAAATTAACCAGAAGCTGCAGAAAGGTTTTTAAACATAACCTAGGGCACCTTTTATTACAAGGTGTGTGTACTGAACATTTCTTCCCTCTGCTTCTTTACTATGTTAAATCATTACTTATTGGTGTATGAAATTTGAATAGTAAAAGCTGAATTTGTATTGTGTTCTTTCTTGAGACATCTGTGTACTTTTGTGCATCGGGATCTTTTTTATAACAATGCGTGTTAAATGTCAGAATAACTGGATGCTAATGCCACAGATTGTTTTGAATAACTTGCTTTTGTGTGCAGAATATACAGCATCATTTCCATATTCTTGCCGATTAAGTAAGTCAGCCCTTCTGCCTAATTAAGTTCTCCACTGTAGCATGTTTACAATAGGTCCTCCTAGAGCTCACGAGTAATACCAGTGTTATAGATTCCCCTATCCTAAAACTACAAATGGGGCGGGCGGGGTGTTGGAGTAGGTGAGGTTGCAAGAGATCTGATCTTTATCTAAAGATTGTGTAACAGCTGCTAAGAACATTAGCCAAAAGGATCACAAGAAAATACTTCTAATGTGTAAGGAAACGTGAAGGAAACACCACCATCCTTTTGTGGTCTTTCTAACTCTCTGCCTGCTGTATCACTGTATAGTCTTTCACTTTTTACCTCAAACATTTTATTTACTTTTCTCGTTATTTTCCAGCAGCGCATCTGAAAATGTCTTACTGAGCTGCTCCCTCCTTCCAAAAAATAAAAAGATTGTTGAGGCTGGTGCCTATGTCCTCTGGAGTTTTCACACCCTTTAATGGAAGTCGCAGTTCAAAGCCTTGGAAAACGAGCTGGAAAACTACAATTTACATTGGTTTTCAGCACGTTTTCCCTGCCACCCTGTGATATTGGAGGCTCACCGGGAGACCGTGTGATGGTAGCCGATATCGTATATAACACAGTGACACCGTGTAAGTTGGCATGTATGCAACTCAGTGAGAATGATCTAATACTTGAAGAATTTTTTCACTGTTCCTACCAGAACGGGTACATTTTGACTGCCCAGAACAGATTTTAGCGATAAATATATTACTACAAGAATTGTTTTCTGTATTTGAAACTATTGCAGCCCCAATTCTTAATTTGACTTACTTAACATTTGAACAGGAGGTGAAGTGGGTGCCACTTCTGCTTTGGCTCCCAAGATCAATGTGTATGTGTCTAGATCTATGTCTGTGGCTCTCTATGTGTGTGTGTGTGTGGGTGTGTGTGGCTGTGTGTGGCTGTGTGTGTGTGTATGTGGCTCTGTGTATGTGGCTCTGTGTGTGTGTGGCTGTGTGTGTGTGTGGGTGGCTCTGTGTATGTGTGGGTGGCTCTGTGTGTGTGTGTGGGAGGCTCTGTGTGGGTGGCTCTGTGTGGGTGGCTTTTTTTGTAGGTGGCTCTATGTGTGGTGGCTCTGTCTGTGTGTGGGTAACTGTGTGTGTAGGTAGCTCTGTGGGTGGCTCTATTTGTGTGTGGGTTTCTCTATGTGAGTTGCTCTTTGTGGGTGGCTCTGTGTGTGTGGGTGGCTTTGTGTGTGTGGCTCTGTGGGTGCAAATGCAATAGGTCTCGCATTTGAGAGTGATTAAGCTATTGACATTGTAAATAACAATGCCGTTTCTTTAAATGTTTTAAAAACAAAAACTAATGTCATGAGCAATGCCAATAGCTCTAACTTTAACAATGCCGAAACCATTGCATTGTAAATGCTTGTTGTTAAATGGTGTAAATCCGTTCAGTAGTTGCTGAGAAATTTAAAAAAGAAAAAGTTTCAATATCTATGGCCGCGGTGGATTCGCGAACCCTCCCGACCACGAGCTTCACTGTTATTGGGTGCCAACACTCCAAACCAGGAAGTGTTGGCAGCCATCTTGTGACAACCGAGTCACAAGAAAACAGTAGAAAAAACATTAAAAAACAAGATAAGGGGGCAGGGTAGAAACACCCTGACCCCCTAGGCCTGCTCAGAGGGTCCCACAAGGACCCCCCAGGGCAAAAAAAAGCATATTTTTTCAAATAATTTCGATGAGGCCGCGAATCCCGCCGAAACTATTTTAAAAATACGAAGCGCGGACTCCTGCGCTTTGTTTAAAAAAAGCCCACGGGTGGGCCAGGTCCTGGGGGCACTGCTAATTTATTCGTGGGGGCCACCACCTCCCTGGGGCTCTTTAAAAAAATAAGAAACCTGTGGGGGGGGGGGGGCTTGAGCTCCCCCACACACCCCGGGGACCACCACCTACCCGGGGCACTAAAAATGTAAAGGCGTAGGTCTCACAAGGACCCCCAGGGCCCCCCAATTTTTTTTTCAATAATTTAGGCGGAAATTGCGATGGTGTCGCGAATCCCGCAGAAAATGTTTTTTAAAAGCGAAGCGCGGACTCCCACGCTTCGTTTAAAAACAGCCCCCGGGTGGGCCAGGTCCTGGGAGCACTGCCAATTTATTAGCGGGGCCCCCTCAGCCCCAGGGACCACCACCTCCCCGGGGCTGTGAACAAAATGCGTGGGCGGGGTCCCAATCCCCCCATGCTACCCCGGGGACCACCACCTCCCCGGGGCTCTTTTAAAAAAATAAACTGTGTGGGGGGCACTCGAGCCCTCCCAAACGCCCGGGGGACCGCCACCTACCCGGGGCTCTAAAAATGTAAAGGCGGGGGTCTGTTACGGACCCCCGAGGGCCACCACCTTCCCGGGGCTTTGCACACATTGGGAGGGGGGCCGTGCGGCCCCCCTCATGGAGCCCTCCATGGGCCTGGGGACCGCCACCCCCAGGGCTGGCTCCTGCAGTGTCCCGGGGTGCCCACTCCCGGGACACTGCTGTTTGCTATGGCAGGGGCGGTAGCCGTGTGGCTCCCGCCATGTCATAGCAAACACTGCTTTGGATTTTGGAAGCGAGAGCAGTTTCCTGCTCTCGCTTCCAAAATCCAAAGCAGATTGCTTTTCCACAAGGGGAGCTGCATGTTAGCAGCTCCCCGTGTGGAAAAGCAATGCCGGCTCCAGCAGGAGGCAGGGAGCCGGCGGGACCGTGGGGGCATTGGGGCTCCCCTCACGGTCCCCAACGGAGTGGCCAGGTCCCAGGGATGGGGTCCCTGGGGCCATAAATGGCCTGAGGAGGGGGGCCACGCGGACCCCTCCAAATATTGTAAAAACATTTTTTAAATACTGGCCATGCCCCAGGGAATGGGGTCCCCGGAGCTGAAAATGGCCTCGGGAGGGGGAAAGAAAGGTGGCCACACAGCCCCCCTTTTTAAAAAGCCATTGCACTGGAGGCCACGCCCCCTCAGTGCATTACTCTGCATTACCCCGTGGCGCGTTGTAAATTGGGGAATTAATTCCCTTTGAATACTGGGGGTCCCTGGGGGCCAACTTGCCCACCAGGTACCTCCAGTATGCCCCACAGGGCTGCATTGCAGAGAGGTGGTATGAGGCCACGCCCCTTTTTACACCGCTCTGCAACGCAGCCCTGTGGCTAGTTGGACCCCAGGGACCCTCAGGATTGAAGGGGACTTAATCCCCCAACTTAAAAAACGCCTCTGGCGCGTTTGCATAGTGGTGAAGGGAGGGAGCGGGCCTATTGTGACGTGTGCAAACATGTCCTGTGGTGTGTTTTAAGTTGGGGGATTAAGTCCTCTTGAATCCTGAGGGTCCCTGGGGGCCAACCGTGGTGCTTACTGGCGGTTCCTGGTGGGCTAGTTGGCCCCCACGGACCCTCAGAATTCAAGGGGACTTAATACCCCAACCTAAAACGCGCCACGGGCGCGTTTGCACACTTGTCACATCAGGTGGGCTAGTTGGCCCCCAGGGTCCCTCAGGATTGAAAGGGAATTATTTCCCCAACTTAAAATGCGCCACAGGGCGTGTTTACACACGTCACCTCAGGCCCCGTCCCCTCCCTTCACCACTGTGTAAACGCGCCCTGTGGCCGTTCTAAGTTGAGATATTAAGTCCCCTAGAATCCTAAGGGTCCCTATGGTCAAACTAGCCCACTAGGTACCTCCAGTAAGCGCCACAGAGCTGCAATGCAGAGAGGTGTAAAAAGGGGCGTGGCCTCAGAACACCTGTCTGCAGCGCAGCTCCCTGGCACATACTGGAGATACCTGTTGGGCTAGTTGGCCCCCAGGGACCCTCAGTATTGAAGAGGAATTAATTCCCCAACTTATAACTGGCCAGGGGGCGCGTTTGCAGAGTGCTGCAAGGAGGGGGCATGGCCTCAGGCGCGATGCCGGTCTTTTATTTATTTCATTTTTTAAGAAGGGGGGCTGTGTGGCCCCCCTTCTTTTTATAATTTATTGGCCCTGGAGACCCCATCCCCCAGGGCCCGCCCCCTAATTAAAAAAAAAAATCTTTAGGAGGGGGGCTGCGTTGCTCCCTCCTCAGGCCACTTATGGCTCCGGGGAACCCATCCCCCGGGGCCCGCCTTTGTTTTTTATTATTTTTGTTTTTAATATATTTATAGAAACATCTAGGACAAACTGGAAAAACCGTATGTACCTGTCACCATGACGATTTGCATGATATTCATTAAAGGCGACTATGCATACAATGAATCCATGTGGAATGTATTTACACCGCTAGTGAACCTCTGACGTGTCTGACGCCCTACCGTGCCTAATCCCGGCGCCCCCGCCGGTGGTTATCTCCAAGTAGACACCCTTGTCGTTTATTTATACAAACATGAGTACCTACTGACGGGCACATTTAATACACACGCACACCAAGCCATTGAAAGGGGATTCAACAAAAATTCGACCAAAACTATGCAGGAAACCCCCCTCACGGTTAATAAAACACACATCCACCGCCGGATGTGTAATACTTTTTATTTTACTCTCTGGAAAGGAGACGAACCTCACTTGAGAGTCACAGCGCGCTCCTGGCTGAGCCCAATGCTGTGTTACACCCACCAGTGCCCGCCGAGTGCCACACACCTCTGTGTTGTATTCCACCAGCTAGTGCGTATGCTATGACACTCTCTAGCCCATGTGCACTGTAAAACCATCCCGTGAATATGTCATGCCACACTTGCCTTCGCACGGGTTATATTGCCCCATCTAGCGTGCCTTCCTCGATGCCTATGTTATAACACACAGCGCTATGCCATACATATTACAATCTGGGATCCATATCTTTGTCACAGTGCATATGCAACGTTACACTCCCCAGAACATATTTTATATTACAACTTTAGAGACTAGTTAGATTACACAACACTGCCCTGTGCATATTACACTCCAAGGCGCATATCGCATAGCACGCGCTAGTGCCTGTGCTATCTCGCGCTCTCCAATGAATCTGTCATTGCGCACAATGTATTGCATATTATATTTCACTCCCGGTTCATCTTATATCACACTTTTTGGTGCATAGTTTATACCATACACTATATCTAGTTTTCATTTTCAATCGTGCTCTCAGGACTATGTTCTATATAACACTGCGTTCACCTACCCTTTTCATGGGCATTACATTTTGCGATGGGGGGTGGAGGGTCAGGGGGTGTTTCTGCCAATTGAGCCCGGAGTCAGTCACAAACGTCCTCTTCTTCCTGAATAAAAGTGAGATTATGCTGCATACTTGTTCATATTTTAAGTAGTTCGCACAGACACACATTTAAAAAACAATAAAGTTCCTAATACTCACCTTCTCTGAACAGTTAGCTTGCTGCCCCATCCACCTCCTCCCTATCCTCTGTTGTGTGAATCCATGGACTAGCCTCCTCCCTCCTGCCATGCATGGTCTGATGTGCTGCCACTGCCCTCCATTTAGCATGATGTACCAATCCACTCCTCCTGCCCTTCATTGCCCAATTCTATGCCCCATCATTGACCTCCTGCTTAGCCTCTGTGCTTAGCTTGCTGCCCCTATTCTCCTTCCCCTTGCCCTCCGATGTCTTTGTGCATGCACCTGCTCCATCCTTTTTGCCCACCATGTTCCATGGACCTGCCACTCCTATCTACTCTGAGTGTTCTGTTGAGCTGCCACTCCCCTCCCACCTGCCTAGCATTGTCAGATGACTGTAACCTGTCCCTGCCACCTCCACCCTGCCTGTCCACATGCAATGCCCCTATCCCCTTCCTCCTGTCCTCCATGGTGCATTTTACTGCCACACCCTTCTGCCCTCCCTGGTCTGTTGTGCTGCAACTGCTCCTCCTGCCTGCCCCGCGTGGTCTGTTGTGAGGCCCCTTCCCCTGAACTCTCTTGTCTGTGCCCAGGTCCTGACCCTCCCTTCTATCCTCCATGGTCCTTTGTGCATGCCCCTGCACTCTCCTTCTTGCCCATCATAGCCATTGTGCTGCCACTAACCCTCCTGCTTGCCATGCATGGTCTTCTGTGCTGCCACGGCCCCTCCCACCTTCCCTGTGAGGTCAGCTAGCTGCCCCTGACCCCCTCCCACCTTCCCTCCATGGTCTGTGTGAAAGTCATCATAGTCTCACTGTTGCTCTCCATGGTGTGTCTTGTTTCTAGTGCCCATCCTGCCTGACCTCCATGGTCATCTTGCTGCTCCTGCCCTGCTCCCTTACCTCCAGCCCTCTGTTTCCATGTGCAGACCCCTATTCCCTCCCTCCTGGCTTGTCTGTTCCATTGTAATGCCCCTGATCCGTCCCTCCTGCCCTTTATGGTCTGTTATGCTACAGCTTTCTCTCCTGTCTGTCCATTATGGTCAGCTAGCTAACATTGCCTCTTTCCCCTCTGTTCTCTGTTGTCCATGTGCATGGTCCTGTCCCCTCCCTATTGCTTTCTACGGATTGTTGTGCTGCACTCCCGTCCCTCGTGCCCTGTGTGGTGTATTGTGCTGCTGCAAACCCTGATGCCTGCCCTGTAGGGTCAGTTTGGTGCACCTCTCCATGTCCCTCCTGTCCTCTGTTATCCGAGCCCATGTCCCTACCCCAATTCCTCCTGCCTTCCATGATCCAATGTACCATACTTGCGAACATTTTGAACTTGGCAAGAGGGAGATTTTGAAAAAAACTGGGGTATTGATTTTCCCCTTTGAGTTACATTGAAAAAGAGGAGATTGTAGACAGGAGACAGATCACATAAAGCTCATTTGAGCTTAAAAACATTGGACGTTTCCTGTCTGAATCGGGTCTGTTGGCATGTATGGTTGTACTACCACTGCCTCTTCCTTCTGCCCACAATGGACTATTATATTGCTACAGCCTCTCTTGCCAGTCCTGTATTGTTAGTTTGTTGGCCCTGCCCCCCTTTCCACTGCCCTCCATAGTCTGTTGTGCTACCACTGCCCTTCCTGCCTGCCCAGTGTGGTCAAATTGTTGCCTCTGCACCCTGCTACCTGCCATCAATTTTCAGAGTCCATGCCCCTGGCCTCTGCCTCTCAAGAGTATCCTAAATAACAACTAGATTGCTAACATTCTATATTTATTACAAAAGTGTGGAATGCCTGACGCCATCTTGATGTAATCAAAACTGTAATACCTAGAGCATTTCCTTTAGAAATTACATATATGAGAGGGTCTTATTTGCATCAAAATTATGGTTAGTGCTCTAAAAAACTAAAATGAGGACATATTTTGTGAGTTTTCAAATATCAACAAAGCACTTTTAACCCCTTCGCTGCGGCGGGAATTCCGCCGCAGCGCTGGGGGGTGCGGGGGGGCAGCGCGGTGGCGCTGTGCTCATGACGGAGCCACTCCGTCATGAGCCATGGTTGAGCTGTGCTCATGACGGAGCGGTTCCGTCATGACTCCGCCCAGTTGCGCTGTCCCCCCGCACAGGCGGAGAAACAGCGCCGCGTGGGCGGAGCGGCCGCCAACGGTCGTGGCATGACGGAACCGCTCCGTCATGAGCACACGGCAACCGTGGCTCATGACGGAGCGGTTCCGTCATGAGCGGGGAAGGGGTTAAATGATTTGTTATCTTTATGTTTTTTATCCAGTTGACCACTTGATTAAATGTTGGGAGAGGATGTGGTGTTACTTCCAGAGCTGCAGACTTTGCAACTGGGGAACCAGGTTGGAGTTTCTGCTTCAGCTCAACATTCTGTGATTCTGGTCAAATCACTTAATCTCCCCATGTCTACAACCAAAATGAATTTGATCTTGTGTGATGTAACCAATGCTCATGTAAAGCACTCCAATACCTGACAAGTCTGCACTATATAAAACTGCAAAAACACAAAAAATAAGTGTTTTGCACACTACTGTCATTGGGCTACATGTGGGCTACATCTGGGTGATATTTGTGCTGCATTTGGGCTCTTTTGTCTCTGGTGGCCATCGTGGGAGATTTATTTGTTATGAAGTTTCCTAATTTACTCATTTACTACAGTCTCCTCAGTAGGAAATACTTTCAGTTTTTTACTTTGGTTCCATCAATAAGGCATTCAGATGTGTCACACGTTTGCCATAAATTCTGAATGTTAGCACTCTAGTTGCTCATTAGATCACTGTAGTAAAGCTACTGCTCACCAGGGAAGTCTGCTGCTGGTATTCAAAGTGCATGTTTCAGTCTGCATGTCAGAATGTTTTTATGAAATAGAAGAGGATTTGAGAAGTCAAAATGTGCCCTAATTTTTCTTTACAACCAACAAATGATGGACGGAATGCTGACAATGCAGACATTCTCCCCCAGTCAAGAGATCTGGGTTAAATCCATCGTTCTTTTGCCCACTACGCCACCCCAGTTTAGACATGGCCATATGCAAATCAGTCTTGACCCTGTGCCTCATGGGAACAGTCCAGCCCGAACTGCCAAGCCATGTCTTCCCTGGACCGGAATCAAGCATCCTAGGACCGGTTTCTGGCTATCAGCCGTCATCAGCCAGGATAGCTTGACTCCAGTGGCGTAGTGAGCACGGGTCCCACGTCTGGGAATACCCATCCCACTTAGGGCGAAAAGCGTTACAACCAACAAATGATGGACGGAATGCTGACAATGCAGACATTCTCCCCCAGTCAAGAGATCTGGGTTAAATCCATCGTTCTTTTGCCCACTACGCCACCCCAGTTTAGACATGGCCATATGCAAATCAGTCTTGACCCTGTGCCTCATGGGAACAGTCCAGCCCGAACTGCCAAGCCATGTCTTCCCTGGACCGGAATCAAGCATCCTAGGACCGGTTTCTGGCTATCAGCCGTCATCAGCCAGGATAGCTTGACTCCAGTGGCGTAGTGAGCACGGGTCCCACGTCTGGGAATACCCATCCCACTTAGGGCGAAAAGCGTTACAACCAACAAATGATGGACGGAATGCTGACAATGCAGACATTCTCCCCCAGTCAAGAGATCTGGGTTAAATCCATCGTTCTTTTGCCCACTACGCCACCCCAGTTTAGACATGGCCATATGCAAATCAGTCTTGACCCTGTGCCTCATGGGAACAGTCCAGCCCGAACTGCCAAGCCATGTCTTCCCTGGACCGGAATCAAGCATCCTAGGACCGGTTTCTGGCTATCAGCCGTCATCAGCCAGGATAGCTTGACTCCAGTGGCGTAGTGAGCACAGGTCCCACGTCTGGGAATACCCATCCCACTTAGGGCGAAAAGCGTTACAACCAACAAATGATGGACGGAATGCTGACAATGCAGACATTCTCCCCCAGTCAAGAGATCTGGGTTAAATCCATCGTTCTTTTGCCCACTACGCCACCCCAGTTTAGACATGGCCATATGCAAATCAGTCTTGACCCTGTGCCTCATGGGAACAGTCCAGCCCGAACTGCCAAGCCATGTCTTCCCTGGACCGGAATCAAGCATCCTAGGACCGGTTTCTGGCTATCAGCCGTCATCAGCCAGGATAGCTTGACTCCAGTGGCGTAGTGAGCACGGGTCCCACGTCTGGGAATACCCATCCCACTTAGGGCGAAAAGCGTTACAACCAACAAATGATGGACGGAATGCTGACAATGCAGACATTCTCCCCCAGTCAAGAGATCTGGGTTAAATCCATCGTTCTTTTGCCCACTACGCCACCCCAGTTTAGACATGGCCATATGCAAATCAGTCTTGACCCTGTGCCTCATGGGAACAGTCCAGCCCGAACTGCCAAGCCATGTCTTCCCTGGACCGGAATCAAGCATCCTAGGACCGGTTTCTGGCTATCAGCCGTCATCAGCCAGGATAGCTTGACTCCAGTGGCGTAGTGAGCACGGGTCCCACGTCTGGGAATACCCATCCCACTTAGGGCGAAAAGCGTTACAACCAACAAATGATGGACGGAATGCTGACAATGCAGACATTCTCCCCCAGTCAAGAGATCTGGGTTAAATCCATCGTTCTTTTGCCCACTACGCCACCCCAGTTTAGACATGGCCATATGCAAATCAGTCTTGACCCTGTGCCTCATGGGAACAGTCCAGCCCGAACTGCCAAGCCATGTCTTCCCTGGACCGGAATCAAGCATCCTAGGACCGGTTTCTGGCTATCAGCCGTCATCAGCCAGGATAGCTTGACTCCAGTGGCGTAGTGAGCACGGGTCCCACGTCTGGGAATACCCATCCCACTTAGGGCGAAAAGCGTTACAACCAACAAATGATGGACGGAATGCTGACAATGCAGACATTCTCCCCCAGTCAAGAGATCTGGGTTAAATCCATCGTTCTTTTGCCCACTACGCCACCCCAGTTTAGACATGGCCATATGCAAATCAGTCTTGACCCTGTGCCTCATGGGAACAGTCCAGCCCGAACTGCCAAGCCATGTCTTCCCTGGACCGGAATCAAGCATCCTAGGACCGGTTTCTGGCTATCAGCCGTCATCAGCCAGGATAGCTTGACTCCAGTGGCGTAGTGAGCACGGGTCCCACGTCTGGGAATACCCATCCCACTTAGGGCGAAAAGCGTTACAACCAACAAATGATGGACGGAATGCTGACAATGCAGACATTCTCCCCCAGTCAAGAGATCTGGGTTAAATCCATCGTTCTTTAGCCCACTACGCCACCCCAGTTTAGACATGGCCATATGCAAATCAGTCTTGACCCTGTGCCTCATGGGAACAGTCCAGCCCGAACTGCCAAGCCATGTCTTCCCTGGACCGGAATCAAGCATCCTAGGACCGGTTTCTGGCTATCAGCCGTCATCAGCCAGGATAGCTTGACTCCAGTGGCGTAGTGAGCACGGGTCCCACGTCTGGGAATACCCATCCCACTTAGGGCGAAAAGCGTTACAACCAACAAATGATGGACGGAATGCTGACAATGCAGACATTCTCCCCCAGTCAAGAGATCTGGGTTAAATCCATCGTTCTTTTGCCCACTACGCCACCCCAGTTTAGACATGGCCATATGCAAATCAGTCTTGACCCTGTGCCTCATGGGAACAGTCCAGCCCGAACTGCCAAGCCATGTCTTCCCTGGACCGGAATCAAGCATCCTAGGACCGGTTTCTGGCTATCAGCCGTCATCAGCCAGGATAGCTTGACTCCAGTGGCGTAGTGAGCACGGGTCCCACGTCTGGGAATACCCATCCCACTTAGGGCGAAAAGCGTTACAACCAACAAATGATGGACGGAATGCTGACAATGCAGACATTCTCCCCCAGTCAAGAGATCTGGGTTAAATCCATCGTTCTTTTGCCCACTACGCCACCCCAGTTTAGACATGGCCATATGCAAATCAGTCTTGACCCTGTGCCTCATGGGAACAGTCCAGCCCGAACTGCCAAGCCATGTCTTCCCTGGACCGGAATCAAGCATCCTAGGACCGGTTTCTGGCTATCAGCCGTCATCAGCCAGGATAGCTTGACTCCAGTGGCGTAGTGAGCACGGGTCCCACGTCTGGGAATACCCATCCCACTTAGGGCGAAAAGCGTTACAACCAACAAATGATGGACGGAATGCTGACAATGCAGACATTCTCCCCCAGTCAAGAGATCTGGGTTAAATCCATCGTTCTTTTGCCCACTACGCCACCCCAGTTTAGACATGGCCATATGCAAATCAGTCTTGACCCTGTGCCTCATGGGAACAGTCCAGCCCGAACTGCCAAGCCATGTCTTCCCTGGACCGGAATCAAGCATCCTAGGACCGGTTTCTGGCTATCAGCCGTCATCAGCCAGGATAGCTTGACTCCAGTGGCGTAGTGAGCACGGGTCCCACGTCTGGGAATACCCATCCCACTTAGGGCGAAAAGCGTTACAACCAACAAATGATGGACGGAATGCTGACAATGCAGACATTCTCCCCCAGTCAAGAGATCTGGGTTAAATCCATCGTTCTTTTGCCCACTACGCCACCCCAGTTTAGACATGGCCATATGCAAATCAGTCTTGACCCTGTGCCTCATGGGAACAGTCCAGCCCGAACTGCCAAGCCATGTCTTCCCTGGACCGGAATCAAGCATCCTAGGACCGGTTTCTGGCTATCAGCCGTCATCAGCCAGGATAGCTTGACTCCAGTGGCGTAGTGAGCACGGGTCCCACGTCTGGGAATACCCATCCCACTTAGGGCGAAAAGCGTTACAACCAACAAATGATGGACGGAATGCTGACAATGCAGACATTCTCCCCCAGTCAAGAGATCTGGGTTAAATCCATCGTTCTTTTGCCCACTACGCCACCCCAGTTTAGACATGGCCATATGCAAATCAGTCTTGACCCTGTGCCTCATGGGAACAGTCCAGCCCGAACTGCCAAGCCATGTCTTCCCTGGACCGGAATCAAGCATCCTAGGACCGGTTTCTGGCTATCAGCCGTCATCAGCCAGGATAGCTTGACTCCAGTGGCGTAGTGAGCACGGGTCCCACGTCTGGGAATACCCATCCCACTTAGGGCGAAAAGCGTTACAACCAACAAATGATGGACGGAATGCTGACAATGCAGACATTCTCCCCCAGTCAAGAGATCTGGGTTAAATCCATCGTTCTTTTGCCCACTACGCCACCCCAGTTTAGACATGGCCATATGCAAATCAGTCTTGACCCTGTGCCTCATGGGAACAGTCCAGCCCGAACTGCCAAGCCATGTCTTCCCTGGACCGGAATCAAGCATCCTAGGACCGGTTTCTGGCTATCAGCCGTCATCAGCCAGGATAGCTTGACTCCAGTGGCGTAGTGAGCACGGGTCCCACGTCTGGGAATACCCATCCCACTTAGGGCGAAAAGCGTTACAACCAACAAATGATGGACGGAATGCTGACAATGCAGACATTCTCCCCCAGTCAAGAGATCTGGGTTAAATCCATCGTTCTTTTGCCCACTACGCCACCCTAATTTTTCTTTCTGCAGCACTAATCATAATTTCTATGGCAAAATGAACCACCTCATTTTGTTCCTTTGCAAATTAAATGTTTTAAGTGTTACCACTTTATTCCAATCAAGATGGCTTCAGGTATGCCATACTTTTGTCATATCTAAGACTGTTAGCGCTCTAGTTGTTCGTTAGAACACTCTGGAACATTCTGTCATTGGGCTATACTTGGGCTACATCTGGGTGATATTTGTGCTACATTTGGGCTCTTTTCTCTCTGGTGGCCATCTTGGGAGACTTATTTGTCATGAAGTTACCTAATTTCCTCATTTACTACAGTCTCCTCAGTAGGAATTACTTTCAGTTTTTTACTTTGATTCCATCAAGAAGGCATTCAGATGTGTCACACATTTGCCATAAATTCAGAATGTTAGCACCCTAGTTGCTCATTAGATCACTGTAGTAAAGCTACTCACCAGGGAAGTCTGCTGCTGGTATTGAAAGTGCATGTTTCAGTCTGCAAGTCAGAATTTTTTAATGAAATAGAAGAGGATTTGAGAAGTCACTCAAAATGTGCCCTAATTTTTCTTTCTGCAGCACTAATCATACTTTATGTGGCCAAATGAACCCCCTCATTTTATTCCTTTTTAAATTAAATGTTTTAAGAGTTACCACTTTATTCTGATCAAGATGGCTTCAGGTGTGCAATACGTTTGTCATAAGTAGGACTGTTAGTGCTCTAGTTGTTCTTTAGAACACTCTGGGAAGCTGCAGTAGAACACAAAGGAATCAACTGACAGTCTCTGCCCTTGTTGGATCTACATGTTTTACTGAGATTGTCAGACTTCATTCTCACATGACTGAGAAAGATAATGTGAATTTACAGAAAATATGCTCTCAGTTTAGCTTATAGATCACCTTCCAACGCTCTGTGGGAAAAGCATGAGAAAATAGTTTTCTCTCAAACATGATTCATGATATCACAGCAGAAGTCTTTTTCACATGGTAAAATCACCTTAGAACACATCACAATTCCTAAAATAAGTATGGTACCATCAACAAATGATTTATAATGTAACTAAAGTCTTAAAACCTTCTATTAACTACAATGCTTTTTAATGAGGTGCTATCATGTATATTGGTCCCAAGATGGCTGCCAACACTTCTTGGATGAAGTACTGACAGCCAATCAGATCTCACGATGAGATGTGTGGTTAGGCTCCGCCCAGATATATATGTGATTTTGATTTTCTCAGGAACTCCTAAACGGATTTACACCATTTAAGCAAAAGGCACGACTCTGAACCAAGGTCTACCTTTTTGCCAAATTTGGTGTAATTCCGTTCAGCAGTTCGGGCTGTAGCTGCGGCTAAAGGTCCTATGGGAAATTGCATGGGGAAAACACGTTTTGGGACCCCCCTTTTTTCTCAGCCACCGCTACATGAATCATCCCGAGACTTTCAGGATAGGAGCGGACCGGAGCTGGCCAAAAGTTTGGAAAATTTTGCGAAGATTCGTCAATCGGCGCCAAAGTTATTGGGAATAGAATGTTGTGGATTTCCTATGGAAAATAGGTCCTAACTATAACTACCTACTGCCGACCGTGGTCCCAAATTAAGAACTTCACTATAATTGAGAGAGTGGATAGTGACCACAATCTCCTGTCTCTAGAACTTCATTCAGCATTGGGCAGTAAACTTGAAGTGGGGGAGTACGATCCTTACCCAAATCCCAATTTAATCACTGTGGCAGGAGGCAGACGGATTAAATGGGCTAAGTTTGCATTGGCATCGGATAAAGTATCTGAAATCTACCAACTAGTTGCCTCGTCCTTTGCAAAGGCTTCCTTTTTGCCGGTTACTTATGATTGCTCTTACTTTCGGGCATTTGAGCTTATCCACTCTAATTTATTCACCTCCCTAGCTGATTATTTCTATATCCCAGCTCACGGGAGGGTCCGGCCAAGAATCCAGGAGCAGTGGTTTAACAAATCCTGTAGGGAGGCAAAACGCGCCCTTGTTAGAGAGGTTAAAACTGGCACAGTTGAGAGTATAAGAGGGGCTAGACTCGCTTACAAAAGCATTACAGTGGAGTCCAAATCAGAATGGGAGGCCCGTAGATGGGATAACATAAAAGATGCCCTAGATGGACGTGATTACAGGGCATTTTGGAACCTGGTTTGATCAGGTTCGTCCGAGGGGTCGAGTGCTATTACACCTAATTTGAGTGAAGATGTGTGGATAGCGCACTTTAAACCCCTCTTCGCGCATACTAATACTGTGACACCAACAGACTCAGTCACACCTGCTCCAGACACAAGGGTCACTACTGAACCGGACTACTATCCAGTAACCCTGCAGGAAACTCAGGGAGCCCTTAAAAGTCTGGCCACAGGGAAAGCCCCCGGACTGGACCGCATACCGGGAGACCTGTTTCTGAGTGAGCAGAAGGTTTGGGTCCCTTACATGTGCCTATATTTTAACGCCATTCTCCTGGGTATGGAAATTCCTCTAACTTGGCTGGGCGCGGAGATTATTCCTATCCATAAAAAGGCATCCCCCCTGGACCCGGTCAACTACCCCCCCATCAGTCTTATTGACATCTTCCAGAAATTAATGGCCCGCATTCTTCTATCAAGGTTGCAGAGTTGGATGGACGATCATCACATCCTGACCTCTCTACAAGCAGGTTTTCGTGCCAAAGTTTCCACCATCGACCAACTGTTTAGATTACAGATGGTATTCTGGAAGACGGTGACATTGGGGGCTGGCAGTTTGTATTTGATCTTTGTAGATCTTCGATCTGCATTTGACCTGGTCCAGAGGGAGAAGCTATGGGCCATTTGGTTGGAGATGGGTGTTCCAGCCTATTTGTGCCAATTATTTAAACGTCTACATCAGGGCACTTTTGCAAGAGTGAGGTACGGGAGGAATGGGGAGCTTTCGGCCGCCTTTCCGGTGGAAAAGGGAGTGAGGCAGGGGTGCGTGTTGGCCCCCACGCTCTTCTCGCTTTTTCTTAATGGGTTGATCAAACATCTTTGGGACGGGCGGGATTTAGATTCTCCCAGCTTGGCACTCCGAAAGATACCAGCCCTGATGTTTGCTGACGATACCCTTTTGTTATCAAAATCTTCAACGGGTATTCAGCGAACATTGGAGGCTTTCTGCTCCTTTTGCAGACTAAGAAACCTGGAGAGCAACCTGTCCAAAACCAAATTTATGGTTTTTAACTCTAAATTGCCCAACTGTCCCCTTCCCCACATGGATGGCACGGTCCTCGAAAGAGTCTCTACTTTTGAATATTTAGGGGTAACACTGAATGACAAGATGGAATGGGGGACCCATATAGCCAAGGCAAATATGAAACTGGCCCAAGCAGCGGGAGGTATTCTAAAGGTACATAATGAGTGCATATCCAAAATTGTGGGACCTCCAGTAGAAATCTATAAAGCACAAGCAAGAGGTGGGGCGCTCTACGGTGTAGAGCTATGGGGCCACGCCAATGCCTCCTCGCTCTCTATCTCTGAGAATAGTTTCATAAGGCGTCTGCTGAGACTCCCACAGAGCACACCGCTGATCCCGCTACGCCTTGACTTAGGTCTGGTCCCCATACATGAACTTATCCCTAACTGTCCTCTATTGTACTGGAGGAGACTCTGGTCCACATCTGAGCTCTTAAGTTATCAGGAGGAACTTAGGGCCACATGCATCAACGAGAAAACTGGTCGCAAACGGGCAGATTAGCAGAATCTGCCCCTTTGCCACCGGTATTTTTGCATTTGGGATGCATCATCCCAAATGCAAAAATCGCAATTTAAGGAATCTCTAAATAGCGATTCCTTAAATTGCGATTGCATTTAAGGAATCCCAAATTGAGATTCCTTAAATGCAATGCATTAAAGTTAAAAAATTAGCGATTTCGCTAATAGGGGGAGCAAATTACCATGAAGTTGAACTTCATGGTAATTTGCAAAAACATTGAAAAATGCACTTTTGTGCATTTTTCAAAGTTTCATGTTGCGCACACACATGCCCTTAGAGCATGTGTGTGTGCAACATATGTGCACAGATCAATTTCAGGGGTGCAATAGGGTGTCATTTTGACACCCTTGCACCCTTGAAATTGCATGAGCAATTTGCGAGTACCTACTGGTACTCGCAATTTGCTCATGCAATCTCCAATTCATTCCTATGGGCCTGGAGGCCCATAAGAATGAATGGGACGGCATTCCTTAATTGCGACTCGCAATTTGCGAGTCGCAATTAAGGAATTTGTAGGAATCGCTATTTTTATAGCGATTCCTACATGCATAGGCTTTTGCAATTCCTTAATTGCGATTCCTTAAAAATCGAAATTAAGGAATCGCAAAAGTCTTTGTTGATGCATGTGCCAGCTAGTCATCTATTGACGCTAAGGGGTATGGGAAAAATCCCTTGGTTAAAGCATGTTAAAGATCTATGCCTGGCCCTGGGGAAGGGAGATCTGTGGCTTGCCCCCCACTCTCCTCTGTTACGACTCCCAAGAGGGCGCTGGTCAAGGCACTCAACTATTTCCGATTGCTACAGATGGCACTAAGACCATCGTTGGGTAGGTTGTCCAGTAGCTTTCTCAAAGTCAAGGACAGGTACCAATTTGAGAAACTCTTGGACGACATTCAGCCCCCACTGGCGAAGAAATTGTATGTCCAATTTAGACATGGATCTCTCCCAGTGAGGGCAGTAACAAACAAGTGGTCAATTGCTCATTATGCATCTAGCCTATGTCCGGGGTGTGAATACGCCGAAGAGACAGATCTGCACATTGTGCTCTTCTGCCCCTCATACTCCACGGCTAGAGCCAAATGGATCTTACAGTTATGCAAGTCCAGGGGCTTCAGGGATTACAGGGTTGTGTTTAGATTGCTGAAATATGACTCTACCCCGTTGACTGTGTTTGCGACCTCCAGATTTTTGTTCTCTATGTGGTGCTCTAGAGGAGCCAAACTTAAGGAGAAAGCTGCACTAACTGTTTAACTGTCAGTACTCTTCTGCATTTACTAGGGAATTTTAATACCACTTTGAGTGGCCTGTTTTTATTATTTTAAATACTATTTATTGTTCTAGGTGTATTGTTTAATCATGTACACTTTGTATTGCTGCTCATTGGTGATCAATTGGTTGTCTTATGTAATTATGTATTCTTCGCTTTTATGGTTTTTAACCGATAATAAAGATTTTTGACTGACTGAAATATATATATATCATGTAATACTTACCTTTAATACTTACCAAACTACATACACTATAGTGTAATTATTTTTTTGTATGAGTATGCCTTTACCTTTAATGCATTTACAACAAAATTCAAACACGTTTTCACATAATAAACACTATTTTGGAAAATGATTTCCTAAACTTATTTTGTTAAAAAAATAAACATCCACTCTACAAAACCAAATAAAATACTGCCATCCACCATTTTATCAATAGTAATAGATCTGTCATATACAATTCAAGAGTGCTGTCTACTGGCCTTGTGAGGTAATTTTAAACTTAATAATATTATAGGTCGTTGTTAAGACTTGGTATTTGTAAATGCATTAGTGCTTAAAAGACTTGTGATTCAGGTTCAGGTCGTTGTTAAGGAGTCGTTGTTCAGGTCCTTCGTTGTCAATGAGTCGTTGTAAAGGCCTTTTCCTCATTGGGCCATGAGAATGATGTAATCTAAGTAGATAATCAGATGCACTCCGCGAACTCTCAGGGATTCTACCACCGGCCTCAGGAGCTTCAAAGGCTTGCCGCCTTTGTGAGCTTTCCCAGGCCACTTGCTGCTTTCAGCAACTGGTCCCCACTGGTTCTGACCCCCACTTTGGGTGGGAGAACCGGCGGGAAAAACAAGTAAGGAAGGGAGATGTGCCCACCTCTGCCAACGCCACCCCTCAGATGGGGGAGGCGAGGTGAAGCACAACTCTCAGTCCACGACATCTTGCAGATGGGGGGACTCATCGAACCAGGGAAAGGCTTATGCCCCTCTCCCAAAGGAGGGTGGAATAATAGGGCGTGTACTCACCCCAGGGAAGGGACCCATTGGTCCCAACCTTTTTACCTACCTGTAACACCCCTAAATCTAGTATTTAGGGGCAACCCTGAACCTTGCTTCCTCAGACAAGAACCTGCAAGAAGAAAAGAAGAAGAAGGACCCTACAGCCGTGCCGTAGCTAACAAGAAGAGGACGCCCACAGACTTGGCCACAGCCCTAACGGCCTGTCCCCACCTCGAACCTGCTCCCACAAAATCCCGGTGTGTCCTGCAGCCAGCAACCTCGACAAACCCGGAGGACCTGCCTGTCTTCAATTCCAAAGGCCCTGTCTCCCGTGAACACCGTATTTGTTCAAACAACATACTCCAGTTCCGCAAGGATCCGCAGGTCTGCACCACTCTGTACCCGACGCCCATGGCCCGAGTTAGAGTGGCCCAACACCAAGAGAAGGTCCCCCTGGTGATCCTGACCCAAGATCTGGTGACCCCTGACTTGCCTCAAGCCTCCAGCCGATGCCTGCAGCCTCAAACCGGAATGTCCCCCAACCGCGACCAGGAACTGTTAAGAAGAGCCGACCCTAAAAGGCACCCCTGCACCTGACGCCCCACGGCCTTGGGTGGCCTAACCCCCAAGATCCAAACGTACCTCTCCAAGTGGTGGTCGTACCCAGAAGACCTTCGTCCCCGAGCCTGCAGCGCTTTTGCAAACCAGAGACTCCCCATTGAAAGCTACAGGGCATCTAACGCCAAAACAGCACTCTGCACCTGGCTGCCCCAGTGCCGCTGAGGGTGCATCTTTTGTGCTGGCCTAAACCCCCATTTGCCCTGAGCTTAAGTCCGGGAGCTTTGCTCCCACAACCCAGTGGCCTGCTCGTCAGCATCCACCAACCGGAGGCCCCCTATCCCCCATTCGATAACATTAGGCCTCAGTACTCTGCACCCAGCTGCCCTAGTGCCTCTGAGGATGTTACAAGAGTGCACCCTTGACCCCGGGGGACCCCTGAGTCTAACTCCAGGACACCAACTCCCACAACAAAGTACTTACCTTCAAACCGATAACACTATTTTCCTCCATAGGATAACATTGACTGTTTTTCTATGAAAGGTTTTTTAAGTGTGGAGTTGGAAAACCTAAAAAAATTCTTTAAAATTGTAATAACTAACAAAAACGCTTTTCCTTACCTGTTTACAGGAAATGTCCCAGTGCAGTATCCAGGCATACTGCACTGTGTAAGCAAAGGAATCTCAAAAATAACTCACGTACTAAAAATCCTATACAAAGTATATGTGCTGTATTCTGAAAAGCACTGCATTATCAGTAACACTACTGTAATCAAATCAAAGTACATTTACAATTGAAATTCAAACTATTTACAAACTGCATTACTACTGTAAAGTATTTATTGCTTACCTGTGCCAGGCTTGCTTGGTTCTAGAAAATAAAACAACTAAAAGAATATGTGTGTACAACAAATGCTTAACACTGTCCTCTGATAAAGCCTTACCGCTCAACCACACTACCACAAATAGAGAGTGAGGTGCTATTTGCTTTAAATCTGCCTACCTTTTGGGTTCCATTGGACTCTGTGCACACTATACCTCACTTTGGTATAGTATATACAGAGCCAGTATCCTACATTCTCTCCTCCAAGTTCAGGGCCGACATGCTCTCCTACATGGACCTCTGCCTGTTTTTAGAACCAGCCAGATGTGCCCTGGGTACCCTCCTGCGGACCCTCTCCATGCTCCACTGACTCCACTCATCAGACTGTGATTTTCCTCCAACTCCTGTTCATACCCACTACCTTGGGGTAATTCCTTCCTCAGGTGTGGAGGCACCCTGTGAGCCTCCTCCCAAGCTCTCAGGTCCTTAATCAAAGCAAGTTTCTTGGCTTTAGTTCCCATGAGGATTTTCCGCCTTGCACAAAATGCCCTCGGGTCATCCCTCTTTTATGAGGAAAGATTTGCCAAGTCGAGCTCCATGTCTCCTTGTCGAACTTTGCCAAGCTTTCCAAACTCTCCTCTACTCTTTGGGAAAGTTTTTGAGCTCTTTGGAGACAGTACTCTGTAGTTCAACAATGTTCCCAGAAAATTATTTTTGGGAGCAAGAACTTATTATCTAGATGTCTACCTGTGCGGATTCTCTGAGGTCTTAACTTCAACAACTGTATGGAACTACTAAATACAAATTCTGGATCACACTGCTGCCACTAATGTGAGGAAATGGGGTATATTATATGGTGTGGTTGTGCGACTTCTCAGTGAAATACACTTACCAACCCTTTTTGAACCCTTAGGTCAACCCCCGGTAGCTGTGGCACTTAGTAATAAGGCTTACACAAAAAAACAAGTGTAAAGCATTTAAAGAGCAAAGTCAACACGAAACTCAAGAAATCTGACATCAATTTATAAAAAATAGACTGTATTTTCATAAGAATTTAGACACTAGAACAAAAAGGTTGCACTGGAGGGTCCAGGCAATATCGATTTTACAGACAGTATTAAATGAAAGCAATTTTACTGAATCGTGAACAAGACCTGGCAAATCAATAGATTTGACACAAAAACTTTTTTAGGGAAAACTTGGGTGTCACTGAGGTCGGTTAGAGGTACCTGGGGCAACCAACTCCAGCAGGGAGCTAGTAAAGTGGACCAGCAAGGACCTCAAGAACCTTCACAGAAGAAGCAGTCCTCTAGAGGTTTCAGGCACTTTATCCGCGTTGCAATAGATTTGTAAGGAGAGGTCGTGATGCAAGGGATTAAGGATGCTGAAGATGCTCCAAGGATGCTGTGGATACAATGCGGTTGATGGGGGTATTCCCATAGGGATTCCTCGGTCCACGAAGATGGTGAGGGGGTCCTGGTTGCAGAGTGAAGGTCCCATGAGATGCTCACGGTCTGGCCGAAGTCCAGAAGCCACTGGACTACCAGTTGCTCAGTGTTGGTATCACAGGTCAATCCTTCCTGAGTCGATAACTCACCTTCTGAGGGTCCCAGCAACTCTCTGACAGCACTCCCGGGCTCAGCCAACTTGGGTGCAGCTCTGTGTATTTGGTCTTGGTCCTTGGTGCTGCATGGCAGAAGTGGTAACGGCTTGAAGACTCTGGACTACCAACTTTCCCTAGCAATCTTTTTCAGCTGTTGTGTACCTGTGCTGCGAACAGGAGGCCAGCCGGCCAGCCAGCCAGCCCTTGGAGTTCTTTTGGCCTGACTGGGTTCTGGAGACAGTTTTCCCCCATTAGCAGGACATGGCAAGCACATTCCCTCTCTCCACAAGCCACCAGGTGCAGCAGGTGCAGGCTTCAACATTGCAGCCTATCTTTGCTAGTCCTTTGGTGTTTAGCAGGGCAGTCCTTCTTTGGTCCTTCTTTCAAGTTGGTTGCAATCTAAGGTCTGGCTGCCAGGGATGCCCCGCTTATGCACGGAAGATGCCCTCAGGGCAGGATGCGGTTGGTAGCCAATGGGCTACCAGGTCCCCTGCCACCTAGTTCCACCATTACTTCCTGTAGAGTGTGGCATCTGGCTATCCCAAGATGCACTATTCTGACCCCTCTCCCGGATTTCAGGCCTCCCTAGCCCACCCCTGGGGTGTAGCAAGCTCAGGGTACATGCCTCTGGGGAAACCGGTTTGGCAACTGGTTTCTCCTCTCTGCTCCCCGTGCCAGCCTGTCTGCCTAAACAATGGGGCAGCCCTCCTTCAAGGTGGCTTCCCCTTTGAAGCTTGCCTTTTGGGGCAAACACCTAAGTGACTTCCTGCAGGAGGAAGGTAACGCCTCCCTCGCCTGCAATTCCTAATTGTTCTTCTTCCTGGGAGTTTATGGCATATCTCCACAGTAGGGCAGAAAGCTATCTTGTGGAACAGGCTCCATATGTGCCCGGGAAGGCACAGGAGTTTTAAAGGCAACAAAGTGGCTGCTTTGCCAAAGCTGCACACTGCAACTAGTTACATTAATTAATTTCGACAAGTTGTTTGATACCTTATCTAAGGAGAGTATACACAAAACCCCTATTTGAGGCACCCACCTTGACTATGGAGCTTTTCCTGGAGGGGATTACACTGCCTAGCCTAGATCAGGAAGCCCAGGAAGCCCTGGGCGCCCCACTGACTAAAATGGCATTATTAAATGCGATCCAACAGATGAAAACATCAAAGTCATCGGGCGCCGATGGCCTGGCGGCCGAATTTTTAATAAACAGTTCCCAGATACACTAGCAGAAAGACTGCCCGAGACCCTAGTCGGGGCACAAGAGAAGAAGGAACTACCAAGATCTTTGCGGGAAGCTCTGATAATGCTTATCCCTAAGCCAGGAAAAGACCCTACGCTATCAAACTCATACAGACTCATATCTATGTTAAATGTGGATCTGAAACTCATCAGTCACGTCTTGGCGTCCAGATTGCTCCCATACATGCCCCAGATTATACATGAAGACCATTCAGGTTTCATACCCCATAGGAATACCCTGAGAAATATTCGCCGCCAGGCACATGTCATGCAGACCCTGGAAGACCGGGAAATAGCGCCCTGGCCTTCTTAGATATAGAACAAGCCTTCGACTGTGTCAGATGGGACAATATCTGGCTAGTTCTAGAAAGAATGGGACTTGGGCAGCAGTACATCAAGTGGGTAAAGTTATTATACACAAAGCCAATGGCCAGGGTCCGTACTGAACGCTAAGTGTCTGAGAGTATAGGGCTCCAAAGAGAGACACAGCAGGGGTGCCGGCTCTCCCCGCTAATATTTGCGATAGCAATGGAGCCACTAGCCTGCCACCTAAGAGTGGTACTCAGGGGACATGTTATAAAAATAGGACCAGACGAGCATATAGTCTCCCTGTATGGGGATGATGCCTTGGTGTATCTAAACCACCCGAGGCAGTCTACTACAATATACATTGTTTCACTGGATAGATTCGCGGCAGCATCGGGACTAAAGATCAACAAGTCTAAATCATAGCTATACCCGATCATTCAACCTGCAAGTGGCGAAGTGTCGCAACTTCCACAATTGGACCTCCCCTGGGAATTGGAATCAGTACGATACCTGGGCATTCATATCGCCAGGGGTAGGGACCTGTTTTACGATCTGAACATGGGACGGATCATAAGGGGGTTACATAGGTGTCTCAACTTCTGGAATACCCTAAAGTTGTCCCTTATGGGCAAAGCGGCCTTAATAGAAATGGTGGTGCTACCTAGATGCCTTTACATTATGCAGGGGTCTTTTATGAGATCCTGTGCAAGGTCTTAGAAGAACTAACTAGATGTGCTGCTGACATTCCTGCTATGGAAAAGAAAGCGCTGCAGGGTGAGCCTTGAGGTAATGAAACAGCAGTGGGACAGAGGGGGAATGGAAATCCCAGACCTAGAACTCTATTACTTGGCATCACAGTTACAGCACGCGATACAGAGGCTTGACACGGAATCCTCCTGGGAGAGGACCCTATTGGAGGGTACCTACAGGAATCAGCAGTTGGTAGCTCTACTCATGAGGGGAAAAGGCATGCCAGACACGACCCCCCCTCCCCCGATACGATTAATGGTCAATATATGGGATAGAATGGTAAAAACGGTAATCAGGAGGAAGCTCTTTGCACTGGAGGCAGATATCTGGTCCATAACACAATTCGCCAAGACAGAGCAAGCAATGACAATTGAAAAGTGGAGAGAGGGAGGCTGCCTGATGTTGGTGAACCTATATCCAGAAGGTAGGTTCATTACCTATCAGGATGCTGTAGAAACGTTTGAACTGGGTGCTGGACAATTCTTACAATACCCAAAAATAGCAGCCACGGCTAGAGAGCTCTGGTCTTTCCAGAACACTCACAAACACTAGTCACCATGATTGCTATGGCGGGACGGCGTAAGTTTGTAACCCACTTATACTGGGCACTGAGATAGGCGAGGCAAGCCCCTAAAAATAGAAGAAAGATGGCAGGAGGCTATTGAACACCCGCTAACGCTGTCAGATTGGAAGATAATTCACGAGGGAGTACGTAAAGTGTCTTTAACTGCCAGATTTAAATGAATAAAATACAACATAATACATATGGCATATCTTTCTCCCAGACGACTACACGCGATCAATGCAATGCAAGACCCACAATGTCCTAGGTGCAGGTACACACAAGCCAATTTTGTACATCTGGCAGTGTCCCCATATACAAGAATTCTGGACAGAAGTACTTGAGCAACTCAATAGGGTGACAGGATGTAGGGTAGCGCTCGAAATAAAAACATGCCTTTTGGGACTGATACCTACCAATCCTAAACGTAAAACAACCAGACGCTTTCTGATACTTGGACTCACAATAGCAAAGAGACGAATAGCAATTCACTGGCTGACCCCACAGGGCCCATCCATTGATAAATGGAAGACAGACCTTAAGGAATGGGTGACGGCCGAAGAGGAACATATGAGGAAAACCAGACAGGAAAAGAGACTACCAAAGGTTGTACTAGCCTGGGGAATGATGACACAGAAGGTGGTAGCCACACCCCAGTCATCACAACTGGATCCAAGGGAGGGAGAGCAGCGGGAAATAGTGGACTCCCATAGACAGGAAGGACGAGCTAGCGACACGCAAGATGATCCCTGAAAATCGAAATTTAACATAAAAGCACACCTTACATTGACAGATGGAAGCTGGTTGGGGAAGGGGGGTTGAGGGGTGTTTTAAAAGTTATGGGGCCATATGTAGGTACCTAAATACCGGTTGGTAACGGCCGAAAATCGGTAAATATCCCGTTACCGACCGGTATTTAGGCAATTGAGATATAGGTGGCTGGATTTCAGGATTCGGTAATTTACCGAATTGGAATTTTAAGAAATCGGTAAAATACCGATTCGGTAAATTACCGAATCCTGAAATCCTATGTAGGGGGCACTCAAGTGAGTGCTTTTTTGGTTTCTGGATTCGTTATTTACCACCAACTACAAGTTGATGGTAAATAACGAATACCTTTTAAAAAGCAATTTTGTGCTTTTTGAAAAGTGCCATGTGGCAGACATACATGCCCTTAGGGCATGTATGTGCGCCACATGTGCACACATGCACGATTCAGGGGTGCAACAGGGTGTCAATGTGACACCCTGCCACCCATGAATATGCTCCCCCTATTACCGATTCGGTATTTACCGAATCGGTAATAGTGAATGGCTTCCCATTCATTCCTATGGGCCTCCAGGCCCATAGGAATGAATTGGAAGGGATGCATTATTACCGATTCGGTAAATACCGAATCAGTAATACCGAATATTACCGATTTGGTAATAATTACCGAATGTTTACCTACATTCTATTTACCGATTCATAAATACCGAATCGGTAAAATTCGGTATTTATGATTCGGTAAATAAAAATTATCTACATATGGCCCATGATCTCCAAGTTTTGGAGCACAGTGAAAAAAGTGGAATCGTTATTGTGCTAAACCAATTGTTACATTATCACAGATAAATTTATGTATAGAATATCCGTCAGACCATGGTTCATAACTGCTGTTTACATGATGAAACAATAAAGAAATGTTCCCCAAACAAGTTGTTTGCTACCTTGGAGTGCCCAGTTTGTTCGCACTGTTCAAGAGTTAGCACAGCTGAGGGGGTCAGCGAATAATCCTGTACTCGCCAACTGAGCTACCAAATCTTTCCATAGTATAAACGGTAGTTTTGCATACTTACTGGCTAGACATATAAAATACAGACTTGCCTGTGTCATATGTTGCATCCTGCCTTAGGACTCGGTAGGCCTGCCAGAGGGGTGACTTACACAGATGTACAGGGAAAATAGTGGCAAGCTGTTGCTTTCAATGGCAAAGTCGGGCTAGCAGCGCAAAACTGTTCTAGCAGCCTGCAGTGGTGAAGTGTGGTACTTGTTTTACTTGAGGGACCTCCAGGGTGGCACATCCACTGCTACAAGCCCTGGAGCACCCCTTTAACTTACATGCACTGGGTACCAGTGTACTGTATACTAGAGACTTACAGGTAAGTTAGCCATATCAAATTGGTGTAGAGCCAGTTTGCTATACGATCTAGGGTCAGGGCACTGGCACTGATGTCTAATAAGCAGGCCTCAGTTCTCTCTCAGAGTCAAAAAACCAGCAGCATCAGTCGAAAAACCTGGGGGTGTCCATACAAAAAGAGGCATTTCCTTACAAATGTGCAATGCTCATTCATCCAAAACTCATCTACAAGATATCAAGAAAAGAAGCACAGTGAGTTTTGCAAATAACTCCTTTCTGGGCTGAAACTCACTTTCCTGCCAGGGTAGAAAAAGATTTAGCACCAAGCTGAAGTCTCAAAGGCAAGAATATTGCAGCCATATGGTTGCAAACCCACATGTTCACCCACAAGAAACTCATCACTGGGTAGTGTCTTGCAGAAATCACCAAACAGAAGATACTGGCCATCCAGTAAACCAGATCTGTTTTGCCAAGTCCAAAAGGAAGTTCAGGACATGCACAATGTCTGCCCCCACTGGAGCTAAGTTCCTTGCCACACATCAGCATAGCCATCTTCCCTAAGCAGAGCAGTACCTGTTGATGGTACCAACTGCTCATGGTAGCTGGATAAAGCTGAAAGCAAATTCAGAAAGGCCAGGGATCTCCCAACGCCCTCTGTAATCTTCCACGCCATCAACCTCAGGGAATCTGTTATTACCAAGCAGTGTGGCTTTCTATGGTATTCGGTCAGGATTGACTGGAACCGGAATAAGAACACTGGATGTTTGAATGATGGCTCCAACAGTGCCAGAAACCATACCTACCATCTCTAATTGGAGTTACAAGGATCAAATCAACTCACTGGCATCTCGCCTGAGCACAGACTCATTCTATAATCAGAAACAGAGAAAAGGCGTACCTTAAAGCCCCAATCCAGTCCTTCATGAAGGCATTCACTGCTTCAGCACTGGGATCTGATGCCAGCTGAAATTTTTGGGATGTTAATTGTTAAGCCTGGAAGGAAGGAAACAGATGTGTTTTGCACAGTCCTCATCTTTGCATGAGAGCTGTGAAAACCCTGGAATTCATCATTCAATTGCTGGTGTCCTGAATAGATCTGGTATTCCAGTTCACCACCCTTTTCTGGTGACTATGATGATACTCTACCATTTCTGAAATGTGATATTTAAGGCAGACGTGCCAGAGTTCCTTCGCTTGCCCTTTTAACCCTCTTGGACAGATTGTCCTCCAGTTAATAGATGCATCTGACTGCAGACACATTGTCCATCTTCAATTGGATGCCGCAAGACACTCTGTCCTTTATCGGTGTCTTGCATAGAATGATCCCGCCAACAGCTCTGAGAAATTATTGGGGGGGGGGGGGGGTCCAATTTGGCTTCTGACCACCTTCTTTCCATGGAGTTACACACACCTGGCTTACCAGCCCCAAAGGCTAGTGTCTGATTCTATCATTAGGTCCGTTGCAAGAGCCAAAAACTGCTCTCCCAATCAAAGTTTACATGTGATCTAGCCACCACTGGCTCTTCTACCTTACTTCCTGTGACAGCATGGTCAGTTCTGAGTATGTGAGGCCTTTCCACAGATGAGTAACCTTCAACTTTTGAAGAGCCCTGTAATAAAAGGGCTGCAACCACATGCTCCTATGTATTTGTAAGAGACAAAGCCTATCTCTTAGAAATGGCTTTACCAGTTCTTTCTTGATCCCTAATACCTTTTTCACCAAAAGACTGAGCAGGGCTTCCACAGAGTTTATGACAAGCCCCAGGAAACTCATAGTGCAGTTGGACATTTTTTCTGTCTTCTCCTGGTTAATCATGAAGCCTAAGAAGTGCAAGAGTTGTGCTTAAGTTGTATAGCAGCTCCTTTGGGCACAAATCCATCAACAGCATATGATACAGGTAAAGGATCAACCTGAACCTCAGGAACTCCATCACTGGTTGAAAGCGCTTGATGAAATACAGAGGAGTAGAGGACAGCCTGAGAGACAAACTCAAAGATCTGCCCTCCCAAGCATAACTGGAAGAATCATCGGAGGGAAGTGAATATGGGGACCTAAGAGTAGGACATTTGTGCCCTTCATTTTGAAATGTTAATAATGAATTCATTTAATTCTGGTTAGTTTATTACAGGCCTGGGCCTCTTGTCTTTCTTTTTCAATTAGACAAATTGTGCTCAGGAATTCTGTTGGGAGAAGGGTACACTTGTGGGTATCTCCTTTTCTCTCCATGTCTGCCATCAGAGTGGATTCTTGCTCTGAAAAGCTGGGGGGCCAGGGATTAACCTCTTGCACCAGGATCCCACAGAACTCTATGTGAAGACCCTGCACTGTCTGCAGCACCCGTGTGATCTGTCTGCACTTGAGTAGGAACCACTCCAACCTTTCCCCCAGTCTTAGAAGAGAAAAAGGGTCAACCCTTTAATGGAGAACCCTCCTGGGGTGCTTGCTCTCTTCTGAAGGTGCCTCTGCCGCGTCTGTCACTACCGCTCCCTCTGAATTAGGAAAAGGTTCTGAACTGCATATTGTTTTGCCACTATTGCTGTGCTTATTTCCTTGTCCTCTCTTCAGACATTGCTGACTGGAGCAGCTGGCTGACCATCCCCTGCGTCTACCAGCCCTTGCAAAAACCTTGCTTCAGAAGATATTTTTAATGGATGACTAAGCATTATCCAAAGAGTTTGTTTCCCCAGCACATGCTAATGTCAACATGTATAACATAAATAACAGATATCAACAATTCTTGTCTTTCTGTTTGTTTGTTGGGTTTACTCTCTAATGTTCTTGTTTAGTTCTTTTGTTAGCCTCTTTTTAGCCAACACGTGTTTCGTCGCCCATGGCAAGTGGCCGTGACTTCCTCAGGGCTCTTTTGTTGGTATGGTTAGTGTTATCTTATAACTAGTTGTAATTCCGTCCCGGTTTCCCCAAATAGTTCCTTGTCTTTGTTAGTTTTTCCTCTCAAAATCGTATCAGTATAATCCCTTATTATTTGTTGTCATCCGTTTTTACCGCCTTCCAAGTGTTTGTTCACGCAGGGAAGGATGGAAGGCTGCTCGAACAAACACTCGGAAGGCGGTAAAAACAGATGACAACAAATAATAAGGGATAATACTGATACGATTGGGAGAGAAAAACTAACGCAGACAAGGAACTATTTGGGGAAATGGGAACGGAATTACAACCGGTTAAAAGATAACACTAACCATACTGATGTAACAGCCCTGAGGAAGTCGCTGCCACTTGCCATGGGTGACGAAACACTTTTTGGCTAAAAATAGTACTAAACAAGAACATATGAGAATAAACCCAACATATACAAAGAAAGACAAGAATTGTTGATATATGTTATTTATGTAATACATGTTGAAATTAGGGTGTGCTGGGGAAACCAATTTTTTGTACAAACTGGGTGATTTTGGTCATCCAACTGGGGAGTGGGTGATCTCTCCACCTCAAAGCACCGCACATAAATAAGTTCACAACTTTCATGTGTACTTCTGTAGAGTGCCACAGAACCTTCTGCAAACCTCACCAGCGCTAGAGTATATTATACAAAGAGGCAGAAGTTATCACAAATCTTCACAGCTCCGTAATGAACTGGTCACCAAACAAGCAACCTGGGGCTACAGCTCCCTTTTCTGAATGGCCAGGTCCACCTTATTAAAAGGTCATTGTCTTTCTTTCAAGAACACACAGTTTGTGTTCCCCAAACAACATATAAACCTTTGAGCCGACCCAGTGATGGTGGCCGGGAACATGGGGTTACCGGACATCTTTACCTCCTCAGCCCTATCCAGGATCTTGGGGAGGGGGCCCACCATGCTCAGGAGCTTGTTCTGTCAAGTCCGCCAGGAATGATCAATTCCCTTATTGGGGTCCCTTATAAACTACGCCAAAAAAGGTTGACATTTTTGCATACATCTCAGGAGTTAGGATGATCTCCAGAGATGTCAGCGGAAATTCTGCCCTAATACGTCCAGGAACATCTTGTCTAAGGGCTACCTTATTTTGTTACCTACATATGTTGCCAGTCTGGAGGCCGACATCCACTTTAAGGTTCTCCTGTGGTAAATTTGGTCCTTCTCGATCATGTCAGAGAGAAGTCTTGGTCCTTGTCTGCCTCTCCTTGGGAGGAGGGTCCTGGGTGCCAGGGTGTTCTCCCTCTCATCATTTAGCATGTTCCCATCATCCAACCCACTCTTGCCTCCTAAAGGGTTCTCATCCAGGGGAGAAAAATCAGGTACAACATTGTTGTCATCTTCTTTGGGTTTGACTGCCTTCCAGCAGGAGGGTAGGTTTAAGTGTATGTGCACTTTCACAGAATGAATCTCCAAGTCTTTTGAAGACTTCACTTGTCACTCTTTCAGGGAGCCTTTTTTAAGTTTGGAAGAGTTCTGTGGAGTCCTTGGTGTAAGGGCTTCATGGCCTGGAAATTCCTTTTCCCTTTCAGGAAGAGATTTGGGTTCGGGAGTTGCCAAGGGTATAACTTGCTTTTTAAAGTGTCCAAGGGTCTCATTCACAGCTCCGAACACCGAAAGATTGATTGCCTTGGGTAGTGCAATTACAATAGGAGTAAAACTGACGCTCTTCATCTATCCACGTTGAGCGTACTGGTGATCATGCACACACATCATATTTCAGAAGTAAATGGGTGGGACTGGCACAAACACACCTTCCTAGTTCCGCTGGAGTAGAACTGATACCTTCCATGTAGCCTTCCAAAAAAATGATACCACCCGTTATTACCACATGCTCTTACTATGACTGTTCATTGTTCAGAAGGTGTGTATAATAGGATAAGCAACTTGCTTGCTGAAACTAATATTTGCGTTCATATACACTGGGGCTCTAACTCTTTGTTGGCCACCTTATAAAACACACTTGCATCACTTTGCGCTGGCTCTAAAATAACTGACATGGGTAGCTGAAATCTAATGGATGAACACCTTGCTCTGCCATCCATTGCGACACAGAGCTGTTGGGTGCTGAGATTAAGAAAGTACTGCTTGCGCACCCATCGGCTTCATGTCCCCTAGCTCTCCCTGTCGCTGCCACCAGAACCATGAGGCCAGAGAAATGTTCCTAATGCACCCGTGCTTCCCATCAAGAGTAGCCTACAGCATGATATGGGCCATCTGCAAGAGTGTCCACTTGACCAATGCATCAGAATAAAACATTCTCTAGCTGTCGTTTCAAAGAATGTTCAGTCCTATTAAGGACACAAAGGCGAGGATTATGCTTCCCTATTCTTTACTGCAAAAACTCAGCAATCAATGAAATTACAACAACATTTCAAAACATCAAAACTACATTTCCTATGAGCAGTCTCATGACCTGACACCTCTTCTACCAATCAGGTCTCAGAATAGTATATATAACTGTCTGACTCCATAATCCTTGCTCTTTCTTTGCAAGAGCCCAACATATGAAAAAAACTGAACTTTCAACCATAACCATCTGGAACTTGAGCCATCATTGGGATGGCGAGTGGACTTTGTCCGCCCGCCATCCTGACGTAACAAGGGACCGCCCGCCATAAGTGCGGCGGTCCCGTGGGGGTGATTAGGATGCGTCCACCACACTGGCGGGCGCATCCTGCATTTTTAACATTAGGCGGACGGTGCTTTCAGCATCACCCGCCACAATGCCAAAAATGCATGTTGTGCATTTGCATGCACAACGTAGCAGGCACCGCGCGGTGCCTGCCGCATTGTGCATGCAAATGCAGGGGGGTACCATAGGTACCCCCCATGTGCACCCCCACCCCCCCAACTTCCTGGGGACCCGCAATGGGCCCCCAAATGTGAATCCCGCATGCCTTTCCGTGGCGGCGCTGCATGCAAATATGGATGGCGGTGTCTAGCAGACACCGCCACCATATTAAACCCTTTTCCGCCCGGTTGACTCGTCGACCGGGCGGAAAAGCGGCGGACGGTCTTCCCATCCGCCGCGGAACCCGCCGTACTGATTTGACGGGGGGGGGGGGGGGGGGGGGAAATGGGAGGCGGGCGGGGGATTGTGTCGGGCGGATCGCCACCGCCATGCGGGCGGTGGTGATCCGCTCAACATAATGATGGACCCCTTGGTATCTCCCCAGAGCGACGATCCATCTGGCCTGAACAGACGTTGTTGATCCATTCGATCGAAAAGATCGAGTCCAGTAACAACAGAACGTCAACCAGACCTGCGTACGATAACCCAGGATTCAACTCTGCTTACCATCAGAGCCTGTGGGAAAAGAAAAAAAAACACCACATAATATCGCTCAAAATTTGCTGCATAAAACAACAAGGGTTGGTCGTATCTCATGCAAGCGTACACATTACATTTTATTGTAAGTGCACTTAATATGATGAAAAACATTTATCAAGATACATCAGAGTGGTATAATCCTCTCCTCCATGTCCTTAAAAGATTTGAAAATTGTATGACGCAACAGCTACATATTTTTTAATTCTATGTCAGGACTGAAGGCTTCAGATTAAGCTTGTTCAAAGCTGTCCCATAACCACAGTGGCAACATCAGCAATTGGTTTATGGTAAACCACTTTAGATGTAGAGTCCGAAGACAAATAACCAGCTATTATAATGTCCTCCAATCGGGACCCCAGGGCGAAAGACTTGGAAGCCATAGCTCCTCTCAATGAATGTGCACCAAAAAAGTAAGTAACAATGCCAGCCTCGGACACCAACCACTTGCTCCATCTGGCCAGAGTGCCCAATTTCAATGGACAAAAAGGTTTCTGTAGAGAGAAAAGCAACTGTCCCCCAGAACTTTGCCAAAATTCCATGCAACACATAGTTTATGATTGTTTTGACAGGTTTTTTATAGTCTCTTAGCGCCAGGATACCCGTAGGGTGACAGAAAGCGCTATAGAAGAATTTTATACAATACAATACAATGATTGTCCTGAAAAGCTGGATAGCTTACACAGTGAGAATGTGTTTTAGTACGGTTAGATATACGAAACAACACACCGGAAGGAAAAAATACTCTAACTCTTAAGTCCAATGCACGAACATCTGAACTATGTCTACATGATATAATGCATAGGAGAACTGTATGATTTGCTGACACTTGCTTTCTGTACAGATCCTCGTAAGCTGGCCATGCCCTAAGAAATCGAAGTACCACATTGACATCCCACAACTCTGAATATGTAGATTTACGAGTTTAGCTCAATCGAATACCTCTCAATAATTTGCACACCAAAGGATACGCCAAGAGGCAAATCTGCAACCAGGGGATCCACACTCCATTTGTCTCACCAACAAACCCATCTGTGCCATGATGAAGCTTCCGTTTGTGAGTGCCAGAGGCTCAGGATTGTTTAATATAGAATGAAGACTGTTCCAAAAGACCATGCATTTGCCAGCATCTCGCAAAAGCCTCCAAGACATCAGAGTCAGCTGGCCTGATAGGATCAGAGGGTGCAGACGACCTGATGGGTCAGTAGGAAGGTCCCAGAATATTGGAAACTGAATCTGTTTCTGGCACATATTCTCCAAAAACAAAGGGAACCAGGACTGAGCTTTCTATAAGGGCATCACCAAACCAGTTCTGCCATCTGCCATCGCATCTAAGATATGACCCTCGGAATCATGATAAAGGTAGGGAAAGGCATAGTGCCAGTTCTGTAAGAAAGCCATTAAACTCAATGTCAGGTGATCGGGTCTCGAACTAAAGAATATTGGAATCTGAGCATTCAGCAGGGATGCCAAAAGATCACTCACATACGAGCACCCTATTAGATTGAGGCGGTGAAGATTGCTACATTGCTTTGCGAAGAGAGAAAGTCTTGATCATAAAGGAACCCGCTAAGAGTTTCAGACAATTGATATGTAACTGAAGTGCCGACACGGACCAGTGACCATCTGTAGAGACAGGCCCACAATGGGCTCCCCAGCCCCATCTGCTAGTGTCCAACTCCATCACCACATCCGGAACACTGCCAAAAATTGCCGTTCCAGGCTTCCATGTGGCTCAGCCACCATGAAATTTCCATCCTGGCCTACAGGGACAAACGTCTCTAAAGATGAAGAATCTTAAGATGTTGAAGGGCCCGGTATTAAAGGGGACCAGGGAAGATTGCTTGAATGGACGAGGCCAACCTCACAATCCTGACCAGGGATCTCAACAAGACCGTTGAAGATGATAGAGCCTGTCTCACCTCTCTCTTGATTGAAACAATCTTCTGAGAAGGAAGACATTATTTGGTTGTTATCGAGTCAATCCGACACCCGAGAAACTCCATCGCTTGGAAAGGAATCGGACATGATTTTGGGACATTTATTCTAAAACCCAAATTTTATAGCAATTGCATTAGCCCAATTTAGGTGCAGAAGAACCTTGTCTCATCTTTTAGTCATGGTAATCATGTTTTCTAAATAAATGGACGCACCCCTCTGATTCTGAGGGTCTCCATCACTGGCTTCATTAACTTGGTGAACCAAGGAGCCGAAGAAAGCCCGAATGGAAGGGTGACAAATTTGTACAATTGATGGGCCCAACAGAACTGCAGACAACGTCTGTGAGGGGGAAAGGCAGGGGCGGTGAGATATGCATCCTTCAAGCCTACTCCGACCAACCATTTGATCACTTGAGGAAGACCCCTGAGTAAGTGGATGCCCTCCATTTTAAAGTGGTGTTAGACCACTCTGAAGTTGAACTGTTTGATGCTGAGGACCAAACGGGATCGACACCCTTTCTTTTTCACCAGAAAGATCGTGCTTTCGAAACCATTGAGGTGAGAATGCGCCAGCATAATTGCTTCCTTCCGCAAAAGTTCCAAAATCTCTATGTCAATGAAGTTCACTTCTTGTTGGGAAAAAGACAGGGACAAGGGAATTTCTCCTTGGTTGGGGGTCCCATAGAATTATATTCTAAATCCCTGCACCATTTGCAAAACTCAAGAGTCGTTCATAATCTAACCTGAATTCGAGAGGAGATACCGTACTCTGCTTCCCCCCCCCCCCCCCCCCCCCCTCCGAGTGACCTGTACGGTAGAAAGTATTATTACCGGCGTAAGAGGAATTTTCGTTTCTTGCTGCGGCACTGCGATAACCTGATCGGTTGTATATTCCTTGATAGAAGTTTCTCTGGATGGAGGCATTGCTCCCTCTTCCTCTGGGTTGGTAGCCTCTGTGGGAAGCCTGATGGAATCCATGGCTGAATACCAGCTTGGAATTGCTCCTCAAACTGGTATTCAGAGGGGTCATCATAATCATAAAAGACATCAAAACCTTCTTGGAAATATCCTGCAATTATATCAAATATAGAAGGGTTTGTAGCACACAGGCAGACACAGATAAAGTGGAGGGCAAATCAGGGGGAGGGCAGCCCCAAAAGGCACAAGCATAAGTTTTTAAACAGACACTTCTGCCAATCAGTAAATTTAAAGTGGAAGGAGCACCCTGAGCCCCTATAACCCTGCTCTTTGTGTTCACTCCAGCTCCAGGAGGGCGTAGAGAAGTCTTGCTTGAAATATGCTAAGGCCTCGGAAACTTCTTTCCTCTCCGAGTAAAACATTTGCTAGCATTCACACCAAGAATTTTCAATTCAACTAAGGACACAGAGGCCTCTCTTTCTTTTCCTGGCAATTTTTCAACAGCCAATAGAAAACGATCAAACATCTAAACAACTACATTTCCCATGATGCCATGTTGTATATCCACCAATCACAGTCCTTCTGTCCATATTATACCATTCACATATCGCAAGCCTCTTTCTTTGCATCAAAACGATTAATAACACCAACACCTGTAAAGTTCTAGCATCGACAGCCCTTTCCGCGGCTATCCTCAACTTTAAAGATGGTTCAAACTTAACCAGGACACGAAGTGTCAACCTAGACCAGAAACTTGAAAAAAGGTCATTCCCCTTTTTGTTCTGCACCTGAAAGAAAAAAGGAACCATTAATATCCTTGGAAAAACACCCAGAATACAAGGGAGAGTAACATATTATAGTTATGATAATGACAAATGGGTGGCATAACCAATGCCTCCATGTCCTTCATAGAATTGAAAATTCTTGGTGCGAGTGCTAGCAATTCTTTTATTCTATTACAGGACTGGAGGCTTCAGATTATTGCTAGTTTAACGCTTATCAAAAACCACAGAAGTGAAATCACCCACTGGTTTATAATAGAACTGTTTAAAAGTAGATTCAGAAGACCAATGACTTAGAGGCCATTGTACCTCTCACAGAATGAGCATCAAACATTTGTGTATCAATACCAGCCTCTGCCATGACCAATCTCAGCCATCTAGCGATTGTGGCAGACGTCACAGGTTTGAAAGGCTTCAACCGTCAGGTCCTAGAAGACAGATACATTCTTTGTATACCTTTAGGCATTGAACTACACATAATTTTGCATTAGCAGGAAAAGCATTGTAGCCAATACAATGTGACAGCTTCTGTTCTGCCATAAATAGTAAATGAAACTCCTTCCGGAGTGAATACTCTACCTGTCAAGTCAGGAACTCTCATATCCGTAGTATGTCGACAAGCAGACAGGCACAAGAGCATGGCCAAATTGGCCAACAATTGCTTTCTGGACAGCTGCTGGTTGTCTGGCCATTGGTCGAACCAAGCTGATACCAGGGATGCATCCCACAAAAAGGAATACTTAGCCTTAGGAGGATTCACCACTCTAATACCTTTAAGCAGGTTACAGACCAATGGATGAGAACCTACCAGATTACCGTCGATTTGGTCATGTCCTGCAGAAATGACAGATCAATAGTTATTTACTGACCTGTACGATAGGCCCACCAAGGCCTTATAAGAAAGAAAGTTTTTTCTTGGGATAACTCCATGGGATCCACGTGCCGTTCCAAGCACCAACCCACCCAACATAGCCAGGCTGATGAATATCGCTTCCGAGTTGAAAGTGCCCAGGCTTGTTGAATGAATTCGGAAGCCATCTCTGAAATGCCTGGCAATGTCCACTGTTGCCTGAAAGCCTCCAAGCCATCAGGGACAACTGCCCTGACAGTATAGTTGGATGCAATTCCACGTGAGGGTCCTGGTTCATCACCTAAGACCAAGGAAGAAGAAGCGGGTAATTGCACTCTAGTTCTAATAGCATCGGGAACCAGGGTTGAGTCTTCCACAGGGGGGGTGACCAAGACTATCTCCACCGAGTGACGGATGACCTGAGTCGCCACTCTGGGAATAAGGATAAATGGAGGAAACGCATAATTCAGAGTCGCCGACGAGCCCTGCTAGAACGCATCCGTGGCTCTTGCTAGAAGATCCGGCCTCCAGCTGAAGAAAAGTTGTAGCTGGCGATTCAATCTGGAGGCGAAAAGGTCTATTACAAATGGACCCCAAATTGACTGGATCATGTGAAACAAGGACGGATGGAGTTGCCATTCATTGTAGTCCTTCAGGTGCCTTTAGTTCAGTCCGCCACTGTGTTGGATTGGCCTGGAATGTACTCCACTATTACAGATATCTGATGAGTTAGACAATAGTGCCAGAAATCCTTGGCAATCTCCACCAACAACGGGGACCTTGTGCCCCCCAGCTTGTTGATGTATCTCACTGCTGAGATGTTGTCCATTTGAAGGAGGATGCGACAAGACACTAACTTGGTCTGAAAAAGTCCAAATCGCGAAAGACCCCACCAAAAGTTCCAGGCAATTGATGTGAAGGGACAATTCCTGAAGAAACCATCTGCCCCCCGTGGATACCTCTCCACAACGAGCCCCCCAGCCCCAACATCTGGCATCGGATTCTATCACTATTTACGGAAGAGATCCAAAGGTGGCCCTGCCGTTCCAGGCTTCATTGTGTCCCAATCATCAACGGAGTTCGTCTCTCACTTCTTCTGTCAGCTGGACCTGGTCCGTATAGGACAAATCTTTCTGGAGATGACGAATCTTCACACGTTGGAGGCCCCAATAGTGAATGGGACCTGGAAATATAGCATGGATCGACGAGGCCAGAAGGCCGTCTTGGCAGGCGATAGCCCGTAAGGATACCATCTGCTTGGAAAGGGTTGACTGTATTTCCTTTAAATTGGGCAACTTGGATTTGGGGAGTTTCAGTTGTGCCGCTTGGGAGTCGATTACGAACCCCAGAAGTTCTATCAACTGGGAGAGGCAGAGAATTAATTTGGGCATGTTGATGACAAAGCCCAGCTCCTGGAGAAGGGAGATCGTCACTTGTAAATGAAGGAAGGCCAGAGACAACGACAGAGCCATGATAAGGATGTTGTCTAGGTAAATTATCAGGCGTATTCCCTGCTTCCTCAGATGGTCCACCACTGGCTTCATCAATTTGGTGAAGCACCATAGAGTCAAAGAAAGCCCGAAAGGAAGGACCAATAATTCCAGCCACCCGTCCTTCCACCTGAATTGCAGAAAAAAACAGTTTGGAGGATAGATGGGAATGGTTAGGTAAGCGCCGTTTAAGTCCAAACGGACCATCCAGTCCCCTTTCCTCAGTAAATCCGCCAAATGTAAATGTAAATGTCCAGTATTTGTAAAGTGCAAACAATTACCCAAGGGTGTCAAGGCGCTGAGGGCCATCAGGAAGATGAAGCGAGCTATTGCCCAGAGTCACATGGTGCTGGACTGATCTGCCGCCGGCGATCGAACCGTTAGCCCATGGGTTTCCAAGTCAGTCGCCCTGGCCGCTGCGCCACACCTCTTCCCAGCCAACAGATGGATACCCTCCATCTTGAAATGTTTGTAAATGAGAACTGGTTGAAGTCCCTCAATTCAAGACCAATCTGTGTCCCCCTCCCCACTTCTGCACCTGGAAAGACATTGCTGCAGAAACCCACGGGGCTGCCATCGCAGTATGCTACCGCGTTTTTCCGCAACAAGTCTCCTACTTCTGCATCTATAAAAGAATTGTCTTGTTGGAAAAAATGCAACTGATGGAGAGGGGATTTCTGATATGGACTGTGATAGAACACTATCTGAAAACCCTGAATAGTCTGTAGCATCCATGCATCCATGGATCCTGATGGACCTCCACCTGGGAAGAAAATATCGGATCCGACCCCCCAAAGGTTTGGAGTAAGCATCGAGGGTCCTTACCTGAAGGAGACTTAGACTGGAATCCCGCTCTATGACCTCCTCGATTGAAGCGGCCTCGGCAGAACATCTGCCTGGTGGGGTAGAGTGTGCCCCCTCTGGCAGTATCCTGCCATTCTCCTCTGTCGTGGCCGTAGCCACCTTGTGGGGGCCCTTTGTGGTTATAGCGGCCTGGCGAGGGGCCACTGCATATCCAATAATTTATCTTGGCAAGCGTGCCATGCACGGTCGATACCTTTCTTTGGGTCTTTGGCAAATTTTTGCAGGAATGCCAACATATTGGGTTCAATATCCAGGGTCTCTGCCACTGTATCAGGAATGTCAGGGCGGGGGCAGTACTTCTTTATCAAAGCTTTTACATAGGTTTTTATGTAGATAGTCTGCAACCTCCGGGGTGGGAGCCCAATCATAGGATCAAGGGTGTATGATGTCTTGGGGGTTAAAGTCAAATGGGTTCCTGACCTGTAAGGTGAAAACAGAAGGTCTGGTTACCAACGTTTTTTTGGACTTTTTACTTTTTGGTGGAGAAGTATGGTCCGAAGAATCGGTACCTGTGTCCGTGTCAGTATCTGTGTCCACTTTGAGTTTTTGTTGCACGCTGGATGAGGCAGAAGGGACAGAATATTCGTGGTCCCCTAAAGAAGGCTGAGGTAGGTTAGTTAAAGCCTGTGCATGAGGCCATGTGGAAGACTTGGCTTTCGCTTTTGTAGCCGTGTCAGCAGAACCGTGTAAAGATCCAGAATTGGATTTTGGGGCCCATGGCGCTTGGCGTAATTTTCTAATTGCGCCGTAATTGTTTTTAAAGCGGCCGTCAGAGCTTGATTGACCTATGAGGGTCGGCCGTTTCTATGGCTTTGTTAACAGATTGTTGGACAGGCGCATCAAGATCATCCACCAACTTGTCCTCCAGATAGGGCCCTTGCTGCTTCTCATAGTAGTCATATTTATCCTCATCAAAAGTGGCTCAGTCCTCCATCCTGAGAGGTTGGAAGTAGTCACCACCGAAATGCCAGAGGAGTTAGTCAGGGGGAAGTCAGCCCTCAGTGCATTACTAAGCAAATCCTGATAATATGACTCCACACCAAAGCTGTAGTCCAATTATTGCAGCCCTTATCTATAGGGCTTCAAGAGTCAACAATATATAGGAGTTTGCACTCAGCTCTCAGGCCAACTCAAGTTTTTAAAACCTGAGGTAGGCATTACCACTACTCTGCAGGGTTAAGGTGAGCTGAGCGGCAACCGGCGTTAAAGGAACACCGACCGAGGAGGGAAAATCAGTGAAAGGATGTCACGTAGCCCAAAAGGAGACCAAACATAGCCCAATTGGGCTTCGTGCATCTGGCTCTGTATACAGGAAAACCGCGGGCCCGATGAGGGAAGGCTCCACGTTACTGAAAATAGACATGTGGTGAACAGCGTAAACAAAACAGGTGAGCGCACACCCAAGGAAACGGAGAACGCAATGGGGAGATAACAGCAGGAAAAATGATCGTTAGCCTATGGCGCGGACAGCACGGGCAACGATGTACATTTACTGTAGTGAAATATCACCCAAAGATACACCACACTGGGTGATGCTGTTTGATGCACAGGGGCTCTCTTTGTAGCCAAACAAACACCAGGACTTCACAGTCAGCCATCTTGCCATTGCTGTCACACTCCCTCACAGGGAAGCAGAGTCAAAAGGAAGGAAGTATGGGCATGCTGGGAAGGGGGTGTAGCCAAAAGCATGATGGGAGTTGCAGTCAAAGACATTCCCCACCCACCTACATGGCCCAGCAAGCTCACACTGAACCATGTTCGCCTCACAGGGAGTGGGAATGGACTGACAAGATGTCTGACACTAGCCTCTGTTGTGGGGAGCACAAGGCCATGCTTGGAACTGGGCACCAACAAACACCAGGACTGCACAGTCAGACATCTTGCCATTGCTGTCACACCCCCTCACAGGGAAGCAGAGTCAAAAGGAATGAAGTATGGGCATGCTGGGAAGGGGTGTGTAGCCAAAAGCATGATGGGAGTTGCAGTCACAGACAGTCCCCACCCACCCACATGGCCCAGCAAGCTCACACGGAACCATGTTCACCTCACAGGGAGTGGGAATGGACTGACATGATGTCTGACACTGGGCTCTGTTGTGGGGAGCACAAGGCCATGCTGGGAACTGGGCACCAACAAACACCAGGACTGCACAGTCAGCCATCTTGCCATTGCTGTCGCACCCGCTCACAGGGAAGCAGAGTCAAAAGGAAGGAAGTATGGCCATGCTGGGAAGGGGGATGTAGCCAAAAGCATTATGGGAGTTGCAGTCACGGACATTCCCCACCCACCCACATGGCCCAGCAAGCTCACACGGAACCATGTTCACCTCACAGGGAGTGGGAATGGACTGACAAGATGTCTGACACTATGCTCTGTTGTGGGGAGCACACGGCCATGCTTGGAACTGGGCACCAACAAACACCAGGACTGCACAGTCAGCCATCTTGCCATTGCTATCACACCCCCTCACAGGGAAGCAGAGTCAAAAGGAAGGAAGTATGGGCATGCTGGGAAGGGTTGTGTAGCCAAAAGCATGATGGGAGTTGCAGTCACAGACAGTCCCCATCCCCCACATGGCCCAGCAAGCTCACACGGAACCATGTTCACCTCACATGGAGTGGGAATGGACTGACAAGATGTCTGACACTGGGCTCTGTTGTGGGGAGCACAAGGCCGTGCTGGGAACTGGGCACCAACAAACACCAGGACTGCACAGTCAGCCATCTTGCCATTGCTGTTGCACCCCCTCACAGGGAAGCAGAGTCACAAGGAAGGAAGTATGGGCATGCTGGGAAGGGGGATGTAGCCAAAAGCATTATGGGAGTTGCAGTCACGGACATTCCCCACCCACCCACATGGCCCAGCAAGCTCACACAGAACCATGTTCACCTCACAGGGAGTGGGAATGGACTGACAAGATGTCTGACACTGGGCTCTGTTGTGGGGAGCACAAGGCCATGCTGGGAATTGGGCACCAACAAACACCAGGACTGCACAGTCAGCCATCTTGTCATTGCTGTCACACCCCCTCACAGGGAAGCAGAGTAAAAAGGAAGGAAGTATGGGCATGCTGGGAAGGGGGGTGTAGCCAAAAGCATGATGGGAGTTGCAGTCACAGACAGTCCCCACCCACCCACATGGCCCAGCAAGCTCACATGGAACCATGTTCACCTCACAGGGAGTGGGAATGGACTGACAAGATGTCTGACACTGGGCTCTGTTGTGGGGAGCACAAGGCCATGCTGGGAACTGGGCACCAACAAACACCAGGACTGCACAGTCAGCTATCTTGCCATTGCTGTCGCACCCCCTCACAGGGAGGCAGAGTCAAAAGGAAGGAAGTATGGGCATGCTGGGAAGGGGGATGTAGCCAAAAGCATGATGGGAGTTGCAGTCACAGACATTCCCCACCCACCCACATGGCCCAGCAAGCTCACACTGAACCATGTTCGCCTCACAGGGAGTGGGAATGGACTGACAAGATGTCTGACACTGGGCTCTGTTGTGGGAAGCACAAGGCCATGCTGGGAACTGGGCACCAACAAACACCAGGACTGCACTGACTGACATCCTGAAAGTTAACGTGCACCCACTGCAATGGTGGCACACTTCATGATGGGATAACTGGCCTGGGGGAGAAGGAGGTCCTGACTTGAAAACAAATAACACCGATGCTGGCCATACACACACCTTCTATGCTAAAACACATTGCACATGTGGTACCAGTCACTCACAAAGATGATGCCCGGGCAAGATGTCTGACACATGAGCCTGATAAATGATGTGGCTGAAAATCACACATATGCACTGGCCAAACCAAACACGGTCGCACACACAGCCATTGCAACCATATGTTCAAACTCACTGTCTGGGGATGCAGTGTCCAGTGGTGCCCCCTGGCCTGGCTGTGGAGGTGTGTCTTGCAGATGACAAGTGTGGAGAGCCATAAATAGTACATTGCACAAAACACACAGGATCTCACATATACATCATTGACAGGGGACATCTGACAGTGAATGGAATGGACACACCAATATAGCCGACACCATAGCATGGTCTCATTCACACTCGGTGCTGTTGTGAGCTGCATTCCACTCTACATCGTGCTGCAACATATGCATCCTTCACACAACACACCACTCACTGACATAGACACTGTAGACACAAGGTCTAACCTGGACTGCATTGGAGGAGACATGCTACTCAAAGCAGCCAAACCGCAACACACACACAACCGGCTCTCACTGTCATGAGCTTTGAAAAGCCAGAGTGCTACCTTGCCCAATTCATGTCACCATGGAGAACATTGACAAGTCAAATCACATATGCACGTACAAATCTCAGCACCAGACTCATTAACGATGGTGACATCATCACTTGTATGAAATGAGATGGGAACTAGGAACACTGTAAAAAAACACTTTCTCCCAAGAGATCACAGGCATACCGGACCATGTCGTACCAATACACCAAAGTGACACACAAAGACTAGCAAAATCTGCTACCACACATGCCCCAATCTTACAACATCTCCTCAGTGGAATTGCACGTATGTCCTTGTTAAAGTTCAAATGTGTACAGGGATGACACACCTGTGTCAGCAACGTGATGGCCCTTGAGTAGTAATGGCCATGTACAGCCAAATCTATACATGAGCTGGGCATGCACACACTTCGACATGCACATTGAAATGTTTCATTTTGGCTGGGCAATGTGCCACAACAATATCAATCTCTGTCCGTGACAACCTTGGACAAAGCAGTGTACAGGCACGCATCCTGACGTACAGTAGGAAATGTCATGTATGTGAACCATTGATGCCTGTAGAAACATAACTTACATTGTGTGTCTATTTCAAACACAGGTGGTGCTGGGGACACAGCAGCAAATGAAGAGGAGTTCCTGTCCCAGACTCTGGTGGACCCTCAGCTCTCTGGTGTGGATCCGTCTCTGTCCTCTTTGGATGACGAGGAACAACCTGACACCTCCGGTGTGAGTCATCATGCAGCACCAGCAGTACCAACATCTACACCCCCTGTACCCACGCCTCCAGCATCTGGCAACAGACAGGGCACCCCCGCCAACACGGACAGACCAAGGCCACAGAACACCGACTGCACAGGGACACAGGACATCCAGGAAGCTACGGACAACATCACCAGCAACAACACCCAAGGGGGCCCAGTGTCACCTGTGTGTGCCGCCGCCGGTCCTGCCCGTGTGGATAGGGGTGCTGGGAGGGGTGGTAGGCAGAGGGCGCGCCTTGCAGAGGGGCCTGGACTGCATGATGACCCCCAACTGGCACGCATCATAGATGCGTACCAGGATAGCAACGGAGGATTCGGCCAGGTAGTGGGGATCCTCAAGGACATTCAACAGGAGCAGGCTGCCCATCATGCCCGCAGGGAGGCAAAGTGGGATGCACTTACTGCGGTGCATCGGGACATACTCCAATGCCTCCGCCAGATAAGCACCAACATGTCCACACCTCCCTGTGTGGCCACAACATCTGTTGCCGCACGATCTGCCCGTGCCACAGGGAGGGAGGATGACTCTGGCGGAGAGTCCTCTGCACCGCAGACGCCTGCACCTGAGGATCCCACCCGAAGAAGAAGAGGGGTCGTCCGAAGAAGGACAAGTGAGACGCAGATGTTCATGCACATTCCCCAGGGCCTCTAAACCTGTTCTGGACAATGTTCTTTATGCGCAAACCGTTCACCTTGTCATATCTAACACAACTCGCCTACATGACATGGAGGGTTCATGTTGGTCCAATGTAGCAGATGAATGTGGACTTTACTCTGGACATTTCAGCTACCAACACTTCCAACTCTACAGAGAACTTTGGATTCAAAACCCAATGTACGGCACCCACCATCCTGTGCACTATCCTCACACATGTTTGTAAATAAACTCACCAGTACAATATACTTGCCTCTGTTGTGATTCCAACTTGTCATGTGTCATGGAGATGTTGATGTGCTAAACAACACAGTGCATGCCAAATACTACAACAATGTGATCACCGTTATGTGAGTCATGGTGATGTGACACATGTGAGGGAGACACACCACTATGGCACCACAACACATACTCACCATGTCCATGTAACTCATCCCACAAAATGAAGTTGACCTGAAATACATTGGAATGCACAGACACCACACCTATCCACAGTCAGTGGTAACAATCCCACAGGTGAGGTAAGCAAATGTCAGTCAGATGTGGGAAGACAGACAACACACCTAACAAAGCATAGCACAGGTTCATTACACATCAGCAACATGTTTATTCCACAATAGTTGCAAGGTAATTGTACGTTACAGTGGCCACACAGTCACAAAGTGTCTGAGAATTGAAGTCCAGGGGTGTGTGGTACATCACTTGATGGGAATTGACAACTTCCACACTGGTGTTGGATTCTGGGTGTAGGGGGTCAGTGTTGTCCAAACAATAGGCAAAGTACCCTGGGAAGGACAGACACAAGACACAGTCAAAAGCACAGCAGAACAGGAGAGAAATGCAACACACATGCACAAAACATGTCAAAATAAACCTACACAGAAACACGTTAGCAGTTCGACACTATTTTGGAGTATGGACCACCTGAAAGGACACATCACTGCACGCATCCAGTCAAGTGGCACACAGACACACTCAAACATCAACAGAGCAGCCCCAACATATTTCAGGCTAGCTCAATACATTGACATAACAACCTTGTAAACTCACATTCAGGTGAAGAAGTTGTTGATGAGCTGTGTGCGGACGTCACCCTCATCATCATCATCACTGGCATCGTGGCCCAGGCCTGGATCCTCCACAGGTTGCGGAGGTAGGTCATCGTCATCCTGGATGAGAGGTAACTTCTTCCGCACTGCCATGTTGTGTAGCAAGGATAATTTTGCACACCTTTGCAGGGTCATATGGGAGGGCCCCTCCGGTCTCGTCCAGGCAGTGGAAGTGGCGTTTCAGGAGCCCAAATGTCCACTCAATCACCCTCCTGCTACGACCATGTGCCTCATTGTAGCACATCTCGGCTGGTGTCACTGGGTTCCTGAGGGGTGTCAGCAACCACGGCATGTTGGGGTATCCGGAGTCACCTACATACAAACAATTGAACAATTAGCTGAGTTTTGAAAGAGGGTGGAATACAACATTGCCAAACACACACAATGGTAAACAGTCAGTACACACCGACAAGCCAGGCACGCTGGTCTGGCATCTGTGACATCAGCGTTGCAATGCGACTACTCCTCATGATGTAGGCATCGTGCGCAGAACCGGGGAAACGTGCACACACGTGTGATTCACATGTCTGCAAGACATACCACCAGATCATTGATGGAGTGGAAATGTTTCCTGTTCCGGTATGCCTGCTCATGTGCTCGTGGTGGTACCAGGGCCACATGTGTACCATCAATAGATCCGATGACGTTCGGCATCCTCCCCAGTGTATAAAAAGCATCCTTTATTTCAGTGATTTGACCTGGGCTAGGAAACTTGATGTAGAGGTCAAGGAAATGCAACATCCCCTCCAAGACATCGCGTAGCACACGACTGAACATAGTTTGCGACATACCACCAGCAGTAGCCACAGTGTACTGGAAGGTACCAGTAGCAAAGAAGTGCAGGGCTGACATCACCTTCCCCTCTGGGGTCAGTGCTGCAGGGTATGTCCGGCCAGGTAGCAGATGTGGTGTGAACTGCTCCGCCAACTCCTCAATCAGTGGCCTGGTGAAGCGGTACTGTCAGATGCAGTCGCGTTCCTGCATGGTTTCAAGGTCTGGGAACGGTCTATGGACAGGTGGTGCCCTGCAGTACAGAGATGAACAAAGGAAGATTGTCGATTCATCCACCCATGTGGCTATGACCAAGCAAAATATCACATGATACATCATGACAATACACAATGTACTGAGGTGGGTGCTGTTGGGTATAGACACATATGTCACCTACATGCACATCACCTCACATCTCAAGTCCACATGTCTACATAAGTTCCATGTAGTGCAATGGCCAATCATTGGGCTGTGTCACAGTACCTATGTACTGCTGTCACGTTACAAACACACACCACAGTGACAAGTGAGGACTGATGTCTCCCAGGCATCACAGCTCTTTGACATGCAGATACCCAGGGTCCCTGTATTGCCACATGGACACTGGCATGACATGGCGTATCATGTACACGCCACAAAACAACCGTGAGTCCCACAGGTAGTGGCCACTGTTGTCTCTGCAGGCCCTACATGGATGTCTCGTAGACACACACACACCATCAATGTTTGTGCAGAAACCGCATGGATGTTGAGACTGTCTCCCATTGGGCACATTTGATCAGCCACATCTGAGACACAACATGCACACAGACTGTGGGTGTACATCAGAATTGTGGCTATAGTTCTCACTGTGACGTACATACCATCACACCCGGAACTCAGGGTGTATGTGACATGTCCTAGACATATCCAACCTGCAACTGTGTCCA